>NW_027202715.1:16033489-16715989 GCF_024711535.1 Dipodomys merriami | reverse complement strand
CCCGTTTAGCACTCTGCCATAACCTGGAGGTTCTGTGCTTTGTCTGAGGGCGGCGTCGAGACCTCTTTGACCTTCTGAGCCTCAGGGTCAGAGCCTGCCTTTGCAGCACTACCTACTGATGGAAACAGCAGCTGCAGCCTGGCACCCCATAGCTCACACCTGTCATCCAAGCCACTCAGGAGGCTGAGATCTGAGGATGGAAGTCAGAAGCCAAACATGGGCAGGAAGGTGAAAGATTCTTATTTCCAGTTAACCACCCAAAAAAGCCAGAAATGGAGCTGTGGCTCAAGTGGTAGAGCGCCAGCCTTAGTGAAATACTTCAGGGACAGCTCCCAGGCCCTGAGATAAAACCCTAGTATTGGTACCAAAAAAAAAAAAAAGAAGAAAGAAGGAAGAAGGAAGAAGAAGGAGGAGGAGATGGAAAAGAGGAGGAGGAGGAGGGAGAGGAGGTCTTTTTCTCAGGCCTGTCCATCCACTTCCTTCCCTAGCCTGTTTATGAGAGCCAGTAAATTCCTCTGCCTTGGTCTGAGTTAATTCAGTTGAGTTTGTGTCACTGTGAGTGTACAAATGTTTCACTAATACAATCCCATCGCACTGCCCCAGCAAGAGATTTTTATATTCCTGCTCTTTCCCTGACAAAGGTGTCTAAGAGTAATGCAAACATGACCAAGACATAAGCCTAAAAGTTATCCCTTGAAATGCCACGGGGCACTGTCCATCCAGTCTGAGCTGACCACCTGCACCAGAGCCTCCTGTGTGCAAGATATCTCCAGGTATGCTCAGCCATGCTTCCTGCCCGCACCAGCCAGGCCCCTGCAGGCCTGAGGGACCGGCTTCCCTGGGGTCCTGGACAGTCCCTGGAGGTTCTGCAGGACCTCACTGGAGATTGCCTTCGTGATGAAGCAGAGGCCCACGCTCGTGCCTCCCCCCACAGGAGCTGCATTCCACAACCAGCAGGGCGGGCACAAGGAGCCCCACTTCAACACTGGGGCTCCTTTGGGGTTGACTTTCTAAGACTTCATCACAGCCCAGCATCTCCTCAGCCAGCCATGCTTCTTCCCTTGCTTCTCCTCTTCACAGTAACCCAGACTCTTCTCAAAGACACCTGCCACCTGTGCAAACAAACATGACATGATGTATAAATACAAGTGTATTTACACATATATACTACATGTGCTACGCACTGTGTATACATTGTGTGTACACTATGTGCCTGTGTACATATGTATCACACACGATTACACACAAATACACATATATACTGTTTGCTGTATATACAGTAATATGCATACCCTAGATATACACTAGATATGCACACTGTACAAGCCCTGTATCTACAAAGGCATGTATATACACATAGATATGTGTGTATAGAATATGTGTAAATGCAGAGTATATATGTATATAGTATATAGTATTTATATATCATACACAAACAAACACACACACATATACACACATATACACTAAGTATACCATATATACAGTAATATACATACACTGTGTATGCCCTACACGCACACATGTGTACATATATATATATATATACCACACCATATACATACACATATCTATACCTATGCTACATATAATGTGTATATATTATATATACTATATATATACACTATAGACACTTTTCTGTGTATGCCTATATACACATACATATCCATATAACACATGCCTGTAATTGTAGCTACTCTGGAAGTTGAGAACTGAGGATCAGGATGGAAAGCCAGCCCAGACAGGAAAGTCCATGAGACATTAAATGTCCAATTAACCATCAAAAAGTCACAAGTGAAGCTATGGTTCAAATAGTAGAGGACCATCCTTGAGTTTAAAAGCTAAAGGACAGCACCTAGGCTCCCGAGTTCACCCTGCAGTCCTGGCAGAAGTAAGCAACACAATCAGAGTCACTCATCGTGGTCATCCTGCTCTTGCATCTTTGGGCACCCCTCCCCTCCCTGCCCTTTCCCTTCCCTCTTCTTCATTCCCTTTCCTTCCCCTCTCCTCCCCTCCCTTCTCTGCTTGTCTCCAGGGTCCAGCAGCCTTTCCTTCCCTGTTTCAGTCCACTTAGGCCAAACTCTGGTTATCTTGGACATGCCCTGCCTGGCTCAGCTGGTTGAGTGTGACAGTGGAGAGAGTATCTGGAGAGAAGAGCCATGGAAGAGGGCAGAAGGGCTGAGGGAAGTATTTACATTTCAACCAGGTCCCTGGGCATGAGGCTGGTTTGGCTCAAGGGGAGCTGCAGGAAGTTTATAGGACATGCCATCCTCACAGCTGAGAAAGGGGACACTGCCCACTATCTGCACAGGAGAGGACACCCTAGCCTGGGAAGCTTGAGTGGCCTGGGGTTTTGTCCAGGGCATTGGTAGTGGCTTTGGCTTGGCCCAGCAGGGTGACCCGTATCAGCATGTCCCTGAGTGGCTGTGTGGGTGGAGGCAGAGTGGGCAGGGGTGAGGGGGCTCCTAAGGCCCTTGGGGAGCAGAGCTCAGAGAAGTGGGGGATGTGCTTCCTGCACATACAAACCCACGGACACCCACAAGCTGGGCCAGTGAGATCACCAAGGCCTGGGGAGCTCTCCCCCTGCTCCATTACCTGACACCTGTCTGTGGCATGCCCCATTTTTCTCCATGGGTCCTCCTCATGCACCTGCTCCTACTCCCTATGCTCCTTGTCTTTACCTTTCAGCCAGGGCTTACCTTCATTCTCTCTCTCTCTCTCTCTCTCTCTCTCTCTCTCTCTGACCACCTCTGCATTTAAACTCTTTCCATTCTTTGGTGTTTAATGGTGCCTCTCTCTCATCAAACTTTCCAAATGGCTCCTCAGGGGGGGATGCCCTCCTCTTGTGTCCTTACCCACAGCACGGTGCTCCATGGTGGAACGCATGGTGGAGGAGGCCTGTGCACTGTGGTGTACCCAGAAGCAAAGGAAGAGAGGGACCCAGGCCTCCATATTCCTTGCAAGAACAAGCCCCCATGACCCGACTTCCTCCCACTAGAACCCGCCTCCTAAGCCTCCACCCCTCCCCAGTGCCATAGCCATACAGAGTGTCTGAGAACACTCAGTGCCAAGCCTTAGCACCCCATGGACAGGAAAGAAGACCCCTGTGGAGGAAGCGTGCCCTCACCACCCTGGAGGGGGGCAAAGGCCATCTAACTTCTTCTGATGCCATCTAGGGGAATGGATTTGTTTTCTCTGCCTATTAAAGAATTACAAGGCAGGAAAGTGTTTAAAGCAGTCTGAGCAAGTTTCTTTGAAAGTAAGGGAAAGTCATGAAAGAAAGTAGTGAAACTCCATCTGGAGAAGGGCCAAAGGAAAAGTGTAATGGCACCACCCCCCAAAGAGCAGTTTGTATCATGTGGGGTCCTCCCTGCCTGACCGCTGGCTGGCTCACCTGGCTCTTCTCATTGGTTGAGTGGGAGCCCAGGGCATCATGGGAGAAAGGAACATCTGAGCTCTTCATTGGATGAGCAGGGACCTAGGGCATGATGGGAAGAAGTGTTTGAGCAGAAACTCATAGCATTATGAAAAAAAGAAGTATTGAAACATTTAAGCATCTGCCACTTTTTATCCGTTGCTACCCATCAGTTCTCCTTTCTTTCCCACATTTCTTTTCTCTTACATGAGAATGGAACACATTTACATCTGGCAACCTGTGAGCTGGAGATCAGATTTGCACACATGAGGCATTTCCACTTAATAAGTTTCTCCCTTTTTCTTCTTCTTCCTCCTCCTCCTTCTCCTCCTCCTTCTCCTCCTCCTCCTCCTCTTCTTTTTCATCTTCGTCTTTGTCTTCATCTTCCTTTTCCCATTAGTCCAGCTGTTCACAGCCTGGGCCACCTCCTGGCTCCAGATGTACTTTGCAGCAAATGTACCTGGCCTGGCTGCATGGGGGAAGGGAAGAAGATGAACTCATGTCTGTGGCCTGGGAGGGAGATACTTGTACTTGTGTAAAAAGAGAAGAATGGCACCCCACCTTAAGCCTGGCCCTGCCCTGTTGCTCTCTCTGCTTCTTTAGCTACTGAGGGGCACCCTTTCCCTCTGCCAAGAACCCACATTTCCTCTACCTGTGCTCCCTTTCCTCCCTTTTCCTGTCCCCAGCTCTTTGAGTAGAGGCCAGTTTGTCCTCATTCCCTTTTTTTATGGTTTCCTTGGCCTATAGACAGACCACACTTGCTCAAACCACAGGGCTTGGGTTTACACAAAGCAAGTTTCCATTTGAGGACCTGTGAGGGAGCCAAGCTAAAAGCAGCAAGGGGTAGGGGCTCAGAATTTGTTCCTAAACTGGATGTCAGTGGCTCACACCTGTAATCCTAACTACACAGGAGGTTGAGATCTGAGGATCCCTATTCAAAGCCAGTCTAGGCAAGAAAGTCCATGAGACTCTTATCTCCAATTAAGCACCCCTACCCTCCAAAAATAGCCAGAAGTAGTACTGTGGCTCAATTGGTAGAGTGCTAGTCTTGAGCAAAAAGAGCTCAGGGACAGCGCCCCAGGCCCTGAGTTCAAGCCCCAGGACTGGCACCAAAAACAAACAAACAAAATCAGTTTCTGATGCTGGGGCTGGGCAGACACTGCCTGCAGAGGCCTTGGGGGAAGTCTAGGGAAGATTCAGGCCCCCAGGGAGCCTGCAGCCAGGTCAGGATACTGGAAGGATGATGTTGTTGTCTATATTCCTTGCTGAACAGTTGTCATCCCTCCCCCACCCCCACCCCCACTGCCCAAGGCCCATGTGTTAAGGACATGCTCTCCCACTATTGAACTAAAACTATGGGGGACTTCTGTCATGGATATGTGGCATTCAAGGGGATTGTGGGGCCTGGATCTCTCTCTTCCTCTCTTCTACTTTCTAGCTATGAGGTAAACAGTACTGTGCTCTCCTCAAAAACTGAGTCAAAATAATCTTGTTCTTGCTCTCCCTCCCTGCCCCCCAACCCCGTGTCTCTCTCTGTACTCAGGCCCTCCTACTTTGCTTGGCAAGAGCTACATCCCTAACCATTTTTGAATTAATTTTTTTTCAGCTAAAACCTTGCTCACTTTTTGCCCAGGCTGGCTTCAGACTGTGATCCTCCTATTTCAGCCTCTCAAGGAGCTGAGATTAGAAGTATGAGGTATTGTGCCCACAACCCTTTATCTTCATAATATAATTATCCCAGGGATTTGTTACGGTAACAGAAAACTGCTAATTACATTAAGATAGGGGCTCTTGGAAGATGTGGTTGGAACTTCACGAGACTCCCTCCCATCCACCTCTAGCTCAGCTGGGTCCCAGCTTTCGAAGATCACACATCTGAGGAGTGATACCTGCCCCTGGCCCCTGCCAACTCGTGGCATCCTGATTTCCTTTCAGACTTCAAGATCTTGTGTGTGTGTGTGTGTGTGTGTGTGTGTGTGTGTGTGTGTGTGTGTGTGTGTGTGTGTGTGTATGTGTGTGTCTTGGAACTTGAACTCGGGGCCTGGGTGCTCTCCCTGAGTTTTGCATTCAAGGTTAACACTTGAGCCACAAGTGGCTCCACTTCCAGCTTTTTGGTGGTTAACTGGAGATGAGTCTCACAGATTTTCATGCCCAGGCTGACTTTGAGCAGGCTCCTCAGATCTCAACCTCCTGGGTAGCTAGAATTATAGGTCTGAACCACTGGTGCCCTGCAGACTTCAAGATCTCTAGGGGGTCTAGTTGGTTCTAGGGGGGTCTAGATGGTTCCACCAAAATATATCTGACAGCAGTCCAGCTAAGAGCTCCACCCACATGGGTGGGCCTGGTCCAAGGGCTTCTGGGTAAATGCAACCAAGAACTAGGCAACCAACCAATGGTTCTGTTGGCTGGAGTACAAATCCAGGCCATGTATCCAGTTGATAATGGCTGGGTGTGCAGAGACCCATACTCCATCTAGCCAGGGTGATATGATGTGCTTTTATTTGGCACATCCTCAATGCCGCCCTCCTCCTCCTCCTCCTCCTCCTCCTCCTCCTCCTCCTCCTCCTCCTCCTCCTCCTCCTCCTCCTCCTCCTCCTCCTCCTCCTCCTCCTCCTCCTCCTCCTCTTCCTCCTCCTGAGTTACAGGCACTCAGGGCTTGCGCTTCCTGCTCAAAACCTCAACTGCAGTCAACTGGTAGATAGAATTATGCCCATACTGACCTCCTGAAGAAGCCACAGAAGTAAATATTGCCTCTGGTGAGAGCCCCTCCTGGAATCCCAGAACTGCTGAAAGCTGCCAAGGCAGAGGTAATAGATCACCACAGCCCGCCTCCGTTTACAACCGGGTAATGCCTTTTACGACCGCCTCTCTCTGTCCCGAATATTTATTTTATTGCCCCTGTAGGGAGATTTTTCCATTTGGTAAAAACCATCAGATGGTTTCAGTCATGTTAACAACTGCTCATTAAATGCATAGGAGTAAACAGAGAAATAGAGGTTTGTTTCTTTCCGATTTGGTTCCTTTTTTCCTTTTTTCTTTTGTAATTTATGAAGGAAACTCAGGGCTGGACACAGGAGCTGAGGTATGCTCAGATGCTGTCCCCTGTAGTTCCTGCCTAGAGCCTTCCCTGGTAACTCTGGTGTCTTCAGCAAAGAGAAGAAGGAAGGTTCTGATCTGTATCAAGGCTTTGGAGCTCTTGGTTCTTGGCTCTTTTCCCCTGTGGTCCCTAAAGCAGAAGACATGTCTTTCTTTTTCTTGCCTTTTAGGAAGGCTAGAGCACCTGCAAAGGACTGGCGCAGAGTGGATGAAAGGGGACAGTCAGATGATGGTGGGTAGATGGATGGAAGAAAGAATGCATGGGTGAGTGGTGGGTAGAGGATGGTGATGGATGGATGGGGTATAGTGATGGACAAATAGATAATGGGACATGGGGATAGAAAGGTAGGTATATGGCAAGGAATGGATACACAGACACATTGTGGTAAATTGATGAAAATATAGATGATTGGTTGATTGACTGACTGATATGATACATGGGTAGATGGAGAGTGGATGGATGGATGAATGGATATATGGATGGGTGGATGAATAAATAGATTATACATACATATATATATATATATACACACACACACACACACACACACACACAGATGGATAGATAGTTGTACCGATAGATGAAGGGATGGAGGGATGGGGACATGGGTATACAGTGGAAGATACTTGGATGGATGGATGGATGGATAGATAGATACATAGATACATAGATAGATAGATACATACATACATATATGGGTAGGTAGATGGATGAATAGATAGACAATAAATATATAAAAGATATAGATAGATAGACAGATAGATTCATAGATGAATAAACGGATGGACCAATAGATAAAAGGATAGAGGTATGGGTAGGTAGGTAGAAAGTGATGTATATGTGGATGGATAGATAGATGGGTGGATGAATGGATGGATACCTGGATACATGGATGGGTAGACAAGATGGACAGGTAGGTAGATAGGTAGATTGACAGACAGATAGATTTTATATATATATATATATATATATATATATATATATATATATATATATATATAGAGAGAGAGAGAGAGAGAGAGAGAGAGAGAGAGAGAGATGGATGAACACAGATTTGTGGGGGAATAGTTGGATAATTGATAGATACATATAATGGATAATAGATAGACCCACAGATACATAGGCAATACATGGATGAATAGATGACATTTGAGTGACTAGACAAATAGATGGGTGGGTGGATGGGTAGATGATGGGCAGGTGGGTGGCTGGCTGAGTGAATATACCAACAGTACCAGAAGCTCTTCCCACCGGAGTCCATGTGCATTCCCTAAGCAGGAATGCAGACAGCATGCCTGTGTACTTGACTTTGAATGCCTGTGTGGGACATCTGTGGAGCCTGGCTTAGAGCATCTGTGCTGTAAGTCCAGACAGTGGGCTGTGGAGATAGGGCTAGGAGGAGAAAGGACTCTAAGCCCCTCCTCTGAACAAGAAGAAACAGGGGCTAAACACTGGCTTCTCTGAAGTGGGTGGGGAAGCCTTGGGTGACCAGTTGCACAGGCAGCAGGCCCAGGTCTTCCCTGAAATCCACAGCAGCTCTTGGCCCAGGTCCGGCCATGGCTCCGCACTATGCTGTCCTGGATATAAGCTTCTTGTTCTCCATCCAGATCTCTTCCACTTAAAACAGGAGAGTCAGAGGCTAGACCTCCTTGGCCTTTGCTGGGATAGGGTACAGGAAGAGAAGGACAGCCTAGCAGCCCTTTCCTCAGGCATGGCCAGGACTATTTCTGGAAGGGAAGATGCCATGTTAAAATGCTCCTGGCAGAAAGAGAGCAGAGAGAGGTCTTTTACATTATTGCCTTAATACATCACTCCAGAATGTCTGTCTTAATAAAACTCAAACTAACACCAGATGCTAGTAGTTTATGCCTGTAATCCTAGCTACTCAGGAGGCTGAGCTCTAAGGATCGTGGTTCAAACCTAGCCCAAACAGGAAAGTCCATGAGATTCTTAGCTCTAACTAACCACCAGAAAGCCAGAAGTGGCACTGTGACTTAGGGTATAAGAACACTAGCTTTGCAGCTAAAAAGCTCAGGGACAGTGACCAGTACCGCCCCCTCCCACCCCCACCACACACACGCAGAGTAAAAACAAAGCAATCAAAGGAAAAACCTCAAGCTATCCCCTCAGTGAGAATATAGGTGCTTCCAGAACATGCCTTGTCGGTGTTTGTCCACATGTCCAGAAGGAGGCAGCATGTCCACAGGGTGTGGGGTCTTTTGAGGTGAATGCATGGATGCAGAATGCAGCACCAACAGACTAAGCAAACTCTCAAGCAAGTTTTAATTTCAGATGAACAGGGACACTTATTTTCAGTATCAGTATGCTCCATGAAATACATAAAACATGCTTTTACTAAAACAACAAAAGCAAAACCCAACTTGTTATAAATCTGAAACTCAATTTAATGCCCCCAATTTTATCTGACAAAACTACTGTGATCCTCCACTAGGCATGGTCCCTGCTCCAGAACGCATTGATTGACAGCTGTGCAGGGGGTGGGGCTTCACCCGGTGTCAGAGGACAAGTCTCAATATAAGGAGACCAACAGGACCCGCAAGTCCAACGGCAGTGGCTCTCACTTATAACCCCAGCTACTCAGGAAACAGGTATGAAGATGGCAGTTCAAAGCCAGTCTGGGCAGGAAAGGCCATGAGACTCTTATCTCCAATGAATTAGCAAAAAGTCAGAAGTGAAAGTGTGACTCAAATGGTAAAGTAGAAACCATGAGTGAAAAAGCTGAAAGATAGTGCCCAGGTCCTGAGTTCCAGTCCCAGTTGCTGGTGCACGCACACGCACATGCGCGCGCACACACACACACACAGAGGCACACAGGCACACATACATACACAGCAATGAGTAATTCCAACATTATTTATACTCTCAAGTTCATATGATCTGGCAATTGGGTCTAGAATCCTGGGCCAGGATGCCAGGTGGATATTTGAAATTACGGACAGTAGTAAACTCTCTCTGTTATTATATAACTGAGAGCTACTGAGTGGCCATGGGCAGGTGGTGTGCTCATACACATCTGCTAGAGAAGAGCATTCGTACTCTAGCCCTGAGAACTGCATACAATTCAAAACACTTCTGGAATATATGTAATATTTCTCAGCCTGCAAGTAACTGGAGCCACAGAATAAAACTTATTCTTTATCACACTAACTATTCCAAGTCGGAACCTTCAGTGTTGTCCTATGGAACCCTGTCTTCCCAGGAGAGAGGGGTGCAACTAGGAATGGAGCAGTGGAACAGATTCAGATCTGAATCTGCTGAGTTCCGCACTAAAGCTCAGCAAGTGGTAAATTGGTGCTTTGGGCTGAGGTACTTGGGTTTGCCCTAGGATGTTGGCTGTGCAGGTCCTGAGGGCCAGAGCCAAGATTCTGGGGGTATTCTGGGGATATTTCCCCAGAAATATCACCCTGCCTTAATATCCAGCCAAGAAAGTCTGTGGCCTGGCTGTCCTAGTTTGCTGGCCAGTTGTGTTCCCCAGTGAGCCTGGCCTGCCTATGGACCCCAAAACCAGCAGGGCAGCCCAGGCTCCCTGGAGTCCTTCCCTGAAGATGAAGAATGGCCTAGGGCTCTTTGGAATTGGCTCCTAAGGCCACATTTAGATGCAGTCAAAAAAGCCTGGCCAGCTTAAGAGATGCTGAGCTGGGCCCTGGGGCAGGGAAGTCTCTAAGAGCTCCCCAACCCCCACCCTATGAGTGCCATGGAAGTTACCCACATTACCTGCCATGCTCTCACCTAACCCCAGATGCTGGTTCCACACAGTTGTGTCCTTGCCAGCTCTGACATGTTGGCCAAGGGTTCTCAACCTTTCTGGGCCTTAAGTTCTGCAGTATGGGTCTTTGTAAGAACTGAATGGAAAAGCTTTGTGTGTGTGTGGGGGGGGGCATGTGGGTATGTGTACTGGGGCTTGGACTCAGGGCCTGGGCACTGTCCTTTAGATTTTGGCTTTCTTTGTTGTTGTTGTTGTTTCTTTGCTCAAGGCTAACACTCTGCTACTGGAGCCTTACCCCCACTTCCAGCTTTCTGCTGTTTAATTGGAGATAAGAGTCTCAAGGACTTTTCTGCCTGGGCTGGTTTTGAACTGGGTTCCTCAGATCTCTTGAGTAACTGGGATTACAAGCCTGAGCCACTGGTGCCTGAAAGATTTTTTTTTAACTGTGTCTCTAACCACACCTAGTATGTTGGTGGATTTTTTTTTTACAACTTCAAGCATTTTTTAAATGAAACATGTTTTATCTGAGATGTTAGAGTTTAAGGGTAGTGAGCAGATGAATAGAGAGAGGTAGAATGGGTGAATGCAGTCTTAATACTTAATGTACGTACATGAAAATAGAACCAGGTAACTCAAGAGACAGATAGGGTTGGATAGCTCACTGTAATCCTACCTATGCAGAAGGCTGAGATCCATAGGGTGGCATTTCCAAGCCAGAAAAGTCCTTAAGACTCCTCCTCCAATTGACTAACAAAAACCTGGGCTGGAGGCATGGCTCAAGTGGCAGAGCACTAAGCAAGCAAGCTGCTTGAGCAAGTGCTCAAGGTCTGATGGCCTGGTCTGTCGGTGCTTTTTGCAGAGTCCTCCAAGCGTTCCGGGTTTTCCATCTAAGCCATATGCCAGGTGCACCATGTGGGACTTTATACAAAGCACAGCTCCCAAGCCACCCTATTTCAAATCCTAACACCCCTTCTCTGCAGGACACACAAGGCCTGCATACCAAGTGCTTGGTGTATGGGGGTGCCATTCCTTGCATCCCTGCTCTGCACCCACTCAAATTTCAACTCTAAGAGAGGGAAGTCTTGCGCCTTATATTAGTAACCAAAATATTTATGGAGTGAATGGCAGAGGAGTGGGCTCCATGGCTCCATGGATGGGGCCCTACACTAACTTCCCTCCTGAGTCAGGTAGAGGAGGGAAACTGTCAGATTGAAGGCTGGGGTTCACCAGAGCCTCAGTCCTAGCCCTGCCGGGTCTTCCCAGAATCCTCTTGGTTTGGGTGGCAAAAATGAATCCACAGGAGGCTTTGCTAGCGTTTTGGGCCTATTTACAGGGAAGGCTCCGCTTGCCTCTGGGGGTGCCCTGGGGCTCTTAGGGCGCCAGTGCTATGCCCAGCGGGATGGCCGCTCACCGCTGACCAGTGCACCTGTGGAAGAGGCTGCGGACGCGGGGCTGCGGCCACCAGAGGGCGGCAGATCCCAGGCGTTCCCATGCCCGGTCAGTCAGTCTGTGGCCTCGCTGGACGCGCGGATTTAGGAAAGCCAGCCTGGGAACTCCGAAGACAAGGCGAAGGCGGGTGATGTCGGGGGATTGCGCGGTTGGTGGATTTTTAGATTTCTAGGAGGCGGGGGTCAAATTAATGGGGTTCCAGTTGGCAACTCAGAAGTGTGCCAGGCGTGTTGGACGATTGGACGAGTGAGTGCACGTCCAAGATGCTTCTAACTTGGGGCCAAAGTGTCTGTGCCCGGAGGAGGGAGCAACACCCCCAAGACACTGGCTCCTGAAGCTGGAGTCCTAGAGTCCCAGCAGCCTCCGGATCACCGTCCCTCCTGGATCCCTAGATGGACCCCCGAGGCCTGGCCCCACCACAACCAGCAGAATTCCGTCTCCAGGGGCAAAAGCTGTCCTTGTTGTGCGCCCCTCGTGTGGATGTGGGCGCAGAACCCACTCCAGTGGCTGGCTGGAATCATCTAGTGCCTGTGGTCGCAGAGGAAGCCCCAGAGGGGCTTCGTCTCCAGTGCTGCAAACTGTCTCTGTCCCGGGTGTCCAGCCCGGGACGTAGTGGCCTCTTGGGAGGGCCAGAGATCCCCGCCATAGGACTGTTGGGCGTGTGTAGTTTTTCCAAGCCCGAAGAGCCACCCCCAGGAGCACAGTCCTAGCAAAAGAGGTGGGGGAGGGGGGAGACTGGTTCTCTCACAAGTGGGGCTAGCCGAAAGCATGATTTCGAGGAGTTCTCATTCAATCTCCACCTTGTTCCACTCAGCTGGGGAAATTGATCAATCCTTCCCAGATGGAACTGAAGGGCCAAGAGCATTGCAGGTCTCGAAATTCACCTGCAGCGACCCAGAGCTGCCAGGGCAAATGGCTGGGTTCCTTGGCAAGCAATCGCAATCTCAACCTAGTTAGAACCCTGCGTTCGCAGGCGCCGGACGCGGAGTTTGGCGTTAGAGTCGCTCCGATTGCAAAACTGGTGGCATTCCCTCGGTCAAGTTCCCCCGACTGGCGCAGGGCGCCCGTGGTGGGTCACCTTGCATTTCTGTCCATCCAGGACACGACGCTCTGGGGTACCGCGAAACGTTTTTGGGCCATGCTGGTTACCCATAGGGGTTCACCAGTCCCTGACCAAGGAAAGGCCCGCCCCCGACTCGTCCTCCCTCTCCCCATCCACCCACGCAATGGAAGCGGTAACCCGCGCAGCATTCCATCCCCCTGTGGTCCTGGCCCACTGAGCCGGACCCCGCGGGATGGGGGATCAAAGATCAGAGCACTCAGCGCCCTGGGGAGCAAGCTGGGGCGCGGGGCGGGGACGCGCGGACAAACCCGGGGCTGCCAGGCCCGCCCCTCGCCGCCGCCCCGCGCCCGCGCCCCGCCCCGCCCCGCCCGGCTCAGCGCCGCTAAAGCGCCCGGCCGCAGCCTCCCGCCGCCACACTTTCCCTCTCCACCGCCGCTCCGCCCGCTCCGCGTCTGTCCCCGGTGCGCCCTCCGCCCGCGCCATGGACACCAAGGTCATCGCCGTGCTGGCCCTGGTGCTAGCCGCGCTCTGCCTCAGCGATGGTGAGTTTTTGCGCTCGGCCGCCGAGGCCCTGCAAAGGGGTTTGTGTCTAATTCTAGTTGCGGCTTGGCGAAGCGTCTGCGGCTTGCCGGTGCCCGTTTGGGACGCCGAGGCAGGACTCTCCCCCTGCCCCCCAGCTCCGTGTACCCTGTGCGCCGTGTCCGAGGTGATGCGCCCTGCAACGTGCAGCCGCGGGACCCCAGCGGGGCGCACGGGCGTCCAGGGCGCGCGTGGGTGGGAGCCAGGGGGCCCCGGCCCGCGCCGAGCTCGCTTTCCAAGGGGAATCCTCTCCCGGGTCCCGCCGCGCACCGGGCGGGCGGGAGATCCAACCGGGCGCTGCTTGCAACGGGCTCTGCAGAGACGAGCGGCCAAGTACGAGGAAGTGCTTGGCTCGGTGGCTAGCTCGGGTGCAGCAGCTGCGCGAGCGTCTCTTCCAAGTGAAGCTGATCCCCCTTCCCGCAACCCTCGCGGGGCGCCCGGCCAGGCTCTGGCCGGCGGTACTGCGCAGCTGGCCGGCTTGCGCCACCCGCCAGGCCGCGCTTCGGCACAGCTCGGTGGTCCGCAGCGACGCGCTGGGGGTGCGCGTCCATCCACCATCTCCACGCCGCTTCCTGGGGTCACTGGAGCAAGGCTCAGAGGTCGTCTAGGCCCAGCGCGTCCTCCAGGGCCCCTAACACACCTGCAGACAGGGGCCTTTGTGGCGGCCAGCCCCGCACCCAAGCCTCGGGCCTCTGGGAATCGCGGTGTCCCGTTTCACTGGGAGCTAGGGGGCTTGCTTTCTTTTGGCTCTTTTTGACGCCGGAGGAAAAACTCGGTACTCGGTTACAGGACACCATTGGTGCAAAACAAAATAAACGATTGCCTGTGAACACACAAAACAAAACCCTATCCGTCAGGCTGTTGTTCTTCCTGGGCTGCAAAGTTTCCTGAAAAGGGTTGAAAAACTCTATTGTGTGTGTGCCGATGTGTGCATGTTGGTGCTGGGGCTTGAACTTGGAGCCTGGCACTCTTGCTTGGCTTTTGACGCTCTGGCGCTCAAGCCACACCTCCACTTGTGGCTTTTTGCTAGTTGATTGGAGATAAGAGTCTCCAGACTCAGGACTTTTCTGCCTTGGGCTGGCTTTGAACTGTGATCCTTAGGTCTTCAGCCTCCTGAGTGGTTAGGATTACAGGCGTGAAATACCTGGCTATTAAGAACACCTTTGAGTGCTCAGTTGGTGGCACACCCATGGTTTGTGCAGACCGAGTGTGCCCCAGTACTTTGGCAGAGTTCTCCAGGGTCCTGGACCATAAGGGCAGCTGAGAAATGGCGCTAACCCCGTGGAGGGAAGAGCTATCTAAAATCATTAGGGAGTTGTTGATGAAAACAACCGTTAGTGAATGCAGTTTTGATTTTTTTTCCTGTTGCTGCTGAGATCTGGGAGGTGACCCCTTGTCACTCTTTGTCCCTTGCCTCCTGGGTCAGGGGACACTCTGGTTTAGGTGTTAATAATTTAGTAAATTTAGTAAGGATGGCAATGTCGTAGTGCTCCTTGGAAATGGCTTGAGAAGACAGGAAGGCAGAGCCCCAAGTCCTGGAGTCCAGGGTGCAGCTGCAGAAAGTGAAAGCGGGCTGCCTCCCCACAGGTATCTCTCCCTGCCTGTCGGGGTAGCTTGTCTTTGGGAGTTGTCTCCTTGCTCCGAAGCACTTATAGTTTCATTTTTTTCTTTACTTACTGGATCCTAGATTCCCCTGCACCCTCCACAGTTCCCAGGCTTCACCCTGGGGAGACCCTGCTCCGATTCTGAGCCCATCAAGCCCTGGGCCTCTGGATGCTCTGGGGATTTCAGCATTAAACCCAGGGGTGGGTTCTAGTCTCAAGCCTGCTTGGAGGAGCCCCTGGCCAGAGCTCTGTCTGGTACTCATGTGGAGGGTTCTCCCAGAAATTGCTCTGGAGGCCAAGTTCTCTAGATCTCCGTGTAAGGTGACGTGGAGCCAGTCAGAACTTTTAGAGTCATACCCCAAACAGATATATATGCATACCATCACTGGGGCTTGAACTCAGGACCTCCCTCGGGGTTTTCCACTCAAGACTGACTCTCCTTACTTGAGCCACAGCTCCACTTCTAGGTCTTTTTTGCCAGTAACTTGGAGATAAGAGTCTCATGGACTTGACTTTCAAGAGATCCTTAGATCTCTGCCTTCTAAGCAGTTAGGATTAGGGATGTGAGCCTCTGGCGCCAGGCTGAAAAGCTAGTAACATAAGCAAAAAGCTGTGGGAATGGACAGGAGGTGGAGGGAGGGTTCTGTGAGGACACCTGGGGGTTCTGTCACTTTTCCAACCTGATGAAACTCCCCCTGCTAGACCAGCTGGGAGTGGGGTCCTGAGAAGGAGAGCGGGGATTGCCTTTGTAGGAAATGCGCAGATGCACCATGGTGGAGTGGTGTGGGCTCCAGGCTTTGGAATTGCCTTTGACTTCTGGTCTCCACGATTCCATTTAGTGGGGCTAAACAGCTTTTGGGAACACGGGGGAGAGAAGCAGCCCCAGCGCTTCCACTGCAGCCTTTAAGCTCACTACTCTAGAGTTGGGGCTAGTCCTGCCTAGCTGCTAGACTTCATTTGTCCCGTCTCCCCTCCCCCAGCTGAAGGGGCCTAGGGAAATGCCAGGAAACCTAGAGGCCGCAGACTTCGGAGGGGGACTACGGAGGGGGATGCAGTTCCCAGGTGCTCTGATTACAGGGACCCGTGTTGCTGCTGGAAATGCTGTTTTTTTCCCTCTGCATCCAGATAACAGGCCATCTTCTTGGTGGTTTTCAAGAAGTTGCCCGTGGCGTTTGGTGGGGGTGGGGAAGCCATTGGAAGCCTCTGCTTTCCCCCAGACTTGGTGTTTGTAGGAAAGCTAAGCCCTCACATGCAAGGCTTCACCCACCAGAGACAGAACTTTGGAGCGCCCAGACTCTCTGGACCTCTGTAAATAGGCATAGAAAGCAATCAATCAATAAACCAACTTAAAAAAAAAATCCCTCGATTAAATATTCTCAGGCACGCATTTAATCCCTGATGAAAGGATCCACAGACTGACACGAATTCAAATAATTTGAGGGGTAATTAAGTAGAGCTAGGATAAAATCTAAAGGAGAAGAATTGACCCCCTCTCCACAAATTTAAGCCTCCCCCGCCCCAGGACTTGCCATTCTGGATTTAAGAGTGAGTCTTCCAGGAGCCTCTTACTAATTTACACTAATGAGTATCAATTATGGCATTTTTGCAAATTGGTGAATTGGTAATCAAAGATGGTAATGGGATCCAGGAGGCCCCGGTTTGTAAAAGCGCTGCCCCCCACCCCCCATTCCAGTCCAGGGAAGAGCAGGGGAAGAGCCTGCCCTCTGGGAACCCCAGGTAGGAAGCAGGCTGGATTCTTTTGTGGTTTCCAGACCTGAGCTTAAGGTGGATTGGGAACTGCAGGTGGGGGAGGGCAGCATTCTCCAGCCCTGCTGCGGTTCCGAGCCCCCCCCCCACCCCCCCACCCCCCCACCTCCGTCAGGGCCAGAGGGGGAGGGGAGGCGCCTTCCTTCCCCTCCCCACCCCTTCCCTGAGGAGAGAGAGCTTCAAGGAGAAGTGGGGGTCTCTGTCCTGGACTGGATCCCTGTAGTTTCTGCCCAGATCTTGAGACACCTGAACAGGGGGCTGCTATTCTCATCTTCCTATTCTTATAGACCCGCTCTCACCAAATGCCTGCAGTCCCTCCTACTGGAGAGGCTGAGCCTGAACCAAGCCAGCCAGGCAAACCTGGGTTACACTCTAGGGCATGCAGACAGCTATGTCTGAAGGAGTGGGAATCAGTGTGCAAGAGAGAAGTCTGCACACTCATGGCTTTCTTTTGCTTTCTTTGCAGTTCTGTTCACCATAGCCAAACATCAGACTAGATGTTTCTATCTTCCTGTCTGTCTGTCTGTCTATCTCTGTATCTATCTATGTATGATATGCTCATTTGGCCATAAAGAAGAGTGAGATTATGTCTACAAGGAAGGTGGTGTTTGTCTATGCATCTGTGCAGTCATGGATGGATCTCTGTGTGTGTGTGTGTGTATACACATATATGCACATCAATCATGGTATATACATATTATAGTGTAGCTTTCCCATCTCACCCCTCCTGTCTTCTGTGCCAGGAGGGTAACCAGTAACCAGTGGCTTTGTTCTCATTCTCTCCTCCAGGGAAACCTGTCAGCCTGAGTTACCGATGCCCGTGCCGATTCTTCGAGAGCCATGTTGCCAGAGCAAATGTCAAGCATCTCAAAATCCTCAACACTCCAAACTGCGCCCTTCAGATTGTGTAAGTGTGAAGCGTGATCCTGGGGGGTGCTGTCAATCATGATCACATGGGATAGACAGCCTGGAGCTTGCTGGCTGTTGGTGGTGGCAACTTTGTTTGCATGAGCACTTAATGCATGCCATCCCAACAGCCCTCAGATACCTTGCTGGGTTCTTTGTAGTTCCCACTTTCACAAGCCTCTGTATTGGGGTTCAGTTGTCTGCCTCAATTTTTAGCGTGAAGGCAGGGGTGTGTCCAGCTATTTGAGGCCATCTGGCACCCAGGGGCATCCAGAAAGAGAAGTTCAGTTCTTCTCCTGGAGAAGCTTTCTGCAAGCAGAAAGTTCCATCAACTTTTTCATAGCAACTGAGACCTTAGAAAATGGAGAATAAACTTGTCAAAATCTTTCTGGAAACAATTTTCTGACGTTCACCTGCACAGTTCTTTCCTGTCAATAGAACCCCTCTCCCGTTTGCATGGTCTCCTCTCGCTTGCGTGGTCCCTTACTAGACTGTCTCCCTAGACTGTGATCGTCTTCCTTCAGGACACCCTTAGATCCATTCCATGTGCTGTCAAGATGACTAGCAAAGCTGGGCACTGGTGGCTCACGCCTGTAATGCTAGCTACTCAGGAGACTGAGATCTGTGGATCATGGTTTGAAGCCAGCATAGGCTGGAAAGGTCCATAAGAGTCTTATCTCCAATTAACTAGCCAAGTGGTAGAGTGTTAGCCTTGAGCAACAAAAGCCAAGTGAGAGAGGGAGGCCCTGAATTCAAGTCTTGATATTAGCACACACGCACACACACACACACACACACACACACACACACACACACACACGCGCGATGTCCAGCAAAATCAACATCAAGACTCTTCAAACGTTTCTAGAACCTTTCCCATCTAGTCTGCATTTCTCTGCCCTCTTCTGTCTGGCCATAAGCTCCTGGAGCATCCTGCCTCCATCTTCCTTCACCTCCCTTCTGCCCTTTGACCTCCCTGGTGTATTTGTTTTCTTTCCTCTTTCTTCCTTCACCAAGCTCAGCTTCTCCTTCAAAAGCCAGCATCTTACATGTCCCCTGCTGTCACTTCACCCTGGGGGCCCTTGCAGAGATTGTAATCACTCCCAGCTCCTGCATGGCCCTGCCAAGCTCCAGTTTTATGTCCTCTTCACCCCCTCATTTGTGGACCTCATAGTAGTGGCTCTGTCCTGGGTGGTGGGGGGGTAAAGCCCAATGCCCGGTCTCCTCACCCAGCCAGACCCTGTCACCTCTTCTATTTCCACAGGGCAAGGCTGAAGAGCAACAACCGACAGGTGTGCATCGACCCCAAGTTAAAGTGGATTCAAGAATACCTGGATAAAGCTTTAAACAAGTAAGCAGGAGAACCCGAAAGATGTTGCGTAGACCATTGAGGAAGGCTAACACCTGTGAGATTCAAGGGCTGGGCTGGGGGGGGAGGGTCTGAGCGCCACAGCCAGGCGGGCCTGGAGGGGTCAGCCCTGAGCCAGGCTGCGCCTGGGGGTCTGCCAGGATAGAGAATCTGCCCCTATAGCAGTGGGTTTGATACTGCAACTTGTATTCATCCCTCCCTTACACATTGGAGCTGTTCTAACTGAGGTTTTTCTAAGACAAATGTATTATCCCCTCAACCAGTCAGCATCATCGTCATCACCATCATCATTATCATCCTCATAATCATTTTTTTTTTAATCAATGATGACTTCAAGATCTGTATTGGTTTGTTTTGGAGTTTCTCCTTTCCTTCCCTCGGGCCTCTGGGGACAGTCCAGTGACAGATTCTTCAAAGGGAGCTCCAGAAAGTGTTCCTTTCTTTTCCTTCCTCCCGGCCACCCTCCCTCCCTCCCTTCATCCCTTTATTTCTGCCTTCCTTCCCTCCTATTTTCCTTCTTTCTTTCTTTTCTTCCCTCCTCCCTTCCTTCTTTTCTTCCCTCCTTTCTCCCTTCTTCTCTCCTTTCTCACTTCTTTCCTTCTTTCTTCCTCCCATCCTCCCTCACTTCTTTCTTTTCTTCCTTTTCCTTCCTTTCTTCCCTTTCCCCTTCCTTCCTTTTGTTCTTTTCTTCCTTTCTTCCTCCCTTCCTCATTCCCTTTTCTTCTTTCCCTTCCCTCCCATCCTTCCTTTTCTTCCTTCTTCCCTCCCTCCCTTCCTTCCTTCTTCCCTCCCTCCTTCCTTACCTTCTTCCACATGCTGAGGCTGGAGGGAGGGTAGTAGAGAGCCCTGCAGGGAGAGGCCCTCCCCCTCTGGGGATTCCTCTGTCACCATCATCTTCACCCCCTCTCTCAAGTTCAGTATTGGAGCTGGAGCTCCAGGTAGAAGCTGTCACTGTGAACTGTGCTCAGAGACCCCTCCTGACCCTCCCCGCTCTCTCCTGGCTCTGCAAGCATGCCTCACCTCGCTTCTGCTTCCGATTCTATACCTGATCAATGCTGAGTCCCATGGGCAGGAAGGATGGTGGCAGAGGCCTCCCGCCCTGCCTCCTCCTCCTCCTCTCAGTGCCTCACCCCACTGGGGCCCTCTGTGAGATCTCTTTGGCCTCCTCCTCCACAATGGAGCTGGTCCCTCCTGGAGGATTCGAGATCATGCCTTGGTCATTCCCACAAAAAGGCAAATCTTTGCAGACTTGTAGTAAATGCAAAATTCAATCTGAGAGCTTGCTTTAAGAGTTTAGCTTCTTTGATTGCATCTGAAGCCTGGGGGGGGGGGGAAGGGATACTTGAGGTTTATGAAATCAGAAGTGGGGGAAAAAAGAAGAAAAAAGCAAATGCGTAAACCAGCATCTTGCCATGAACCCCTGTTCTTGGAGCCACAGCAGGGAGTTCAGATCCCCCCACCAAAAAAAAAATGTGGGCAAGATGAAATTCTTGTGCATACATATGATTCACAGATGGGCCTGGTGGTATTTGTAACTTTTTGTAAGGCGTTTATATATATATTTTTTTTCTTTTTGTGCACAATTTTTTAAACGTTTCTTTTAGCAGACAAATGTATTTCAGAATATATTTGTAGTTAAACAATTCATATATCTGAAGTGGAGCCAAAATGTCAGTAGGTAACTTTTATCTGTGATCATAAACCACTGGCAATTTGTAAAGAAATATATATATCTGATCTAGAAATGTGATGTGAGCATTTCAATGTTAGTTAGGGACAGTGTATTTTATCACTTGTACCGAAACTGTATCAACTGTGACATTATCTGCACTAGCAATAAAAGGCGAATTGTTTTCTTACTATGTACCTCTCCTACTGTACGTGGGAATTCCTTTACCTGAAACAAAAGTATACGAGTGAGCTGTTACTCCCTGAGAAGACTCACCCAGGACTCTTCTCAGAAACACATCACATCTACAGCTTGACTTTTGGCCCTTTTAGCTTTTTTCAATCCAACTGGAAGTAGAGTGCTAATTTTCCAATAAATAATATTTGACTCACTAATTCTCCCCACCTCCTTTTCCTTGGTTCTCCTAACAACCTCATTTAATCCCCAGAGACTCAACCCAGTAATATCAAGCCTTCCCATCTTCCCATGTTAAACAAATAAAATCCCATGATTCTCAGCCACAGTTAATATCGGGCCTCCACAGAGACAGGTGGCCTCACCTCATAAACCATTAAATACCATGCAACTTGAATCATTGTAATATGACAGTCAGGAGCCAGTTGCTCTAACAACTTCCTGCTAACCAGCTCTCTGCCCTAGATCTCCAGAACAATGCCAGTCACCATACCAGGGCACTCCCTGGCACCCAGAAAGGAGAAATAGGAACGTAGCTGCCTTCCTTCTCCTCTCCTGGGGAGTCACCGGAACCCCTGAGTCCAGAGACACCATTTCCACGGCAGTGTCTGATTTTAAAAGGCAGAGATTTGTGGGTTTTTTTTTTTTCATTTTTGAAGAGCTAGTGTTTTGGGAGCCCAGCATGGTAGCTCATGCCTATAATCCTAGCTACCCAGGAGGCTGAGATCTGAATAGATCACGGTTCAAAGCCAGCCCAGGCAAAAATGTCCGTGAGACTCTTAATCACTGCTCGGGAAAGACGGGGAATATCTGCTGTATGTTATAATTACTTGTGAACAGTGGCTTACCCCGAGATCTGTAGGCCTGAGACAGGAGTTTAAACCAACCCCTAAGGTGGTGGGGGAGGGCAGTGTTCAGGATTATACAGGCTGGGTTAAACTGCTTGTGTATTTACTTCCAAATGATTAATGGTTGTACTAATTTTATCTAAGGGGGCGCAGAGAAGAAAAAGTGGGGAAAAAAGAAAAGATAGGAAAAAAGAAGCGACAGAAGAAGAGAAAGGCTGCCCAGAAAAGGAAAAACTAGTTATCTTCCACCTGGAGACAGACTGGACCACAGTGCCCCAAGCTCACGCTTTGTAAATTTGCTCTGTGCCCCTCCTTCCAGGGCAGACCCGCCACCCCGGGTGAGTGGGCAGACTTCCCTGGGCTGGTAGCACTTTCCCCACCCTGGTGGCCACACTGCCTCCTCTATTTATGTGTGTTTCAAGGCCTCTTTTCTTGGTCTGCTAAGTTATGAAGAAAGGTGCTCAGAGACTGGGGCAGACGCTGGGATGGGAGCCTGTGTGCATTCAGGACCTTCCCGGCATGGCTGATAGTCTCCAGCATCATCCTGAGCTCAGCCCTCCAATCAGAAGCTTCCATAGCTCCCAGAGAAGGAAGCCTGCACTCCAGGGCCTGGCCTGGTCACCAGCCTGGCCAGAGGTGCCTTTCCTGGGAAGGCCTTGTGTCTTCTGCCCCCCTTTCCCATACTTGCCTGTCCTCATAGGGCAGGTAAATGACTGACTTGCTCTTAGGTCCGGTTCTGTTCTCCCCCAGTACCTGTTGCCTGGCCCTCCACCATTCTGTTATCTGGTTAGAGACATCTCTGTCTCCTGCTGCCCCTCAAAGCTACTCACACAGCCTGGGTGAGGCATGTGCAAATGTGTGGACCAAGAAGGAGCAAAGGATACAACGGCCAGAGAATGGATGGGAGGTGTTTCTTAAGGAGTCTGCTCTTTGGGCAATTCACCCTCCTGTCTTCCTATGGGGCCTCCCCGGTGGAGGACAGATGTGCATATCTGTGAGGAGCCCACAGCTGTAGGCTTTCTCCTTTCCCTTTCCACCAGGAAGATCTCTGCCATGACCGTTGGGGTCAGGGCCCAGGGGGCCTTCTCTCCTCACCTAAGGGAACACCTGCCTTCTATGAATAGGATTGAAGTTCTAGAACTTTCCTCCAAGCTGCTCCCTGACCCCTGCCCATTTGTCTGAGGATTACTCTGCTTTGGTGCTTAGGACTGGAAGGACGTGGAAGGACCCTTGGCCTTCTTGGCCTTACCCATCTCACATAAGCGCCCCTACCCCACCCCGTACCCCCAAGCTCTGTGGTAATTTCAATAAATGGATGCAGAAAGAAGAGGTGATTGGAGGAGAAGGAAACCCACCAAAGACCCTACACTTCCGATCCTCTTGGATCCCTTGTGCCTTAATAAGTTCTCTTATGATTCCAGCGTTAAGTAAGTTACAAGCACCTCTGCTCCACCTCGAAGCATTTACTCAGGGAAGGTCCTGCGTGGCCATCAACCGCCCACTTTAATCTGGCAGCTTCCCCAACCCTCACTGCTTCCATCAGGTCTGGGGACAGCAGGCCTGAGCCTCTGGGTAAGCAAAGATGCCTCCTTCTTCCTCTCTCTTCACCTGTCAGGCAGCCCCCCTGGCTGTCAGCTGAGCTCTCCAGGGCTGCAGCCCTATCCTGGGAATGCCAGCTATGGTTTGGCCTTGGGGGCCTGGTGTAGGGTCATCCTGAAAGGTCAACTCGTGCCCAGGCACCAGGGAAGTTTGTCTAGAGAGGGATATCTGGTCTCTCCTAGAACAACAGCAGGGAGAGATGTTCCCATTCTAGCAACCAAGGGCCAGTGTGAGGCCACCCTGAGGTAGCAAACCTCATTGGACAGTGCCCAGGGGACCTCCTCCTGTCCCTGTCTCACTCCTGGCATGGGCAGGCTGCAGGGGCTAGGACAGCGGACCACTCTCAGGGAATAAAAGCCAGCGCCACTCTCTTGTGTTTCTGTGTCTCCCTGGAGCATGTGTCTGTTTCATGAGAGTCTTGTGAAAGTCTTACAAGAGTG
This sequence comes from Dipodomys merriami, assembly GCF_024711535.1. Taxonomy (NCBI): domain Eukaryota; kingdom Metazoa; phylum Chordata; class Mammalia; order Rodentia; family Heteromyidae; genus Dipodomys; species Dipodomys merriami. The sequence continues at coordinate 16,692,262 of NW_027202715.1, read as the reverse complement.
AGCCCCAGCCTGCGGAAGACAAGTCTCCATGCAAGAGCGGAAGAGCCCTCCTGTCTGCACCCCATGGTGGGCTGTACCTAGCAAGTGCTTGACCAAGTTGGCAGCCAAGTGAAAGGTGAGGGCCGCCCTGTGCTGCCCAGCAAGGTGCCTGCCTCCTGGGAGCATCGGTTGCACCTGCACCATCCCTGGGGCCACTCTGGCTACCCCAGGAGACCTGGTGCGGCGCCAGCTGAGAAATCCTGAAGAAGAATGTGGGTGGTTGGCAGACAACAAGAGAAGTGCCACTTCTCAGGGAGTGGGAAGGCCTGAGGCTGCCCAGGGGGCACAGTGCACCTGCCATTGCTAGGATGGAGGTGTGGCCACAGCCCTGGCCCTCTTACCCTCGGCAGGGCAGGGAGGGCCCACAATGACCTCAGTGTCCTTATGGTTCAGGCAGGGTGCCCTTCATGTGCAAATTGTGCCATGCTCTCGTGTTCCATTGTGCGTCACCATGCCCCGCTTGCTGTATCCATCTGCCTGTCTGCTGCTTCAGCCTTCATCAGATCTCTCCGCTCTAGCCCTGGCTCTGGCTCCTCGGTCTCCTGGTCTCTCAGACCTGGAAGGAAGACATTCATTCACCTGGGAGCTGGAAGGAAGGCAGCCACGTCCAGGAGCAGAGCTCAGCACGCCAGGCAGATGGTGAGAACCTGGCCTTAATGGTGTCTCCTCTCTTCTTATCAACAGGAAGTTCAAGATGTGAGAGAGGCTCAACTCCTGAGGAGAATGCCAGAAGGAGCCTAGGTCTGCAGTCAGTGTTAGGGAAAGGCCAGAAGGCATTTCCCCTGCTCCTAGGCAGGGCCAGGTGCATTTGTAAGGGTCCTGTTTCTGCACCATTTGCTTTATTCTCACCATTTGATTATATAGCAACTACATGGTGTTTATTATTCTTATTGTTCATTTACTTTGATTAGCCCATGTCACTGGTGACAGGAGTTTAGGCTGGGGCCGTTATGTAATTTGCTTTAATTTAGTCTGTTTCTTCTGGAGCCACTCCTCTCCTTATGAGTTTTGTATCTCTCAGAGTTCAGACAGCAGGCTCCACTCCCTTTTTCAAGTGGGAGCGAGGCTCTGCCTCCTCCCTGAGGATCCCAGGCGGAGGCCTGGAAAGAGTTCGAGGCCAGGGCAAGAGCGAGACCCGAGACTCACCCTCATGTGCTCTCCTCCGCATCCCATCGCATTCTCCTCATCATTCTCTCTCTCATCCATCGTCACCTGTCACGAGACTGTCTCCATGACTCTGCCAAAAGGAGAAAATTTCCTCTCAAGATCAAAGCTTTTATTTAAACTGGGTGCCAAAGAAGGAGTGAGAAATGGGTCTGGCAGGCCCGGAAAATGCTGCGTGCCTCTGTGTCTTGTGTGGAGTCAAGTTCGCTGTTCCATCCTGTGCTTTTGTTCAGAGTCAATGTCATCATCCAGGTCCCGTCTCTTGTGTGTGTCCTGTCACTTCCCCAAATGCAAAGGCTGAGTGTGAGGACATGTCCCCGGGCCCTGTGGCCATCAAGGCAAATAGCCTCAGTTTCTCTACTGGGCCCCAAACCATGCAGGACCCTTAACCAGAGCCCAAGGACCTGTAGTTTATGGCAGCATTGACTTTGAGAACCGCCAACTCTCATGATTTCTGTGGCCGTTGTTTTAATGTCTCAGCATCAGGTTCAGTGTTGTTCAGAGTGGGGAAGGGAAATTAACAGGAAATGAATTCTCAGTTATTATCTTGTATTTCAACCCCAAGGTTGATGTAATCAATCCTAGACTGAATATTCCCTTTCGATTAAAACCCAACCTTACCCTTCTCACTGTTGGATAATGCTGCCATCTTGCCTTACACCATGACCTGGACACCTGTGCCACCAAATGCCCCCTCCTACCTCTATGAAGCAAAGCAAGGCATTGCTGTAAGAAAGATTAAAATTACCTGACATTGGGATTAGGGTGTCTCTTCCACTGAGAGTAATCAGTCGCTATATTAAACTGCTTGAACATGTAGACCCTTGAGGTTTACATGAAATCTCACTAAAACCTTTTCCTTTTGGTTAAAAGACTCCTGTAAGATTCTTTAAATGAAGAGAATGGGGGAAAAAAAGATCAAAGCCAGGACACTCCACCTGACAGGATACTGTGAGGAAATCCACTCACCACAAACTTGCCCTAATTTAAACAAAATAAAAATTCTCAAGCCAGCCAAGATATATGTAAAACTAGAGTCTGGTGGGGGTGGGGTGGAAATCTAAATTAGTCATAAGGATACAAAACTGAATTTCAAAACCCATTTTCTAAATTGTCACTATAATATCTGAGTCACAGGGGAATAATTGGATTTCTCATGTGGATAGTCATTTTACAGGTGACTCAAGACATGTAGAAAGCCCAAAAATGTTTAGAAGATCTTCCCTTAGATCACATGAGTCAGGAACATTCTATCTGCTTCTTGACAAGAAAAAAACCATAACTCTAACTTGTTTGTATATGGGGCTTGAACTCAGGACCTCATGCTCTCACTTGACTTTTTTTTTCTTTCAAGCTGGAGCTCTACTACTTGAGCCACACCTCCACTTCTGGCTTTTTGCTGGTTAATTGGAGATAAGAGTCTCATGGATCTTTCAACCCTGGCTGGCTTTGAACCATGAGCATCAGATCTCAAGTAGCTAGCAAACTAGGCTTGTCACCAGTATGCAACTATAACCCTAAATCTTCACTATAATTAAACAAGAAAATCATATCTTTTTCCTGCCTGGGGAAGAAGGTTATAGATAAGGGTAGATTTACTGGGAGAATTACAATTTGCTCCTAAATATAGATTACTCACAGGAAACAAATCTGTATTCAAATAGTCCATTTGCAAAGGAGAAGTCTCTCCCCACCTTTCCCTCTCCCCCTTCAAAGTACAAGTCCAGTACATCTCTGAACGATTGCCCAGGGCATCTGGAACCTTCTGTGCTGGTTCTGCTTGTAGCCATTTCCTTGGGCTCTGGTTACCTCTAGGATGGTGTTTGCTGCCAGCCTTTGTATGCGGATTGAGAGACATGCTGTGTGTTGGAATCTAAACCTGTGATGTGTATTGCTTGCCCCGTTTTGTTACCTGCTCCTGTCAGACACCAAGACACCCAAGAGGGGGCTCAGGAGGGTCCTCTGTCTACCTGCTTGCTACAAATTAGCTTCAGCTTGATGCAGAGGCTCTACCCAAGCAAAGGTTGTACAGTCTCCCTGGGGGATGTCCAGAGACCCAAGCTTTCCACTGGACCCTGTTTAATCCTTCTGGGGGTGATTCTTCATCAGAGTGAGGGGCTTCCTCACTGGGAGTTTGTCACCTGTCACAGGTGAGCAGATTTTCCCAGCTAGATGAGCATTCAAGATGCTTGGTCCATCTACATGGCTTCTCTGATCCATCCCAAAGGGAGCCCCTTCCATACTAGTGCTCCCCGCAAAAAGAGCTCCAAGTTCTACAAGCACACCACTCATGTGGCCTAAAATAATTAAAAGTGAATTTGTGTGATTCCCAGCCTCATCGGGCTCTTGGTGTCTGCGTGGTGATAGAGTCCGTGTTAAATGTGATAAACGCTGTACTTTGTATTTTTCCATTGCGTCTCCCAGATAATGTGAAAATGGTCCTGAAGAAGGCAGCTTCCTCTGTGCACTGCAGGCTCCCCCGCCCTGCCCTTAAATAAGTAACAGCTCCACAAAGCAATTTCTACTTGGAAGTCATATTGATGCAAAAGGTGTATATTTTTCCTAATAAAGATCTGTATCCAACTACAGCCTCCAAGTGTTTGGAATGAATATAATAACTCACGGGCCTTTTCTGCCCAAACTCAACACCAAGGTACGTAGTTTAGCTGCAGAGGGCAATGGGCAGAAAGCCATTCCATTCTGGGGGCAGGGCTGGTGCTGCTGGACACTGGGCTTAATAAAGCCAGTGGCCTAGGGTTTGCTGGGATCACTTCTGAAGACTAAGACAGCCCACCACTCCACAGACTGGAGTCCCAAGAATGAGCCCAAAAACTGAGGAAGGAAGACTTCGTTCTATACCTGTCCATCTCAGAAGAAGAAAGCAGAATTTTCTGTCCCTGTGGCACTGCTGGTGACACATGCTGTTATCCTACACAGCACCATTGCCGGAAGTCCAAAAGGCTCTTCTTTGATTTTTTTTTTTTTTGTGCCAGTACTTGGACTTGAACTCAGAACCTTTAGCATCCACTCCCTTAGCATTTTCACTCTATCACTTGAGCTACAGCTCCACTTCCAGTTTTTTGCTGGTTAATTGGAGATCAGAGTCTCACCGACTTTACTGTGCCCCCCCCCCAGCTTTGAACCATGATCCTCAGATCTAAGCCTCCTGAGAAGCTAGGATTATACGCATGAGCCATGGCACCCAGCCTTAACATTTTCACGCTCTTTCTAATCAACTAATCACTTTGGAACAGAGAGGCCACACAGATGCTCCAAATGACTGATCTGAAGTGTTGCTGGCTCATGGTTGACCATGTCACCCCAATGCTCAAAAACTCCCCATGATTTGCAGAGTAGATGTCACACACGTACATCAGAGAAAGGAAGAAGGGCTATAGGCTCCGGGAGGGGTGGCAGGGGGCCCTGTGCCCTGTGGGTGTGACGTGAAGGTGACTCAAGGCTACCCCCATGATCTTGTCATTACTTTTAAAGCAAGAGCTCTGAGTGATCCAATGGACTGGATCCAGTCACCAGGTCCAATATGGACAATTGGTTCCCAAACCGTGGTGAAGGGCAAAGAAAAGAGACTTCTTTACAAACAACCCTGTCAGGAAGAAGAGTCAAAGAGGCACAGTGGCTCTGAGTTTATCTGCAAATGGGGTCTGATAAGAAGGCTAAGATTTTATCTTAAAAAAAAAAAGTGGTACAGGCCACTGGGACCAATCCGGTTTGCTGATTTTCAGGAGGGCACAGCTGGAATTCACGGATTTGGCTCTTGTTTCTTTGCCATACCCAGAGTCACAGCACCCAGGAACTTGGGCAGCCGGGAGACAAATAAGAGGAGCCACAGCCTTATCAATGGATTTGGAGAGAAGGGATTCAAGACAAGGGAGCCCGGACAGATCAGTGACGTGGGTGGCTGCCTGCACAGATTGGGGAGGTCCTAGTACCCCTCGCCCCATTCCTGGTCAGTCAGGCAAAATGGACAAGGCAGGCATTGAACAAGGAGACTTGGGGTATCTGCTGGCTTTTGACCAGAGCCTCTCTTCTGAGATGCCCCAAAGTTCATCTCCAAGTCTTCTCTTACAGCCTTAGCTTCAACCCCCCAAAAAGGCCATTCAAACCTCAAAGATGCCCTAGCTGGTGCCTTCCACCCTCTTAGGGCTATTCAAAGACCCAGAAGTGTCCCTAAAGCCTGTCCAAGAGTACCATGCCCTGACTTCAAGACCTAGTAATAGCACACATGTGCCGTCCCCCCACAAAGACATCAGTGTACAGTGATTCAAGCCTGCAATCCTCTGGGAGGCAGAAGGCAGAGATTGTGGGATTGTGGTTCTAGGTCAGCCTGGGCAAAATGAAGTTAATGACTCCATGTTGCTGAGGGGTTGATTGTGGTGGCATGAGTCTTCTATCCCAACCACAGGGGAAGCACAATGGCTGGGTACAGTGTCAATCCCAAAATAGATAAATAGCAAGATCACAATCCAGCTCTGGGCATAAATTAAGACTTTGGCTCAAAAATAACAAGAGGTGGTGTGGTTAAAAAGGTATGGATAAAGTGGAGAGCACCTGCATTTCAAGTGTGAGACTCTGAGCTCAATTCTCAATATAGCCGAGAAGAAAGACAGAGAGAAACAGAGAGGGGGGGGGTATGTGGGGATCCTCACAAGCTTTTCCCTCTTGTCCACTTGCTTGTCTGGTCTGTAACCACCTGTTGTCATTACTGTCACCTGTTTGTGATCCTGTTTTCTGGTCATACACCTACTAAATAGAATCAACAAGGCCCAGCTGTGAAATGACATCTCTCCTGATGTCCCCATTCTTCTGTACCATAAAAATTTTATTGTCAGCATCAACATGACAACATACTATAATTTCTAAGATAAGAATCAGAGATAGTGAAAATAAAAACAATCTCTATCCTCTATCTTATGTACCTTGGTCCCAATGTCCCCCTACAGCTTCTCCAGTAGTTTTCTGGTTCTTGTCACACAAAGTCTTCCAAAGAGTGATCTAAGCCAGGTACTTACTAGTGGCTCACATCTGCAATTCTCGATGCTCTGGAGGCTGAGATCTGAGGATCATAGTTCAAAGCCATCCCAGGCAGGAAAGTTCATGAGATTCTTATCTCCAATTAACAATCAAAAAGCCAGAATTGGAGCTGCCACTCAAGGGTGGCATGTTAGCACTTGAGTGAAAAAGCTAAGGGATGGCATCCAGGGGGAGTTCAAGCCCCAGTACAGGCACGCACACACACACACACACACACACACACACACACACACACACACACACACACACACCTATATTCCCAGCGTCCATTCTCTTTCCTCCTGTTGGTCTGTCTTGGCTTAGACTGTTGACCTACCACTGAAACCAGTTCACTGCTCATTTTCAAGGTTAACAAGAAGCTCCACATTGGGAAATCCAAAAGCTGTTATCAGTTCTCAGCTTACTAAATCCATTAGCATCACATGGGAGCATTGTTGACCACCTTCCTGGAAGCACATATTTTAGGCTTGGCTTGCCAATGAGTCCTGTGTGTGTGTGTGTGTGTGTGTGTGTGTGTGTGTGTGTGTGTGTGTGTGTGTGTGTGTATGTGTGTGTATGCATGCACACATGCATGCACACCACTACAGGGGTGGAACTCAAGGTGTAGGTGCTTAGCCTTAGTGTTTTTATTCAAGGCTGGCACTCTACCACTTGAGCCACACCTCTACTTCTTGGATTTTGGTGGTTAATTGGAGATGAGTCTCCTGGAATTTCCTGCCTGGGATGGCTTTGAACTGCGATCTTCAGACCCAGTGTCCTGAGTTGCTAGGATTACAGGCATGGGCCACTGGTACCTGATTATGTCCATTTTTGACTGTGGCTCTAAGCACAAGGGCTCCAGGGCCCCATCTCAGCATTCCTCCTCAACACCAGGTGAACTTGCTTGCTTTCTTGGCCTTGAATGTCAAACAAACGTGAATTCATCCATCCCAGAGCTGTCTGCAGCACACCTCTGTCCTGGGCTCTAGAATTGCACACTCAGACCCTTCTCTGAAATGCATCATAGTCCAAATGATGACACTGAAAATTCACCTTTTCCCCAACCTGCTTGTCTCTGCTTTCCCAACTCCCATTCTTCTAGGCCAAAGACCTCATACTCATCTTTGATGTGCTGAATTGTTTCCCACCCCGAATTCAATCACAAACATTTACTCACAAACTACTTCCAAAAACCTCTCATTGTTACCAGCTTGGTCCAGGCCTCCTACAACACCACCCACATGTCCCCTCCCTCAACAGCAGCCAGTGTGACAATGACCCCTCCCCCAATGCAAAACCTCCAGGGACTTCTGTAAAGATTTACACCTTTGACCTGTCAGCTCTTCCACCTGACCTTTCTCTGTTGCAGCCATCCTGACCTCCTTCTTGCTCTCCCTACCAAGCCAGAGCCACGCCTTGGCAGGCCTTTGCTTTTCCCCTACATAGTTCAACCCTCCTTTTCTACAGTCTCTGCCAGTGTGGTTTTCCAGAGCAGCCCTTGTAGATGCCCATCCTCCCTGCTGCCCTCCACAGCGTCTCCTTATTTGTTTACCATCTTCTCCCCCAAACCACAGGTTGCTCAATGTTTTCAGTAATGGTTATTTCTGGCAGGCACATAGAAGGTACCAGAGAGATAAATGTTGTATGAAATAAATCAACAGGAAATTAGCATGCTAGACACTTGCTTTACTCATCCTGTGCATCCTATTAATCTGGCAGCTGCGGGGATGCTGGGGGCTTACTCCTGTAATCCTAGCTACTCAAGAAGCTGAGATCTAAGGATCCCCATTCGAAGACAGCTTAGGCAGGAGCATCCATGAGACTCATATTTCCAGTTAACCAGCAAAAAGCCAGAAATGGAGCTGTGGCTCAAGCCAAAAAAAAGCAGTGTTCAGGCCCTGAGTTCAAGCCTTAGCCCTAGCACTAAATAAATAAATAAAGCAGCATCTGCCCTTCCCTCAAGGGTGTGCTTTCCTCTGCCTATTCAGGGCCACCTTGGGAAGTTATTCTTTGAAAGTTATCCCAGATTAGCCCAATGTTTCTCTGCCTGCCATGACACTCTGCTCCTCTCCAGAATCCACTCTGTCTGCACTTCTCCCTGCCACCTCCCTACACATGATGAACTACAGTAGGAGTTCACATCCCATATGTCCAGATTAGTTAACTCTAGCTTTCTCAGAAACATGTCCTGCCCTGGGCTCCTCCTTCCCCAGTCAACACTGACCTTGACCAGCATGTCTGGGCCTTGGAGCTTGTGGCCAGGGGGACATGGTGTACCGCCAGTGCAGATCCCAAGGGCTAGATGTCCATTCCTGGCACAGCCCCTGGGCAGTGTGCAGCTGAAGGAGAACAGCCAGGATCATCTAGAAGTGTGGTTCCAGATACTGCTTGAATAAAAAATGGCACCACCAGGGAGTTCTGTGCAGAATCGGTGACCGGGAACCATTTGCCAATCCACCAGCGGATCACAGCTAGTAAGTAACAGAGTCAGGGATTCTAACCGAAGCCTGGCTGGATCTGTGAGGCTTTTCTCCCTCCTTTGTGACATTTTCTGGTCCTTTCCCATTGTTTTTGCTAGAACCAGGCCTCAATTCACCTGGCTGCTGGTCTGGCGTAACAGCAAATGCTCACATCCTACCTAGAAGGGAAACACAAAGCTAGGAAGGAGCAGAGGGAAGGAGCCAAGAGCTCAGGAAGCACTGCTGGCAGTGAAGGCTGCGCCCAGCATTCCCAGATGGCAGCCAAGCTTGGAGCCACAGCCAGAGAGGATGAGCAGCTGGCCTTGGCCAGTGTAGTGGGCCCCAGAGGCAGACAAGGCTGACCTTGACCCCCTGTTCCCCAGCAATTAGTACGTTGCACATGGCCCAGTCACATGGGCTTGCAAGTTGTGAGAGCACAACTATTCTGGGCATGGCTGAGCCTTGGGGCAGCGGCTGTCCTTCCGGCCTGATGGGAACGAGGCCTGCCACGGACCAGCTCCTTCCAGTTCGTCTTCCTAGAGAGCAGGCCCTGCTGGGTAGGGGAGCTGGAGGCTAATGCATTCACCTAAGTCCGCAGGATGGAGTTCTCAGAGGGATGCAGAAGCACCTCAGTCAGGTGCTTTCTAGTCAGGTGATATTTCCAGGGACAGCTTGTGTCCATGAATTCTGGGTTCATGAAGTTTCATTTTCAATCATCTCATGTGATGGATACCAAGAGAGACCATCAGTGCAGTGTGGGCAGCATCGCATCTCAGATGCCCAGAGCTTGCATGAGAGGGGGCACCAATGCACCAGGCATAAACATACTTCCCGTTTGTACAGCAGTGTTTCAGACAGAAGTGAGGAGTAGGGGAGAAGCTGGGGCTCAGGGCCCAAGGATATTTTCTGGTTTAAAATGAAAATAACTATTCAGCCATCAAAATCCCAAGCCAGCTGAGCACCAGTGACTCACACCTGTAATCCTAACTACTCAGGAGGCTGAGATCTGAGGATTGCAGTTCAAAGCCAACCTGGGCAGGAAAGTCTGTGAGATTCTTATCTCTAACCACCAAAAAGCTAGAAGTGGTTTTGTTAGTTTATCTGTCTTTGGGAGGTAAGAAGCACTGAAACAGAAGGATAAGGAGTGAACAAATGCAGCAGTGATACTAACTAGACACTGTTGAAAAGGAACTATACAACTTGTGGGTGGGGATAGGAGGGAAAATCTGGGAGAAAGCTAGGGAGGAAATGACATTGTACAGAAAGTAATGTACTCATTATTTGACTTATGTAACAGTAACTCCTCTGTACATCACCTTTATAATAAAAATAAAAACAAAACATTTAAAAAGCCACAAGTAGATCTATGCTCAAGTGGTAGAGTGCTAGCCTTGAGCAAAAATGTTCAGGGATAGCACCCATGCCATATGCCCCAGGACACACACACACACACACACACACACACAATTCCAATGCCATTATTTGCAGAAATAAAAGCAATAATCCTAAAATTCACAGGGAAGAATAAAAGGCCCCAATCACAAAAGCAATCCTGAGCAAAAAGTGTAATGGTGGAAATACCACAATGCTAACCTTCAAATTATGTTACAGAGTTATAATAACAAAAACAACATGGTACAGGCACAAAACCAAACACAAAGTCTAATTATGCAGAATAGAAGACACAGAAATGAGTCCATATAATCATGTGACTTTTAACAAGGGCACCAAAAACCTATGTTAAAAAAACAGCCTGTGTAACAAGTGGTGCAAAAAAAAAAACAGTAATAACAAAAACTAATGTAGAAGACTAAACTAGACCCCTATTTCTTTTAGTGTACAAAACAAAAAACTTTCACATGGAACAAATATCTTAGTGTTAGATCATAAACTTTGAAGCTACTACAGGAAAATGTAAAGAACTCACTGGAAGATATAGATATAGACAATGATATTCTGAATAGGTGTTCAATTAAACAGTAAATGATGTCAATGGGATTGCATCAAATTAAAAAGCTTCTGTACAACAAAAGAAATAAGTACCATAATTATCAAACAATATCTTTGCCAACCATCCAATAGATAAAAGATTAACATCCATAATCGGCAAAGAGCCCAAAAATTTAGACACCAAAAGAACAAATACTTAAATTAATAAACTGTCAAATGAAACAGACAATTCTCAGAAGAAGGACAAATGGCCAATAAATGCATGAAGAAACATTTTGTCTTTAGCCATGAAAGAAATGAAAAGTAACAAGATTCCATCTTACCTCAGTCAGAGAAGCAATCACCAAGGAAACAAACAACAATAAATGCTAGCGAGGATGTGGGGTTAGTAGGGGTGGAGAAGGAACTCTCATACACTGTTGGTGGGAATGTAAACTAGTACAACCACTATGGAAATCAGTAATTGAAAATCGATCTTTCTATTTGAATGATGATATGTATATCATGTACATAGGTTATATACTATTGTATATATTATATACATATGTGTCCATATATGTATAAAACATATAAAACTCAGAGTACTATTCAGTCACAAAGAAACATGATAGTGATAATGATGATGGTCGTGGTGGTGGTGGTGATGATGATGATGATAGTGATGACAGCGACGAAGACACTGATGATGATGGTAACAATAGGAAACAAATAATTATGGGACTTTCTACTCATATACGCACAACTAACAATGAGACAACTCCTTCTTCAAAGGTGGAAAGCAAGATCAAAGACTGGACTCAGCTGCTCTAAGAGACACTTACAGTTGAATAAAATCCAAATGCATTTTACAATTGAAATACACATCTGATGATACTTTTCTCTCTCCTGTTGAGAAAGTAAAACCTTGGTAATCTTTGCATTTAAGTGATGATAGCCCCAAGTTTAAAAGTGAGGAAATAACTGCCACCTGTGTTAAACCTGCTCTGTGCTTCTATGTCATTCATTCATTCATTCATTCATTCATTCAGAATAGAGCACATGACCACTACATGTCATCAAGATGCTAAGGTTCAAACAGGAAAGTTCTGGATCAGTGGAGACACACTGGTTTATAGGAATAGCTGAAGATCAGGATCCCAAGTCCAGCCAGCTCTGAGTCCAATCTCATTTCTATCTATCTAGCTAGCTAGCTAGCTAATATGATATGCATATAATTATATATAGTATATTATATAATATAACATATTACATAATATAACACATTATATAATACAATACACTCATATAATATGCTGTATTATATATTTTATTACATAAGTACATTATTGCATGTATTATATATTGTATAATTACATCTAGAACACATTATATTATATGTAATATGACACATTATGTTACATAATATATAAAATACCTATATTCTATATGAGCTCCAATTCCATTTCTCTGCATCTATATAGGAATAAGTACAAACCATCATTGGAAGGGCAAAGCCTCACCCTGTGCTGTTCTAGAACACAACCCCTCCATGTCCCTGCAGCTAGCTGCCACTGCCCTGTCCTCAGGCTTCGGAGGACAGCCTAGATCCCTGCAGGGAGCCAGCGGGGTGGAGGTCACACATCGGGAGGGCAGGGCTCATATCCACCTGCTGACATCTCCCTGGCCACCCTGTACCATGCCTTGAGTGTACACACAGGAAGCCACAGGAGCCCAGCTTGGAACATGGAGTTCCAGAGGGGAGAGGATGGAACTCCAAATGCCCAAGGCAGAAATTCAGGATACTCATTAGACATCTTTTCCAAGACCTTGCAGCATGGAGAGGTCATGCATCCTGGCATATTGGGCAGAGCCCTGTATCTGTCTGTTACCCGAGCAAAATGTGGGACAGTGTGGTGTCTCCTTCTCTGGTTGTATGTACCTAGTGTGAATAATCAACTGTATGTCCACTGTGATAAGTGACAAACCCGCCTGCCCTTGAGCTTCTCATATTCTCTGGAAGCCAGAAATGAGGAAAGGAGGCTGGGGAGAGGAGAGAGAGGAATCCACAGCATTTTAGAAGGAATACCAGTGGCCGGATGCTTCCTTGGAGCCCTGGTAGTTAGAGGCTCTGAGTCTCTCCTTGTCTGAGGGAGGGCCTGGGGTAGTTGAACACAGGCCAGTATCCTGCCTGGCCTGCTGCACCCCTGTGTGTACCCAGTGCCCAGTGCATACTGGTGTTTCCAATTTGCAGATGAACACACAGGCCAGAAAGCTCATTCCTCAGCAATGTGTATGAAGTAGAACCTCGACCCTCCTTGTTTTCATGGCTCCATCTATATCATCAATTCTGTTTCCCATCCTGTGTCCGAGACACACACATCAAGGGATTAAATGCAGTATGTAGGGGCAGGGAACCGTTCTGGTGACATCACTGGGGTCACCCTAGGCTCAAAGGGCTTTGCACACATAGTTGCTTCCTCTGGGACTCAAGTAGTCCTAGGGTACAGAAGTGACTTGAATTCTCTCAGGGGCCTGCACACAGACACACAAATGGTATGTTGTGTTGACTGACACACAGCCTGAGTCACCACTCACAACTACAGGCTCACGGAGGAAGGTAGCACAAATGCTACCTGAACTGGAAAATGGGAGTCTGGTGATTTATATGAAATGAAGAAGCTGGGGCAGATCTACAACGCAAGGACTGCACCAGGTGCTGGTGGCTCCCACCGGTAATACTGGCTACTTAGGAGGCTGAGATCTGAAGATTGAGGTTCAGAGCCAGCCCATGCAGGAAAGTCTGTGAGACTCTGATCTCCAATTAACTAGCAAAAAGCTGAAATGGAGTTGTGGCTCAAGTGGTAAAGCTCTAGCATTAAATGATAAAGCTAAGGGACAGCGCCTAAGTACTGAGTTCAAGCTCAATTTCCACACACACACACACACACACACACACACACACACACACACACACACACACACACACACACAAATACTGCCAACTTATGCTCTCCAAACCCTGTCCGAGAGACAGGGCTGGCCAATGTAGATGCATGATGTTACCCAGGAGAGAGGAGGTAACTCTGGGCAACAGTGCTGCATCCTCCCATGTGGCTCCCATCTCATGCCACCATTACAGGAGCTTCAGGGCTCCATAGGCCAACATGGCTTTCCCCTTCCTAGCTTTGCCCTCCTTCCAGACTTGTTGAAAGTCCGACTACCCATGTCTTCTAGAAGTGTACTAGCGCCCTTGGTGATAGCCCTTAGCTGTTGGGTGGAAGGTGCTGGAAGCTGACTGGGACACAGAACTGCCATCTCTTCACCACCAACAAATCTCTCCCAGTGTGGTGCACTCCGACTGGGGTAGCCTAAGGTCTGAGAGAAGCGAGGGTGGTGGAGTTAGGAGGTCAGTTGGAGCCATCACAGGCAGTGTGTTGTCAGGAGGTCAGGGGTCACCCCAATTTTTATGCTGAGAGGCCTGGCTTTCATGGTAGGCTACACAAAGAACACTTGGCTCCCTGCTTGGCCTTCTGCACAATGCCCTGCTGGACCTGAGCTTTGGGCCTCATTCTCATTTACCTGAATTCATCAGCAAGATTCACCAGTTCTGTCCTATTTTGTGGAGATTTCCAGTTCCTTAGATTTGTTTGTAAACCACAATAAACTCATTGTAAGATGTGTGTGTGTGTGTGTGTGTGTGTGTGTGTGTGTGTGTGCGTGTGCGTGCATGCATGTGCGTACATGGGTGCCAATCTTGGGGCTTGAACTCAAAACCTAGGTGCTGATCCTGAACTTTTCTGCCCAAGGCTACCACTCTACCACTGGCACCACAGCTCCACTTGCAAGTTTTCTGCTTATTAATTGGAGGTAAGAGTCTCATGGACTTTCCTGCCTGGGCTAGCTTTGAACTGCAATCTGATCCTCAGATCTCAGGCTTTCAAACCACAATCCTCAGATCTCAGGCTCCTGAGTAGGTAGGATGATAGACATGAGCACTGGTTTTATTTCAAGACATTTTAATTACTTTTGAATAGAAGATGTAAACCAACATCCCTGAGTTAGAAAAATGCTTAGCTGATCTTAGCTCCAGAGAGGCCAAGGGGTCCACACCCCTGGACCTAGAACCTGAGAGCCCTTTAAACCATTTTCCCTGCTTCCATTACAGAAACCTAACTCAAATCTGCTGTCAGGAATGTGCTGCAAATCTTGTTGTTGTTGTTTTTAAGCCAATTCGCCTATGAACAAAATGTTTACTCTGTGTTTCACCTTTTCTTCATTTGGTTAATGGTTCTCAAACCACTGGTCTCCATGCTTTTGAGCACATGTGTTCTGGCTAGCTCAGATCACCAACTGGAGCTTCCACTCCTAATCGGTCCAGCCTCAGCAACTCATCCCACCAGCTGCCCTGCATGGCCTTCCTGTACCACCTCCCTGCACAGCCACATGCCTGTAGAACAAAGATGGATGCCCCCAGCATAGCCAGATGGTCTCCCCTCCCCTCCATCCCCAGGGAAAGGAAACTTCCCTCAGAAAGTAAGACAGACAGACAGAGCTTTCCACCACCACCAACCCTCCCCCCCTCCCCCAGGCCCTAACCTGGCCCCCACTCACAGTGTGCCTAGGATGATAATCAGAAACACTTTGATTTCCTCTTCCCATCACAAATACATGAGCTGCTTATACGGATCAGATCAGAGTAGAGCCCATTTCCCAAGTTCCTGGCTCTGGAGTGTTCTCCTCATTTTTGTTCATGTATTCATACCATTCAGCATCACAACGAATCCATGCAAAGCCAGGATCTTCATGTGGTTTTCGCTGCTATAACAAAGTACCTGAGACTGGTAATTTATAAAGGAATGACATTCATTTCACTCACAAGGTTGGAAGTCAAAGTTCAAGCTGAGCAGCCATGTCTAGTAAGGGGTTTAGTTTATGCCATAATATGGCAGCAAAGTAGAGGGGAGAGGAGGTATGAACAGGAGACAGCAAGAAAGGATGGACTGACATAACAACCCACTCTGCAGGTCACTAACCCAGCTGTGTGAGGAAATGATGAATCCCTTTGATGATCTGATCTTAGAGTCCCCTCCCCTTGAACATTTCAACAATGACTTGTGGAGAAGACACGCCATATTCAAACTTTGCCACAGAAAAAGTGTCTGTGGCAAGTTTGGATTGACATTGAGACCCCATCTCAAGGTCATAGCCCAGTCCAAACCCTCAAAAGAGCCGGAGCCAGCTATCAGATGGGGATAGCTCTGGCCTCGAACAGGGACTATGGTCAAGTCCTCAGTGCTCAGGGTGATGAAGGCAGGTTTGGGGACCTTTGCAGCAGCCAGAATCAGAGGCAGAAGCTTCTAGACTAAAGAGTGTGGCCCCCACGCTCATGTATAGTGGGAAAAGCATGGGGATGGGGATGAGAGTGGCTTAGAAAAACGAAGCCAAACCCAGAGGGTGAATCACATGGTGCAGAAAATGTATACAATAAGAGTAAACATGTGCTCTTTGATAGACCATTTCTAATTCAGCATCTGATCCATTTCTTTCCTCTCAGAATGAAAATGAAAAAGTAGTCATCTGTCAGCTCTGGGGTTTCCCTGTGGTGCCTGATAAAAGAGACAGTCATTACAGGT
The DNA here is from genome assembly GCF_024711535.1 of Dipodomys merriami. Classification (NCBI taxonomy): domain Eukaryota; kingdom Metazoa; phylum Chordata; class Mammalia; order Rodentia; family Heteromyidae; genus Dipodomys; species Dipodomys merriami. The sequence goes on along the minus strand of NW_027202715.1, from coordinate 16,676,007 downwards.
ACTGAATGCAAAGTTCCTCAGGGATGATTGCTTGCCTCTATTTTATTTGTTGATTGGCACATGGTATTTGTACATATTTATAAGGTACAATATGATGTTTTGGCTCATATATATACATATATATTAATGACCAACTCAAAATTACATCTTGCATTTGTACATATGTACATACATGTTATGTATGGTTTTTTTTTTACTAAGTAGGGGTTTCAATATGTCAGTTTATGAATAGAATGTCTCTTGATCAATACCATCCCTTCCATCATCCCCCCATCAACCCCCATCTCTCCCAACCCTACCCATCCCTCACGTTTCCAGGCTCAGTTTTCACATATGCACATTGAATATCATGACTGCATTTGCCCACCCTTCTCTCCATTTATCTGCTCCTCTCTCCTTGACCTCATCCTCCCATAACATGTTTCAGCTTTCTGGTGTTCATGTTGTTAAACTAAGTTAGTTATTAAAATGACTTACATCATTGAAATCCTCCCCTGAGTATACCATAAGCATGAACAGAAGTTAGCATGAATATATACACAAAGCATCATTTCTTAAGGTTCTTGAGGCCTTGAATTCAGTGCCTCCGGCTCTTACTTGGCGCATTTGCTCATGTCTGGCACTCTACCACCTAAGCTACACTTCTAGTCTGGCTTTTTGCTGATGAATTGGGGACTGTCTCCGTAGTCATTCTTGCTCAGGCTGGCTTCAAATTTCAATCCTCTAGATTTCAGCTTCTTGGGTAGCTAGGACTACAGGTATGAGCTACCAGCCTCTGGCTTCTATTTTGAGCTACACAACACATTATTGTGAACTATATTCGCCCTGCTGTGCTATAAAATGACAGAAATTGCCAGACCTCCTTCAATATCAAACCATATTGACAGTCTTGGCCCATCCCACAGCCAGATTCAGGTGTGCTTGCCTTCTTCTTGGTAATTGCCTAACTCACTACCCTGGAAAGACAGGTCACACACACACACGTATTGGATATTTACAGAACACTGCCATGGTTTGGTGATGTCACTCACATGGCTGAGAGTTTTTCATTAAATTATCCTGTGGAGAGTTGGTGTTAGTAGTGCACACCTATAACCCTAGCTACTTAGAAGGCTCAGACCTGAGGATCATCAGTAAAAGTCCACCTAGACAAGAAAGTGCATGAGAACCTTATCTCCAGGTAATCGCTAAAAAGCTCAGGGACAGTGGCCAGGCCCTGAGTTCAAGTCCCAGGAATAACAACAACAACAACAACAACACACACACACACACACACACACACACACACACACACACATACACCATGGGGCTATTGTAACAAGTTAAAATCTCTCTAGTTATTTCAGCAAATAAATTATTACATTAACATGAAGAATAGCATGTGTTGTGTTTAATTTTTAACACATTTTTATTGTAAAAATACTGTACAGAGGGGTTACAGTTACATGAGCAAGGTAATGAGTACATTTCCTATCAAGCATTGTTGCCTCCTTCTTTGTTTTTCTCCTACCATCCCTTCCCTCCCCACCTACCCAACTACTCCCCCACACCCAACCGAAGTTGTAAGGTTTGTTTTCAACATAAATCTTGTACATTTCATTGTCACAATGGGTCACACTGTATCCTTATTTAAGCATTTTGTTTTTTCCCTTCCCCTTCCCAAATTAGAAAATTGTATATACAAGATGTAGGGCACCAACATCAAATACAGTGAAAATGAGTTATACCATGGGGGAGGAACATACAAAAGAATCACATAGTACATTATAAATACATTAAGAAGAACAGCGACAAAGATAAAACCTCTTGTGTCCCTATATTGGGGTTCATTTTGTGTTGTATTTAGAATAAGTAATTTAGCTTGGCCACTTTAAAACAGAATAAAGTCACTTCCCAGATGCTAGCCCTTAGCATAGAATGCCTGTGCATGATTCCTGGGCCCAGTTTTCTCTGTCTCTAGTCATTCAGTATCTCTTTCCCAGAGATAGTTGGAAAGCAACACAAGCCCATAACCTACTTGTAGTTAAGAGGACGAGGGTGGAGAGAAGGAAATCCAAGAGAAATGTCACATATTACTAAGAGCAAGAAGAAGAGAAAACAAGGCTAGGAACAACAGAGCCCCCGAGAGACTACCAGAATCATAACTCCAGCCTGGATCGCCTCTAGGGTCCTGACTCTCAAGCTCTCTATGTTAGTCAGCTTTCCATCCCTGTAAGAAAACACCTTATGCTGGGGGCATGGTTCAAGTGGAAGAGCACCCTTCTAACAAGTTCAAGGTTCTGAGTTCAAATCTTAGTGCTACCAAAAAAAATTCTTTAAAGAAGATTTTCTTGAGCTTGGCACCAGTGGCTCACTCCTGTAATCCTGTAATCCTACCTATTCAGGAAGCTGGGATCTGAAGATTGAGACAGGAAGGCAGCGTGAGCAGAGTCTCTTATTTGCATTTAACTACCAAAGAGCAGGAAGTGGAGCTGTGGCTCAAGTGGTAGAGCAGTAGCCTTGAGCCAAAAAGCTCAGGGGCAAGCCCTAGTAAACACACACACACACACACACACACACACACACACACACACACACACACACACACACAAATTATGATTGCTTAAAAGAAAAGAAAATGCCGAAGATAACTAACTTATAGAGGAAAAAATGTACTTTGACTCACAGTTTCATTTTTTGGAAGCACTGGGGTTTGAACTCAGAGCCTCACAGTTCTTAAGCATTCCAGTCACATCCCAGACCCCTGCCTCCCCACACATTTGGCATATAATTATTTCTCGGGTTTTATATTTTTTTGAGTTCTCCTGAAACCCAATTCTCCTATCTACACACCCACCTTGTATTGGTACATAAGTGCACACCTCCCTGCCTAGCGTTTTCTGCTTGAGATGGGGTCTTATCTTTCACCTTGGCAGGCCTCTATCATCCTCTGCATTTCACCCCAGCCCCTTTCTTGGGAAGAACATGCCCACCTAGGACTCCTAAACCTCCCAATGGAAGCCTCGGACCCCCTGAGAAAGCTCAGGGAGGCTGGGGGCACAGGTGCAGAGGAGGTCTGTGAGCAGGTGCCCTAGCTCTGGGAGGTTCTGCCCCGGGTGGTCCTGAGGGCCCAAGGAGACATGGGTGAAGAGCAGAGCCTCTGCTGGCCAGGCCCAACGGGGCCCCAGGAGCAGGAGAGCTGTGCAAACAGGAAATCCACGCCCAGGGACCTACGTCCTCCGGTGAATCCTAAACTCCTCTGGGTCTCTTTCCCCAGAGCAGTTTTGTCTGAAAACAGATTCTCCATCTTCCAACTCAGTCACCATGCACTGGAGGAGAGAGTCAGAGACTGGAGTCAGAGATTGGGAAGAGAGAGCGCAAAGGGAGGGACAGAGGAGAGAAACATTAAGACCGAGAGTCAGCAAGAGCGAAGATAAGAAGACAGGAAAATGTTGCTGATGCTGTGGGGAAGGGCAGTGGAAGAGCAGGGGTGATTATATACTTTCTCCAAGGAGACCTTAGAGACTTTCTCACCAGAGACCTAGGCCAAATTCAGGGATTCTGCATACAAAGTCCACACACTCCAATATACCAGCTACAGATGTGAAGTTCTGGAGCTGAAAAATCAGGTGTATCACGTGGCGTGGGTGTGTGGAGGAAAAGACAAAACATCCGCTATCTTCAGGTGACAGATGAGCACATTAGGTTTAAGTAGGAAGAACTGGGGTATTGTGGAACAGTATGAACCATTAGCAAACAGTCCAAGAGTGGGCTGGTTGGCCAAAATCAGTGCTGACTTTTTGGGGTTTCCAGAGACAGAGTTTTATCCTTGTCATCTGTGAGAGGGGAGCCAGCTGGTTCAAGACCCTATCCCCTGCCCCCCAGAAGCAGCCATGTCATTGCATGTGGCCACCTTCATTTGGGGTTGGTCAGTCCTAGGAAGCCTGACCTGAACTCAGGTAGGACCTGAACTCAAGGGCTTGCACTAGCCCCAAGCTTTTCAACTCAAAACTGGAGCTTTACCACTTGAGTTGGTCAATTGGAACTAAGCATCTTATTTTCTTCAACTTTTTGCTGGTTAATTGGAAATAAGCATCTTATGGACTTTGCTGCCCAGGCTGGCTTCGATCTAAGCTCCTCAGCTCTCCACCTCCGCAATAGCTAGGAATACAGGTGTGAGCCACCTGTGCCCGGTCCTTTCACCATTTTTGAAAAATGAGAATATCTTCTTTCAAAGTTACTGTTGAATCACAGAAGGCATAAGGTAAAGTACTGTAAGCAGAATGTTCCAGAGTGCAGAGCAGAAGTTGCCCGCGTGACACACATCCATTCTGTGTGATGCCTCCCAGCCAGCTGGTGGCAGTCATATGCCCAGTGCATTAAAAAAAAAGTACAGCTCCTGTCACCCAAGGGAGGGCCACCATGCTGTCCACTGTCTGGGGCTTTGGTGGCTCAAAGCATGGTGCTGGGTTCTAAACAAGGCAGCCATGATGGTTACATTTATACATCCATTTGGCTGGCCCAAAGAACCGAGATAGTTGGTCAAAACCAACTTGTTCAAACAGTGTATAAAGGGCTGTGTGTGTGTGTGTGTGTGTGTGTGTGTGTGTGTGTGTGTGTGTGCTGGTACTAAGGCTTAAACTCATGGCATTATCTCTTGCTTGGTCTTTTTGCTCTTAGCTGGTATTCTATCACTGGAGCCACCTCCACTCTGGCTTTATTCTGGTTAATTAGATATAAGTATTTCCCTGATTTGTCTGCCAGGGCTGCCTTTGAACCAGGGTTCTTATATCTCAGCCTCCTGAGTAGTTAGGATTATAGGCATGAGGCACCCGTGCTGGTTTAATGGCATTTGTTTAGACATCATCAATGTTTAAATCAAAAGATAGCCAGCTCACCAGCATTGTAGCTTAAAGGAGGAAAGATTTATTTGCTTCAGGGTTTCAGTGGCTTTGGTACACCATCATTGGGCTCCATCGCTGCTGGGCTAGGGTCAGGCAGAGCATCATGACAGAGAGTGTTTATTCTGGCAAAGCTGCTCACCTTATAGTAGCCAGAAAGCAGACCGAGACTGAGACAGACAGAGAAAGAGAGAGATAGTGACACACACATGTGGGGGGGGGAGAAGGGCAGTATCAAATGTCCTTTTCAAAGCCATGCCCCCAGCAATCCAGTTCACCCCATTAGACCCTGCTACTTGATATCCACCACCAACCAATAGCCCATTGTGAAGTCACAGCACTCATGATTCCAGAACATTCCATGGATGTACCTCTCAACAAGGCTGTACTGGGGAATCACATTCACAGTGCTGGGGTGATATTTCAAATTCAATCCCAAATATCCTCCATTATGTGGACACACACACATGCACATGCACATGTACACACACACAGCCCTTCTGTCCTGCTTGTACACAGAGCACTAGTGAACGAGTGGAAGTCCAAGAGGAACCATCCTCAGAACATTTAGTGGACTAGACAAGGCCATGGTGTGATCAAGCCCCAGAAATCACAAGGCCTCACTTCCTGGTGCTCTGTGAAGGCCAGAACTGATGAGGTGATATTTCAATGAAACTTGGGCCACCAGATTCACACTAGATTCACACCAGACTCACACCATGATAAGTTGGTGAGGCACAGGCTGAAGAGCAGTACTGAGGACCCAGCGGCACTGAGAGCTGTGTGCAACGTGTCATCTCTGAACGAGTCTCCCCCATGAGAGCCCAGAAGAGGAAAAGCTGTGGGCACACAGGTTCCAGGTCTCCTGTAAGAGCAAGTCCTCCCCAGGAGACACTGTGACTCATGGATCCTGGCATCTCCATGCCTGCATGAGAGGTGTAGGAATGTGAACCTGTACACAGGCAAAGCCTGCCATCCCAGGGATTTGGTTGGTAGGTTCACTGAGCACTGGGTAGAACCTTACCCTATGTTGGCTTGCACAGTGAACTCTCTGATGTGTCATTTGACTTTTGCACTCATGTGTGCAAGTGTGTGTGTGTGTGTGTGTGTGTGTGTGTGTGTGTGTGTGTGTGTGCATGTGTGTGCTGGTCTTGGAGCTTGAACTCAGGGCCTGGGCACTGTCTCTAAACTTTTGAGCTCAAGACTAGCCACTTGAGACATGCCTCTACTTCCACTCTTTTTTGCTGGTTAATTGGAGATAAGAGTCTCACTGACTTTCCTGCCCAGGCTGGCTTCAAACAGCAATCTTTAGATCTCAGCCTCCTGAGTAGGTAGGATTACAGGCATAAGCCACCAGCACCTGGCATGTTGTTTGACTTTTAAAATAAACATAAAAGAGACATCTCTGTGATCTTTCATGGCCAAATAAATCATGGCAAACTATGTTTTCCTCATCTATTGGTGGTTCTAGGTCTGGAGCTGAGTAGGCTGAGCCATGGGGGCCATGCTGTGTCTCTGAGCTTGTGGCCGGTGGCACTGGGGACTGGAGAGGGTTGGAGTGTAGCTCTGACGGATGGGGTTCACGGGCTGGGCTTGGTCCCCAGCACAACAATGTGGAGATGCAGGTACCTTTAAGAGGCAAGACCCAGTGGATTGTAATGGGGTTGCTGCTCAGGAAGGGTGAAGGCAGAGCTCAAGGAGTGAATCGGTTCTTGTGAAAATGGTTCGCTGCAAAGTATGCCCACCTGTCTCCACCAGAACCAAGACGCACTAATGCCATATCTTGAACTTCCAAAACTCTGGACCCCCAGCTTTAGGTATTTTGTCATAGCAACATGGAGGGGGCAGGCCGGGAGGAGAGCTGGAGTGCCCGGCATTCTGTCGCCCAGGCCCAGTGTGGATGGATAGCTGCTGGGAACTCAGCTGGATCTAGGCTAGGCGTCAGTGTGGGGTCAACAAATACATGCTGACTCTTCCAAGGAAAGAGACTGAGTTTGAACCCCACTGCTGCCCCAGAGCCTCACCCCAGAGTCCCACTGTGTCCCATCCTCTGCATGCCAGTGGCGTGGGGACTCAGTCACAAAGCCCGGCTCTCACAAAGCCCGGCTGTCATGCAGGACAGTGCAGAAAGACACATTTATGGGCCCAGCTACCCCGGCCATTGGCAAGCTGGTGCCCAGTAGCATGAGATACGCAGCAATAGATTTCTGAGCTCAAAAGCCAAGAAAAAGGAAAGAATAAGCCATAGCAAGGGTAGCAACAGGATACATCCATCCTGCTCGCTGAGAGAGGGCAACAGAGCTTCCTGGAGCTGCGGGATTGGAGTGAGGTTGTGTCCGTGTTGGCCAGGATGGAGGGTACAGAAGATAAGATTAGCAGAGGCAGGAACACCGGGAAGGAAAGTGTAGAGGGCAAATAAAGTCACCTTCAGGTACAGACATGAACTTTAGGTTTAAATAGCATAACCCTGGGCTGGGAAGGTGGCTCAATGGTAGAGCGCTCGCCTTGCAAGCATGAGGCCCTGGGTTTGATTCCTCAGCACCATATAAACAGAAAAAGCCGGAAGTGGCATTGTGGCTCAAGTGGTAGAGCGCTAGCCTTGAGCTGAAGAGCTGAGGGACAGCGCCCAGACCCAGAGTTCAGGCCCCACGACCGACATGAATAAATAAATAAATAAATAAATAGCACAATCCTGATGAGTGAAAGAGGAGGGCCTGCATTCGGTGACTCCCAAGCCACTCAGGAGGCTGAAATCTGAGCATGGCAGTTCAAGGCCAGCCCTGGCAGGAAAGTCCACATGACTCTTACCTCTAATAAACCAGCAAAATGCCAGAAGTGAAGGTCTGGCTCAAGTGGTAGAATGCCAGCCTTGCGTTAAAAGCTAGATGAGAGTGTGTGGTACCGAGTTCAAATCCTAGTACAGAAGGAAGGAAGGAAGGAAGGAAGGAAGGAAGGAAGGAAGGAAGGAAGGAAGGAAGGAAGGAAGGAAGGAAGGAAGGGAGAGAGGGAGGGAGGGAGGGATGGAGGGAGGGAGGGAGGGAGGGAGAGAGAAAACACAGGAGATGTAGACCTGATTTTAAAGTGTTTCCTTGCCAGGCTTGTGTTTTCATTATGTAAACCACAGTCTTCTGAGCGTGGTCTCTGACTGGGTAGACTCAGGGGAATGTACACAGAAAACAAATTCTTAGCCTGACCTAGAACTTAAGGAGTCAGAGGCTATAGTCACACCAAGCCCTCCACATGCCTCCAATGCAGGTTGTGGGTTTGAGACTCCCAGGTATTTGGGGGAGGAAGTCTCTTGGCTGACTACCTGGTTGTGGCGTGCTGTGTAGGCAGCAGTGAGTGGTAATATGTGGCTGAACAGTGCAGAGAAGGGAAGGGAGAGCAGGAGTGAGGGCAGGAATGATGACCAAGGAGATGGGCCGTTGAGGCACAGGAACTGGAACTCGGTGGCCATAGGAGTGTTAAGCCTTCCTCACAAGACCCCTATAGATCATCTATAGGGGACCTTGCATGCCTATATGGGACCACCAGGCCTACTATAGAGCTCATGGTTTAGTTGCCCATATAGAACTTCTCTATTGGAGCCTCATGGCCAAGGAATCTGAGTGTAGCCAACACGTGAGGCTGGGTTTCCTGTCAGATGATCAAGTTACACTGTGTGTTGTACACTGTGTGCTGTGTTGTGCCTCTGGCAAAGCTGGGCTTCGGCAAGCATTCTCCTCCTCTCTTCCATGCTTCACTGCAGGGCCACCGACTGCAGCTGAAGGTCTCTGAGTTTTCAAAGCCATCTTTGCAGAATGAATTCAATACCAGTACCTACATAGGGTTAAAGATTAATTCTTGTCACACTCAATATGTATTAGCTAATTTGTGTGTCTGTGTGTGTGTCTGTGTGTGTGTGAGAGAGAGAGAGAGAGAGAGAGAGAGAGAGAGAGAGAGAGAGAGAGAGAGAGAGAGAGAGTGCTTCAATTCGGGGACTGGGTGCTGTCTATTTTTTTAAGCTTTTTTGCTCAAGGCAGCACTCTAACACTTGAGCCACAGCCCCACTTCTGACGTTTTGGTAGTTAATTGCAAATGAGAGTCTCATGGACTTTCCTGCCTGAGTTGGTTTCAAACCACAATTCTCAGATCTCAGCCTCCTGAGTAGTTAGGATTACTGGTGTGAGCCACAGGTGCCTGGCTGTGTTAGCTATTTTAATAATCTATGTTATTAGGGGTCATTCAAGCAGCCATTCGGCATCTGCTGAGTGCAAGGCACCTGGTGTAGGAAGCAGACACAGGCTGCTGGCTGGGTCTGTCTCTTTCGTTGTCAGGTTTTCTGGATGTTGGCCAGCAAAGTCAATGTTAGTACCTCAGGAACTGGGGCAGAGCTCTCACTTTTGTAAACGTTAAGCTTTATGAACTAAGAGAGAAAAAAAAATCACATCTCCCTGGGCACTGGTGTCTCAGTCTATAATTCTAGCTGCTTAGAAGGCTGAGCTGTGAGGATCACTATTTGAGGCCAGTCTAAGCAGGAAAGTCTGTGAGGTTCTTATCTCCAATGAACCAGCAAAAAGCCCAAAGTGGAGCTGTGACTCAAGTGGTAGAGTGCTAGCCTGTAGTGAAAACAAAACTAAACTAAACTAAAGAAGAGTGCCCAGGCCCCATGTTCAAGCCCCAGAACTGGCGCGCACGCATACACACACACACACACACACACACACACACACACACACACATCATCATCATCATCATCATCATCATCATCATCATCATGAGTGGGATGACGTACCACAACACTGGAATCCAAAGGCGGAAGGACAAAAAGCATTTTCATAAAGGCCAAGGCTATGAGCCCTCTGCCAAGTGCCAAAAGTTCAGGCTTCTCCCTTCCCTCCTTTTGCCTTCCTTCCCCTCCCCTTCATTCTTCCCTTCTCCACCTCTGCTATCCCTGTCCCCATCCAAGGAGTGCGCCCTCCCTCCCATCTGGGGCCACAGTGCCTCAGTTCCTTCTGCTTCTGGCCCTGCTCCTGGCTCCTCAAAAGAGAAAGCAAAAGTTCAGTTTACCCAGTGGCCAGTTCAGTACACAGATCACCTATACACAGTCATTCACAAAATGTTTCTTCTGAGGCTTATAGAGTATCTGGAAGCTTGTGCTGAGTACTGTGATTTTGTTGGCTTATCAATGCTTAAGGAATTCCCTCTTGTGCCACCATGGGGAGCCCCAAGGGTTCTAGACTGCAGAGGAGAGACATCTGGCCCAGGAGCAAGAAATGGGGGGGGGCGTTCCCAGTTCCCAAGTACTCTCTTCCAGAGACCTTTTAGGCCCTGCCAATACCCCATTGTAAATCATGATGACTTTAAATCATACATTAAAAAAAAATGTTTTTGATCAGCACCAGTGGCTCATGCCTATAATTCTAGCTACTCAGGAGGCTGAGAACTGAGGCTCAAGGTTTAAAGCCAGCCGGGGCAGGAAAGTCCATGAAAGTCCAAAAACCAGCAAAAAACTGAAATGGAGCTGTGGGCTCAAGTAGTAGACCAGTGTGTGTGTGTGTGTGTGTGTGTGTGTGTGTGTGTGTGTGCATGTGTGCGTGCACGCACGCACGCACACAGACACAGACAGAGTTTTTAGTACATTGCAAACTGGCCATTAAACACTTTAGCCATTCAGTACTGAAGACCTGCTCACTGGTGACTGTGCAGCCCATGGCTCCAGACAGCCCCTTCCCCAGGGACGGTCAGCCACTCACCAGCATAGTGGCAACCCCAGGTTGTAACCACCCAGGAACTCGTTGTCGCTGACTGTCCCCTGCCTGCTCCTGGGACCCAGAGCCACAGCCTTTCCCACAGTCCCAACCGAGGAAGTTAGGGCCTCATGGCTAGATGTGGCTAGGAATATTTGTGTAACATCTCTTCTTTCTTTCTGTCTGAACTTTCACCAATGCACTTCGGCTACCATCTGTTCCCAGGTGTTTTCTTTTCCTGGCCAACAGTGGGGTCAGGAAATGTCCCCATTAGCTGGGTGATGCCCCATCAAGGTCACTCTCTGCCTGCACCTGTGCTGAAGTTGACTTTCCCAGGGCCTGGGCATAATGGACCCCAGCATGCATGTGTGGCTTTTTTTTTCTACCAGGAAGGAATACAGTAAGGAGCCCCAGCCTTGACAAGGTGGGTGGGCCATGAAGGTAAATATCCTATGGTTTTAGTTTACCTTTGGGGAAACTGAGGATGCTTGACTGGAGGAAATTGCTTCAGACACTTGTCCAGAAGGACGAAGGTGACAGCGAGTTGCTGTGTGTAGCCGAGGCCCCAAGCAGAGGGCTCCTGGGAGCTGTCAGCGTGTAGTCGCTCCAGCCCAGCACGGTACTTGGCCAGAGTTCAAACCTGATCATATATCTCAAGTCCTCACTTAACATTCCAGTATCCCCTTGTCCTTGAAGACAATTTCCAACCTCTCCAATTTGGCACATACAGATTTTGTTATCAGGGACCAGCCTGTGTCTCTTCATATTGTACTGAGCCATAACTCTATTTCTGGGTTTTTACACATGTCGGATGCCTGGGGGGAGCAATGTTCCCTCTTGGTGCAAGGTTAGCGTACACGGTTTGTGTCTGCTGTGTGTGTCTGTGTGCTTGGAACATCACAGCAAATCCACAGACCTGGTGGCTTGGAGGACAGCAATGTCTTCTAGCTGTGTAAGAGCTGGGATTGCTCACAATCAAGATCAAAGCATCTCAGCTGGTTTCTCCTAAGGCTCTTTCATGGCTGGATAGTGTCTTTTCCCTGTGCTTCCACAGTCTTCCCTCTGTGTTCTTACCTCCTCTTCCTGTAAGGACACTGGTTGTGTGGGATTGGGGTCACCTTATGAGTCCCATTTTACTGGGTGCCTTTGGCTCATGAGTATAATCCTAAATACTCAAGAGACTAAGATCTGAGGATCTGGCTCAAAACCCACGCAGGAAAGTCTGTGAATGTCTTATTGCTAATTAACAAAAAAAACTAGAAAGCCGGGCGCTGGTGGCTCACGCCTGTAATCCTAGCTACTCAGGAGGCTGAGATCTGAGGATCGCGGTTCAAAGCCAGCCCGGGCAGGAGAGTCCGTGAGACTCCTATCTCCAATAAACCACCAGAAAACCGGAAGTGGCGCTGTAGCTCAAGTGGTAGAGCGCTCGCCTTGAGCTGAAGAGCTGCACCCAGGCCCAGAGTTCAAGCCCCATGACCAAAAAAAATAAAAAAATAAAAAAAAAAATAAAAAATAAAAAAACTAGAAGTAAAGCTGTGGCTCAAGTGGTAGAGCACCAGCCTTGAGCAAAAAAAATCTAAGGGCCAGTGCCCAGGACTTGAGTTCAAGCCCTAGTACTGGCATGCACGCGCGCGCGCGCACACACACACACACACACACACACACACAGATAAAAATGTTTCTTAAGTTGGGCACCAGTGGCTCACTCCTGTAAATTTAGCTATGCAGGAAGCTGAGATCTGAGAATCACAATTCAAAGCCAGCCTGGGCAGGAAAGTCCATGAGATTCTTACCTCCAATTAGTCTCTCTGTCTCTCTCTGTCTCTCTCGGTCTCTCTCTGTCTCTCTGTCTCTCTGTCTCTCTCTCTCTCTCACACATACACACACACACACACACACACACACACACACACAGAGCAATGATAATTTTTCTATTTTACCTGTGAAAATACCCTGCTTGGTTTTCTAATGTCAGCCAGAGTTTGCATAGCCAGCATAGTCCACTCATCACAACGTATTATTTCTGACTTTGCCTGACTCTTATTTACTCATGGCTGTTCCTTTGTAACCCAACTCCTCGCTGATGGTAGGGGCTCCCGTGTTTAAAGCCCCCGACAGCTCCCTTCCTCCTCCTATCTCTTCCTGGAAAGTCTCTCCTTCCCCTCTAACTCTCAGTGTGGACACAACAGTGGCCCAGATCTAATCCTCCACATTGCTCCCCAGCCCCTCATTGGGTTCAGGAGGAAATGAAGGCTGGGAGAGTGCAAGGCTGAGAGAAGTCAAGCATCCTGGAAAGACCACACAGCAGTAGGGGAGAATGTGGTGCTGGGAAATTTCTCTTCAGACTGGGAATCTGCCCCAGTCTGCTGGACTTGTCCCTGATGTAGAGCCTGCAGGCCTGTGTAGTCCTCCCCTGTGTAGTCCTGCCTTGCTTTTTGCTGCATCCCCACCCCAGACATTGTGGGGAGCCCTCACAGCCTGGGTCCTGCTCCTCTGTGCACTGACATGGTCCAAGCACAGTTCTCACAGCATATGCCCCTAGAATCCCGTGAGCTCTGTTCACCTGCTCCGTACCCACAGTCACTTGGGGCAGTGGGGCTCACTTTCAGAAAATGAACACTGAAGTAGGCACTGGTGGCTCATGCCTGTAATCCTAGTTGCTCAGGAGGCTCAGATGTGAGGAACATGGTTTGAAGCCAGCCCATGTAGGAAAGTCATGAGATCCTTATCTCCAATTAAACAGCAAAAAAACAAAGCCAGAAGTAGAACTATAACTTGAGTGATAGAGCACTAGCCTTGAGCACAAAAGCTTAGGGACAGCTCTAAGGCCCTGAGTTCAAGGCCCAGGACCAGCACACACACACAATAAAGAATACTGAAATCTCTCACCCTAACTGAAGATTGTCACAGGTCTAAATTTAAGTTCTCTGCATCATTATAACAAAAGCTAGTCGTTATTCTGTGCCAAATCTTAAACAGAGCAGCTCCTTTGTTTCAATTCATTTAAACCTACTACAACCCAGGAAGTATGGTTGTCTTGATGTATTACAGATGAGGAAACAGAGGCACACAGAGTTTAGATTTCTTCCTCAGAATATGGGATTCATGACTCTTCTGCATGCCCAGCTTTCTGCAACTTTGCCCTTTCATACTGTTTTTTAGTTTAGTTTAGGGGTGTGTGTGTGTGTGCGTGTGTGTGTGTGTGTGTGCATGTGTGTGTCTGTGTGTGTATGTGTCTGTGTGTGTGTGTGTGTGTGTGTGTGTGTGTGTGTGTGTGTGCGTGTGCTGGGACTGGGGCTTGAACTCAGTATCTGGGTGCTGTCCCTGAACTTTTTTACTCAAGGCTGATGTTGAACCCCTTGAGCCACAGATCCACTTCTAGATTTTTTTTACTGGTTAATGGGAGACAAGACTGTAACAGGCTTTCTTACCTGGTCTGGCTTCGAACTTCAATTCTCAGATCTCAGACTCCTGAGCAGCTAGAATTGTGCCTGGCTTTCTTTTTCCATACTCTTAAAAAAAAAGCTCACCTCATTCCAGATCGGAATTGAAACAGGGAAGCCTCTCACTGACAGTTTACTGTTTCCTGTACGTGCCAGAGGGGCGGTCCACACTGTGCAGAACAAGAAAGGTGCCCACCCTGCCAGAGATCGGACATCAGTGACGCTGAGCCCACGGTCCCACGTCACTCTGGCCTCTTAGTGACCTGTGCCCAGTTCTCACTGCAGCTGTGGGGTCAGGGGATTTAGCGAGAATGAGTGTAATTGTATCTGGGGAGTTTCGAACATCTCCCAGCTAATAATAACCATGGCTCATAGCAGCTCACAAATCACAGCGCTCAATTGATCCTTCTCCTGCCTTGCTTGAAAAGAGTCTTGGTTGCCAAATAATCTAGGAGCTGAGCAAAGGGACACAGGGTGACAACCCCTGGTCTTGAGCCTGGAAAGCCGAGGAGCATCAGCATGGAGCTAGAGGCCTAAACGTGGAGCTGAGCTGGGTCCTCACTTACTCTAAAAGAGAATACAGATGGACAGGAATACCTGACAGTGTGTTACTGCAAAACAAATGGAAGATGGTCTCTGAAAAGACTTCATTAAAGCCAGGCGCTTTAATGACAGGTGGCTCACACCTGTCATCCTAGCTACTCAGGAGGCTGAGATCTGAGAATCAAGATTCAAGGCCAGCCTGGTCAGTGAAGGCAATCATGAGACTCATCTCCAACTGACCAACAGAAAGCTGCCAGTGGCACTGTGGCTCAAGTGACAGAGCATTAGTCTTATGTGAAAATGCTAAGGGACAATGTCCAGGCCCTGAGTTCAAGCCCCAGTTTCATAACAAAATATAACAAAAACAAGGACAAGACTCCATCAAGATCTAGAGAGGATGAAAATAACAGAGCAGAAAAAAAGAAAGAAAAAGCAGTTTGGCTCACAGACACATGGGAGTGATTGGAGCCACGGAGATCCTCTTACACCCCAGGGAAATCAAGCAGGTGGTGGTGCTGTGGGCGGCTTTGGGGTTTGAACCTAATTATTCCCAGCTTATTATTCCAGGACAGCGACATTTATAGTCAGGCAGGTCACAAGGAGCAAATCCATGAGGCAATGGATGAGCGCCCTTCCTGATCTTTGGCCTTCCTGCCTGCACCGATATCCTGTCAGAGGCGGCTGGGTCACATCTGGCCTGGGCAGCTGGATCTGGGAGAAAGGCATGGTGTGCTGGAAGGCGAGATGCAAACCTCTCTCTCGTGCAGGAGGGTCTTGTGCTAGTGAGGTTCCGGACAGCTCGGTGACCTGGGCAGTATACAGAAGGAAGGGACCATGGAGGCGCTAAGGGCTGGAAATACACCTTGTCACCCAGACACAGGGCTGGGCCGCTGGAAGTGCAAACTGAAGGTCTGCCCCCTCCCTGCACTGGATCCCTGCGCCTGGAGGATCCACCAGGCACCGTGGGGTATGAGGTAGATTTGTCTGAGTGCAGCCTCTGAGTTCAGTAAGTATCACCCATATGTTGTCATCCCCAGGACCCAGCCTTACAGGAGGGACTAACCAGGTGTTAGTTTTCCTTTCTGAACATCACATTTTTTTTTTACTGTCTTCCTCCCTCCTTCTTTATTTCTTCACATAACAGTATAGGCAGATTTGAACTACTTGAACCACAGCTCTACTTTGGACTTTTTGGTGGTTGATTGGAGTTAAGAGTCCCACAGGACTGTCCTGCCTAGGCTGGCTTTGAACTATGTTGCTCAGATCTCCACTTTCTGAGTAGCTAGGGTTGCCTTGTCTATAGTTTTGCTTTCCACCTGCCTTGTAGGCACTTAGTAGACACCACAAGTATCAAATCAACTTCCTAGAATCACAGCAGCCCTGATCACGTGGCCTAAGGCTCCATCCCAGTGCTTATGTCATCGGTTACTACAATTGGTGTCATCACACAGGGGCTGTGTCGTGTCACAGCATTGCAGGAAGGGTGAGGTTAGCACATAAGGTACAGAGAGAGAGAGAGAGAGAGAGAGAGAGAGAGAGAGAGAGAGAGAGAGAGAGAGAGAGAGAGAGAGAGAGAGAGAGAGGAGAGAGAGAGAGAGAGAGGAGAGAGAGGGGGGAGAGGGAGAGGGAGAGAGAGAATGCACAAGCACCCACAAATGCTTGCTGCATTATTCTTAGGTACTGCTAATGTTTCACTGTGCCCAATTTCCACATAAAACATTATTATCACATGTGAGTCGTGGAAAAACGTAACATCCAGAGCCTGGTACTGTCCGTGTTCGGGAACCACTGGTGCTCCTGGAGCTTCTCCCTGGTGGAAGGGAATGCCACTGCGTGCACAACGTTTTATTAATGTCTGGTTAATTTTTCAGTTTTTAAAAACAGTATCAGTTTTCCCATATTATTCATGTTTCCTTGGGAAAAACTGCCTCCCACAGCCTGCCCAGGATTCCATTGTTGGCTGAGTCATAATTTACATAACTTTCTGATAAACACTGGCACAAGAAGCAGCTATCATGTGTCCTCGGGCTCTTCTATTTTCTTTCTTTCTGTTTCCTTTCTTTCTCTCTCTCTCCCTCCCTCTCTCCCTCTTTCTTCCTTCCTTCCTTTCTTTCTTTCTTTCTTTCTTTTTCTCTCTTTCCCTTCCTTCCTTCCTTCCTTCTTTTCTTCCTTCCTTTCTTTTTCTCTCTTTCTTTTTCTCTCTTTCTTTTTCTCTCTCTTTCTTTCTCTCTCTCTGTCTCTTTCTTTCTTTCTTTCTTTCTTTCTTTCTTTCTTTCTTTCTTTCTTTCTTTCTTTCTTTCTTTCTTTCTTCCTTCCTTCCTTCCTTCCTTCCTTCTTTTGTGCCAGTCCTGGGGCTTGAACTCAGGGACTAGTACTGTCCCTAAGGGTTTGTGGCTGCTTTTTTCTACTCTTTTTTCTCAAGGCTAGCACACTACTGTGTGAACCAGAGCTCCACTTCTGGCTTTTTTTTTCCTGATGACTAATTGGAGATAAGAGTCTCATGGACTTTCCTGCTGGGGCTGGCTTTGGACTGGGATCCTCAGATCTCAGCCTCCTGAGTAGCTAGGATTCCAGATGTAAGCCACTAGAGCCCATCACTTTGGAGTTCTTTGAGGGTCATTCCTCCTAGGCAGAATGGGTAGACTGTGGTCTTCATCATCCCAAGGATGGCTGAGGCCTGGGTGGGGGCTGATGGGCCTGAGCACATCAGAAAGGCATACATGCTGCGTGTATACAGCACTGGGCCCCTAAGTCAATAAGGGAAATGCTGTGAGATAGTGAGCATGGAGAGAGGCCATATATGGACCTCTGGAGTCTTGATTAACCAACCACATATACATTGGTCAGAATGGAGGTCTTGGAGATGGAAGATGGACCCACAGAGGCTCCACAGGGCCCCGCATGTGATGGATGAGGCACTGAAGGTAACAGAAGGTCACATTGGTCTCCAGATAATCCAAAAGGTAGCTCAGTGTGTACAAGGTTAATGTCAATCCCGGGGGCAGTGCGGGGGGGTCTTTCCTGTGCTTTAAAAACGTGTGGCTCGAGGTCTTGAGGTCTCGAAGTCCTGATGGCTCAGTGCCCATGATTCAGAGTCCACTTCTCTAGAAGAGTCTCTGCTTCCTGTAATTTCTAGTCTCCCACTACACAAGTCTCACACTGTAGCTAAGAAAGAAATCTCTCCATCTAACCATGCCCCCAGATTTCTCCTTCTAGATTTGGACGAGGCCAAATGTCTGCCCTACGAAGCCTATTTCCTTTCACAGCTATGCTTCTATCATCTCCTGAAGAAGTTCTACTGATTCTCCCAGATTCAAAATTTGTTTAAGAGTCTAGTTTTAGGGGGTTTCATTGGGTCTCCTTCATGTCAAAAGGCTCAGGCTTGTCATCCCAGCTATTTAAGAGGTTGAGATCTGAGGACCACAATTCAAAGCCAGTCCAGGCAGGAAAGTCCATGAGACTCTTGTTTCCAATTAACGACCAAAAAGCCAGAAGTGGAGCTGTGCCTCAAGTGATAGAGCACTAGCCTTTAGCAAAACATCTCAGTAACAGTAACTAGGCCCTGAGTTCAAACCTCAGGCCAGGCACACACACACAGACACACACACACAGACCCAAACATGCACACATACAACCACACACATGCACACACAAACACACACATAAACATATACACACAAACAAGTGAATGGATTGGATGAGCACCCAAATTTCATACCTAGCACACCTAACACATCAACTCATCTCACACAAGGGTAAAGGCAGAAGTTGAATGAGTGGGTAAGGAGGGCAGGGCTATACAGATGCTTAATGAAACCAGAGGACAGAACAGGACGTCTGACCCACCTGTGGCTCCCAACACTGGGCAGAAGCAGGCACAGAGATAAGCTCTCTTGAGGGGAACTTAAGCCTCTCTGGCTAAGTAAAAAGTAGCAGCCAGGACTGGCTCCAATATAGAGGGATGAGAATGACTCAGCCACACTCACATGTCACTCATGGGGAGGAGTCAGCAGAGATGAAGGGACCAATCAGGAGTCTCCTGGGAGTACATGTTTTCCCTGACCAAAGAAATCAGGAACCTTCCCTAAGGGGGAGGAGGCAAGGGACCCTATATATAGTAGCATCCCAGGAGAGAGAGATGATGGACACAGCTCTGGGACCCCTCCTGCTCAAAAGGTTTGTTTCATTGTTTCTGTTGTAGTTTTTACTGTTTCTTTTCCATCTTCTTTAAACATTTTCTTGCCCATTAATTCTTTTTTTATTGTGAAAATATCATACAGAGCAGTTACAATTACATGGGCAATGCCCATTAGTTCTTTAAGGGTGGAGAAAATGAACCTGAAACCTGGATGCTATCATTGTTACTTCCAATTAAAATCTTCTCAATATTGAGAAGTCCATGAACTACAACTGAGTGCAGTTCAGCATTTGGATCCAAGTAGCCCAAAACTGAGGGTTTTGTTCAATCCAAACAGATCTCTGATGGAAAAAACAGGATTGGCTTGGAGCTTATTCTCACCACCTTGGGATTCCTGATAAAATCTGGATTTAGGGAAATTCTGCCCAGTTGATCTTCTGTCTTTCTTTCCCAGACTCTGAAAAGGCTGAGAGGTAACATTTTGGCTCATGCTTCGGGTCTATGGTATACTTTCTGGGCCTAAGGTATAGCAAAGCATCATGATAGAAGTGGCTAGTGGGACAAAGCTGCTCACTTTCTGATGGCCAGGAAGCAGAGAGAGAGAGGCAGAAGGGACCTGAGCTCTAATATCTCCTTCAAGAACTCTCACACCCATGGCCTAACTTTCCTTCCATTTCACCTCATTTCCTAAAGGCCATCTCCCTCTTAATTAGATCTCCACAGATTGGAAATGAAGACTTTGCACTTGGGTCTCTGGGAAATATTCAAAATTCAAGCCACAACATTGGTCATTGTTTTAATATTTGTACAAACATGTATCCCCTTTCTGTATGGGTGAGTCCTAAATTTTAAACAATGATATCATAACTGTGAGACTAATGGGACAAGGGGTAAAGGGTCTAGGAGGAGAGGAGGAAAGAGGATGGAGGATGGTAATACTGAAATACATTCTGTCTATTGATAAAAGTGACATAAGGAAATCCATTGAAAACTGTTCAGGGGACTGGAGAAATGGAGAAAGAGGATTTGACTTACTAAATTATAATGTTTGCACGTGTGAAATCCCACAGTGAAACCCCTTTGTATAATTAACACACAAAAGAAATGACAAAATGAATTACAGGGAATCAAATTGGGGTATTTTGAGGGGTGATTAATAGCAGGAGCTAAGAGGGCCAATGGGAGGCAAAAGGGGGGAATATTCTACATAGTGTATTTTCATGGAGTAAAAATGAAACAGCATAACCTGTTGAGATTGTTTTAAGAAGGAGGATGAGGAAGAGTGATGGAAGGGTGAGTTTGATCAGAGTACATGGTACATATGTGTGGAAATGTTACAATGAAATTTTCATGTGTAACTAATGTACGTTAATAAAACAATCTTTCAAAAGTGGTAGTGTTCCATATGCTTTATTCTTCATACTGATTTTTGTGCCAAGAATATTTCTGAGATCTACTCACATCAGCACATTTTATTCCACTTAACATTTCTCCATAGATTATATGACAATCACACAGATTTGCAAAGTAGCTAAACCAACTGGGAGAGATGCAGGGAATGATGAAAAGGGTAACAGTGATCAAGATGCATTGTACTCACAAACTGACACGTTGATTGGAAATCCCTTCATAAACTTCTAAAGAATAATTTTAAAACATTTTTTTGAAAAAATGATTCCATGTTGTTCAACTTCCTATTAAATGCTCCATTTTTTTAAAACCATTCCTCTGTGTGATTTTGATTTGCATCTCTGGTAACTGATGCTGTTGGAAATGATTGAGCTCATTTGCCATTCTGGCATTCTCTTTTGTGAAATCTCCATTCTAGTCTCTTGCCAATTATTTAAATTTGTTTGTACATCTTTCTCCTTACTAATTTGAAGGAAATATTTGTGTACATTGGATAGAAGCCATAGGGGAGGTTGTTTTATGTGTTATAATTACTTCCCCAACTTATAACTTGTCTTTTTATTTTCCTAATTATCTGTTTCAGTGAAGAAACATTCTTAATAATGTTATTTAATCAACCCCTTGTTTTGTAATTAGTGCTTTTTATCTCCCAGTTAACTAATGCTTGCATCTCCCAAATCATAAAGGGTTTCCCTTTACCACCCTCTAGAAACTTTTTTACTTTATTTTTTTTCATTGACACTCATCATTCTTCTGAGGTTTATTTTGTTTTGACAATGAATTTCCCCCATAAAGACCTTAAGTCCATTAAAAACCATTTAATTAAAAGCCTCTGCTTCCTTGCATTTTTCTACTTTTTAACATAAAATATTCCCATGGTAACAAGTGTATTTCTGGACTCCTCCTTTAAAAAATATCTATTTGTATGTTTCTTTCTAATATCATGAACTTAATTACCAGTGCTCTGTAAAATATAATAGTCAACAGAGCAATTCTCAAACCCTTTTCTCTAGCTAAAATTACATTGCTTCTCTCAACCTTCTCCATGTAAATTTTCATTTCAGCTTGTAAATTTCTGCCACACATGCACACACACACACACACACACACACACACACACACAAAATCTACTCTGATTCCAATTGAAATTTCATAGCAATTGTGGGTGAGTTTCAAAAAGAATGAACATGTTTGTCATATTGACTCTTTTATTTCATGAACATAGTATACTGCTCTACTTATTTAAGGTTTATAAATTTTCTCAATAATGTTTTAGAGTTTTCTCAATATTGACCTTGGATATCTTACATTGGATTTATGGTTCAATCTGTGCTGTGCACTGATAACCTGCTTTCATCTTTTTGTATTTATCCATTAACTTTGTCTTTGGTATAACATACATAGAAACACAGTGGACATTTTCATATTACATTTTATTGTTTTACCTATGTTGTTTGAATCACTATACTTTTGTTGTTGTGCTTGAAGTACCCCGTTTTCGGATGCCCCCTCACAGACCACCAGAGACCACAATCAATGCAAACAGCAAAGAGTCGTTTATTGCAAGCTCGAGCTTGGTCCTCCGCACACTCGGCAACCAGTGATGCTAAAAGGCCCTGAGCATAAAATCAGCACAATTTTTATAGTATTGAACAAACAACTTTAAGGAACTTTTACATAAGAAATTACACGATTGGTTAACATTTAAAGCAAGCTAAGCTGGGCAAATATGATTGGTTGACCTTTACAGAAAAATATCCTTGGTCCATAGCTTGACCAAAAACGGTTATGAGTCACACCTGGACCAACAGTATGCATGGCATGTTTCGCTCTGGGCTCTGAAGAACTGGTTGGTCAGAAAATTATATGGCTTTCCTCGGAACCGAAACTCTTAGCCATAAGTCGCTGGGGGACAGCACCACTTGGGGGCTAACAGCTGCCTTAAGCAAAAGCCATCTATGGCTCCAAGAATTTTGTGCATGGCTTTCTGTCAAAGCAGGCCACGAGTTAAGTCGCAGAACTGAGATGGGGTCTTAAGTAAAATGGAATTGCTTAGGTTTTTCATGCTCATACCGGAACTTGAACTCAAGAACTGGACTCTGTCCCTTAGTTCTGTATCTTAGCACCACTCAGGGCTGGTGCTCTACCAAGTTAGCCACAACTATACTTCCGTATTTTGCTGGTTAATTGGAGATGAGAGTCTCATAGACTTTCCTGCTTGGGCTTGCTTCAAACCTTGATCCTCAGATCTCAGCCTCCTGAGTAGCTAAGATTACAGGTGTGAGCCACCAGCACCTGGTGGTTCTTCCACTTTTGAAGCAATCTGAATGTGGAGAAAGTTCCAATTTTCCTTCATCCAGTTGTACCTTCCCAGTGAGCCAGAAAGTAGAGTTTATTATAACCTTCCCATCCTCAGATGCCTTCCATTTTACTATTACTGCTACTGTTAGCTATCACTTAGTAACATTATATTATCACATAAATTAATTCTCTCAATCCTGGGAGTTTCATATTACCATGTACAAATGAGGAAACTGAGGTTCACAGAGCTTAAATGACATTCCTAAGATCACTCTTCCTAGCAACCCAGCTCTAGGTGGGTCTGATTCTACACTGTGTCCTTGTCTACCCTTGTTTTGTGTTCCAGATCTAAAGAAAGAGAACTTGTCTGAGGGCTTTCATTTGTGCAAGAATGGCCTTCCAGTCAAGAGTGTTGTTATGCTAAGAGAGAGAGGATGGTGGATAAGAGTCACAGCCCTAAAAACAGTGGGGTTGACAGGAAAGAGGTGGGTGGGAGCCAAGGCAGGCTTCCTTCCTGTGATGCTTGCTCCTTTTGTTGTTTTGTTGTTGTTGTACTTGAATTGGAGCTTGCACTCAGAGCCTAGGCTCTTAGCTTTTCGAATGCTCCAGGCTGGTGAGTGAGTAGGACACTAATATCCATCAGGTACCTCACATATGGTATTATTCCACAAGGTATCCTTGCAAGTAAAATCAGTTAAGTTACATTTGGTCCATGTGGGGCTGGGTACTGCCATGCTTTACATAGTGAGTTTCCACTGAAGTGCCCTCATGTTAAAGGTCCAGTCCATCTGCAGTGCTACCGGAAGGTGAGGGCATCTGGGGGAGGCAGAACTTAGTCAGAGGTCCTGGGTCAGAGCTCACTGCCCCTGAAGGGAGAATGATGCCCTACCTGTCTTCTCTCTGATTCCTGGCAGCGTGTGCTGACAGATCCACCCATCCTTGCCTCCCAGTGCCTTCTCCAAAGCCCCCAAGTCAATGGGGCCATCCAATCTTGGACTGAAATCTCCAGAACTGTGAGCCCAAATCAACATGTCTTCTAGAATTTCATTAAGATAGCATGAGACTGGCTGACACAGGTATCTTAATCCTGCTAAACTCAATGACCTCTGTCCTTATAAGGAAAGGACTCAAAGACAGACAGACAGAGAAGAAAGCCTGTTAACACAGGGCCACAGCTGAGGATGGCTGGGGCCTGCTAGCCCCTGGTGGACACTGCCAGATGAAGAATGGATGCTCTCTTTGCAACTTTGGAGGGAGTGAGCCTGATGGCTTCATTCCTAACTTATGGCTTCTACAGCTGTGAAGACACAAAGTTTTGTCATTATAGTCCACTTACTTTTGTTTTTGGCAATCTGTTGCAACAGCCCTGAGAAACTAATAAATGAGCTCAGGAGAAAGGAAAAGGAGAGAGAGAGAGAGAGAGAGAGAGAGAGAGAGAGAGAGAGAGAGAGAGAGAATTCACACTGAAATACCAGGTATTTCAGGTAGTTTTCACATCCTGCCTAGGAGAACTTCCCATGTCCTTCCATCTGAGCCTGGACCACTTAGAGAAGATGAGGCTGCTTTTCCCTGGGTTTGGCCTAATTGAAAATGAATATCTGCAAGATGTATAAACCAGATTTTTTCATATGTAAACTGACTGACTGACTGACTGACTGAATGAATGAATGAATACATTAATGAATGAAAGAGGGGTGTGGAGGAAATGCAGTCTGGGTTGTTATGAGAACTGGGTGTTTTAAAGAAAAGAGAGGTTTAGACTTAGTTCTCTTACCTGTGATTGAAGATCGCATATTTTTTGAAGCTTCTAAAAGGCAGTCGACCTAAGCACCTGATGTAACATCTAAGCCTCTGGGTCACATTTCATTCCATGCTGACCTGCTTCTCCTCTTCCCCCCAGGAGAGTAGGGAACTGGCATATGTGTGTGCATTCGTGTGTGTGTGTGTGTGTGTGTGTGTGTGTGTGTGTGTGTGTGTTTGTGTGTGTGTGGTGTATATAAATGACTGTCAAATAAACCTGGACATCATGACCACCCTTGGTCATCACTGAATTTAACTCCCACAATTTCAAAGCGTTCAGAGCAGACCTCTGGGAGGGAAAAACTAATCTAAGAACTGAGTTGTTCAATCACACATGAGAAATCCCACTCATCCTAGGAGAATCTGTACTTCTGTGATGGGGCCTGGGCGCCGACAGCTTTCCTAATAGAGGGCTAAGTCCACTGGCTCAGACTCAGTAGATGCAGTACTAGATATTTTCCAGTTTGGGCTACTGTACTTAATATCATCGCCCCTGAGGTGATTTTTTTTAAAGAATTTAAGAAAAGAAAAGACATCAATCCTGGCTGATAAGGATCCAGGAGCTTCTCTCCTAAGGAGGAGAGCAGGAAGAGTGTGAAGTTAAAAGGACAATATGTGCACACAGGAACTTGTCCTGAGATGAGCTCTCTGACTACCGACACGGAGCCCGGGGCTCTGGGGAGCATCCTCCTGTGATGGTTGGCAGAAGTCTGGCTGCACAAGTCAACGGCTCCTGGGTATGATGTTAGCAGGCGCTGGTGACAATCATGCCTCAGGGCCTGGTCCCCAGCCAGTTTCTGAAGCCCCACAGATTCTACGACCAGAGCAAAGTGACTTCAAGCTCACTTGGCTGATTTTTAAATCCAGACCCATGCACATAATGGTTAGAAGAAGTAGCACTGGTATTTTTATGGTTTTGTAAACTTATGCTTTGTAGAATGTCTTGGATACATTGGACAACTGGCTGGGTAGCTGGGAGGAGGGGGAAGGCTGGCACCCCACAAATGCAGTATTGCTTCTAGGCTTTCTGACCTCAATGCTGAACTTTTCCAGACACAATCTATTGCCCTGGAGATGCACTTGGCTTCTCTCTCTGGTCCTGGATCCTGTCCCTCCTCCATCTACTTTGTAATAAATCTACATCTGCCATCCTGGTCTCCACCCGCCAGATTCCTTGCCCTTCATTGATGTCTTATCTCTGCCAGGTCAATGTCTTTGCATTTGCTGTCCCCTCCATTCCCTCTGGAACATTCTCTGCTTAGAATAGTCACTACTCCCTCTTGGCTGTCTACCAAACTTCTAAATAAAGGGCAGCACTTGTCACGTTTTTCTCCAGCTCATTGCCTCCTCCTCCCAGCCTCTTGCTGTGGCCCTTGTACCTGAACTCATTCCCCCCTGACATTGTCAGCATCACCTCTGTAACTCTCGATTCCAGCACTTCTGGGCTCTAGTGGCTGAGACCGGGGTTGGTTAATGAATGTAGGGAGTTGTTATACATGAACAAATATAGTGAGATCTCTGCACTAGTCCCACAGGCTGTGGAACATGATGAGCTATTATTCTTATGTATCACCAGCATTATTATACATTATTATGCATCACACTGAACTAGTCATGACTAAACCAGATCCCACTGCACTTTCTACACCTCACTGGGACTTCCTTCCTAGAAGGCAGAAATCCAGTCATCACAAACTAAGCATCAGAGATAAATAGAACTGCAGATATCCATTAGTGTGGCCAATAAACTCAGATATCTGCAAAGGGAGTTCAGCTTTTAATATAACTAACACTGGCTTAGCCTGCGACTCTGAGCAAGGGTACCCTGCCCAACTTCTGGCTCCTGACTGTGATCTCGGCTTCAGAGCCTGATGAGTTTGAGCTCGTGAGCACGCTGAGAATCTTGGGGTATTCACAACCATAAGGGCACCTCACCTCTTTCCACCATGTGAGGTGGATAAAGGGGCGCAGAAGGTCACTGTGGAGAGGGCTACAGGCAGACCATCCTGTGGAAGAAGAGATCTGGGAAGTATGTACTGAGCTTTTCTCCATTCAGAATAAGAACTTGAATATAAGTAAGTCAGGGTACTCTGAAAACTTGTTCAAGCACCACAGGAAGAAGAGGGAAACAAAAGAAGAAGCAACAGAAGAAACCACCAGATTTAAGCCTTATAGTGACAAGAAGTGAGTTAGGCTGGGCACCATGGCTCACAGCTATAATCCCAGCTACTTCAGAAGCTAAGGTATAAAAACTGTAGTTCAGCCAGGTGCCAGGAGCTCATGCCTGTAATCCTCAGGAGGCTGAGATCTGAGGATCACGGTTCAAAGCCAGCCTGGGCAGGAAAGTCTGTGAGATTCTTATCTCCAACAAACTACTCAGAAAAAGCCAGTAGTGGCATCATGGCTCAAGTGGTAGAGCAGTAGCTTTGAGCACAAGAAGGTTCAGGGACAGCACCCAGGCTCTGAGTTCAAGTCCCAATCAGTATGTAAGTGCAAGCACACCAATTAAAAGTTAGAGTTGACGAAGTGGCTTCCCTCAGGCCACCATGGCCGATGCTGCCATCTCCACCCATCTTGTGCTGAGGCCCAGGGCTGCACCTCTGAGTGACGTACAAGAAACATCTGGGACCAGCTGTCAGCACATGACACAGAGTCAGCTCACAGTGTGGTCCACATCACTCTGCGAGGCTCACGGGGGAACAGAGCAGTTATGCCGGCCTACCACAACACTGGCCTCTGCCCACAGCATCCTCTGCCTGCCCCACTGTGCAGAGCTGGCTGCAGTGCTGGACTCTTGTCTTGTCCCTGGCATCTGCAAAGTATCACCAGGACTGAACTTGGAGCTGGATCCTCCCTCCCATCCAGAGCTGTGGAAGTCTTTGTGCTCATTAGCAATGACCCTGCTGCTTGAGGCTGGTTTGACTGGGCAGCTTCCAAAATCTCATGCTTGACCACCATGAGTTGTGAATATTATTTTGGTTCATCATTTTGGACTGAAAAAACTACACGTCAGCCGCCACCTGAATCAGTGCCATAGGCTGCCTTATTGACCAAGCTATCAGCCAAGAAAATCTGTAGCTCCTATTGGACCAAAATGATAACAGTAAGAACATGGACATGCTCTAATTCGCTGGAGGCGGGAGACAATGTGTTTGTGGTTGAAGGCAATTTGTGCCTCAGACCTATGAAAACAGTTTTGTCGAAGAAAGTAGAGTATGCAGGCCTTTCCTGGCACCAAGCCTAGGAATCTCCAAGTACTTTTGCAGGGACGGGGATTGGGGGTATGTACAGCTCTTCCTGTCATGAAGTCACTCAACCGTGAGTAGCACTGGCTCTGAGAAAGTCCCTTCAGCCAGCCTGTCCCCAGCAATTAGCAAGATGGATCGATCTCAAGAATCCTGAGAGAAGCCAGGAGCCAGAGGTTCACACCTATAATCCCAGTTACTCAGGAAGTTGAGATCTGAGGACTGTGGTTCAAAGCCAGCCCGGGCAGGAAAGTCCATGAGACTCATCTCCAATGAACCACAAAAAAACCCATAAGTGGAGCTGTGGTTCAAGTGGTAGAGCACTAGCCTTGAGCAAAAAAGCTCAGGGACAGTGCCCCACCCTGAGTTCAAGCCCCGCCACTGGCACAAAAAGAAAAAAAGAGAGAGAGACAGAGACAGAGAGAGAGAGGGAGGGAGAAAGAGAAGATGGGAGGGAGGGAGAGAAGGAGACAGAGAAAGGGAGAGAAGGAGGGAAGGAGGGAGGGGGAGAGACAGAGACAGAGAGAGAATCCTATGTTCCCCTGAGTGTCCTGAGCAGACTGAACCATCCCAATCCCTGGCTCCACATAGGCTCATCCCGAGGGTCCTACAGTCTACTTCACAACACAACACATTCTGGGTCTGAATTCATGTGTGGGCACTGAGCTTCTCTCTAGCTGGCTGGGTTTGGCACTGGCTCTGCCAGTCCACCCCTTTCTCATGGGGACTGAGCGTCTCTCCAGTGCCATTATGGGGACACTCCAGCAGCAGCATCGGACCTGCTTGCTACAGCTTTGCTTGCCAGCACTGTCCTGTGCTCTACTGTGTCTGATTCAATTCCATGTGTGCATATGCATAAGCATGCACATCTGTTTATGCATGCACAGCTCTGAGACTGCACAAACCTTCTGCGGGAGACAACTGGCACAATTTTGCATTCTCCATGGGATTTTGAAGGCGAATGTGCAGAAGAAATTTCTAGGCCACTGCATTCTGTCTCCCTCTCTCTCCCCTCCCTCCCTCCCTCTCTCTTTATATCTGTCTCTTTGTCCCTTGGTGTGTGTCTCTCTCTGTGTACTTTTCTCTTTTTTGTGCTAGTACTTGGCCCTAAACTCAGAGCCTGTAAGCTGTCTCTTAGCTTCTTCTCTCAAGGATGATGCTCTACCACTTGAGCCACATCTCCACTTTGGCTTTTTGCTGGTTAATTGGAGATAAGAGTCTAGTGAATTTTCCTTCCTGGGCTGGCTTCAAACCATGAGCCTCAGATTCAGTTTCCTGTGTAGATTATAGGTATGTGCCACTAGTACCTGGCTGGCATTGTCCTTTGGTTTTTAGCAGGGTGATTTTTACAGAGAGCTGTTCCGAGTCATGGGGAAGCCCATCATTACTCATTACTCATGAGGTGGTTGATAGATCAGTACTGACTGGCACCTGTAATAGGCAAGAGCCTGTTAATAAAGACGCAGACTAGGGGGGCAGCCTCTACCTTCTGTCCTAATCAATTCACACCTACATTTCCTTAAATGAAAGCAAAAGGTGGCTAGGCGCCGGTGGTTCACACCTATAATCCTAGCTGCTCAGGAGACTAAGATCTGAGGATTGCAGTTCAAAGCCAGACCAGACAAAAAAGTCTGCTAGACTCTTAAATCCAATTAACCAGCTAAACAGCAGGATTTGAGGTGTGGCACAAGTGGTAGAACACTAGCCTTGAGCAAAAAGGGACAGCTCCCAGGTCGATTTCAAGCCCCAGGACCTACACAAAGCAAAGCAAAACAAAACACATTCATTGGTGGATTCTTCTAGAAGCCAATGAATAATGAGAGTTTGACACACATGGGGCTTTTGTTGTTGGTGTTGTTGTTGTTCATGGGACTTCAACTCTGGACCTAGGCACTGTCCCTGAGCTCTTCAGCTCAAGGCAAGTGCTCTACTACTTGAGCCACTTGAGCACTTTCCAGATACATTGTGTGCTTTCTGTCAGACAAAGAATGCTCTCTGCCATCGCAGGACCTTTTACAAATCATTAAAAAGAGCTGTTGGTGGCTCATTGTGAAAAAACATGTTTGCTGGGTGTTGGTGGCTCACATTTGTAATCCTAGCTACCCAGGAGGCTGAGATCTGAGTATCACAGTTTAAAGCCAGGACAGTGAAATCTGTGAGATTTTTATCTCTAGTTAACTACCAAAAAGCCAGAAGTGGAGCTATTGCTCAACTGGTAAAGTGTTAGTCTTGAGTGAAAAAGCTAAGGGACAGTGCTCAGGCCATGAGTGCAAGCCTCACTGCTGGCACACACACACAAAAATACATACATGCATGCATGCATGCATGCATACTACAGACCAACATTATACCATGAACTTTGATGGAAAAAATCCCCAATGAAGGATTCACCAAACAAACTAAATAATCCATAGAAGAATTATTACCTATGACAAAAGGGAGCTCCACACTGAATCATCCATCAACGGCATCTAGTGTATCAGCAGGCTAAAGTGAAAAAGCTATCCAATATTATCAATTGATGTAAAGAGAAAAAAGAAAAGGAAAGGAATAATACTTGTTTGGGGGGCACTTGAAAGCTCCATCCCAAAGAACCAGGGAACACCAAGTCTCCACACAGGAAAGTTGATTGTCAACACGCTGACAAGCCTGTGCCTTTCAGGCTGGGCTTTGTGCAAAAGGGGCATCTTTATAGCATGCAGCCAGGGCAGGGCTTGCTGATCGTAACAGTTGCGGTGAGGTCTGGGTGAAAGGTATTTTGTTGTTGCAGCTGGAGGCTATCCCGCTGGAATGGGAGTTCACAATTTCAGACAGGCCTGGTCTGACCACCTGATTTCCAGGAAAGGGCTGAGCACCTAAGATGGAGGTGGTTAAGTCAAAATGGAGGAGGACATACTAACAGTACCAGTTTGAACTTGAAGCCTGAGGCCTGCAAGACAGGCTTTCTACCCCTTGAGTCACAGCCTCATCGTTTATTTTGCTTTTGTTCTTTTCTTCTTACTTTTGGCCCAGGAAGGCCTGGACCATGAGTTTTCTATTTATGCCTCCTACTTAGCTGAAGTGACAAGCACACATGACCATACTCAGCTTTTATTGGTTGAAATATGGTCTCACAAACTTTATTCTCTGGGCTATCCTTGAATTATAATACTCATGATCTCAGTCTCCCAAATAACTGGGATTACAGGTGTGAGCCCTTGTGTCTTTTTTTTTTTTTTTTTTTTTTTTTTTTTTAGCCCCTGTGTCTTAGGAAACCATTTTTAACAAAAAGGAAAGTAAAATTCCTCTCTACAAGAAAACAGATTTGTCATGCTGGCCTTGTCTATCTGTGGTAAGGACGTATATGCTCACGAGGGAAATGAGACAAAGACTTGGGAAAGAGTTGATATAGAGAACATAGAAATTGCCTGGCTTCAGTGGCTCAAATCTGTAATCTTAGTTACCCAGGAAGCTGAGCTCTGAGGATCATGGCTCAAAGTTAGCTCAGGCAGGAGAAAGCCCATGAGACTCTTATCTCCAATTAACTACCAGAAAAGCTGTAAGTGGAGCTGTGACTCGAGTGGTAGAATGCCAGCCTTGAGCAAACCAGCTCAGGAGTAGGACTCAGGCCCTGTGTTCAAGATCGAGGCACACACAAATTTTATATATATATATATATATATATATATTAAGATTACATATTGCTGGTATCAGATGCTTTAAGGATTTTCATTTACCAAGCTTACTTGCTCTCAATTGGTGCTCTAGCACTTGAACGGTGCTTCCATTCTGGTTTTGTTCCTGGTTAACTAGAGATGGAGTCTAATTGACTTTTGTACCTGGACTGGCTTTGAACTGCTGTCCTCCCATCTCAGCCTCTTAGTAGCTAGGATTATAGGTATGAGGCACTGGTACCTTGTAAGAACCATAACTTTAACAGCAAATGCTAAAATATGTGTGCCATAGGACCCTAGTCTCATCAAAGCCTTACATGTGTGTATATCAATCTATATCAATTGCTCTATCTATAAATAGATAGAAAATATCTATGTATATATATACATGATCTCTCTATATACAGATATAGATATATAATTACATAAAGCCTTATATGTATATACATATCATTCACAAGCAATATGCATATTATATGTATATAATATATAATATAAATGAAAAACATATCTCAAGACAAGACAGTGGACACTGCAATGACATTCTTGTGATAATGTGAACTAATGACTGATTCTTACGCTTTGGAAGGATAGCCATCTCCCAGAACTCTCTCAGAAGCCCAGTTTTACAAGATGAACTTGAACTTCAGGACAAGTAAGGCCTGCCTGACATTACTCAGCTGCTCAAAGGCAGGGGGCAGATGGGAGCTTACCACACCTCACAGTACAGCAGGGGCCAATGCTCACTGTGGACACATCATAGGTACACAAGCCACCCAAGAAATCATACAACGTGGAAGTTCAGCCTTGTATCACTCACTGGAATTATAAATGCAGCCTTTGTTATAGACTGTTTCACTTCTTCTAAAATTGTGAGGAAAAGAGAAGCACAGAAAATTAAACCTAAGGATCCTTTGAGTCCTAAAATTAACATTTCAAAAACAATATGGTAGATACCCAACCCCCAAAAGAAATTCATTCTTACTAATCCCAATCATGTCCACCTCTGGCAACTGGTAATATATTTTCTGTCTTGATGGGTTTGCTGTTCTGGACATTTTATGAAAGCACAATCATATGTGTATGTGGTTTTCTGTGCCTGCCTTTCCTTTCTTTCTTATGTCTTCAACACTCATTCATCAATGAAACTCCTTTGAACAACTAATGAGCCGTTTAACAATGAATACCACAAAGTTTAAATAGCTCTGGATGGGGGAAGCATGTCAAGAGGGGGACCATGGATAGAGGCAGAAAGGAGGTGCAAATGCAGCCATTGTGCCCAGTGTATATTATGTAAAAATTGAAGCATAAAGCCAAGTCCTGGTGGCTCATACCTGTAATCCTGGCTACTCAGGAGATTGAGATCTGAGGATTGAAGTTCAAAGCCAGAGTCTGAGAGACTCTTATTACTAATAAACTATTCAAAAAGAGCTGGAAGTGGAGCTTGGCTCAGTAGTAGAGCACTAGCTTTGACCAAAAAGAAGCTTAGAGAAAGCACTCATGCCCTGAGTTCAAGCCCCAGGAGTGGTACCAAAAAGAATATATTTGAACCACAAAACTTGAAGGTCGGGATGGGGTGGGAGAAAGAGGGGCAAACAGGAGAAGGGGCAATATTGACTAAGCTGAGTTACACTCATAACTTGACTTCTGGAATTGAAGCCCTTTCTATTTATTATTAATAATAAATAAATATAAAAATTAAAAATATAAAATATACTCATAGCACGGGTCCATATTCATTTTTATTCATTCTTTTCTATGGCCAAGTAATATTCCACTTTATGGATATACCACATTTTTGTTCCCCCATTCATCAACTGATGGACCTTTAGGCTGCTCCACACTCTACCTACTATAAACAATTCCTCTATAAATATTCAAGTGCATGTTTTTGTGTAGATGCATTTTTTGAATGATCCTGGGTAATGAAGGACAGGAGTCAACTTGTTGAGTAAGATAAATCCCTCTAACGTTTTGAGTAACTGTCAAATTGTTTTACAAAGCAACTCTACCAGGCTACATTCTTACACAAGGATCCTGATTTCTCCGCATGCTTGCCAGTTTCTACCGTTGTTTGTCTCCCTTTTTATTTATGCATTTTACAGTGTTGCAGTTTGAATTCAGGGCCTTGCATGGCTAGGCAGGCCCTCAGCTCTGAAGCTCACTCTCAGCGCCTTTCACTGCTTTGCTTATTTCCTTCTAGAATTTCCCAGCCAGGCAGACATCCCAGCCTGCCAAGGCCGCTGGACTCATGAAACCCTAAGTTCACCAGAGGCATTCTTGAACTCAGTCTTTCCTGGAATAGAATTGTTTTTTTGAGGAGGGAATATGTAGTAATTATCCATGATGGGGCCCAACTGTAACATTTTCAATTAAATGATGTGATGGTGACATGATAAACTCAAGTTATAATTGAAAAAGTATTTCCAGGAGGAAATCTGGGAGCTTTGGGGGGCATGTCAGTGTAATTACAACACTCGCAGCTGTCTCGTTTAAAACATGGAGCCAGAGAACTTCTTAACCCATCACCAAAATGTCCACAGATCCTGGCACATGAATAGGCCAAAACATGGGAGAACAGAGAAGCTGGCTTTCCCTTGTCAGCCACTGCAGTCTGTCCTATGGTGAGGTGTCGACAAAGCCCCTGGCTGGCAGGTTAGACAAGGGGAAGGCTGGACTGTGGGACAGGTGTTGGATGGCTTTCTTCCCCTGGAACTTCTCACACCAAAGGAGTCCAAAGGAGAACACTGCTTTGTTTCTGTGGTTATGCAATTGAAAAGAAACAAACCCACAGACTTGTTGGCCAGTACCAGAGATAGAAGTACAGTCTCACACTGGGCACTGGTGGCTCATGCTTGGAATCCTAGCTCCTCAGGAGGCTGAGATCTGAGGATCCCAGTTCAAAGCCAGTCTAGGCAGGCAAGTCCGTGAGACTCTTATCTCCAATTTACCACCAGAAAACTGGAAGTGGCACTGTGGCTCAAGTGATAGAGCACTCACTTTGAGCTAAAGAGCTCAGGGACTAGCACCCAGGCCCAGAGTTCAAGCACCACAACTGACCAAAACAACAAAACAAACAAAAACAAAAAAAGTACAAACAAAACAACAAAAACAGTACAAACAACAAAAAAGTACAGTCTCTCCACAAAATAGACATCTCATTTAATAAACCATCTTGGGCCAGGTGCTGAGGACTTGTATCCTAGCTACTCAGGAGGCTGAGATTTGAGGATCTTGGTTTGAAGCCAGCCCAAGTGGACAAGTCCAATTACCCAGCAATTCAATTATGCCTATGAGATAGTTCTTTCCTTCAATAAAAAGACAGGGGAGCCAGGTGCTGGTGGTTCACACCTGTGATCCTAAACTACTCAGGAGTCTGAGCTCTGAGGATCGCAGTTTGAAGCCAAATAGGAAAGTCCATGAGATTTTTGTCTCCAATTTACCACTAGAAAATAGAAAGTGGGGCTGTGGCTCAAAGTGGTAAAGCATTAGCCTTGAGCAGAAGAGCTCAGGGACAGTGCCCATGCCCAGAGTCCAAGACCCACAATCAAAAAAAGAAAAAAAAAAGACTGAGGGTATTAGTCTCTCTCTATATATATATTTGTGTCTGTCTGTCTCTCTGTCTCTCTGTCTCTCTCTTTCTCTCTCTTTCTTTATATTACAACTTGTGTTTTTGTTCCTTGTTGGTGTTCAATATTTTCCTTCTTGGAGAATTTCAATCATTCTTATATTAAACCATTCATATAGATCTCTATTTCCATTGTCAGTTCATTGCTTTCTTCCTTTTCTTTTTTCTTTCTTTTTTAAAAGTTTGTATAGGGTTTGAACTCAGCACCTTATGCTCACTTGGATTGCTTCCTTGGCTGAATGGTGCTCTACCACTTGAATCATGCCTCCAACTTTACATTTTGTTGGCTATTTTGAAGTTGGAGTCTCATGGACATTTCTGCCTGCGTTGGCTTTAAACCTCAGTCCTCTAAATCTCAGACTCCCAAATAATTAGAATTACAGCCAATGCCTGGCTACTAGGGTACATACCCTGAAGAGCCCACCTAAAACCTCTAAACTCCTGAGCCAGGAAATAATGCGTATCTTTTCTCATGGTCCACGCATTGCTCCAGGAAAGCCATTCTCTTCGTCTTTCCTACCTGTTTATACTCAAGCTGAGCTGCATGGGGCACGGGATAGAATGATTCTTTCTATATGAGGAATTATTTCTACAAGTCATCTCTTCTTCCCTGTAGTTGGAACACCTCAACAGTGCCCAATCTTCTTCCCAGAGGGTCTTTCTCTGCTGTTCTAGTAATCTTGTTTCCTTCAGCAGTATTGGGCAGCACTCTTATACAAATGTAGCCATTTCAGTGTCTCTTCAGGGAAGAGATGCTCCATCCTTCTTCTAAAATGTTCTAGCTTTTTCTAGACACTGCACCAACGTCATTGCTAAGTCTTTGGGAGGAACTGTGCTGGGTTTGGACCCTAGTATTGTGCCCTCAGCCCTGGGCTGTGTCCCTTCAAGGCCTTGACTCCTTTTCATCATTAGCCAGGCATGAAACCACAAGGAAACATCCCTGACTGCTGTAAATGGCTTAATGATGTTTGGGTTTTTTGGAAGGTGCTGAAGTGTGGAGTTGTTGGGAAGTAGCTACTGGTTGCCTCAGTGGAGAAGGTCATCTGGGAAGGTCAATCTGCAGACCTAGAACGTGACTCCCAAGATGGGGAGAAAATTCAGAGGCCAGGTGGCTGGGCGCTGCCTGGAATTCATTCATTCATGTTCTCTGGCTGAGAGCTCAGTGCACTCTAAGTGTAAATGTGAAAACGGTTCTTATACTTGTGGTTTTCAAATCAGTCATCTTTCTGCT
Organism: Dipodomys merriami; assembly: GCF_024711535.1. Lineage (NCBI taxonomy): Eukaryota > Metazoa > Chordata > Mammalia > Rodentia > Heteromyidae > Dipodomys > Dipodomys merriami. The sequence goes on along the minus strand of NW_027202715.1, from coordinate 16,640,006 downwards.
CTGCTAGCATGCATTTCAGGTTTCTATCCTCTTCTCCCTTTCTCTTATTTTTTTCTTTTAATGCCAGAACTCAAGGATCTGGGTGTTTTGCCCCTTAGCTTTTAATCTTGTTGATGCTCTATCATGTGACCCACACCTCTACTTCCTGCTTTTTGTTGGTTAATTGGAGCTAGATAAGCATCTTATCTTCCCAGAACCTTTCTCCCTAGGCTGGCTTGGAACCGTGAACCTCAGATCTCAGCTGCCTGAGTGGCTGGGATTATAGTGTGAGGCACCAACACAAGCAGTAACTTTTTGATCAACATGAGGACAAAAGGGAAAGATCATGGTGCCTCCTAAAAGCCTTTGCAGTTGGTGGACTGTTTCCCAAAGGGACGAACTGAGTGCTGACTTCGGGGAGCCCCGGAGGAGTGGGAACTCTCTGAGTGGAAGGTCACAGACCACACTGCTCAGAAACATAGTCATAAAGGATGCTTGTAAAGCCAACAGATCAAGTAGATCAGAAGAGCACTGCTGATAAATTAATGATACAGTAAAAAAAAAAATCAGCATCTCAAAAATTACCTATGTACAAGAGAATGTATCCTTTAGCCAAGTGCTTGAGATAAGAAGTGCTGTGAATGCGTGTTATTTTCCTTTTAAGGTTTTGGAATATTTGCATAGATTTCACAGACTGGACACCTCTAACCTGAACATCTGAAGTAAAAAGTACACCAAACCAGGCACTTGCCTGTAATCCTGGCTCATACCTGTAGTCCTAGCTACTCAAGAGGCTGAAATCTAAAAAATGTGGTTCGAAGCCTGCCCAGGCAGGAAAGTCTGTGGGACTCCTATCTACAATTAACCAGCAAAAAGCCACATGTGGAGCTGTGACTCAAATGGTAGAGTGCCAACCTTGAGTAAAAAAGCTAAGGAACAGTGCCCAGGTCCAGAGTTCAAGTCCCAGCCCCAGCACGCACACACGCACATACACACACACACACACACACGCACACGCACACACACGCACGCACACATGCACGCCACTCTAAAATCTGGAAATTTCAAATGAAATTTCAAATTCCAAAATTAAGTTTAGATCTTAAGGGATTTGGGATTTTGGATTGTTGGATTAGAGATGTCCAAAGCAGATGAGACTCATGCACATAATGGACTAGGATAAAAGCTAATAGACAAACTGTGTTAACTTAGATTAAACCATGACCATCACAAGGGGCTTCCACACACTGGGGATTCAATGTGGGCCCTTTGGATAAACGGCTGAGAGGAGTTAGAAGCATATACAATAAGAATCGCATGGGACATAAATCACAAGGGGATCCGAAGTGAGCTTCCGGCGTGGAGCAGTTGTGACCTCTGTGGTCTGCCTCCCGGTCAGTGGGTGTCTGGTGACCTCTGCTCTTCCCAGGGGTCAGCCCTGCCCCAGCCTGGGCCCCTTCCCTCCAGGCTCAGGTGTCTTGGTGGGTCCCACAGTGGAGAAGGGGGCTGAGGAATGGATCCCCCGGGAGGTGTAGACCTGGGTGTCTGGAGGGTGCATCGGAACGAAGTCGTTCCTTGCTGTCAGCCTTGACAGAGCGGAGATGAATGAGACTCGGCCACCCAAGGGCTCCCCAGAGCTGAGGATGCGCCCGAGGCGGCCGGGCCCGCGCGGCGTCCTGCGGCGCTGACGGCGCCGGCCAGCAGAGGGCGCGCCGCCGGCGGCCGGAGCGGCTGCCCTCCCGCCGGGGGCCGGGGCCGCGCTGGGGCTGCAGCCACAGAAGCAGCTGGCGGGGGCCCCCGCTTGTGGGGTGCAAGGGGATTTAGGAGCTCAGGCTGCGGGGCACAGGGAGAGGCAGCGCTGGTACCTGAGCGGGCAGCGGGGAGCGCCGGTTTCTCCAGCTCCATCATGGCTGTACGCCCAAGGGACTCTGCTTCCTTTCAGGCTCAGCGAATTCAGGGATCGTGAAATCGGGGGAGAAATCGGGGTCCCAGGAACTGAACCCCACAGCCCATCTGCCAGTGCCCACTCTCCGGTCTGTGTCACAGGAGTCTCTGTCACATGCCCAGCCTGGGCATGGCGTGGCTAGTTCAGTGTTAGGGGAGGTAGACATCCCTGGGCCTCCCTGTCCCCATTGGCCAGCAAGGACCATGTCGGTGACATGCCATCCTGTGGACACCCTGCCTGTCAGCCTGCATCTAGTTCCCGGCTTCCATCTGGGGCAGGGGCAGCTCCCTGTCTCCCAGAATCCCGGCTGATTCACAGCCATCAGATGGAGGCCGAGGTGGAGGAGGGGCTGGGGGCTGCTGGGGTGGAGCCTGGACATTCCACCAATGCCACCCGCCCCGGCTCCGAAGTGGGACGCCCCCCTCCTCCTCACATACCATCTTCCTTTCCCTCCTCCGAGCTTTCTGTGATGATGAATTGTAAGTCTTGTCAGTTGAGCATGCTGAGGAATTCCCAGATTGCTGAATGTGCCTGTGAAGGTGTTTTCAGAAGATACAAGCATCTGTGATGCACCCCTAATCCTAGCTACTCAGGAGGCTGAGATCTGAGCATCAAGGTTTGAAGCCAGCCCAGACAGAACAGTCTGTGAGACTTTCATCTCTAATAACCACCAACCCTCCCCCCCAAAAAAACCCCAAAAACTGGAAGTAGAGTTGTGGCTCAAGTAAGTAAAGTTCCAGTTTTGAGCACAAAAGCTCAGAATCAGCACCAGGCTGAGTTCGAGTCTCAGTACTGACATACACACAAGAGAAGCAAAGACAGAAGCAGAAGCAAGGAGGAAGAGAAGGAGGAGGAAAAAGAGGAGGAGGAGGAGGGGGAGAAGGGGAAGAGGAGGGGAGGAGGGGGAGGGGGGAGGAGGAGGGGAAGATGAGAAGCCGCTTTTAACTTTTACTAGTGTAGTGGGTGTCTTTCAATCCTCTGAGTGTTCAGGTAGAAAACAATCATCTGCCACTCTGCCCTGAAACTGTCCTGGGACAGCAGAGTTCCTGGTTCTAGGACCAGCCTTGAAGACATCCACAGCACACATACCCCACCCCTCCCTGTTCAGGTTTTTGAACTTAGAATTTTAGGTGCTCCCAACTGTAGGTAACATGATGTGACTGCACAGCCTCCATTAGCCAGTGAGCCAATTCCGATAATAAACCTCCTCTTAGAGCTATATAGATATACGTATATAGATACGTATATGTATATAGATGTATATATACGTATGTATCTTACTGGCCTGTGTCTCTGCACAGCCCATGTTCTCTTCTTTTCTTTCCATCCCTCTCTCTCTCTCCCTTCTTCTATCTCCCTCCTTTCCTCACTTCCTCTCCCTCTTCCTCTCCTCCCTCCCTTCCTCTCTCTCTTCCTCTCCCCTCCCATCTCCTTCATACAAAACTGCACAAACCACTTTGATTTGGAGGACCATGTGATATTTCCAGTGGTCTGTTTATGATTTTAAAAGGCCATAGTGCACAACTTTGTTTATTCACAAGACTTTGTTTGTTATAAACTTATTACTTTATTCACTTTTCCTAGGAAGCCTGGGGCCCTCAGATGACCAGCAACACAAAGCCTCTTTGTACCTGACAGAGCAGTGCAACTGTTTATGTCCAGCCATTCCCCTCACGTGGCATGGCCATGTGAAGCGCAGAGTGGGCAGGGAGGGAGATGCTGGACCTGTAAGATCCAGCTGTCAACATCTGGGCTTGGATTGGTGAGCGTATTTGTCATAATCCAGGTTGTCCAGCACACAAGCAACCCGACTGTAGCACTTGATTCCCAGAGGGGAAAAGAAAAAGAAAATCATAATCATAATCAAAATCAAATCACCCAGCTGCAAAACTATTCTTTTAAACAAACTATGAAGTAAACAGTTGGGGAGATTTATGCCAACTACTCCCTGTGGAAAGCATAGAAAGCCAATAGGCTCCAGTTTTGTTTTGTTTTGTTTTGTTTTTAATGAAAATTTAATCAGGATAGCCAAACAGCAAGCATGTCTCCCCATCCCTTCAAGCTCCCTTTCCTGCGCTGAGACCCGCGTTCTCTGCTACCTAATTAGACGCTTCATGGCCTAAAGTTATGGCCTGGTAATTGATTAATCAACATTGACGCAGGAGCAATCAAACGCAAAGGCTCAGAGAGGACAGCAGCCTCCCTGGTTGCCATCCACATGGGCAGAGGAGGGCATTAGCTTCTCAGCACTGTCTGCTACTTTCCTTCTCCTGGCCCTTCGTCCCACCTCCTTTCATTCATTCACTCGTGCCAACTGATGGTCTGGTCCCTACTGTCAGGTGACAAGCCAGTCCAGTGATTTTCTCTGCTCTCTCATGGCTCCCCATCCCTTAAAGTCACTGCGGTCTCCTGCTGCTTCTCCCATGGATTTAAAATGAAGCTGGGGGCAGAGGAGGGGCAGGTCAGAGGAGGGGGGCTGGGAAGGTGGCTCAGTAGTAGAGTGCTTGCCTTACATGCATGAATGCATGAGGTCCTGGGTTCGATTCCTCAGCACCACATAAGCAGAAAAAGCTGGAACTGGCACTGTGCCTCAAGTGGTAGAATGCTAGCCTTGAGCTGAAGAGCTGAGGGACAGCGCCCAGGCCTAGAGTTCAGGTCCCACAACCGACATAAATACATACATACATACATACATACATACATACATACATACATACATAAATAAATAAATAAAATGAAGAGGGATTGGAATCAAGTAAGACTGGGTGATGAGCCATACTTCAGCCCTCACTCTGTCATCCATGGGGGTGGAGGGGCACCCTTGGTCTGGTCTCTCCTCAACTCCATGGCTGAGTGTGACCCTCTCATCCCATATCTGATAGCATGTCCACGAAGGGGCCGTGATGACCTGTAGGAGCTGTCGCTGGGGAAGTAACACTCCGCACGGCTCCTGTCCCATCAAACCCCATCACAGGGCTCTGTGCTGTGCATCTGCTCGCCCTAGCGTTTGCTGACATGTTTGATTTGAACTCTGCTTAGTTATATTTTGTGATTTTCCAAGGGGCAAGAGGAACAATTTCCTCATCATTCACTCCCTCGACTATGATGCGGTAGTTTACTGATAGTAAATTGACTGGTGATAAAGTTCAGTCTATTTTTTGATTATGATTACCAATAGTAAAGCTCAATACAGTTAACTAAAATTCAATCTGTTACAGTCCCGAATATTCTTAGTGGTCACATTGAATCTTTTTACTGGCTTGCAGAAAGATTTTGACACTGCAGACACAGTAGTTATATTTATATATTTATATGTGACCTGTGATATTTACATGTATTTATATATTTATATGAATATGGTCTACTCTGAAGGAAATGCTCATACCTAGTACCACCACCTCCTCCTCCTTCCTCCTCTTCCTTCAGCAAATTATCTTCAACTATTGTACCTGGGTTTTAATTCAACATGTCAGTTTCTGAGTACAATGCATCTTGCTCAGTCACCCCTTACATCATTCTTCCCCTACATCATTCTCCCCCATCACCCCCATCCGCTTCACACTAGCTTTATTTTCCCAATGAGAATTTCTATGTTTTGGGGGACTCTGGTCTTCCCAACTGGGGAAAAGTCATAGTTGATGCTGTCTAGGGTTGGGGGTTGGGTTTATCGTCTCCATTTTTGCCAGGTTGGAGCCAGTCCCAGCTGCAGTCTTCTATCCCTAGCTACCAAACTGGAAAGGCCTGCCTTTCCCTCATAGTTGTTTTGCTTATATCCCAATATTCTCTATCAATGAGCTAAGCAAACTTAAACCTGCTGTTTAGTATCATTGCCCTAGTCAAGGATGGAGCTCTAAAAACAGTATTACCCGTGAGATGATGGCAGCTGACCTGAGTAGGTGCTCTGACGCCACATGGAGGGATTCTGCACTGGAGACACGGATTCAGAAAGGTTCAATGATTTGGAATTAAAACAGCACCCAAGGCCACACGGTCCTTCTGGTGGGCTCCCCTCCACAGGCTCTGCCGAATGCTGCACGGGGGGCGGGGGGTTGTAGGGGGGGGGAGGCCCACCCAAGCACAGCTGGTGATTGGCATCATTTACTTAATAATACGTGGTTTCACATAACTTATTAAACCCCTTTACTCCATAGTGCAAATGTTTGTGTTGGCTGGGGCGGGCACGGGGAGCCCCTCGGTAGCCAGGAGCTACGCTGGCAGAGGAGCACGCCAGTCTTTCGGATAATCCAATTAGTTCCCTTCCATCACCTCCTCAGAAACCCTCCAGCCTCTCAGCACAGGGGTCCATGGCTTTTACTGGAGGGGACTGTGGCCTGGGAGGGGGCAGGGAAGACAGCACTAGGTTATTTAGAACATCCACTTGCTTTTAATTTTTTGATTTGCTGCCAATGATACAGAAAACTGGAATAATGCCAAACAGGCATGTGCCACCCAATAGGTGGCTTTTCCTGCTGCGTTTATCTGATACTCTGCTCTCTTTTATTAAAGGATTTTTAAATTTTTATTTATCTTATCTATTTATTCATGTATTTATTTTTGTGCTCGTACCAGGCTGGGCAGTGTCCCTTAGCTTTTTCACTCCAGGATGGTGTTCTATCACTTAAGCTACATCTCCACCTCTGGTTTTTTTTGCTAGTAATTGGAAATAAGAGTCTCACTGATTTTTCTCCTGCCAGGTTGGCTTTGAATCTTGATCCTCAGCTCTCAACCTCCTAAGTAGTTAGGATTACAGGCATGAGCCTATGATACCCAGCTAACAGGAATGTTTTAATGACTACCTTGCAGATCCATTGACTGCTTTGATCTAGAAGGATCTCTGAATCTTCAGAAAGTACTGAGCACTTCTGTAGCCATGTACCCCCATATTGCAGAGTCTCCAAAGAGTTCCTTGAACCCCGAGGCTCTTGCAGCCTCCTTCAGTGGAGATGTTATGAGTACCTTACTAGGGCAGTGAAAAAATTTAGGAGTTGTTTCCTCTCTCACAGGTCACTCATTCTTGCATAAGAGTTTAAACTAATTCCAGGCACTTTCGTTTTCTCTCCTTCCTCCCTGCTCCACCTCGATTCTTTTGTGCTGGTCTTGGCTCTCAGCTCTGCCTGGTTCACTCAGTTGGCACATTGTCCAGTACAGTTGGCTCAGGATCAATAGATTTCTGACACAGGGAGATTAATTAGGTCTGGGACAGTGGGAAGTAGGCATCAGTATAGGGCGATGCAATCCATTCACTGTTCTTCTCCAAAATGGTAGAAAAACGGTAGACAGAAACACGCACAAATTCTAGCACCATCATGTCCATCATGACCCATTGGACCACAACATAGTTCCAAGGCTGATGGTCATTCCAAGTCGAGAAGATCAATCTGTAAAGCAATTCCCATGACTCACACCCACTGAGCACACACACATAATTCCGGGGAGCAGAGCCAGGCTGTAGCCTGAGGGTACGTCTGTCTGTAAGATTGGCAAGGTTCAACATGACTTTGTTTCTAACCATTAGATGCCTTCTGCCCAAGCAAAAGACAGCCTGATATGTGTAGGATCGGCTAAGGCAGAAATACTACTACTAATGAAACTCATTGATCTACCTAAACACATTTCCATTTATTTCTTTTATGCTGATGTTCATGAGCTGGTTCATCTAGCAGGCATCTTTGACCTGGAAGATAAGGGAAGTTCTATGGGTTCTACATAGCTGAAATAGACATCAGCATGAGGGCACATGAGCCTTTTGGGGCACAATACAAACATGAAGGCTCACAGCATGCTGTTAAAACATCATGATTTGGGCTGGTGGCTCACACCTGTCATTCTAGCTACTCAAGAGGCTGAGAACTGAAACTGAGGTTCAAAGCCAGCTCAGGCAAGAAAGTCTGTGAGCCTCTTATCTCCTATTAACTTACCCCCTCCCAGAAAAAAGCCAAAAGTAGAGCTGTGGCTCAAGTGGTAGAGTACTAGCCTTGAGTGAAAAAATGCTTAGGGACAGCGTAGGGACAGCACCTAGGCTGTGAGTTCAAGCCCCAAGACCAGCATACACACAAAAATAATGGTTTTGATTATACCAAGGGTAATGGGAACACCATAAGGAGGACCATGAACAAATCTTGGGGTATGTTCAGATTCACCCCCATCTTCACTTATTCTTGTTACTTCTAGTGGGGCTGAGGGACCCTCATTTTTTATTCAGCAACAGGTATCTCCAAGGAACCCCAAGATGATGCAAGACCCTGATCTCCTTTTCTTGTGGCCAGAGATCAGGTCAAATGGAAGTAGAAGTACAACATACAAATAGCCTCTCACCCTCCTGCCAGGCCCTGCAGGGGAGATTCAGCCTATGGTCTTTCTCCTCGGAGCTGATGGACTTCCTTCATGTCTCCAGAGGAGATAAATTACTTCACTAAAACCACACACTATTGGCAGAGTCTATGTCTCAAACATTGCTGTAAGTAATTTTAATACACCAATGTGTAATGTGACACAGAGAATAAATCTTTGGCAATGGATTAAAGCCACATTCATCATCATCTGGAAGGTTTTACCCAGAGAAATCCCATCTCTAACGAGGGCAGGCCTCTCAGAATAGGTTCCTCACAAAGAAGGTTTCAGAAATTCTCCCTGAGGTACCCATATTGCTTTGGGACAAGGTTCAGGGTGAGTCAGATTCTGGGTGGGTATTTTCTTGACCAAGGCTACCATATTGGTGCCAGCCGAAGGAAGGGTGTTAGCAATGGTCTGTACCCCCTCAGGCAGGCTCAGGCTGAGTACTTGCCCCCTTCCCTCTGAGATACTGTGGGTGCTGAGCTGTGGTTCCTCAATCCCAGCCACCATTTGCAATGGAAGAAGGGCATGCAGACGAGGGCAGCAAGGATCTACTGGATCTATCTGATCCTGATCCTCTGTTCTCTCCTCTTTTTTATTTATTTTTGTGTATGCTGGTACTAGGGCTCAAACTCAGGACCTCACTTGGCTTTTCTACTCAAGGTGGCTTCACTTCTGGATTTTTTGTTTCACTGGATATGAGTCTCAAATTTGTCTTCCCAGGCTGGCTTCAGACCATGATTCTTAGATCTCAGTCTCTCGAGTAGCTGGGATTACAGGCATGAGCCACCAGGGCCTGTCTAAAAGAACAGCATGTTAAGATCATGTGGCTGAATCTTATTGTCTTTCTGTCATCACATCCCAGTTTTATTGTGAGCAGGGATCCATACAATTTCTTACCATTTGAAATCGAGTTTTGAAGGTTTAAAACTGCACTTATAAAGGTTAGTTCACCATCAATGCTTTTAAATACTGCATTAATACAGTAATATTTTAAGAGCGCATGCTTTAATTTGGTGTGATCTGTAACATATTCTTTATAGCTGACATGCCAGCTTGTTAATTACAAATTTAGATCTTCTAACTCCTTTTTCATTTCTTGGAACTACAAAATCCTGTTCAACGTAATAAAATTTCAAAATCAAACCATTTTGTCAAATTTCGTTAAGCGCTTTGCATTTTTGCACAATTTCTTCCGAGGGAAGTGTCTGAAATACAAAGTTCCTGACTATGAGGTCTTATTGTAGATTTCATATTTCAAGGTTGAGCCAAAAGGAGGCTGCACATGTTTGAGGCAGAAAAGAGTTTATTGTGGCGGAGCATATGGCCCATCTGCACAAGATGGAGGCGTGCAAGGGGTGCAAGGGATGCAGGGAAGGAAAAGGGAAAGGAAGAGGGAAAGGGATAAGGGGCAAGAGAAAGGCTTCAAGGGGGCCAAGGGCAAGAGAGGCCAAACCAATGATGAAGACTCGATATAGGGAGAGGACAGAGGGAGGGTGGGGGGAGGGGTGGCTGCAGAGATGACCGCAGAGCCTGGGGGACCTCCCACTCCTGCATGTGCACCAATTACCAGGGTGGGGTGGGGACGTCCAGGGAAGGGATCATGAGTATACCAAGGGAGAACAATGGAGAAAGGGCCATTTTTCCTGGGCAGACCTAACACATATGTTACCGATAAAATAAGGTTTTTGCCCTAGTTACTGATTTTAGGCTTTCCCTGTCCTTGATGCTGATGTTTTTTGCCTCCAGAGGTTCATATCTGAATTTATCTCCTAGATCCCTGCCTATCTCCTGAGCAGCAAAGCCTCAAACTCTGTCTCCCCTTAGATTCAACCGGGTCTTGTCTTTTGGAGTACCCCATAATACTTCATATTTGGATAAGGAGGTTTACCCCAATCAAGTGTGTGTGTGTGTGTGTGTGTGTGTGTGTCTGTGTGTGTGTGTGTGTGTGTGTGTGTGTGTGTGTGTGTGTGTGTGTATGTGTTTACTAGGGCTTGAACTCAGGGCCTGGCCACTATGCCTTAGCTTTGTCACTTGAGGCTGGTGCTCTACCACTTGAGCCACAGCTTCACTTCTGGCTTTTTGGTGGTTAATTGGAGATAAGACTTTCACAGATTTTCCTGCTCAAGCTGCCTTTGAACTGTGATCCTCAGGTCTCAGTCTCCTAATTAGCTAGGATTACCGACATAAGCCACAACACCTAACTACCCTGTACTCTAATATTTTTGCTGTCTTACATTGATTACATTTCTGGCATTTTCTGTTTTATTTCCCTCCACCCTCCCCCTGTGGGTGGGTCCATTAATATCCTTACCTTTTATGGGTTCAGAATTTGGCAAATGTTATATCCAATTTTTATTTTCCATGGTTATCTTTCAGCTTAAAAAAAACCCAGAACATTAAACAACCTTGACTTTGTATTTTGCTATAATGATTTAAAAAAGAAAACATAGGATAGGAAAGGAAAGGAAAGGAAGGGAAGGGAAGGGAATGGAAGGGAAGGGAAGCCAGGAGCCAGCGGGTCACACCTGTAATTCTAGCTACTTAGGAGGCTGAGATCTGAGAATCACAGTTCAAAGCCAGGCAGGACAGGAACGTCTATGAGACTCTTATGGAGATAAGAGAAAACCAGATGTGGAGCTGTGGCTCAAAGTGGTAGAACACTAGCCTTGAGCAACAAAGCTCAGTGCCCAGTCCCTGAGTTCAAGTCCCAGAACTGGGGAAGGAAGGAAGGAAGGAAGGAGGGAAGGAAGGAAGGAAGGAAGGAAGGAAGGAAGGAAGGAAGGAAGGAAGGAAGGAAGGAAGGAGGGAAGGAAAGAAGGAAGGAAGGAAGGGAGGGAGGGAGGGAGGGAGGGAGGGAGGGAGGGAGGGAGGGAAAAAGAGAGAGGGAGAAGGGAGGGAGGGAGGAAGGGAAGGAAAAGAAAGAAATGGTTTCTATATAACAGGTTCTGTAGAAGAAAGAGCTTAGGACTCCCTCCATCTACTGAGCTTTCCACATGGAACAAGGACTCCTGTAGCTAGACTGTCACCATGGCCCCCATCTTTTGCCAAACCTGGGGGGTTAACTTCCTTTCATATACACTTGGCTACCTCAGCATACCAGACACACCGCACACACATCACACAACCTAACTTCACACTACCCACACCCCATCTTTAGTCACACAAGTCCTTCCCATGACATCTACATGTCATGGACATAAGACAGCTCCACACACTTGCCATACATACCCACACCAGCACAGAGCCAGCTGCACACACACCACAGAGTGCATACCTACACCAGAGTCCACATACAAACCACAGAGCCGCCCCCCCACACCACAGGGTCCACACACACACCACAGGGTCTATACACATACCACCAAGTCCACACCCACATCACAGGGACCACATACACACTCATACACACAAAGTGCACATCCATCACAAGCCTGCCATACACCACACGCCTTCTAGAACTTTTCTTTCTTGTTCTTAGGCAGGAAGAATTTGTTAGCCTTAGTTTTCTTCACTTAAGTTCATTTACCATGAATGATATACTCACTGAATATATCATTTTTAATATACCAATAACTCATTTTTTTTTGTCGGTCATGGGGCTTGAACTCTGGGCCTGGGTGCTGTCCCTCAGCTCTTCAGCTCAAGGCGAGCGCTCTACCACTTGAGCTACAGCGCCACTTCCAACTCATTTTTTTAATATACCAATTTTTTTTTTACCAGTCCTGGGGCTTGAACTCAGGGCTTGGGCACTGTCTCTGAGCTTCTTTTGCTCAAGGCTAGCACTCTACCACTTGAGCCACAGTGCCACTTCTGGCTTTTTCTGTTTATGTAGTACTGAGGAATGGAACCCAGGGTTTCATGCATGCTAGGCAAGCATTCTACCACTAAACCACATTCCCAGCCCCTATACCAATGTTTTAATAGGCCAATTACTCTTTTTTGACCAGGGATTATCTTATTTCTATAACCACCCATGCTTGCTCCTTGGGGACCAGTATCTTTCTGGTCCCTGGAAATGTGAATGATCTCAACTTTCTGTTCCTTTCACTCTCTTACTTGGTGATTTTTGTTATCTGTTCACCTTAAATCCGGCATGCTCTATTTGCCAGGACTTGTTTGCTCCTGGACACTCATCTTGCTCCGGGGCAAGGAGACAGATTTTTTTTCCTAAGGTCTTCTTTTTTTCATATATATTTTTATTATAAAAATACTGTCCAGAGGAGTTACAGTTACATGAGTAGGGTAGTGAGTAAATTTCCTATCGAGCATTGCTCCTCCTTTGTTTTTTCCCTATGGTCTTCTTGATGCTCAGACCACTGCCAAACCCAGGTTCACCAACTTCACCCAATGAATCCCTACCCGCCTGCTCTCCTGTGCTCTGAAACCACACCCTTCCTCCCACCTCCTTTCTGACCCCCCCTTCCTCCCCACCTCTGGTATCCTGGACACCCAGGTGCTACACTCACCCAATACAAAGCCCCCCTGTATGAACTTGGCCAATAGTTCCCTTTGTTATGCTATCCTGTCTGCTTTCCATCTTTTTGAGATTCTTCACGCTTTCTAGTCTGCCACATTGAAATAGTTCTGCTTTCTATTCCGATAAATGATTTTATAAAATACTTGCCTGGAAGTTTTCATAATGTGGTGTGGGAGATGATGTAATTTACCATCTATTCTTTTTTCTTTCTTTCTTTGTGTTTGTCTGAGACTGGGACTTGAACACGGTACCTGAGGCTTTTGCTCACTGGCTAGTGTTCTACCAACTGGGCCATACCTCAAGCCCCATACTTGACTATTTCTACCTAGTGCCTCTCCAATTTGTCTCTTTAAGCTGTATTTCAGATTAATTTGAGTAGATCTTCTCAGTTGTTTATTTGATAGACATAACAAGTTGCCCTCTCCGAATATTTTCCTTTATTATTTTTAATTACATTTTTTTTTTGGTGCCAGTACTGGGCCTTGAACTTAGGGCCTGGATGCTGTCTCTTACCTTTTTCTCTCAAGGATGGCTTCCACCACATGAGGCACAGCTCCATTTCTGGCTTCCTGCTGGTTGACTGTAGATGAGTCTCATTGACTTTCCTGCCAGAGCTGGCTTCAAACCATAATCCTCAGATCTCAACCTCCTGAACAGCAAGGATCACAGGTGTGAGCACAACTGAAATGTCCATTTAACAACAAACTTTTACCTCTAATCTCTTTCATTCCCTCAGGTTGTTTGGTCTAGGTGACAGCCATGGGAATAGAATAATTCTTAAGCATCTGCTAATCGAAATACATTAAAGTCTTGTGGATCTTATCTACATCAGCCAGGCCAAGTAAAATTCAAATAACTCTCCATGGAGTTGGGCGAAGTGAAAGCATTTGCACAGAGAAAGGCTATTTCTTTGACTGGCTGATGTCTTAGTCATGCTGCTCTTACAAATAAGGCCAAGTAACACAAAGAGGTCTACTTGGTTAATGACCCTGGTGACCAGAGGGTCTTAAAGTGTGTTACCAGGTAGCTAGGAAGGACCTTTGCATAGAAAGAGCAAGTGGGCATGGCTTCTGTGATAGCAACTCACTTTCATGAGTTAACTGGTCCTGTGAGAATTCCATTAATCCCTGCAAAGGGTGGTGTACCCATGATCTAATCCACAAAGCTGTCTGCAAAAGATCCAGTACCTCTCAACAGGACCACACCAGAGCCTAAGTTCCAAGTACAGGAGTCCCTGAGGGAACAAGCCATATCCAAACCAAACCACAGCCGCTGTGCTAGGAGAAGCCACACCCAGGACCATGAGCTTGTTGGTTTGCTCATGGATGCCAAAGCTGGGTGACTCACAGGCCTTATTTCCCACAGAACTTGGGTCTGTAAAAGTGGGTGGTTCCATGGCGAAAGCCTGCATCTCTCAAGAAGCAGTTCTCAAACTCCAGCCCGCACCACAGAGCCCACAGGGCAAAGCCGAGCTCCTGATTCATTGTTGGGGCTGGAGAATGTGTGCAGGTGGGGCTGTGTCAATGGGCCAGGGGTCTACTTTGAGAACCTTTCAGCTGCAGGCTGGCATATAGAAGACCATCCCATGTCTTCTTAAAATAACTAATTAATCTACTTAAAAGTGTGTGTGTGTGTGTGTGTGTGTGTGTGTGTGTGTGTGTGTGTGTGTGTGTGTGTGTGTGTGTGTGTGTGTGTGTGTGTGTGTGTGTGTGTGTGTGTGTGTGTGTGTGTGTGTGTGTGTGTGTGCTGGTACTAAGGCCCGAACTCAGAGCCTGGGCCCTGTTCCTTAGCTTTGTCCTGTCAAGGCTGGTGCTCTATTACTTGAGTCACATCTCCACTTCCAGCCTTAATTGGAGATAAAGAGTCTTGTGGATTTTCCTGCTTGAGCTGGATTTGAACCTGAGATCCTCCAATCTCTGCCTCTGGATTACATGCATGCCACCAGCACCCAGCATCCAGCATTTAGCTTTTTTTTTTTTAATCGGCATCAGGATTTGAATGTAGGGCCTTGTACTTCCTTGGCTTCCTCTCCAGTTCGGTGTTCTACGGATATCTGGGAGTCTTGAAGACTCTTCTGCCTGGGCTGGCTGTGAACAGAGATCCTCCAGATCTCAGATCTGGGCCACCTGAGTAACTAGGATTATAGATGTGAGCCACCCGTGTCCAGCCCTTTCCACTTTTTAAATTGTATTTTAAAACTTTCAACTACAAAGTAGTTAGGAGATGAGGCCACTCACCTTGCCTTGTCAGAATGGAGACCGATTCACTTGGCGCCACAGCTAGCTGGTAGCGACTTAGGAAGAATTTATGAAGAAATGTATGTGTAAATTACCTGAAGCCTTTATGCATTCGTTTATATGCAAATTGCCTAAATACTACTTTTCATATTTGACAAAATCTATATGGTCTGGTAAAAGTCAAGCAAGAATTCCATCCCTCAATTTAGAACCATTTGTATGGGAAAAAAATCTTAATTATCACAGCTGCTGAATGGGGCTGGTGCTAGTTCTCAAACCGTGTGCCTGCAGGAACCCTCAGGATGCCTAGAGGACCTACAAAAAGAAAAAAAGACAAGTTTTAACTTAACAAAATGAATTCAAGGGAGCTGAAACATGTTTTGTTAGGATGAGGGGAAGGGGGAAGTCAAGGGGAGGGGGCAGTTGGAGAGGGGAAGGGTGGGCAGATGCAGTCCTAATACTGAATGTGCATGTGTGAAAATGGAACAGGTAACTTGAAAGAATGGGCCAGCCCATTGGGAAAGATGGAGGAGAATGATGGAAGGGATGATATTGATCAAGATGCATTGTACTCAGAAGCTGGAGTGCTGAAGCTAATACAAGTAAAGATAACAAAATACGTGTCTATGTGTATAGATGCATGTACACATTTATATGCATAGATATATGTATATATGCAGACACATATAAATATGCATATGTACACAGAGAGAGAGACACCTACATGTTTGTGTGTATATACATCCCCCCAAACTCTGTTCCAGAGGGATCGGATCTGAAACTTGGTGGGATGAATCGTGTGACTCGCTGTAAGAAGCACTGTATTAAGAACAGGTGAGACTGTACTTGGTCCCTAGTCTTGTAGATGGTAATCTCCTTAATGGAAGGCAAATGGTACTGTGAAGGCTCAGAGCAGCCTGGAATCTGAGTGGAGACTGGAGGTGGAGTGGAAGTCGTGTTGGGTGTCTCCCGCTGGGTTTGTGTCCTGGCCAGGCCAGGGTGGCACTGGGACATTGTAGTCTTCTGCTTAGAGGGTGGTAGCCCACTTCCCTTCCTTTGTGTCTGGGGACACTGGGGTTAGTGGGGTCACAGCAGAGCAGAGGGAGCATGTGGCCACCTCCAGTGGGGGAGGCTGGGTGAAGGAGCGCAAGCGCATCTGGCAGGAGACCCAGTGTGGGGTGGGTGGCACGGTGTGCTTCCTGGCTGCTTGTGGTTCTGGCTTTATTTGCTGTGGGGAGTCAGGTTCTCCAGGACACAGACAGTACTGGCAACGCGAAAGGAACATGGCTGAGTGGCGTCCACTTGTCTGCTATCTCCCTCCGGCTCCTCACAGGTCCCAAGCAGGGAAAAGCTGGAGCCGAAGCCCACTCTGTCACCAGCCTCGAGGGAGTCAGATGTGACAACACACCAATGGAGTAGAATAGACAACGGGAGCTTTTTACCCTCCTCTGCCCCAGGTTCTCTTCATTCTTTCACATCTCTCCTCTCTCTTCCTTTCCTTCCTTCCTTTCCTTCTTTCCTTCCTTCCCTCTCCTTCTTTCCTTCCTGTTTTTTTTTTTCTTTAATGATACTGGGGCTCAAATTCAGGTCTGTGAGTTGATTAGCTTTGTCCACTCAAGGCTGGCCCTCTATGACTTAGACACCTCTCCATTTCTGGCTTTTTGCTGGTTAACTGGAGATCAGGGTCTCTAAGATTTGTCTGCCTGAGCTGGCTTTAGATTGAGACCCTCAGATATCAACCTCCTGAAGAGCTAGGATTACAGATGTGAGCCGCCCTCCGATAGCTCTTCTCTATCTCCCTCCTTTTCTCCTTCCTCCATTCTATCTCCCTTTCCCTCTTCCCACCTACCTCCTCTCTCCCTTCTCTTTCCCTCCCTTTCTTCCCTCTCCCTCTTCTTTCTCTCTCCTCTCCCTTTACTCTCCTTCTCCATTCTTTTCCTTCTCTTCCCCTCTTCCTCTCTCCCTTCCTCTCTTCCTTATCTCTCCCTCTCTTTCCCTTCTCTTCCCCCCCCCACTTCTTCCCCACCCCCTCAGCAAGCTGAGACACAGAAGGCCCTGGCTTCTGCCTTTGCCATTCAACTGAAGTCAGTGTTGGCAACATGTGAGGATCCTCCTGCCTGCTGGCTGGGCATTGTGCCTTCCTCTCCTCCCACTGGCATTGCCTCCTTCCTAGATTTTTGGCCCCACTCTTCCATCAAGCCCCACCTCATATGGAAGCCATGCAATCTCCTCTCCTTCAGCCTGCATCGGGAGACACAGGTCTGGCAGGCACTGCAGGCTGGAATGCCATGTTTTCGATTATTTGGCATAAAGTCTACAGCAAGGGACCGCATCGGCCAAGCAGGAACCACAACACTGAGTTTGGGTCTCAGCCGCCATGCTGTGGATGCAGTAACACAGGAGGTGTCCTGGGGTTTCATGGCTGCTGGCCTGGGTTCTTGGGGTGCATCAGCGGGGTCTCTCAGTCACCCCCAGATGTTCATGGAGAAAACAGAGACACCAGTCGGGAGTGTAGAGAAAGCATTACCTGCAAGGCTTTCTCATTTCTGCCCGTGGGTTCTTGATGTGTGTGTGTGTGGGGGGGGGGGGGGGGTTGAGGGAGGGGGGCGGAGGAGAACCCAGGTTTAGAAAAGAGAATTTCAAGGTGTGAACTGTGAGTGAATCTGGAGAAAATACATGGGCAATGCACTGTCCACTCATGCAGTCCCAGGAATGACTAATGACCCGGCAGGTCCCCGGAACCAGGCCATCTCGCTCAGCAGGGTCCTTGGGATTCACATTTAAGTGGCCCAAGCAGCTCATCCTGGCTGTGGCCCAAAGCCACAACCCCGCATGTTTGCCAAAACCTTTTTAATAAAAGACACATGACACCTTCAAATACCTCTTTGGCATGTGTTAATTTTTTTTAAAAAGACAGTTACAAAAATACCAAGGAATTGGATAGGTAGATCCAGAATCCCTTGGTAAGACAATTAATCAAGGGAGCAGAAAAGGGAGGATCTGTGTTCCTTTCCTGAGTGACACATCAGCTTCCTACATGGGACAGAATACAAGCTGCCATCTAAAAGTTTAGTTAGAGAGGGGAAGAAAAAAAGAAGCCAAGAAAAATAATGCAGCTTGGTTTCATTAGCTTAGTCGAATGTGTGTTTTCCTTCTGCCATAAAGGCTAGCTAAGTTTCTGCCAGAGTCATCTGCACACCCATTACTGCTCAGCCCATTCACTCCTGAAATCCCACAGTTGCCTTAGGAAAAGCCCCACCATACAGGTGCTCATGCTGTGAATTGAACAAGTTTCTAGGGCTTGTTTTGCTCTTGGAAACTTCTGAGGAGGCCAGTCTGAAACTGTCAATGAGGCTGTTCACTGCTACAGTCCATAAAGGGAAATGTCCAATCTACTAAAATAAAATCACTTTGTTTTTGTCTGTGTGTGCTGGTACTGGGGCTTGAACTCAGGGTCTGGTCATTGTTCTTCAACTTTTTCCCTAAAGGGTGGCACTCTCCCCCTTGAGCCATACCTCCATTTCTGGCTTTTCAATAGTTAGAGATATGAGTCTTATGGATTTTCTTGCCAGGATGGGTTTAAACTAAGACTTAGATCTCAGCCACCCCCTGATTCTCTAGGATTACAGGAATGGGCCACTGGTGACTGCCTCCATTCTCACTTTTAAACCAAGGTTCTATTATTATGAATTTATAATAAACACATTCTTTTTTTAAAATTTATAATTTTATTTTATTTTTTGTGAACACACTGTACAGAGGGGTTACAATTACATGGGCAGGATAATGCGTACATTTCTTATCAAGCATTGCAGCCTCCTCCTTTGTTTACCCTTCACATCCCTTCCCAGCCTCCCCCCCCCCCACCCAATCCTCCCCGCTCCACACCCCCCCCCCCACCAAGGTTGTAAAGCTCCTTTTCGACATGACAACTTGTACTTCTCATTGTTGCAACAGGTCAATCTGTCTCCTTAAATGACTTGTTTTTCCCAATCTCCTCTACAAGTTATACTGACATCAAATATAGTGAAAGCAGGGGTTATACTGTGGGGGAGGGACATACAAAGCAACAAAGAGATAATCTTATAAATGTGTTAGAAACAAATGCATGAAAGAAAAAACATTAAAATACATATCTAAGGGTTCATTTTCCTAACATCACATTATCTGACCTTTTCCACTTGACTCATACATATACTAGATATTGCAAATAAGGGAAACTATGGGACCTATGTTTCTTTGGGCCTGGCTTACTTCACTTAATATAATTTTTTCCAAGTCTTTCCATTTCCTAACAAATGGGGTAATGTCATTCTTTCTGATGAAGGCATAGAATTCCATTGTGTATATATACCACATTTTCTTGATCCATTCATCTACTGAGGGGCATCTGGGCTGGTTCCATATCTTAGCTATGGTAAATAATGCTGCAATAAACATAGTTGTGCTGGTAGCTTTAGTGTGGTCTTGTTTGTAAACATTTGGGTAAATGCCCAAAAGTGGGATTGCTGGGTCATAGGGGAGTTCTATGTGAAGTCTTTTGAGGAACCTCCATACTGCTTTCCAAAGTGGTTGAACAAGTTTACATTACCACCAACAATGCAGTAAGGTTCCCTTCTGTCCACATCCCCTCCAGCATCTGTTGTTGTTAGAGTTCTTGATTTTTGCCATTCTAACTGGAGTGAGGTGGTATCTCAATGTTGTTTTGATTTGCATTTCTTTTATGGCTAGGGATGTTGAGCATTTCTTCATGTGTCTATTGGCCATCCTTTCTTCTTCAGAGAAGTTTCTCTTTAAGTCTTTAGCCCACTTATTTATTGGGCAGTTGTTTCTTTGAGGATTTGTTGTTGGGGGGTTTAATTTTTTGAGTTCCAAGTATATTTTAGATATGAGACCCTTGTCCATTGTATGGCTAGTGAAGATCTTCTCCCAATCCGTGGGCTTTCTATTGATCTTGCTAGCTATGTCCTTTGCCATGCAGAAGCTCTGCAACTTCATGCAATCCCATTTGTCCAACCTTTCTTTGATTTGTTGTGTTTCCAGTCTCTATTCAGAAAATTTTGGCCTGAGCCAAGGAGACCTAGGGTTTCTCCTATTCCATCCTGTAATGTTTTCAGAGTGTCTGCTTTGACTTCGAGGTCTTTGATCCATTTGGAGTTGATTATGGTGCAGGGTGATATATAAGGATCTAGTTTTAGTTTTCTACAAGTAGTTAACCAATTTTGCCAGCACCATTCACTGAAGAGGCTGTCTTTCTTCCATTCTATTGTTTTAGCTCACTTTTCAAAGATTAGATGGCTATAGGTCTGTAGGTTAATTGCTGGGTTTTCAATTCTATTCCATTGGTCCTGAGGTCTGTTCTTATGCCAATACCAAGCTGTTTTGATTACTATGGCTTTATAGTAGAGTTTGAAATTTGGTATTGATATTCCTCCAGCAGTGTTCTTTCCGTTGAGGAGCGTTTTTGCTATTTGGGGTCTTTTATTGTTCCATATGAATTTTTGCATTGCCTCTTCTATTTCCTTGAAGAATGAGGTTGGAATTTTGATAGGTATCGCATAGAATTTGTAGATAGCCTCGGGAAGTATTGCCATTTTCACGATGTTAATCTTTCCAATCCAGGAGCATGGGAGGTTTTGCCATTTTCTAAGTTCTGTTTTAATTTCCTTTTTCAAGATTTTAAAGTTTTCATCATAGAGGTCCTTCACTTCTTTGGTTAATTCCTAGGTATTTTATTTTTTGTGGGGCTATTACAAATGGAGTTGCTTTCCTAATTTCAGCCACACTTTTCTCATTGTTGGCATACAGAAAAGCCATTGATTTTTGGGGGTTAATTTTATACCCTGCTACTTTGCCAAAGTTTTGAATCAGCTTGAGTAATTTGGGAGTGGAGTCTATGGGATTCTTTAAATACAAGATCATGTCATCTGCAAAGAGGGAGAGTTTTATTTCTTCTTTCCCTATTTGGATCCCCTTTATGTCTGCATCTTGTCTTATTGCTGTAGCTAGGCATTCTAATACTAGATTGAAGAGAAGTGGAGAGAGTGGACATCCTTGTCTTGTTCCTGAGTTAAGAGGAAATGGCTTTAGTTTTTCACCATTAAGTATAATGCTGGCTGTAGGTTTGTCATATACAGCCTTTATTGTATTGAGAAATGTTCCATGGAGTCCTAGTTTTTCCAAAACCTTCATCATAAAGGGGTGTTGGATCTTGTCGAATGCTTTTTCTGCACCTATTGAGATAACCGTGTGGTTCTTATTCTTGCTCCTGTTGATGTGATGAATAATATTGACTTGCGTATATTGAACCAGCTTTGCATCCCTAAAATGAATCCTGTTTGATCATGGTGTATGATTTTTTGGATGAATTGTTGAAGTCGATTGGCCAAAATTTTGTTGAGAAGTTTTGCATCAATGTTCATCAAAGAAATGGGTCTATAGTTCTCTTTCTTTGATGAGTCCCTGCCTGGTTTTGGGATGAGGGTTATGATGGCTTCATAGAATGTGTTCAGTAGTGAACTCTCTCAATTTCATTGAAGAGCTGGAGGAGTATTGGTGTGAGCTCTGTTTTGAAGGCCTTGTAAAATTCCACTGTAAAACCATCTGGTCCTGGACTTTTCTTAGCTGGGAGGTCTCTTATTGCTGTTTCTATTTCAATGCTTGATATGGGCCTGTTAAGCTGGTTTAACTCATCTTGATTTAGTTTTGGCATGTCAATATTTGCTAGGAAAAGGTCCATTTCTGTCAAGTTCTCAAACTTATTAGCATAAAGTTTTGAGAAGTATTCCCTTATAATGTTCTGAATCTTGGTTGTTTCCGTGGTGATGTTTCCATTCTCATCTCTGAGTTTATTAATTTGGGTGTGTTCTCTTCTTTTTCTGATAAGATTTGCTAAGGGTCTGTCAATTTTGTTAATTTTTTCGAAGAACCAACTCTTTGTTTTGTTGATTCTTTCTATAGTTTTTTTGGATTCTAATTCATTTAATTCTGATTTAATTTTAATTATTTCTTTCCATCTACTGGATTGGGGTTTATCTTGCTGCTCTTTTTCAAGGAGGTTTAGATATGTCATTAAATTGTTGGTTTCAGATCTCTCCAATTTGTTGATGTAGGAGCTCAGAGCTATAAACTTGCCTCTGAGTACTGCCTTTGCTGTGTCCCAGAGGAGCTGGTAATTTGTGTGTTCATTTTTGTTGAATAGCATGAACATTTGAATTTCCTTTCTAATCTCTTCCATGACCCACTCATGATTCAGCAGTGTGTTGTTCAGCCTCCATGTGATAGCGGACTTTCTTTGGTGGCTTTTGGTGTTGAGTTCTAATTTTATTCCCTTGTGGTCAGAGAGAATGCAAGGTATAACTTCAATGTTTCTGAATTTAGACAAGTTTGCTTTGTGGCCTAAAATGTGGTCTATTTTAGAAAATGTTCCATGTGCTGCTGAGAAAACGTATATTCTGATGCTGCTGGTTGAAATGTTCGATAGATGTCTGTTAAATCTAGTTGATCTATGCAGCTGTTTAGATCTGCGATTTCTCTTTTGAAATAAACATGTTCTTAAGTGTGGAAAGAAATAAGTACAGCTAGGCACTGCTGGCTTATGTCTATAATCCTAGGTACTCAAGAGACTGAGATCTGAGGATCATAGTTCAAAGCCAGCCTGGACAGGAAAGTCCATGAGACTATTTTCTCCAATTAACCACCAAAAAGCCAGAAGTGGAGCTGTGACTCAAATGGTAGAGTGCTGGTCTTGTGCATAAAAGACAAACAAGAGCATTGTACCCTGAGTTTAAGCCCTAGGACCAGCATGAAAGAAAGGGGGGGGGAAGGAGGAGGAGGAGGAAGAAAGGAGGGAGGGAGAGAAAAAGGGATGTAGGGAGGGAAGGGAAGGAGGAAATAAAAGAGGGGAGTACAAATGTTTCTTGACTTACAAGGTTATGTTGCAATACACCCATTGCAATCTGAAAGTATCCTATCAAAATATTTACTATACCCAATCTAGCTGACCCTATCCTTTTTTTTCTCAATGTTATCAGAGTATCAGCATTCGCTTACAGTTGCATGAAGCTATGTAACACAAAGCCTGCTTTATAGTATCATGTGTAATATACTAAATACTATGTTAAAAATGAAAAACAGAATTGTATTTTTATAGTTGAAAATACTTCAAATCATACTCAGATGGAGAACTGTCTGTCTGCCCATGAGCTGTCTCACAGTCTTGATTAAAAACGCTCAACTTTCCATTGAGAAGGGACTTGTCCCTGGAATTATGCTACCAGCGGGACTCAGAGTTACATGGGATAATTAATATACTACCTTGGAATAGACTAATCAAATTGAGTCATAAGACTAACTAGTAGACTGGACTGGGAAGATGCCAGTTGGATCTTAAGAAAAAGTGAAATTTCCATCCAACAGAAAAAGCACTCTCTTCAGAAAGTAGTGTTTGTGTAGCTGGCCTCCAATGCTGACTGTGGCTCTGGGTGTTCAGAAAGGACATAGAGGACCATGGGGCTTCACGCTGTCCATGCTTCCTGATGATCTCCACCATCGGAAACACACTCACCAAGCTATCTCCACTCACCTCTGCTCAGCTGCTTCCATTACCACTGTGACCAAGAAAAACTCAGTTGTCTTTCTCACCTAACCACACCATGTTAAGATGGTGAAGAGAAACTGGGTAACACTGAGAGGGTGGCAATGGGCTAAGGAGAGAACGCATGGTCATTTGAATAAATAGTTCACATCTGTCTTTACAATGGTTTGGATATGTGTATGTATATGTATGTATATATACACATATATATGTGCATACACATATATATGCACACACATGTACATATGCATATATTAATATGTGTATGCACATGTACACATATACATCATATACATGTGTGTAGTGACATATTTGTAAGCATGTACCTATATACATATTATGTATGTTGTGTATATTTATACTTATATAAGTATATAGACATGTATTAATGTCTCTATATATAGAAGTATATGTGTACGTTTCTGTATGTAACTAAATATACATATACTTAGATACATACGTGTGTATATATAAATATGCATATACTATATATCTATATGTAATACTCATTTATTACAAAGATGAAGAAATACTGCTCTTGTAATGTGCTGGGGCAATGCCTGCCCTCCCTTCCCCTGGGTCCTCCTTCCCTTCCTTCTCCCCAGGGCTCAGGGATGTCTGAGTCCACCTTAACCCTTTGCAATGACATCTGAGGCCTCCCTACCCCCTCTCTGGCTCCACATGCACTTACCTGATGGGGGAAAAGAGCAGTGAGATTGTTACAAATTCATAACCTAATCACTTTTTTCCCCTATGAATTCTGGAACATTCCTACCCTGTCATTCTTGGTTAGGCACATCACCTGATACCCTCCTGAGTAATGGCTTTGCCTGTGTGGTCCCGGGCTCTGGCTCCTGAGACACCTTTGCCTTGAGTTCAGCGTCACATCGATGAAACCAGGGCAGTATGCTCTCTCCAATTTGCCTGAGATGCACCCTCCTCTTAGATGGAGGCTGCTACTCAGATTGTTGGAGCTGGATTTCTGTATGTCAACACTTCCTTTGAGTCCTAAAATCTAACCTTCCTGTGGCCTTAACACCCCTTCCCAATCCTTTTTCTTTAAGCTTCCTGCAATGAGATACTATGTAGTGGGTATAAGGAATGAGATGGAATTTCCTGTCTAGAAGAAAAGTCTCTAGTGCAGTGTTCATTTTAAAAACAAAGTTCAAGACAGCATGCTTAGAAGAATCTGATTTCCTCAGTTTCCCCCAGGACTCCCAAACCTGGATGTGTTCATTCCTGTTTTCTTTCTGTGTGTGCCAATCATGGGGTTTGTAATCAGGGTCTGGTGCTGTCCCTGAGCTTTTTTTTTGTTTCTTTTTTTTGGGGGGGTCTGGTTGTGGGGACTGAACTCTGGGCCTGGGTGCTGTCCCTCAGCTCTTCAGCTCAAGGCTAGCGCTCTACCACTTGAGCCACAGCGCCACTTCCAGCTTTTTTCTTTTTGCTTATGTGGTGCTGAGGAATCGAACCCAGGGCCTCACGCATGCAAGGCAAGCGCTCTACCACTGAGCCACCTTCCCAGCCCCTGTCCCTGAGCTTTTTGGCTCAAAGTTCTTTACCACTTAAGCCACAACTCTGCATTTTGACCTTTTTGGTAGTTTATTGGAGATTAGAGTCTCACGGATTTTCCTGCCAGGTTTGAACCTTGATCCTTAGATCTCAGCCTTCTGAGTAGGTAAGAATACAGGTATGAGCCACTGGTGCCCAGTTGCCTTAGTTTCTTGTCCTGGATATAGGTGCCTGGTTAGTACCTCTGCAGCCATGTATCTGGACAGCTTGCTGTGACATCATGGCTGAATCTGGCCTTCAGAGCAGGCCTGGACCACTTCTTCCTGTTCTCCCAGCCAGCACAGGGAGCCAGCACACCCTGCTTCCTGGATCAGGTTAAGCACAGATGTGGCACCATGGAGAAGGAGCTTTTCCTGCAGTATTAGTTTCACAGTGGCCACAATAAAGGATCATATCAAAGTGGGCATCTCTGAATCCGTGGCTGTCCTGCATCCCAGCTGCAGTGATGGCTCTCAGTGCCTCCTTCCATGTTCACAGGCCCTAGTCCCCATGAGGCCTGTCTCAAAACTCCCTCTGCTCTCCTTCTAAGGACACCTAGAGAATTCAGAATGCTCCTCTTCTCTCAGGTTCCTTAACACACATTAGCCATATGTGCTGAAAGTGTCAGGTTCTGGGGATTAGATGTATCTCTGAGGGTACCATTCACCCCACTGCACCCCCTTCTGTACTGATGTAACAGAATATAAACATAAACTATCTGGTATTGAAGGGGTATCAAATATATACCTACCCAAATAGCTACTAGTGGCTCATGCCTGTAATCCCAGCTATTCAGGAGGCTGAGATCTGAGGATCATGATTGGAATCTAGCCTGGGTGTAAGACTCTTACCTCCAATTAATTATCAAAAAGCCAGAAGTGGAGCCCAAGTGCTAGAACACTTGCTTTGAGCAAAAAAAGCTAACAGACAATGTGCCCAGATCCTGAGTTCAAGCCCTAGTAGTAGTGTGGGAATGCGCAAGTGCGCGCATGCGCACACACACACACACACACACACATACACACACAACTCCCCTAAACCCTGCAATGCTCAAGAGGCTGTATTCCTTTGTGTCAGGCACTGATTCACCTTAACTCAACCTTCTATGCCCTTCTGATCCTTGCATGTGCCTATTGGCCAACTCAAGATCTGTGCCAGGTCTGGCTGCAGAGATTTTTAAGGGCAAAGGTACAAAGGTATTTGTGGGCAGCATCTGGATGTGATGGGGCCGTGTGGGGAAAATGATGCACTGCCTTCTTCCCCATCCACCCAGCTCCATTCAGGCCACTAACATTGTAATTTTCCAAGTCACTTAGGAAGTTCTGGGACTTGTCCAGCACCTCCTATCTTCCTCCCCTACCCAGTCTGGGAAGTGGTCAAGAATCAGAGGTTTCTCTCTAGCCTGTGACAGAAGGGAAATGTCCTGGGATGCAAGGTATTGTCTTCTTCACAGTTCCAGAGTCTCTGATAAACAAAAAGTAAAATACACATAACATCTGGAGAGTTTAAATATCAATGCACCAGCTAAAAGGGCCCCTTCTGGGCTTAGGGCAAGGAATTAAAGCACATAGTCTTCTCTAAGAGAAGACCCAAAATCTTCCCTCTTTCCTCTCCCTTCTCTCCTCTGTTCTCCCTTCCATCCCCTCATACCCTCAGCAGCACTGAGGGCATGGACTCTGTCCCTTAGCTTTTGCACTCAACTCTGGTGCTCACAGCTCCACTTCCAGCCTTTTAGTGGTTTATTGAAGAGTTTCACAGGTTTTCCTGTCCAGGTTGGCTTCGAACCACAGGCTTGAGCTACCAGTGACTAGCTCCAAAACTCTCTTTGTTTTGAATATTAGCTCCACTGTCAGCACAATATTGCAGCCACACAAGAAGACTCTGTGTGACTCACAGGCCCGAGGGGAGGTCTCCTTCTCCTGACCCCCATCTCTGGGGCCCTTTGGGGACCTGCATTCTGATCTCTCCCTGCCCTTCATTGCTCTGCCCTCCAGGCTACCCAGCTCCATGCAGGCCACCAGCCACAGCTAAAAATGCAACAAAACCAAACAAAGCTGGTGTCAATAGACAAAGCCTTGGGGGATTTTTTTGCTAAATCCAGCCAGGATCTGTGGCTTATTTATGAACTCATATGGCTTTTTGACTTCTCTGACTTTTGCCAAATTGCTGACATATTCTTAAATTGCCTAGTCTTTTTTTTTCTTTTCCTTCTTAGCAGCTTGGGAAGATGAAGCCTGAGGCATGTGGGTCTCATCTGGCCTGTTCACAATAGCGGTAGTTTCCTGGGCCACTATCCCCTGCCGGATTACAAGGGTCATTTCCAACCTGAACCCCTATAGCAGTCAGCCCCTGGTGGCGCAGAGGGGAGGTCCTGAAGGTGCCTTTCACTAGACTCATGTAACCAGAACATTCTTTGGGAATTAAAGAAATCCCTGTGAGTACTGTGTCTTCTCAAGACATAGTGGTCCATTCACATCTCAGTTGCCTCAAAAACAAGGACAGATGAAACAGGCAGAGTCCAAAGCCAGGAGTCATTTGACAGAAGTGGAATGCAGCTTTGGGGACAGTGAGCTTTGTCCCACTAAAAATGTGCCCAGTCTTTTGCCTGTGGCCTGTCATCTGAACTCCTCCCCTTGTCCTGACCCATCTGGAAGATGCTAACAATCCCCAAATTTAGCCTTCCTGCAAGGTTCAGACTGGAGCTGATTAACACATTGTAACTTTCAAATTAAAGACAGGAATGCTGCCTTCTCCTCCTGCTGTACATGATGACTCCATAGATTGCTCACAAGGGGACATCAAAAGGGGAGAAAAATAGGAACCAATCTCCCACATTGTAGGTGGGATTGTCACTTGGCTAAAAAAAAAAAGTCTCTCTGGCCTTACCCAATCTCACGTGAATTCCCCCCGGGGTGTGAAAAGCATCACAGTGGTTGGTCTCCATCCTGGGTGTCAGCACGGGCCCCCCTATGCTCCTTCTGTGGTGTGTTGGCCCAAAGTGGGGTCACAGATTCTTGGACAACGCCCTTCAACTGGTGGTCCCTTTCCCTTAAATGTGGGTGGACTTAATGACTCACTTTGGACTAGTAGGAAAAAAAGGGGGGGCAGAAGATACGGTGCAATGTCAGAATCTCCTATGGCGTTTCTATAACGAATCACCACAAGCTTACTCCCAGCGACACAGCTGCTTATCTCATTGTCTGTGAACCAGATGTCCAGTCACCTTCAGTCATGTCCGGCAACCGCATGGCTGTATCTTCTTCCCAGAGACGGAGATCAAGGTGATGTCCACAAATGGCATCTCCACTGAGGCCTGAAGTCCCCTTCCAAGTTCCAGAGGTCCGCTGACAGCTCAGACCCACCTTATCCGACTGAACGGCCCCATTATCATGGAGGCCATCACACAATTCTGCCTTGGAGAGCCATCAGGATCTCTCACTCCGGAGGTTAGCTGCCTCGTGCCGAGGAGGCCCGGCAGCCTTCTGAAGGATCCTCACAGGTGGTAATAAGGACTGGCTTCAGCAATCAGCCGGGGCCCAGCCCCTGCAGCCACAGCCATGCTGACAGGGCCAAGCTCACCCCCACCAAGCTCAAGATGTCCTGGTCCGGCTGCTTCCCGATCCCTGCCTCTCCAAACCCACATGGGTGGATAACTGTGTGCTCATTCAGAAGGCCATGTGTGAGGCAACTGGCTACTGATGACAGCGTCGGAGCACTGCACTGAAACACGAGAAGGAAAATTCCAGCGAAGGAGATGTCTTCCCCTCCCCGTGCCCAAAGACAGAGCGGGCCCAACCCGGCCTTTGTCACCTGCGGGTCTGCTGTGGTCGCCGCGGGAGCCGGTCCCTCCTCCGTGGGGGGCGCCCCTGGCTGCCAGGGTCCCTGTCGGGTTCACAGGGGGTCCCCCTCGCCTCCCCTCCACCCCTCTCCGGAGCGAAGCCCACCATCCCCGCCGACGCTGGGGTTTCCTCACCGGCCTGGCGCTGCTGCGGAGCCCGCCCGGGCCGGGCCGGAGGCCAAGGTCACCACGAGACCTGGAGGAGGGCACAGCCGCGGCTTCCCAGCCAGGGTGTGACTTCGGCCTTTTCAGAGTGAGAAGCCAACCTCCTCACGCTGGGCTGGTTTACCTCCTGAGCTCCAGACTGCTGGGAAGACTAGGCCTCCCCAGCTAGGTTGAAGATGGCTGCCAGGTCGGTGGGGAAAGGGGGAGGGGAGTGACTCAGCACGACTCAGGAACCAATCAGGAGGAACCCATTAGAAGAATGAATCGGAGGAACCAATCAGGAGACTCATCAGAGCGCATGTCTACCCCTCAGCCAATCAGACCAGGTGCACACCCTAAGGGGCGGAGGCAAGGAAGCCTACATATAGCAGATCCTGGCGCACCTAACTGGCGCCCCCGACTCCAGGACCCTTGCTTGTACAAGGCTTCTGTTTCTTTCACTGTTTAGTTTTGTTCTTTTCACTTTCACATAAACCTGGCTTGCACCTTTAATCCTAGCTACGTAATAGGCTGCAGTTCCAAACCAGCCTGGGCAGACAAATCCAAGACACTCTTATCTCCAATTAACCTCAAAAAGCTGGAAGTGGAGCTGTGGCTCAAGTGGTAGAGTGTCAACCTTGAGTGAAAGACAAATGAGAGGGCGAGGCCCTGAGTTCAAGCCTTAGTAAGCAAACACACACACACACACACACACACACACACACACACACAAATCTACTCTGTCTGCTTTAAATACTGCCCTTTAATCCTTTAATCTGCAGAGTGAACGAATCTGAACTCTAGACAGTAACAAAATAGCTGTATCTTTGTGCTGTGTCTGTGTGTGAGAGAGAGAAAGAGAATGTGTGTGTGTGTGTGTGTGTGTGTGTGTGTGCCCACAGCTGCACCATGCAGCAATCTCCAGATGTCTCCAGACAATTGTGGGGAACCCCAGGGATGCCTGACAGTCCAGGCACTCAGCCCAGGCCCTGTTGCTTGAGAGGGGAATAGGGGGAAAGAGCAGCCACTGAGCTTCATTTCTTCTCTTCCTGAATGCCCACTGGGATCCCCTGCCAAGCCAAACAGCACAGAGAAGGGGACAGAGAGTCCCCAGGCCCCCTACTCTATTGCAAACAGGACAAGGAGAAGCCATCCTCCTGAGCCATCACCCATCCAAGCAAAGGGGCCAGTTCCATGTGAAGCAAAGCTAGGGCCATAACTGTTATTATTTCAGGTCAGATCACCTTGAGCTCCAAGGAGCTGTCAGTGGCCAGAAGGCACAGCCTGACACAGTCCAGACCCCACGCTGGCCCTGGCCTTCTTGAAAAATTGGCACTAAATGCAGGATGTGTCTGGATTTAATCTAACCTGAGTTCAATTACTTCTCTTGGCCAATAGAAGTCTGTCTAGGTTCCAGCACTTAAAAGAAAAAGGCTCTGAAATAATCTGATCCCTAAAGCTGAGGTCCTGTTCTTCCCACCTTAGTAGGTGTAGAGTGGGTACCACTCCACACTTCCACACATCCCACCAAAGCAGGAGGATGTGCCTGCCAGGGTGCAGTCAACTCAGAAATGAGATGCTCTGTCAGGCACCAGCATGGCTCACGCCTGAAATCCTAGCTATTCAGGAGGCTGAGATCTGAGCATCACTGATCCATGTCAGCCAGAGCAGACAAATCTGAGACACTCATACCTCCAGTTAACCAGTAAAAGGCCTGAAATAGAGCTGTGATTCAAGTGGTAGAGCAACAGCCTTAAGTAAGAAAGCCAAGAGCATCAAATACCTGAATTCAAGCCCCAGTACAGGCACGCACACACACATGCACGCACGCACACACACACACACACACACACACACACACACACACACACACACACAGAGCAATAAATGAGATTTTCTAGTTCATGGGGCCTTCTCTAACAACAACTCATCTGACTCCAGTCAGAAGTGGGGGTCTTGGAGCTATGCACCCCATTATGAGAGTGAGAGAAGAGAGGCTCTGAGAACAGCCACTATAGTGAGAAGGTTGCTCTTTCTCTTGTCACTGATAGGATGGGAATTAATCCACAACATCCAGAGACAGGGAGCCCCATCAACTGGCAGAGGCCACTGAGGGAACTCACTGCACCCAACTTTCTTCCCACATGCATTTGATATTCTTCAGCCAACCTGGGTCCCGCCATGGGGATTACCCCTTGCAGTATGGACACCTGGGGCCTGTCTGATTGGAGAGTCCCGAAGCCATTCCCTGACCCTGACCTTCCTTCTGCCCCTCAAGTCTTGCTTCCTTCAGCACTTTTAGTCCAGCTGTAGCCTTGGCATCCCCCCCCCTGAGTACATGCCAGCGCTGGTGGGTTTGTCTGCTTACAGTCAGGCTATTGGCAGCTGGGATGGCTTCCTTTGGACATTGCTGGGCACCCTGCAGCAAGCAGAGCCTGGGGAGCCCAGATGGTCAGTGGGCAGCACTGAGATCTCATCAAACATCTTCTGTGGGGGCGGCTAAAAGCCTATCTTGGTTTCAGGTTTGGGTACAGCCTGGACTGCTGGGCTGGGAACAAGCCAGGGAGACTTGACCTGGAATTTCTATTTTTTGTTTTTTTAAATTATTTTATTGTAAAGATATTGTACAGAGGAGTTACAGTTACATGAGTAAGGTAATGAGTACATTTCCTATCAAACATTATTACCCCCTCCTTTGTTTTTACCCTATCATCTCTTCCTGCCCCACCTTGTTTTGTTTTTTATTGTGTTTTGTTTTTCCCAGTCCTGGGGCTTGAACCCAGGACTTGGGTACTGTCCCTGAGGTTTATAATTCAAGGCTAGCACTCTACTGCTTGAACTACAGCTCCACTTCTGGCTTTTCTTTAATATTTCTTCTTCTTCTTCTTCTTCTTCTTCTTCTTCTTCTTCTTCTTCTTCTTCTTCTTCTTCTTCTTCTTCTTCTTCTTCTTCTTCTTCTCCTCCTCCTCCTCCTCCTCCTCCTCCTCCTCCTCCTCCTCCTCCTCCTCCTCCTCCTTCTCCTTCTTCTTCTTCTCCACCACTTCTTCCTCCTCCTCCTCCTCCTCCCCATCCTTTTCCTTCTTGTAGTTTATTGGCAATAAGAGTCTCATGGACTTTTCCTGTGGAGTGGACTTAGATCTCAACCTTCTGAGCTGCTAGGATCACAGGTGTGAGCCATGGTACCCAGCTTCTGTACAGGACTTTTAAACAGTGGAGAAAATCACAAGGAGATTTGACCAAGTGTTGTTGTTGTTTTCAACACATAAGGAAATCTAGCAAAGATAATTATAGAAGAAGAGCTAACAGATACAAAGACTAAATTAGGAAAATGGTCTACATAGAATGGAGATATCACCAGGTATGGTGGTACAAGCCTTTAATCCCAGTACTCAGGCTGGAGGATCATGAGTTCAAGGCCAGTCTGAGCTATGTAGTGAGACTATGTCTCAACAGAAAAAAAAAAAAAACAAGAAAAAGAAGAGAAAGGAAGACAGAAAAGAAAAAAAAGAGGGGAGGAAGCAAAGGAAAGAGGAAACAAAGGAAAAAAGAAGGGGGGAAGGTAGTTAGGAAGGGAGAAAGGAAAGGAGGGAAACAAAAGAAAGTAGGAAGGGAGGAAAAAAGGAAAGAAGGAAAGAAAGGAAGGAAAGAAGGAAGAAAGGAAAGGAAAAGAGAGTAGAGGGGAGGAAATGGGGAATTGGGAAAGGGGAAGAAAGGAAGAAATGGTTGATTAATTCATATATTTGTGATATTGTGCCTCGTAGAGTGACATTTCTTTCCAAAATAACAGAAAATAAACTACACCCAAAAGCCAAGAATGGGGTTAAGTCGTGAGACTCAAGACAAAACAGCATTCCAGAAACTGCTCGCCATTTTTATATTGAACTGCATCAAAATGGCAGTGCATTTCCACTATCCTACAGGGACAGATAATAATCCCAGCTCCAGAAACCAAGGACCCAGCAGCTATCCCATCTACCGCCTTCTCCGGGATCTCTGAGGACTGTGGCCGCAGCCAGCATTGAGTTGTGAGTCCACTTGAAAATGTGTCACTGTGAGCTGGTCACCAGGTTGGCAGGGGCTCTTGGTATTCTGTGGATCCTCGTGTAGCCCATGAGAAGTCTAGGACTGAGGTCAAAGCCCGTCTCTTGATAGCTAAAATCGCCTCAAAACCAGTGCAGGGACTTCCCACAAGGTTGTATCCCCAACTGTCTCGAGATGGGCTTTCAGAAGGAACACTAAACACTGAATGATTGGACCAATGTATTTATTTGGGAAATCTATAGAGTCACAGCTTCTCTTCATGGTAGAATCACAAAAGGGTTGGTTGCTGGGGTGGGGAGATAAGGAATGGAGTTTATATGGGGGTGCAAGGAACTGGGCCTCAGGCCGGATACTGTTTCTTTCAGTGTTGTGAGCACCAATCTAAACTCAGATAATATATAATGTATGAAGTCAGTTTAAGGCACGCTACTTCAAGAAATAGAAAACTGAGCAGGGCACTGGCAGCTCAAGCCCGTAATCCTAGCTACTTAGGAGACTGAGATATGAGGATTGCAGTTCAAAGCCAGCCCAGGCAGGAAAGTCCATGAGACTCTGATTAACCACCAAAAAGCTGGAACTGGATCTGTGGATCACATGGTAGAGCTAAGACACAGTACCAAGCACTGAGTTCAAACCCCAATATCAGCAAAACAACAAAAACAACAAACAAAAAAAAAACAGACACAGGAAGCTGAAGTTGAAGAAGATCTCCTTTGCCTCTGTCCCCTTCTGCAGTCCCGGTGTTTATGCCTACCCCCTGCCCCTCCCAGCACCCCAAGATGCAGAGCTGAGGCCCAGGGTTCCTCCATAAGGCCTGGCTCTTGACAGTGAGCCCCGGAGGCTGAAAGGTGAATGTGTAGCATTTTAATTCAAGGGGACTGGAAAGGCTATGCCAGGCATTGTGAAGGCCTCTGGAATGAAGGGGAAAACTGAGGAAATGAAGGCAAGAGACTGGCTTCAGTGCTAAGTAGGATGAGGAGAGCATCTGCCCAGGGACAATCCCTAAACCCTCCAATGAAGACCAGTTCAAAGCTTGGCCCATGTAGAGGTTTCAGGTTGGAGAGGGGGAAATATGCAACAGAGATGAGGAAGCAATATTATCACCTAACAAAGGAAATAATATTGTGCAGGGCACTGGTGCCTCGTGCCTGTAATCCTAGCTACTCAGGAAGCTGAGATCTAAGGATCAGGGCTCAAAGCCAAGCTGAGCAGAAATGTCTATGAGACTTATCTCTAGTTAAACACCACAAAGCTAAAAGTAGAGCCTGTGACTCAAGTGGTAAAGTACCATCTTTGAGTGACAATTTTAAGGAACAGCACCCAGGCTCTGAGTTCGAGCCCCAGGACCCATATGAAAAAAATAAAATGTATGTTGTGGAAAAATTTATTTTCTTATTAATGTATATATGGTTTTGTCATTTTAGTTATTAAAAAGTATTGTTAGAAACTGTAACAGATCGAAACTCAAGTGTAGTTCTAGGCTCATATCTCTGATGACTCAACACAAATTATGTTTGGCTTCTTCAATAAGATGGAGGCTTTTGTCTTTTTCTATTTATGTACTCACATGTCGCATGGTGGGAGAATTTGGGAGGTGCTGACTGGGTGAGTCTAGCCAACACTTCCATTCTAACCTTTTCATGCCCCCAAGTCTCCCATCACTGGTGGCAGCTTTCTTGATGAGGTCTCTGTTCTCCAAGTAGGTGCTTGCCTGGGAAGGAGCTTGATTGTGTCTGGCACAGGGGTGCGGTGTAAGCAAACAGCTCTTACAACGCTCAGTCTTGGAAGTTCAGTGAGTAGACAATGATTGACTGAAAAATTATGTGTCCGCCTGGTTTAAAGTTTTCAGAAATCTTTAACTGTGCTCACTGATGCAGAGGTTTCTGTGCTAGCACATATTGGTGCACACGTGTGTGTGTGTGTGTGTGTGTGTGTGTGTGTGTGTGTGTATGTGTGTGTGTTTTACTAGGGATTAGGGGTTATAATGTTTCAAGCAGCAATCAGGACAGTCCGGTAATATTTCTTTTATTGGAGAATTACCCAGATTTGATTTTGTGTGTGTGTGCCA
Source organism: Dipodomys merriami (assembly GCF_024711535.1). Lineage (NCBI taxonomy): Eukaryota > Metazoa > Chordata > Mammalia > Rodentia > Heteromyidae > Dipodomys > Dipodomys merriami. The sequence goes on along the minus strand of NW_027202715.1, from coordinate 16,604,797 downwards.
GTCCTGGGGCTTAAACTCAGGGCCTGGGTGCTGTCCTTGTACTTCTTTTGTTCAAGACTAGCACTCTACCACTTGAACCACAGCTCTGGCTTTTTGGTAGTTAATTAGAAATAAGAGTCTCAGTCTTTCTCCCCCAGTCTCACATCACAGTGACCACCAGATATCAGCTTCCTGACTGTCTTGATTACTTTTTTCCACCAGATACAGTCTTGTTTCCCTTGCTCAGGGCTAAGCTTCTCAGCTTGAGTGTTAGTTACTAGGTGACTATAACATACAAACAATAACAGATAATTAACGCAAATGAGAATGAGGATCTTGGCTTGGCTGTTTTTACAGGGAATTACTTGTATAACCAATAACAACTAAAAAATTTAGTCTATTTCCCAGCTGTTCACAACTGACCCTATTACAAGATAATCATTTTTAAACTTCCCTAAGGCCAACATGCTGAGCAAAATAAAAGAAATTAAGAGTAACACGTATTGGAATCATATGCTATTATGGGTATGGAGAAGTCAACAACTCAGATAGGTAATTTGAAAAGAAACAAAACAAACAAACAAACAAACCAAGCAAACATCACCTGCTTGGTGCATGAGGGGTATTTGGTTAAAGTCTGCTTTCTCCATTCTCCAAACTTGAATACCTGGGATGTACAGAAATGCAATTTTGTAAGTCTTAATATTTACCAAAAGCATAGTTACTTGATTGATCATTTCATGGTAAACATTACCTATGGTGTCTATTTGTCATGATGAAGTCCTAGAACGACCCTCCAGGAAGACTCTTGGAACAACAGACCTTTTTTTTTTTTTTTAGCAAATAATTTACTCAACCTTCTGGCAGAAGTGATGTGGGCAGTTTTGAAATTTTCTTGGTAAGCTAGGGCTTTGAATTGAATGCTAAGAATAATTGGCACCCACTACCTGTCACCTTCCTCAAATACTTTAAGTTCTACAGTTGGCTAATTTTACAACCAAGATAAATCAGAGACAAATCATAACAAGGTATAAACATACTACAAAGGCAAAGTGTAGCCAGGTGTCAGCCTATAATCCTAGCTACTCAAGAGGCTGAGATCTGCAGATCGTGGTTTGCAGCCAGCCCAGGCAGGAAAGTCCATGAGACTTTTATCTCCACCTAACTACTGAAAAAGCTGGAAGTGGAGCTGTGGCTTAAGTGACAGAGTGCAAACCTTGGGCAAAAAAGCTAAGGGACAGCAGCCACGTCCTGAGTTCAAGCCCTGGTAATGGCAGAAGAAAGGAAGGAAGGAAGGAAGGAAGGAAGGAAGGAAGGAAGGAAGGAAGGAAGGAAGGAAGGAAGGAAGGGGCACAATCTCTCTGTGACTGTTTGTTCAGCAGTGAAAAGACATGCTGAAGCTGAGCCAGGAAAAAGCAAAATTATGACAGAATTAAGTGCTTCTGAGCTGTAATAAAATACAGAAGAGACAAAGCACTGAAAACCCACTAGGATTCCATAATCAGAATATGGCCCACTAGTTTGAAAGTTCAGAGTGTTTCTAAGGAAGCCAGCAGTGGGATTTGTGGAAGATGCACCGTAGATATGATTTATGTCAGAAAGACCCCAAGCAACTGCCCGCCAGGGCCCACAACCTAAGAACAGGCTTTGGCATAGTATCAAAAAATTAGTGAACAAAAAATGTTTATGCATATGCTCAAAAGTAAAATAAAATATTTATGATACCTAAATATTATCTTTGTGGTTTTGTGCTTAATTGACTTTTTGATTAACAAGCCAACCACAGAACCCAAACTGGCTGGATTGGAAGATGTGTGCAGCACTGATCGTCAGTATAACAGGCTGCATTAAGTCTACAGGGCTGAGCTCAGAGGGAGCTTATAGGGCTAGGGGTCCTGAGGGAAGTCAGAGCCCTAATCAGAGATGGTGGGGTTCAGTGAAACCCCAAGCTGTGTTGGTAGCACTAAGGTTTCAGGGTCAGGTTGGAGGGGAAGAAGGACCTTCCAGATGAGGTACTATGTACTCAGTCCCCTGCAAACAGATCCTGGGGCCTCAAGAGACTCTCAGCAGGCTTAATCTGCTAAAAATCTCTGCAGTCAGCACTTTCTACAGAGCAGCAGCATTGGAGAGATTGTGTCCAAACTGCACAGCTTCAAGCACAAGTGCCTCCTGGCCTTGTAGTAGGCCTTGCAAAGTCTTCCATTTAAAATACGGAGTTGACATCAGGCTGAGATCTGAGGATCGAGGTTCAAAGCCAGCCTGGTCAGAACAGTCTGTGAGACTTTTATTTCCAGTTAACTACTAAAAAACTGGAAATGGCTCTGTGGCTCAAGTGGTAGAGTGATAGACTTAAGCACAGAATCTCAGTGATAGCACCCAGGCCCTGTGTTCAAGACCCAGAACCATAACCAGCATACACATACACACACACACACACACACCACACACACACACACACACACACACACACACATACACACACACACACAGAGAAAATTAAAAGTTACACAGATTTACAAAATAGCACAAGCACTAAATTTAGGAGTCTCTGAACAACTCCCTCACAGACTGAAGACCATTGGAACTACAATACGTTTGTGAGCCTAGCATGCTGCTGGACCCAGGAATATTGGGGTAGCCTTTCTCCCAGAAGTCAGGGGAAGAAAGCCCAGATGGCCAGGCCAGTCCACCATCCTGTGCCCTGTGCAGGAGAAGGCTGATGCTTCTTCAGATAAGCCAACCACCATCTGCTAAAGTCTAAATGGAGGAGGAAAGGGGGAGTCTCCATGTCCCACCATTCTTCCGCATTCTTCCAGGCTGTCCTGGCTCTCTGGGGCTTTATTTCCTCCTCATTGAGGGCTTCTCACCGCTGTGCTTCTCCTGGTGGGGTGTGGTCTAGAGGATCAGTGAACTTCCAACACAGAGGGCAAGAATCTAAGGCAGACAAATGAATCAGGACTGAAGAAGCCCCGCCCACCTTGAGGGACCAGGCCATCACCCTGCATGGCCATGGCCACAGCCTGCCCACTGGGCTGTGGTAATAGATATCAGAAGTCACTAGAAGCACAGAGAGGACAAGGCGCTGTGATGTGGGCTCTGCCCATGCACACAGAAATACCATGTGAGTCTATCTATGAAAGACAGAGACCACGGGGTGACATGGTCCAAAAAGAAATGTACTCTTGACCTGACTGACAGAACTGCAAAACACTCCTCTGTGCATCACCTTTATAATAATAACAATAAAACATTTTAAAAATAAATAAAAATAAAGGTTTAAAGAGTTGCTGATAGTGAAGTAGAAGGGTGATGGCCAAGGGCAGAAGAGTTGTTTAGTGGACAGTTTTACCTTAACAAGATGAAGAGAGACTTGGTGATTGGATGTACCACAATGTAAGACAGATCTAATAGTAGTAAATTGCATGTTTAACTGTATTTAAAGTTTCAAAAAAAACAAAACTTAAAGAAAAAATGAGAGGAACAGAAACAAACACCTTCTTTTCCATATGATGGGATCACACTGTAGCCCTGGCTGGTCTCAAATGAACAATTCTCCTGTCCAACCTCTAGAGTACTGGGAGTACAGGCATGTGCTACCATTCCTGATCATACTCCCTAATTTCTATAAATCCTGAAATAGGTGTTCACAGCCTGCCAATAACCTCTTAGTGAAGTTTGCATCTGTGCCTTAATGTCAGCTAACCACTTACAAAGTAGCACTTAGAGACTTTGCCACCATGACCCAGCCCATGGAGCTCCTTGCTCAGCTTGGTGGCAGGCTCTGCCTCTAGTCCTAGCTTCCTCTTTCCAAGGAAGTGCTGTCCTCTGAGTTTCTGAGTGGAACCTCCTTGAATGGCCAGCCTGACAGGTGGAGCTACATATTTTGTTTGAGGGTTGTTGGATTTCTTTCGGATCCCACATGACATGAAGTCAGGGGCCCAAGAATAGAAGGCTTTCTCTTCTAAACTGCTTTAGATCTCTGCATCCAGGAAAAAATAGAACTTAATGCGCTCCAGAGACTTGCTTGTTTTCCCATCTCTCCTTGTCCTGCTCCTGCTCTTCTTTGTTCTCCTATTTCTTTCTCTTCCTATTTCATCCTCCTCTTCTTCCTTCTCCTTCTCTTAATCTCTCCTCCTCCTCTCTTCCCATCAGATCTGGGACCCAAAGGGGAGGACAGGCCAGCAGGGGGGTGCTAAGTAAATGTTAATGGCCCAGCAGGCTCAGACTGGAATGTCTTTGGGGGATTTCAGCCTTGTTTTGACAGATGAAGCCCGGCATCTGGATGGCATTGGGGTAAGGAGCCATCAAGAGCAGATTCTGATCCCTCCATCCCTCCCCCCAGGCAGCCAGCTTGTAGCATTTCTTTTCTTAGTCTTCTCAAAACAATGTTGAGTCTACCCATCCTCTCCAGGGTACGTTTTTCTATTTCATTAACTTCTGCTCTCAATATAAATGATTTTTTCTCCTATTATTTTTTTTCTTCTGAACTTAAGATAGATCTTCATGCACTAATTCTAGGGCACAGTGTTTTCCTGGGGCTTGCCAGATGTATCAGGATCCTTTTCCTGACACAGTGCCCTGGATGTGTTTTATGGCCAAGCAGCTTGTTGCTTAAAGATGAGGTCATGATGGCTGAGCACAGTGGCTCGTTCCTGCAATGCCAGCCACTGGGAAGGCAGAGATGGAGAAGATCAGAGTTTAAAGTCAACCAAGGCAAAAAGTGACAGCCCATCATAACAAACAAACCAGGCAGGCGCAATGGCATCCGTCCTCCCAGCTATGTAGAAGGCATAGATTGGAAGGACTGTGTTCAAAGTTGGCCCCAGCGACAAAGTGAGACCGAAAAAAATAACTAAAGCACAAAAGTCTGGAGGTATGGCTCAAGTGGTACAGCATTTGCCTAGGAAGCATAAAACCTTTAAACCCTAGTATCACCAAAGAAAGGGGGAGAGAGACAGAGACAGAGAGATAGACAGAGGCAGAGACAGAGACAGAGCAGGAGAGTGAGAGGGAGAGAGGGGAGAGAGAAAGAGAGGTCAGATCATTGTTCACATTGTTAATGTACCCAGTGGAAGATCAGAGGCATGTTAACCAGCAACAACTCAGAGGAGAGGGACAAAAGTCAGACAGGACAGGCTGGATCTCCAGGAACTCTGAGGAGCCAGAAGGGACACTTGCTGAAGCCCACCAGGATTTGAGGAAAGACCTCTCCCAAGACAAGCAGACTCTAAGGGCCAGCATTGGGAGTCAGGAACTGAATGGGAGGGCCTGGGGTAGGCTGCCACCCAAAGTCATCCATTAAGAGCCAGAGTTACAGAAGGAGAGTCTGAGGGGGAGACAGTAGAAGTAGGGGTGAGACTGGTTGGCATGACCATTGGTCAGATGACACAGGAATCGACCATCTACTCCCACTTCTGGGTGGGAGCAGTTAAGGGCGTGGCACATATGTTCCCTTTGTGAGCTCATCCAGGCAGGAGCAGATCCATTGCTGAATTCTCCAGGACAAAGCTGTCGGTTCTCCAGGGGAAGGGAGAGGCGGCCTCGGGCCACACAGCGAGTGGGGCAGAGCCAGGTCATTCTTTGGGCTCCTAGGACATGGAAGCTGAGCTTGTTTTAACACCTCAGTGTACAAATGACTACATGGGATGAGAGACCCGCCCCCCACAATGCCTGGATGCTGGAACCAGAGTCCAGGCCCAATTCCAGAGCTCACTCATGTCAGGTCTGACTGCCCACCCCTCACACAAACACAGAGGTGTGCAGCGGAAGAAGCAGAGGAGGGAGATTTGTTACACCACACAGGCAGCCACAGGAAGAGGCATGGTGAACACTTCCACACATCTTTAGGGTACTGTCATGAGCTTCCGATTTAAATGTCTTAAAGGTTTTAGGTTTTGTGAGCTTTCAGTTTAAATGTTGTTGATGAATCCTGTCCCTCTTGATTTCAAGGTGGCTGCAAGCTAACTTAGAGCAAAGAGGTGGAAAGCTGAGGCAGAGGTGTCCAACCTTCTCTGTCACTTACAGTTATCTGGTGGGCCTGAGGAGTGAGGGAGGCAGTGGGCTGGGGGGGGGTTGTTTATTTGTTTTTTAAGCAAAAGCAGTTTCTAAGTACCTGTCACTGTGCCCCAAATCACAAGATCCCCAAGGAGGGGGGCATAAATCCTCAGGAGAGCAGAGCCTGGGAGCAATGACTTGTATTCCTGGTTCTGTGGTCAGATACCCATCTTCCAGGGAGACTGTAAAGCCTGAAAGGAAATCAGCCGTCCATCCCATGGTGCCTATACATGGAGACCTGCTCACTCCCAACTCACCCTCAAGGGCTGGGAGGTGTCTTTCAGGACAGAGAAAGAAAGAGAAAGGGAAAAGAAATGGGGGGAGGGGGAGGAAAAGAGGAGGGGAGGGAATGGAGGGGAGCAAAAATGAAAACAACCAGATGAAGGAAAGATTTCTTGGCAAGATAGTGAAGCCTAATTGTACCAGGACACATGCGCATTATCTGAGGAAGGAATGGATGGGGACTTTTTAGGCTCTGACCCAAGTGGGGATGAGGCATGCTTTCCTCCTTGAGTGAATCTTCAAATCCTCCTCAGCCAGTGTTCCTGACTGCACACACAGAGGCAGGGTGGACCCGGCACTTGCTTCTCCCGGCATGAGCCTGTTCAGGAGGTCTCCCATCTCAAGGAAATGACGGAATGTCTCAATGAATTTTGAGTGCAAGAGACTCAGCCAGAGAAGGCATCTGCTTGAACCTCCTGCAAGTAACAGATACGTGTGTGTGTGTGTGTGTGTGTGTGTGTGTGTGTGTGTGTGTGTGTGTGTGTGTGTGTGTATGTCTCCTAATTTCCTCATTGGCAAATTGCCATAGGACACAGTGTTCACTGGGCTTCTCAGAGCTCATTCCACCCAAATTCTTCCCAAGCAATGGGGGCATCACCAATTTGCCAAGCAATCCTTTTCTGGTGGTTTCTGCTTCACTTCCCTTCTCCTCCTTCCTTTCCCTTTCTCCTTCCCTTTCAATTCCCTCCTCCCCCCCCCTTTCTCCCCTATGCCTTCCCTTTCTGCTCTTCCCTTTCCTTTCCTCCCCTCCCCTCCCCTCCCCTCCCCTCTTGCTCCTTGTTCCCACCCCAAGCCAATGCCATGAGTCCTCCTTTGACTGAGGTTTTCTTGGACTGATGGTGGATCCACCCCAGCTCTGGCCCCCTGTGCGTGGACCTTTGTCTTCGGGTTTGCTCCGAGGGCCCCATCTCTGCTTAGAAGGCACTGTGCTGCTCTTCCTTGGGGCTTTGTAGTGATTATTTCAGGTAAATTTGTTCCACCCTGCTCTGGGCAGTGCTGTGGCTCTGAGATGTCTGAAAGGTTCTCTGAGTGTGAGGGGCAGGGAAGTCCCTACGGACAAGTCAACACACTCCATCTGCCTTGTGTACTCACACTCACCCAACTTCCACCATAGCTTCCCATATGCCGGAAGAGAGCAAGGGGACTTCCTGAAGAGGAGCAAGCTCCTGGTTACAGGACTGCTGGTCACTCCCACATAGTCTGGGGTGGGGGTGGGGGTACTGTGCAACACAGTAATCAAGACACGGAGCAGAGGGCGAAGTTGCTGAGCTCAGGCTGTGCAACAAGGGCAACTAGGGAGGTCACCCCATCAGGCCCAGTGCACCAAGGTCCCAGGACAAATATTTGCCTGCATTTTACTCTTCCCTCCATCTTCCTTTGTTTACCTAGATGTCACGTAGCCTTTCGAAGTCCCATCTGACTGGCAGCTGGAGGTCCTGGCGGCCACACAGCTGGGCAGATGTTAGGAATGTGGGCTGAGGGTGGACTCTCAGAAGCTTGTGAACCTCTTTCAGGACTCCATTCTCTACTAGCCAGACCTGGTGAGCAGCCCCTCCTGCATGGCAAGTCTGCCTCCGCAGTGGAGGGTGATGGTGTGGTCCACCCCAGCACGGCTGACTCCCAGAGTGCATCTGCTATGTTATCAGTTGGCATGATCACTGAGGGGATATTTTGCAATCTTGCTGGCTAGGATGACCGTCTAACCTTGACCCTGATCACTGTGTGTTTGAAAGCTCAGTATGTACCCCTGCGGAGTTTGAGCATTGTGGGTCACAGTGGGAGGTCCCGCAGTCCTCTCTGCCACTGTCGAGCTGCTGAGAAAAAACACAGGATCTGTCCAGGGGAGGTGAGGGCCACTTGGTACCAGGCAGTCTTTTTTGTGTTTGTGGGTGCCAGTCCTGGGGCTTGAACTCAGGGCCTGAGCATTGTCTCTTAGCATTCTTTTTTTTTTTTTCTCAAGGCTGGTGCTCTATCACTTGGGCCACAGCTGGCTCATTGGAGATAAGAGTTTTACAGACTTTTCTGCCCAAGCTGGCTTTGAATCATGATCTTCAGATCTCAGCCTCCTGAGTAGCTAGGATTACAGGTGTGAGCCACAGTGCCTGGCCCAAGCAGTCATCTAAAGAGCATTGACATGAAGGAGAAGGAAGAGGAAGAGGAGGGGGAGGAGGAGGAGGGGGAGAGGTGAAGGGGAGGGGGAAGAGGAACCAGGTACTTGCTTCCTAATGATGGGTACCCATCCTGCCCCTCCCTAGCTATGCTACTGGCTCAGTAAGGATAATAGATATATCCAATGTACAGAGAATGTTCAGGATTGAAATGGCTGGTTCCTGTACAAAAAGCACCCAGCACTCAGTGAGTGGGAGAGCATCCAGCCCTGTAGCTGTCTCTACTGAGCACAGATCATGAGTGAATACCAGATGGATCAGCAGGCTGAGGAATGTGAGTCACAGTTAAGGAATCTGACAAGGAACAGGTATTTGGGATAAAATATAAATTAGCAATAGATCTGAGGGCAGCCTGGGTTACATCTGGGATCTGGATGGTTCTTTATGATAGCAGGTGTCAGACATGGCCAGGTCCCAGACCCAGTGACATCAAGTCAATTCTGAATCAGCACTTGAATGAGCAGACCCTGGAAGTTAGCCAATCCTGTGGGACCCATCTTCTGCCCCAGAGCCTTTGCACATGTCTTCTAAGTCCTGTTTTCCATGGAGGAACTTACTGGAAGCTCAACAATTCTGATCTTTGCTCCAAGATGAAGTAGAAGCCCCAGAGGAGACTTGTGCCTCTGATGAGGAGCTGGGACCATCAATGGGAACCCTAGTTGAACTTAAGAAAGCAACTCAAGGCCACAGGCTGTGCCTGAGTCAAACTTTGGTACCAGAATAAGGCTCCAGATGTTGAAACTGGGAACATCAAAGCATCACAATAGCTACTGGGGAGTGTGACATCCAGAGGACTGATGTTCCTGGCTAGTCATGGCAGAAAAGTCAAAGACACTCCATCTCCAAAAAGCCGGACTAGCCACACAGAAAAACTACACTAGAAGCGTGTCTCAAGCAGTACAGTGCCAGCTAAGCAAGCAAATCTTGCTACAGCATAAGGGGGCAGATGCCATCTGCAAATCAAGGAACGAGACCTCAGCTGAACCAGTCTTGACCTTAGACTTCAGCCTCCATGACTGAGAAAAAGCAAGTTTCTGTCATTAACAGCACCCTGTCTGTAGGTGTAGGCTCCTAGCAGGAAGCTATGCTGCACATATGTATGGCCCCTGCACCAGAATTAATTATGTCTACATCATATATAACACATACAAGGAAGTGGTTACAGTTTTTAGGGGAGGGGTGCAGCTGCCAATCACTGAAGGCCTCACTGCCCAGGAGGGCTGGATGTAGAAGGCAGGTGGGTCAGGCAGGGAGCAGAAAGGGCAGGTGACCAGCCAGGCTCAGGCCAGGCCTTTGGCTACAGGACTTCACCCTGCAGGGTGCCTGGAGGATTTTCTGGACAGGGAATGACACAGTGGGGTCTAGTCTCAGGCAGTCCATTCTGGAGACCGTCCTGGATTGTGCAGTGGGGAAAAGAAGCAGACATCTAATCAGGTGGCTGTTTTGAGGGTCCCTGAGAGGCCGCCACAGTGGCCTGCTAAAGGTCTCCGGTGGCTGCTTGGCCCGTTCCCAGCTTCCAGAGCAATGTGGCAAAGGGTCAGGAGAGGACAGCTGGACTGGGCAGCCATCTCTCTGTAGGGCCACCCATCCAGCCCTGGGGGAAGAGAACTACCCAGCGCTGGGCTTGGTTTCTTGCCTCTCAGAGCAGCTGGTGAGTCTGAGCCGTGATAGCATGCTCAGGCCTCTGAGCAGGATCCTCCAGCAGCTCCAACGATTCACAGATAAATTCCACAGCTTTTGCATCTTTTGGCCCAGCTGGCTTTCCATAGACACTGACATACATGAGTGATCTGTTGGTAAGGTTATCCCATGTGTTCTCTACTCTTAAGCTCAGGGGTGATGAGGGAAAGATCTAGAAGGTGGTATTAATGAGCTCGAGGAGCTTGGATGATGACAGGAGAGGCAGCGTGTAAAAGCCTATTCACAAGATGACAAAAACAAGGGAGCTGGGTGTCTAAGCTGACTCTCTATAACTTCTCAATAATGTGATAACGTTCCTATAAAAGAAATTTATAGACAGGCACGGGGCAGAGCTGGGAAGCAGAGCCTGTGGGTTTTAGAGAAAGCACACAAACCTCAATGGGGAATTGGAGTAAGTTTGTTTATGGCTGGGGTGGCAACCGTGGCCTCTCAGATTCCAAAATCACAGTTGCTCTTTTTTTTTTCTTGTAATTGGCAGGCAACAACTGGTGATGAACCCAGAGATGGTGTGTGTGTGTGTGTGTGTGTGTGTGTGTGTGTGTGTGTGTGTGTGTACGTGTGCATGTGTGCATGTGTGTACGTGTGCATGTGTGCATGTGTGTGTCCCTGTCCTAGGGCTTGAATTTAAGGCCTGGGTGCTGTCTTTGAGCTTTTTGTGCTAAAGGCTTGCACTCTATCACCTGAGCCACAGCCCCATTTTTAGCTTTTTGGTGATTATTTGGAGATAAGAGTCGCCATGGACTTTCCTGCCTGAGCTGAGCTTTGAACTGTGATCCTCAGATCTCAGAGTCCTGAGTATCTAGGATGACAGGTGTGAGTCACCCATGCCCAGCCAACATTGATTCCTCTTCAATTAAGAAGACACTGTAAAGTAGTGTCTGGAAACTGCAGCTTGTTGCTCAGGCCAACGGTTTAAGTGTAGCCTGGAGGGTGAGGAAAGGAAAGCCTCCTGGTCAGTAACATTTACCTTGAACCTATAGACTTACGCTGGTTAGGACAGTCTTCTAGGCATAAGAATTGCATGTGCAAAGGTCCTGAGGCAGAAAAGAATGTGGGTGGTTTCCAGCAAGAAGTGAATGCTGGAGTGAAAGTGAATGTGAAGGAAGACAGTAGCTGAATCGGACAGGAAAATGAGTGTAATTTGGCTTAAAAAAAAAATCTGACAAAGGGCCACGCTGTTTGGTAGCCATCTCTGAGAGTTTGTGTTGCTCTAGATCCCACCGGTACTTGATGTCATATTCTGGACTTGGCCACTTGAATTCTTGTTGGTCCAGTTCTTTATCTTTAATGGCCTCATTGAGCTATCACTGCTGTGTAACAGTGCATGTATCTGAAGTGGACAGGGTGGTGACCTTTGACCTGGCCCACACCTCAGTCAGCATCATCCACCGCCAGCCTTTGCCCAGGCCCCTGCCACGGCAGTCCCAGCACTTCTGACTGGTTCTTTCCATCAATACCACCTGGCTTGCCTTTGCTGGAGCATAGGAATCAAATTCTGGATGTGGTGTCCTTTCCATGCTCGCTGTCTTCTTCCATGAGCAGTGCACCTGTCGCTGCAGACCTCCACGGCACACTCCTCCTCCGTGTGCATGGGGAGGGGAGCCTGGACATGCTTAGCCACTGGCATGGAGAGGGGCCTGGACAGGCCCAAGTCAGCAAAGTCACAAATAAAGCTGCAGCCAGACTCACGTGCAAGCATTTGTAAAGACAAACGATGTCACTGGGGTTTACAACAAAAACAACTAGCAAATTTGCTCACTGTTCCATTTAACACAACCAGGTTTGCTAAAAATTGAAAGGCCACCAAACACATATGAGTTGATTGCATATTTTGAGTTAATGCATATTTGTAATAGGAAGAGACTTTATTGTGATGATCTAGGCATGTCAGAGAGTACACTTTTGTGTGCCAGTGCTGAGTCTTGAACCCAGGGTTTGAGCACTGACCCTTAGCTTTAGGACTAGTGCTCTACTGCTTGAACCACAGCTCCACTATACTTCAGGCCTCTTGGCGGTTCATTGGAGATATGAGTCTCATGGACTTTCCTGCCTGGGCTACCTTTGAAGCTTGATCCTCAGACACAGACACAGAGAGATCCACAGACACAGAGAGAGAATGCATGAGCAGGGGCTTGAACTCAGGGCCTGAGCACTGTCCCTTAACATTTTTGCCCAAGGCTGGCATTCTACCCCTTGAGCCACAGCTCCATTTTCTGGCTTTTTGGTAGATAATTGGAGATAAGCATCTCATGGGACTTTCCTGCCTGGGCTGGCTTTGAACTGTGACTCTCAGATCTCAGACATCGGAGTAGTAGGATTACAAGTATGAGCCACTGGTCCTCAGCTTGAATTGCTATATTTAATTTTTAAGTAATTATTATTCATTTCTAGGAACTCAAAACCCAAGTGGTCCATGTATCATCTTGTACCCTGCATGTACTTACTTCATTCAATTCTAGGAGCTTCTTTGAACATTCCATCCAATTTTCTACTTAGACAGCAAATCATCTATAAAAGAACAAAGCAAAATAAACACAATCTGTTTTGCTTTCTCTTCCAACACTGAAGTGCAGGGTAGAGACTTTGGGAAATGTTGAGAAGTCATTGTAAGCCTGGGGGTCTAGTTCTGATTGAGATTAACATTTGGCTGTGTGTGTGTGTGTGTGTGTGTGTGTGTGTGTGTGTGTGTGTGTGTGTGTGTGTGTGTGTGTGTGTGTGTGTGTGTGTGTGTGTGTGTGTGTGTGTGTGTGTGTGTGTGTGTGTGCATGTGCACCAGTCCTAGGGCTTGAAATCAGGACCTGGATACTTTCCTTGAACTTCTTCTTGGTCAAAGGTCTAATTCTAGCTTTTTGGTGGTTAATTGGAAACGAGAGTTTTACAGACTGTGATTCTCAGATCTCAGCCTTCCGGCTTTTTTTTTTTCTTTTTTTGTTTATGTGGTGCTGAGGAATCAAACCCAGGGCCTCAGGCATGCAAGGCAAGCGCTCCACCACTGAGCCACCTTCCCAGTAGCTAGGATTACAGGCATGAGCCACTGGCGCCTGGTGACTGTTGGGTATACCGTTGGTCCATTCCCTTCTATTCCAGTCCATTGAAAGCTTCTCAGAAATGGATGGGAGGTTTTGCCAAAAGCAAACATCCCTGTCCACTTAAATGATCATATACATTTTCCTTCCTAGTATGGGAAATTGATACACTGATAAAGTTTTCAAATATTGAAACTATTCTACATCCTTAGGATAAATCTCATTTTTTCTAGCCATGGTGTAATATCTTTTCATATATATATATATAATATACATGTATGTATGTATAAAAGGATTCTGCATATATTTATATACATAATTTATATATATTGTTGCCAGTCCTGGGGCCTGAACTCAGGACCTGGGTGCTCTCCCTGAGCTTTTTGTGTCAAAGGCTAGTGCTCTGCTACTTGAACCATGGCTCCACTTCTGGCTTTTGTGGTGGTTAATTGAGGGTAAGGGTCTCACAGACTTTCCTGTCCAGGCTGGCTTCCAACCCTCCTGAGTCGCTTAGGCCTAAGCGAGCCACTGGTGCCTGGTCTTTCTTGTGTATTTTGAGTGTGGTTTGCTGGTATTTTGTTTAGAATCCTGTATCTTATTCCTGGGGGAAGTTGGTCTGAATTTTCTTCTCTTGCCATGTCTCTTAGATTGATAGCAAGGTAATGGTTACTTCAAAGACTGAGTTGGGGAGAATTCTACTCTCCATTTTTTGCAAGGGCATACTCACACACACAGACACACACATACATACAATAGTTATTAAATCTTCTTTGGTGGAATCCCCCAGGGAAACTTCTGGAACTTGAAGCTTCCTTCATGGGAAGGTTTTTCAGCAGACATTCAATTTCTTGGCTCGTTTTTCCTGGGGGAGCTTGAAGGTGGGCACGTGGTGAAGCATCCTGGAAGGAGAGGCCCTGGAGTTGGGGAGAACAAGAGAACAAATGCAGAGGGACCAAGTCGCCTCTGGCTTGAGAATGGCCTTCACTCCCGACTCCATGATGCAGTGAGGTGGGCAGAGTGGAGGGGTGGCGGGTGCGCATGCGTGTGCACGTGCATGCATGCATGCACATGCACACACAGGCCGAGGGCTCTCCGAGGCTCAGGGCCTGACAGACAATAGTCAACCATGAGCAGCAGCCCCAGGGACTCCGGCTGTCATCCAGAGACTGCAGCAGTCACAACCCTGCTCGTTTGTTTGAGGGAACAAATTCACACTGGGTTGCAGAAAGGGCAGCAACTACTTATTTTTCGTGCTGTTACTGGGACTCCAACTTAGAACCTCACATTCTCCCTTGGCTTGGTGTTCTACCACTTGAGCCACGCCCCCCTCCACACATCCCCACATTTGGATTTTTGCTGGGGAATTGGAGACAAGAGTCTCAGGGATTCTTCAGCCTGGACTGGTTTGAACGGTGAGCCTCAGATCTCAAGCTCCTACCTAGCTAGGATTACAAGTGTGCTGCCAGCACGTGGCAGGGATTTTTCTTTTCCAATTTTGGAAGAAAGAAGGAAGAAAGAAAAGGGGGATCAAGGGAGGGAGGAGGGAAAAGAGTTAAAAGCCAGTTCTCTACTGGGATATCCCCTCAAAGTAAATACAAGTGCTACTTGAAATTGTAGCCACAAGGCTGGTCCTGAGCCTTCCCCCAAGAGAGCTGGAAGCCCTCTAATGATGTCCATTTTCCATGCAGCTCTACCTGCCCCACACTGGCTCTGCCCTAGGAAAACAGCCCACTGGGCTCTGACATCATTAAAACACAAAAGCCAAACAGGGCACTGGTGGCTCACACCTGTAATCCTAGCTACTCAGGAGGCTGAGATGTAAGGATTGTGGTTCGAAGCCTGGGAAGAAAAGTCTGTGAGACTTTATCTCCAAATAAGCACCAAAAAGCCAGAGTTAGGTGTGGCTCAAGTGGTAGAGCAACTGCCTTGAGTGAACAAACTAAGAGACTGTACTCACGACCTGAATTCAAGTCCCAGAACTGGCACAAAACATACATACAGGGGCTGGGGGTTTAGCTCAGCGGAAGAGCACCCGCCTGGTGAACGCAAGGCCCTGGGTTTGGTCCTCAGCTCTGGGGAAAAAACATACATACATATAACAGTCTCGGGCTAGGGCAGAGGCTGAAATGGGAAACCAGCCCTCCTCCCTGGACTAGGTTTTGGGACTTCCAAGGGACTTGAAAGCGCTTTCCCATCTTGCAACACACATCCCTCCCAGCCAGAATCACTGCTTTCCGCACTCACCTTGTTCTCTGAAAAGGCCTCTCTCTCTTCCCATGGGCCAAAGGAGCAGTGCCGAGGTTTCAATTCTGTTGCCAGGAATTGACACTGGACCCCAAAGTCTCCCAGAGAGCTTAACTCTAGGATCAGACCAACCCTGGCAAATACAGAGGTTACAAAGCCACAAAGTTTCTTAGGCAAATATTTAAAATCTCTCCCCCCACCACACACACAAATAACAGCACAAAATGAGCTGAAACGGGCACAGGAACGGGGTGAGCTTTGGGGGCTCACCCTTCTTCCCAACTTAAATCCCAATTCCCCAAAGCTACATGAGGCAGGGTTAAGTCTAGGTCCAGGCCATGTCCAGCACAGCTTCTGTGGCCACAGGTCAAATATACTCTTGGTTTATTTGTTTTGCATTTTGTGTATTTTTAAGAACCATCAAAACACAGTGAAGGATTCTTACATTCACGATGGGACCTAAAGGAATCTTCTTAAAAATGTACTTTCCCAAGAATTTATTTCAACACTTTTCGCCTTCTTCCTATGAGATTTCTTTTTCTTTGTAAAATAGAAATTGCCCCCTCAACTCCCTGCCACCTTGGCCTGTGAGACATAGAAAGGCCCTGGGAGGTGGAGTGGCTGACCTGTGACCCTATGAGTTGCTCTTGAAAGAAGCTCCGGGACAGAAGAATCCAGAAGATTCTGCCTTCCATACTGTCTCCACAGCCTGCACCTGAACTTTGCCTATGCGCTGGGCTCCTATCTTGTGAATCCTCCTTCCCTCCCTCTGATTTCTTCCCTCCCTCCCTTCCTTCCTCCCTGTCTTCCTTCCTTCCTTCCTTCCTTCCTTCCTTCCTTCCTTCCTTCCTTCCTTCCTTCCTTCCTTCCCTCCCTCCCTCCCTCCCTCCTTCCTTCCTTCCTTCCTTCCTATCTTCTCTCATTCCTTCTTTCTTCCCTCCCTCCTCCAGTCCTCTCTCCTTCCCTCCTTCCTTCCCTCTTTTCCTTTTTTCCTTCCTGTCCTCCTTTCTTCCCTTCTTCATTTGTTCTTTGTTCTTCCTTCCTTAGTTCCTTGCTTTCTTCATACTTTTTCCTTTCTTCCATCTTTCTTTTCTTCCTTCCTTTTCTCCTCCCTATCTCCCTTCACTCCACCCCTTCCTTCCTTTATTCCTCCCAGCTCCAACTCATTTGATACCCCCCCATGTCCACCATCCTGTTGAAACCAAGTTTTCGGACCCCATGCCCAAGCTCCAGGAGTTCTATATGTCAGATCTGGCTAATTGTCCCTGTGAGCCAAGTAAAAAGACAAAGGGGAGGCAGAGCAAGATTTATTTCAAGGCAGCCATGGTAGATGGCACTTGAGTGTTTCTTCTAGGAGTAGAGATATTTGCATGTGGCTTCAGGTGGGCTGCCTGTCTGCTTTCCCGGGATTGGTCAGGTAGCACCTTGTTGTGATCAGAGTCACTGAGGCTAGGGCAGGTGGTTTGGCCCTTCCTGGGTTCTAAGATGGCTACAGAGTGACAACAGGAGAAAATGGCTCAGGGCAAAGGACATAGATAGGAAAGGGATGCTCTACCTTTATCTTGCTCCTAGTTAATTTGTGAGACCAAGTATGAAGTCAGTGTGTCTCAGCAGAAAGAGCACACGTGCACATGCCAGTGATGGCACTTGAACTCAAAGCTCTACCACTTGAGCCACTTATGGCTTTTCTGTATAGTTTATTAGACTTTCCTTCAAACCATAACCCTCAGATCTCTGCCTCTTGAGTAGCTAGCATTGCAGGCATGAGCCACCAGCACCCAGCCAGAGAGCAAAGTCACACAAGTGTCTCCACTATGCCTCTTCTCCCCTGTGTGGCTCCCCCCACTCCCTGAAAACAACCCCATTGTGCAATGTTGAACTTTCAAACTGACTTTTGTGTTCTTCCATTCCCATGCCCTCATCTCCTTGTTGCAGCTGGTGGAAGGTTGGGGAGTGTCCATGGCAAGGCATGAGAACATGGGCTATATGTTGCATATAAAGGGGGTGGAGCTGGCATTAGTAGCTCACACCTTTAGTCTTTGCTACTCATGAGGCTGAGATCTGAGGATTGTGGTTCAAAGTCAGCACAGACAGGAAAGTCCATGAGACTCTACCTCCAATTAACTACCAAAAAGCCAGAAGTAGAGTTGGTGGTGTACTAGCATTAAGCAAAAAGAGCTAAGGGACACCACCAGGCCTTGAGTTCAAGCCCCAGGACAGATCGGCCAGAATGCACACAAAAAAGAGGGGGGAGGGTGGGGACAGAGGCCTCAGTAGAAGGATGCAAGAGAGATGTATCTGGAAACCAGGCCGTCCATTGCCTGCCGGTGTGCATGTTCCTTCCTTACCCAGCCTGGGCTTCCAAAAGCTCTTATGATCTGGCTGCAGCTCCTCAAAGCTTGAGCAATCCGAATTTCTGCTCATCTGACAGATTGACTGATTCATTAATTGACAGATTGGGGGGGTGGGGAGCATGCACTGGTCCTGGGTCTTGAACTCCGGACCTGGGCACTGTCCCTGAACTTTTTTGCTCAAAGCTAGTGCTTTCCACTACAGCCTCACCTCCATGTCTGGCTTTTTTGGTGGTTAATTAAGATGAGAGTCTCACTGAGTTTTCTGCCTGGGCTGGCTTCCAATTGCAGTCCTCAGGTTTCAGCCTCCTGAGTAGCTAGGATTACAGGCATGAGCCACTGGCTGATTGACTTTTTCTTTTTCTTTTTTTTGCTCCCTAATGCCTACTGCCTGGCATCTTAGACAGTTCTCTTCTCCCTAACCCTGTCCAGGAGGACAGGGTTCTACTCCACAGCCCCAGAGGTATTCTCTAGTTCTTGCTGCTTCAGTGAACTGATGAAGTCTGTACTTTGGAGTGGCTTCCTCCAGAAGCAGGTGGCATGAGGTGCGGGGATGGGGGGTAATCCCAGAGACAGAGACAGGGAATCAACCAGGGGGGGCACCCACTGCTCTAACACTGGGACGCTCTGCCCCCAGTCCAGTGGGCCTTTGGAAGATGGAATCTGGGACTAGCCGGTAAATTCACATGGTCTGGAATGAGTACATTCTATTTCATAGTAGCCCAAATTATTTTCTTTTAACTATAAAAAGTTGTAGAGTGGTTGTATCAACGAAGGCATTGAATCTGACAGAGCTTCACCACAGAGGAAGCCAATGTTTCAGGGTGGCTGTCAGCCACACTGCCTGGGCTCAGCTCCAGGCACCGGCTGGGGAACTCAGGCAAGAATCTTGTTCTTTTTCTGTCTCCCAACTCACAATGATATGTAGATGTGTGCTCTGCAGTTTGCTGTAACTGTTAAGTCAATACTCAGATAATAACAGGCCTGTGGGGCAGCACAGAGTATTGATTGCGGTGTATTACCTTAGATCAAAGCCTTCCATGACCAGCAGTCTTGATCTGACTACTTTCCCCATGCCCCCTGAACCTTGACCCAGCACACATAAAGCCACATTGAGCAACAGACTTTCATCAGTAATTTTGCTTTGACTTTTTGCCAAACATACTGCAATGCCAGCCAGAGTCTCTCTCTCTCTCTCTCTCTCTCTCTCTCTCTCTCTCTCTCTCTCTCTCTCTCTCTCTCTCTCTCTCTCTCTCTCACACACACACACACACACACACACACACACACACAATTGCTTGGGAAGCCTGTTTTCTTAACTGCTAAATAACAGTTCTTCATTGCCCAAAGGAATGTTACTTACATTGGTAAATATAAGGTTTGGGAAAGAACTTGCCATAATAAAGTTTGAAAACTCAGCAAGTTTTTGTTTGTTTAGTGCCCATTGTTAAGATTTCCTTCAACTTTGCATGAGACTAATTCCTGTGTCCTAATAGAGCCATCAGCTCTGATCTCAAGTTCTAGTTCACTTCAACTTCTATTTCACAAGTATTGTCTGCATCTCACTGGACTCTTTTTTTTCCCTGCCAGTTCTGGGGCTTGAACTCAGGGCCTAGACACTGTCCCTGAGCTTCTTTTGTTCAAGGTTAGCATTCTACCACTTGAGCCACAGCATCACTTCTGGCTTTTTCTTCAGGGTTTCATACATGCTAGGCAAGCACTCTACCACTAATCCACATTCCCAGCCCTAGGTCTGAACTCTTTACAGGGGGCAAAAGGAGCTTGTTCAGCTCAGGTGTGAAAAGAAACAAGTCAGGCACTAGTGGCTCACGCCTGTACTCCTAGCTACTCAGGAAGCTGAGTTCTGAAGATTGCAATTCAGAGCAGCCCAGGCAGGAAATCTCTGTGAGACTCTTATCTCTATCTGCCAAAAAGTCAAAAGAGGGGGCTAGGGTTCAAGTAGTAGAGCGCTAGCCTGGAGCACAAAAGGGGCAATTAGGCCCTGAGTTCAAGCCTCAGGACTGGCAAAGAAAGAGAGAAAGAGAAAAAGGAAGGAAAGAAGGAAGGAAGGAAGGAAGGAAGGAAGGAAGGAAGGAAGGAAGGAAGGAAGGAAAGAAGGAAGGAAGGAAGGAAGGAAGGAAGGAAAGAAGAGAGGGAGGGAGGAAGAGAGGGAGGGAGGAAAAGAAAGGAGGGAAGGAAGGAAAAGAAAGGAGGGAAGGAAGAAGGAAGGAAAAAAGAAAGAAGAAAAAGAAAGAAAGAGGGAAAGAAAGAAAGAGAAAAAGAATACACACCAAGGTAAAACCTAAGAGGTTCTGAGAGATATTTCAGGTGATTGCAGCAATGTTAGGTTGGCCTTAGTTAGATTGGCCTAACCAAACCTGGCCCATATTCAAGGTAGAAAACACAGCAAATGTATTTAGACCACCTGTGGTCAAAAAAAAACCATCTGACTGAGGAGTCATTTTGGATGCTTGTGTGTGTGCAGTTTTGTAAACCAGCCTGTGTGTCTCTGAGAATATAGAAACACCCAACGCTGTGTCTCTTGTATTTCCAGAGCACAAGCCCCTGTGGGGCCTCAGGTGTGTCTGTGAGGACGGAGGGTTTCCTCACACATTCTGAAGTGGATTCGAACTGTGTATCCTGTCATTCGGCTTCCGCTGATGCTGTTTACCTGGACAGAGCCTCAAATCCCACAGGTCATGAGCTCAACCCTGACTTCCTTCTCCATCTACTCTCCTGACTATCACAAGCTTCTAAAAATAGGGGTTCCCCAGCCCCCCTCCTTTAGGTTGATTAATTTACTAGAAGGGGGTCTCAGAACACAGGAAATCAAGGATATTATAGGATAGCGATGCATAGAGCAAGATACACCAGAAGTACTCACTGATCTCTCCTCCTCCCCTCCCCAGGACTCCCCAGCTCCAACCATATGGAAACTCTCAGATCTTTGTCCTTTTGGGTTTGTTCTGGAAGCTTCATTAAGAGCCAGGACTGAGTAAATCCCTGGCTTGGAGATCAACTTACTCTTCAGCTGCTGTTCTCATGGGAGGCCGGTGCTGGGGTTGAAAGCTCAGCCCTCTCTTTCTTCCAGACCCTGGTGACCAGCTGCCAGCCTGAAGCACCCATCAGCAGTCACTGGAGCAGAAAACACAGATCACTGGGCACCAGTGACTCACGCCTGTCATCCTAGCTACTCAGGAGGCTGAGATCTGAGGATCGAAGTGCAGAGCCAACTTGGGCAGGAAAGTTTGTGAGACTCTTATTTCTAATTAACCACCAAAAAGCCAGACATGGAGTTATGGTTCAAATGGTAGAGTGCTAGCCTTGAGCAACAAAGCTTTGGGAGATTTCCCAGGCCCTGAGTTCAAGCCCCAGGATGGACACAAAAGAAGAAAAGGCGAATCAGGGGGTCTTAAAGTCTTTCTCCTGTCACATGATAAAAACAGAAGTCATCACAACACAACCAAAGGCTGGCTTTGCACTGCCAACATTTTCTTGAGTGTCTTCCTACCCCTCCCTCTAAGGACCTTGCCTGTGACCTGCACAAAGGTGACAATGAAGTCCACAGCTGGGTGCATTCTCTCCTGTGTTGTCCAGGAACTCCACAAAGCCAGCCATGAAGGCAGAGGTGAAGTGACCAATGGCTGTGGGTTGAGTTGGTGCCTGGCACCTAGCACACAGCCCTCATGGCAAAGCAATTACGTGTGACGTTGTGAACGTGTGCGTCCCCCTCTCTGCTGGCTGCTCAAGGCTACCTTGTATTCCTGGCACCCACAGCACACGAGGTCATTAGTCACGGACTTTTGGTTTGCATTATTGCAGTTTTTCATAAAGCATCAACTCTAAGCTCTGTAGACAAATGAAGACGTCCTTCTGGGGAGTGTGTCCTTGATTAGATTCACACGTTTTTGAACTCCAAGTGGTGTAAAGTCCTCAACGGGGTAACACTCTCCCTGACCGCATGACCATGTGTAAGCCAGTGCTGAATGGAACATGTGTTTGAACTTGTGGCTCAAAAAACGATTTGGCAATATTGGGATTTTGCTCTTTCTCAACATCCCTGCATTGTTGGCTGAGCCTGTGTGCCCTTCATCTGTTCCTCATTAGCCTGGTGTTGTCTGTTCTATCAGGAGAAGTTCACAGCGCCTTAGTCAGAATGAAGGAATACTTTCTCCCCTCTGACATCATTAGTGCATTTCCCACAGCTGCTCTAGACAGAAAGGCGATCGACTCTTCAGAGACTCCTGGAGCCCACTCTATGGGCTGCAGAGAAGCTAGATGTTTGCCCACCTGCCCCACTGGAGTGTGCTGAGACCCCAATTCAAGTCTCTAAGGTGGGCCTGGGGGAGGAGAACCAGCTGTACTGCAAGCGTGACTCGCACAGAAGCAAGAGTCAACAGAGACAAATGATTCCAATAAAGACTGTGGGACAAGGCCTAGTAGCTCATGCCTATAATACTAAGGAGGCAGAGAGAGGAGGATTGTAATTCAAAGACAGCTCCAACAAGAAAGTCCACAAGACTCTTGTCTCCAATTAACCAGGAAAAAGTCAGAAGTGGAGGTATGACACTTGTGGTAGAGTGTCAGTCAAGCAAAAAAAAAAAAAAAAAGTTAACCAATAGCATTGAGGCCCTGAGTTCAAGCCCCAGTACTGGCGCCACCAACACAAAAAGAACTTGGGAAACTTTTTATATTTCTGTCATCTCTGAAACAGCTTATATAACGTAAAGATTATCTAAACATTGCCAGAGAGACTTCTTTTTCTCACGTTCCTGCTGCCTTTATCTCTATCCCTATGATTCTATCCCAGTTTTATGTGTCTTTAGTTCGTCTTGGAAATTCCTCTCTTCCTGAGGAAATAGTTCATTTTGCAGATATGTAAAAACATAGGGATTGATGTGGACTTATCGCCAATATTTTCTTGTAAAATTTGAGATCTCTCTTAGTTCTTTCTCACTCTCAGTTTTCGTTTTTGTATTTGAGCCTTCTCTCTTTTTCCTTCTTTTCTACTGGTCAACTATAGCTATACAACGGAGGCTGGCATTTTTCCTAAAGTGCCAGCTAAGTTGTTGTAAGTTCTTCTCTAAAAGAAATGGGGAAAAAACCCTGTGGATCAGAGTAGGAAAGAGATCCTGAGGCCAGCTGTCTCTGGCTGACATCTCGGAGTTCAGTATAGTGGCCTCGTGCAGCGAGGATACTGACAAATTACTATGATACCATTGTTTTCTGTACACTGTGCTGAGGTCAAAGTAATCTGTCACTCTAAATATGGAGCCCAAGCCAGGTACCGGTGGCTCGTGCCTAGAATCCTAGCTACTCAGGAGGCTGAGACCTAAGGATCCTGGTTCAATGCCAGCCCAGGCAGGAAAATCTGTGAGACTCTTATCTCCAGTTAGCCACCTAAAAACTGTAAGTGGAACTGTGATTCAAAGTGGTAGGACACTAGCCTTGAGGAAAAAAAAAAGCTCAGGGACAGCGTCCAGGTCCTGAATTCAAGCCCCTTGACCAACAAAAATTAATACGGAGAATTAATATGAAGCCATTAATATGAAGCCATTAATTGGTGCTAATACCAGACCAATCTAAACAATTCTGTTCTATTTGGACAACTAAAGACAGCTCTTCGTGGAGCTGGGAAGGTGGCTCAGTGGTAGAGCGCTTGCCTTGCCTGCATGAGGCCCTGGGTTCGATTCCTCAGCACCACATAAGCAGAAAAAAAAAAAAAGACAGCTCTTCGTGTTTGAGTGTATGCCAGTACTGTGACTTGAACTCAAGGCCTTATTTAGCTTGCTTGCTAATAGCTGGTGTTCTACCACTTAAGCTCTACCTCCTGACCAGCTTTTTGCTAGTTAGAGATGGAGTATAGAGGATATTTCTGCTTAGGCTGGTTTCTAAACACAACCCTCAGATCACAATCTCTATAGTAGCTAGAATTACGGGCATGAGCCACAAACGCCCAGCAAGAACATGCTTCATTAATTATCCTCATCTGATGAAAATAAGCATAGGAAATGGAGAGCAACCACATTCACACTGCATTTCAGAGGCATTCTTGGAACTAATAAAAGGAGTGAACAAGAAAACAATCACTGAATTTGACCTTTAGAGACTTTTGCTTTCAATTCACAGTTAAAAGAAAAGGCGAACTACCCAGGACGATGGCTCACACCTGTAATCACACTTACTCTAGAGGTAGTGATCAGGAATACCAAAGTTCAAGGCTAACCTGGGAAAAATGTTAATGAGACCTCCATTTCAACAAATAAACCGGGCAAGTAAGGTGTGTGTTTTCCTGTCATCCCACGAATGCGGGAGGCATTGGTTAGGAGGATCATAGTCCAAGGCCAGCCTATGCAAAAATATGAGACTTTAGTTGAAAAATAACTAAAGTAAAAAGGGCTGGGGACCTGACTCAAGTGGTAGAGTGCTTTTTAGCAAGCACAAAGCCCTGAATTCAAAGCCCTCTTTCAACCAAAAGAGAAACATTCTGAAGAAGAATTTAATAACAATCATAGTAGGTTCTTTACTAAATGATCAGAATTGATTGAGACTATCAGTCAGACTACCATACTGAGGAGAAAACAAAGACACATGAATTGTTTCTATTAAGAAAAACATTCTCAGCTTGGAGCCAGTGAGTCATGCCTATAATCCTAGCTACTCTGGAAGCTGTGTATCACTGTTCAAAGCTACTCTGGCCAGAAAAAGCATATAAGACTCTTCAATTAATCACCAAAAAGTCAGAAATGGAGGTGTAGTTCAGATGATAGAGCAACCAGTCTTGAGTTAAAATGCTAAGGGATAATGCCCAGACCCTGAGTTCAAGCCCAGTACTGGTATGCACACACACACACACACACACACAGAAACTGACATAGAAACTCTGGATATTTAGAGTCCCAAGAACTAATCTATAGAGCCTTAATTAGCTCATGGCTTTATTATCTGAGTGTGTGTGTGCACATGCGGGTACACGCACATGCACTCAGGAGGGGTGCACGCGCATACCAGTCTTGAAGCTTGAATTCATGGCCTGAGAGTGCTGTCTCTGATCTTTTGCTCAAAGTTAGTGCTCTACCAATTGAGCCACAGCTCTGCTTCCAGCTTTTTTGTAGTTTATTGGAGACAAGAGTCTCATGGACTTTCTTACCCCAGCTGACTTCAAACTGCAATTCTCAAATCTCAGCCTCCTGAGTCGCTAGGATGACAGGTATGAGCCATTGATGCTCAGCTTGTTATCTATCTCTTTATGGGATTTTTTTGGGGGGTGTATTTTATTTAGCATTCAGTTCCTTTTAGGAACAACTACAATGGAGTCCTGGCCAATGAGACTCAGGACAAGGATGCATTGGCAACCTAGCGATGGAGCGTTGGTCTCACATAACCACGTTGCACATGCCTGGCAGGCAGCACGTGGACTCCTTGGTGATGAGCATTCTGATCATGAGAACATGAATTTCTGAATGTTTTTCAAGTTGGATTGTGATCTGCTGTGTGGCAGTGATCTGTGGGAGTCTCACCTCTCCTCTGACATGTCCAGCGGTAAGGACACTTTTCAGTTGACTTCAGGCTGTCCCTTGTGTTTGGGGGCTCAGTCCCTTCTTGCACCGGGAAGGAGCATCTTGAGTTCATAGACTTCCCTGAGTGGGAGAAAGAAGCTGCTTGTTTCCATCTGTGACAGCTCCGGAACACTTGGCCTCTAATCTCACAAAGTCTGGGAAACGAGGCGACCTGAGATCTAATGAGACAAGAATGAGCATGGCCAGCCCTCGCACTGATAGGAAGGATCCGGAGAAAAAAACCACTGGATGGAATGTTCTCAATTCTCCATACAAGATGGAAAAATAAGATGAGAGCCATTTGCTACCTTCTCTGCAGAAAAACTCCTTAAATAGACCTGGATTTTCTAACCCCAGACTGTTATCCACATGAAGACAAAATCTCTCTCTCTCTCTCTCTCTCTCTCTCTCTGTCTCTGTTCATCTCTTGCTGTCTTCCTCTCTCTCTGTACCTCTGTCTTTCTCTGTCTCTGTCTGTCTCTATTTCTCTCTTTCCTTCTCTCTCTCTGTCTTTCTTTGTCTCTGTCTGTCTCTGTCTGTGTCTCTTTCTTTCCTTCTCTTTCTTTGTCTCTGTCTGTCTCTGTCTGTGTCTCTTTTTCTCTTTGCTTCTCTCTCTCTGTCTTTCTTTGTCTCTGTGTCTCTTTCTCTCTTTCCTTCTCTGTCTGTCTGTCTCTCTCTCTCTCTCTCTTTCTCTCTCTCTTCTTTTTTTCTTTTTGGTCGGTCATGGGGCTTGAACTCTGGGCCTAGGCAGTGCCCCTCAGCTCTTCAGCTCAAGGCTAGTGCTCCTCCACTTGAGCCACAGCGCCACTTCCAGTTTTCTGGTGGTTTATTGGAGATAAGAGTCTCAGGGACTTTCCTGCCTGGGCTAGCTTTGAACCATGATCCTCAGATCTCAGCCTCCCTCCTGAGAAGCTAGAATTACAGGCGTAAGCCACTGGCATCCAACTCTCTCCGTCTCTATCTCTCTCTCTGTCCCTCTCAGTCTATCTTGTCTCTCCATGTCTTACTCCGTTTGTCTCTCTTTCTTCCTCTCCCACTGTATCTGGGCTGTAAATCTTTGAACTTCAGACCTAAGTGAAATTCCATCTCTCACATTGTTAATGAAGTCAAAATAAATGCAATTACTGCACAGAAGCAGAGATCACAGGATATGAGGACCTGAGCAAGGCATGGCCAGCACTGTTTGTTTGTATTCTGACATGGTTTTCTTAGAGACTAGTTCGTGGATGGGAAGGGCCCAGGCGACCTGCCCCCCTTCCTCACAGGCATCTGATTCTGATTTTCTCTTAGTTGGGATGGCTGTTGGGTGACTTGGAAACTTAAGACCCTAATGAGAGCTAGGAAGGAAGGGTAGAATGTGAGAAACTGAACACACAACTACTAACATCCCCATTCTCTTCTGATTTCTGCCCCTGTACCCATCTTCCAAATCCAGTTCCTTTCTTTTCTTTCACTCAAGGGAAAGGAAACCCAGATGAATAGCTTACTTAGGAAGGCCCATTCCTTTAAGCAAAAGCTAGGCCTGCATTTGCAATTAATACTTTGTCTTGTGATTTAATCTCCTGTTGACTCCTGGTCACTGGACTGAAGTAATTTGGTAAATGCTGGATCAGTAACATCAAATTTTCCACCAAATAATACTGACTGCTAAAAACCACAGGTGGGGGGCAATGTCTGAGCAGCAGAGAGAAGTAATTGTCCAGAGCTCATTTCAGGAAATCTTACTCGTATTAAGCTGGATTATGGATCCAGGGTAAATCGTCTCAGTTTCTCGGAGGTCTCGGTTGATATTTATATTCAGGTGAGCAGTTACAATCAGTACCCCAAATCACAGTTCAGAGTAAGGCTGAGAAATCAGGTTTGTAGTTATTCAGTGTGAATATTCTTTTCTTTTTGGTGCCAGTACTGAGCACTGGACTTGAACTTGGGGCCTACGTAGCATCCATTAACATTTTTGCTTAAGGCTAGCTCTCTACCACTTGAGCTACACCTCCACTTCTGGCCCTTTGCTCCTTAATTGAAGATAAGAGTCTCATGGGACTTTGCTGCCTGAGCTGGCTTCAAACTTCAATCCTCAGATCACAGCCTCCTGAATAGCTGGGATTACAGGAGTGCACAGCCAGAACCTGGCTTCAATATGAATATTCTTGTGGTTCCTTTAATATGCATATCAACTTAGAACTCTATAATTTCTCTTCAAGGCAGGAGATGGTGCCATGTAGAAAGAAAGCCAGACTCCTTACTTCAGCTAATATTTGTCCTCAACAGAATTACAAACACCAAGCTCCTGCCATCTTGTAAATTACTATTCCTTGCCTCAAACGTAGCCACCAACCATTGGACCCTGGGAAGATCCTGAGACCTGCTGGGTTTCCATGGAGACCAGGGTGGAGGAGCGATGGCTAGCTCCTTCTGTTTTCTGTGCCTCGCTGACACTGGCCTGGGCAATCTGTCTATTTAGAGGAGTTTTCAAATGTATCTAGTGTTTATATTAGTTTCAGAGCTAAAGAAAAGATGGCTCTGCCTTCACAGGGCACAAAGCAGTCAACATCCAGATAAGCAGTCAATGAGGAAGACATTTTTTCCCTGATACTAGGGCTTGAACTCAGGGCAGGGGACTGGCCCTTAGCTTTTGTACTCAAGGCTGGAGCTCTACCACTAGCTCTATCACTTCCAGCCTTTTGTTGGCTAATTGGAGATAAGGGTCTCTTAGGTTTGTGTTGCCGAGCTGGCTCCAGACTATGATCCTCAGATCTCAGCCTCCTGAGTAGCGATTATTATAGGCATGAGCCATTCAGTGTCTAGTTAGATTTTGACTACTAGAAAAATAAAACCTGAGATGTGTCTTACTTTCTTCATTTAGCAACTGGATCTTAGAAAAGCCACAAAATCCCTTTAGGCCTTAGCTTCTCCATTTGTCAAACCAAACAGAAATAATCTCTCCTCTGTTACCTCACACAAAGAGTGGATTGTGAAAAATCCATGAAATAGTTGCAAAAGAACACACAACTCTAGCTATGTGAAAGATGATCCTAAAGTGGTTTGTCTAAGTAGGAAAAATAATGGAGTAAGCTCTTCCTGTCCACAGGCTCCACTGTGGTGAATCCATCTGATTTTCAAATATATCTGAAAAAATAGTGTCTCTGTACTGATTTCTTAATACCTTCTATGCCTTCTGAAATACAGAATACATCTGTCAGGAAAGCAAGTGCACTGTATTGCAGGTGACAATATAGAGAGGACTTAAAGCATACAGGAAAATGCAGCTGGGCACTGTGGCTCACACCTGTAATCCTAGTTACCCAGGAGGCTGAGACTTGAGGATCACAGTTCAAAGTCAACCTGGGCAGGAAAGTTCAGGAGACTTTTGTCTTGAATTATCCACCAAAATATAGGAAATAGAACAATGGCTCATGTGGTAGAGTGGCAGTTATGAACAAAAAAAGCTAAGGGACCATGCTCAGGCCCTGACTTTAAGCCCCAGGATGGGCACCAAAAATAAAAGTATTTTCAGCAAGTCAGCTGAACTCCCCTCCTGAAATCCACTCCATCTTTTAGCACCATCGTTTCCCCTCCTCCCCTGCACACAAGGGTTCAAGGACACAATTAAGGGTTCAAAGGAATATGTTTGACCACGCATTCATGCATGGGTGCTTGCTGCCTTCTGCCGCCACCACCTGTGTTCCTTGAAGCATGGTCTGCCTAGCTACTCAGGAGGCTGAGATCTAAGGATTGACATTCGAAGCCATCCAGGGCAGAAAAGTCCATGAGACTCTTATCTCCAGTGAACCTCAAAAGGCTGCAAGTGGAGCTGTGGCTCAAGTGGTAGAGTCCGAGCATTGAGCACAACGCTCAGGGACAGCAGCCCAGGCCCTGAGTTCAATCCCCAGGACTGAGGAAAAAAAGTTAAAAAAAAAAAAATAGAGATAAAAGAGTATTTAGCCTGCCACTCTGAAACATGGCCTCCAAGAATACTTCTCCCTGGGCTCTGCATTTGTGGCATTGATTTCCCATGGGACAGAGCACAGAGAAGCAATGTGTGCAGCCAGGGCCTCCCAGCAGGCTCTTGAGTGGAGGCTGCGCCCCTGGCCAGTGCCCCTAGCTGTGACCCAGCCTCTCTGCAGAGGAGTAGGGGGAGGGCATGGGCTGGGGCGGAGGGAGACGGTGCATTCCCTCACGCCTTGGCTTTGAACATTCGGCAAGCATCATAAAACACGGGGCAAGGGGCAGATGGGGATGGGGAAGAGGTGTGCTGACCAGTACTGGGAACCCAGGGCTGCAGGGCGCTCCTGGGCCGGGAACCTACCACGTACTGCTTTCCAACTGAGTCTTCTTTTTTGTCCCACTGCAAAAGCGGCTTACAGATTGTTCCATATCCGAAATTATTGGGGAGGCTATTATTCTGTTCCAGGTGCAGGTTATTTCATAACATCTTCTAGCCACATCCATGACAATGGATATAAAGTTTGTTTCCAAATATTTGAGAGAGAGAGAGAGAGAGAGAGTGAGAGAGAGAGAGAGGATGCAATATTATACTTAATTCATTAATTCACACATGTGCCAAGTATATTTTGGGAAAAGTTCTTAGGAGTATAATTTCTAATATTATAATATTGTAACAATACCTCACAAATATAAATATATAGCATGTCACATGCCAATTAAGAACAAACATAAAGAAACATATAAAGACAAATGACATGTACTTATGTTTTGAAAATGTCACCAACTCAATCACCCTAAAGACTGATCAGCTTTATTTATTTTTTTTTTTTTTGGGTCCGGTCGTGGGGCCTGAACTCTGGGCCTGGGCGCTGTCCCTCAGCTCTTCAGCTCAAGGCTAGCGCTCTACCACTATGAGCCACAGCGCCACTTCCGGCTTTTTTCTTTTTGCTTATGTGGTGCTGAGGAATCGAACCCAGGGCCTCGAGCATGCAAGGCAAGCACTCTACCACTGAGCCACCTTCCCAGCCCTCTAGCTTTATTTTTTATTCTTGCTTTCTTTCTCTCTTTCTCTCTCTTTCTCTTTGTATAGTACTGGGACTTGAAATCAGGGTCTAGGCTCTTTTTTTTTTTGCTCAAGGTGAATGCTCTATCACTTGAGCCACAGCTCCACTTGCAGCTTTTTGTTGGTTAATTGGAGATAAGATCCTCATGGACTTTCTTTCCCTGGCCTGTCTTTGAACCAGGATCCTCAGACATCAACCTCCTGAGCAACTAGGATTTTATATGTGAGCCACTGGAGCCCAGCTCAAATGGGTGATTTTTAAAAGCCAAGTAGACTGTGTCTGATCCTCTAGTGTTTTTTTTTTAAGAACAAAAATACTATACTATAAACAAAGATGAATGTTATATTTTCCTTCCTTTTTCATTCTTTTTGCTGAGCATTTATTTAACTGTATTATTATACTGCAATTGAGGAAAGCAGACATCTGTCTCCATTTCCTATGTTATTAGCAGTTCTTCATAGCTTTTCTGGTATTTCTGAGCTTCTCTGGTACTTCTGATTTACTGAGAGCCTATTTTCTTTTCTTTTCTTCTTTTCTTTGCCTGTCATGGGACTTGAACTCAGGGCTTGGGTATTGTACCTATGCTCTTTTGCTCAAGGCTGATGCTTTACCACTTTGAGGCACAGCTCCACTTCCAGTGATTAATTGGAAATAAGAATTTTACTGGACTTTCCTGCCTTGGCTGGCTTTGAAATGTGATCCTCAGATCTCAGACTCCTGGGTAGCTGGGATGACAGATGTGAGCCCCCAGCACTTGGCTTGAGAGCTCATTTTCTAAATCATAAGTGAAAGGCCAATTTTGTCAGATGTTTCTCTCCATCTGTTAGGGTAAGCATTTTATTTTATTCTGTTAATATGATTTATTGAAAAAATTAATTTTTAAGTTTTAAAATAGCCTCAAGTCCTGGGATGAACCCTAGTTAATAGTGATGGTCATATTTTTTTTTATGTTTTGCTTGATTTATTTTGAACAATTATGGTAAGAATTTTGTGTTTGTGTTCTTAAGGACCTAGTTCAAGACCACTTGCCTTTTCTTGTAATATTTTTGTTTGGCTTGGTATTAGGTTACACTCGCCCAACCACTTGGGAAGTGATTCCACATGTATTGTCTAGAAGAATCTAAGTAAGCTTGGCACATTCTCTTGAATATTTGTTAGAACTCACTACTGAATCTATCTAGACCCAGAGATTTCTTTGTGAGAATTAATAACAGGGAAATTCACAACACTGTGATATAATGAACTATCTGTCCTACAAAACCAGTGCAGCAAAGAAAGACTCACAAATGAAAATTAAAACACAATAATCAAAACTTTTGGGATGAAGCTGATAACAAACATTACAAATCTTAAATCAGTCATCTAAGTGTACACCTTAAAAATTAGGAAAGACATGTAAATAAAATCCAAATTATGAAATAAAGAAAAAATAAAGATTAGAATAAAAATAAATGAAATGTACACACAAATTTTTAGAAAAAATAAATGAAATTAAGTGATTGTTTAAAAAGATTATTAGGTCTAGTCATATTGACCAAAACTAAGAAAAATTCTTCATATTAAAAATGAAAGAATAGTAAGGAGAGCACAGAAAATGGAGGGACAAAGGGTGAACAAATGCCGCAGTGGTACTCACTAACCACTGTGTTGAAAATGAACTATACATCTTGTGGTAGGAAGGTGGAGAGGAAAAAACTGGGAGAAAATGAGAGATGAAGGAAGAAGTGACACTGTTCAAAAAGAAATGTGCTCATTACCTGAGCAACTATAACTCTTCTGTACATCATCTTTACAATAACAATAAAATAAAAAGAAATAGCATTACCAACAATATCACTTAAAAGATAAGATCATTAATATTACATAATATTTAAAATACAATATTGTTTCATATATTGTACTGTGACAATTGTATGCTGTATTTAATCATCTTGAACTAGTAAAACTTCAGCAAGATATGCACTAATGAAAATGACTCAGGAAAAATTTAAATAGTTCTTTAAACACATGAAAAACTAACTAACTTCTTCCAAGGAAATCTCAAGAACCATAGGGCTTTACTAGGAATTTTTTTTTTTTTGGGGGGGGGGTCCGGTCGTGGGACCTGAACTCTGGGCCTGGGCACTGTCCCTCAGCTCTTCAGCTCAAGGCTAGCACTCTACCACTTGAGCCACAGTGGCACTTCTGGCTTTTTTATTTTTGCGTATGTGGTGCTGAGGAATTGAACCCAGGGCCTCATGCATGCAAGGCAAGTGCTCTACCACTGAGCCACCTTCCCAGCCCCTTTACTAGGAAATTTTACCAAATATCTGAAGGTGAGCTAATAATAATCCTTCACAACCTCTTCCAAAATAGACAAGGAATATACCGTTTCTAGTTCATTCTATGAACTGGTATTAGAATCAGACAAAGGTACAAAGACTACAACTAATGCATCTTATTAATACAAGCACAAGAATCCTTAACTAAATACTGACTAACCAAATCCAACAATATATAAAAGGGCAACACTGGAAAAGGACCTGCTCACTCATGAAATGCATATGTCCAACGCATTTGAAGATCACAATGGAACAAAGGATAAAACCAAAGTTATTTATTATTGATTGATTTAGAATAGTGCATCCTTCACATAGGCTACTATGCGAAGCTGACAGCTAAGGTCACGCAGTGGTAAGAGAATGAATCCTTCCCCTAAGGTCAGGAATAGTCAAGGATGTCTGTCATCACTGTTTCCACATCATCAGGGCAACTAGAAAAGAAAATGAAGTATGTAATCACTGAAGAAGGCAGCTTGGAGATGCCTCAAAAATATGCATACAGCTACCCTAAGATCCAGCAACAGCAGTCTTGGGCATTACCCAGAAGGTTACAGGTCAGGATGCAGTGAAGTCACTTGAACACCCATGTTCCTTGCTGCACTATTCATCAGAGCCAAGTTATGGAAACAGCCTAGATGCTCACGTTTTCCTTGAGTCATTTTCATTAGGACATGTCTTGCTAAGGTTTTCCTAGTTCAAGTTCATTACATTTTGGCATAGAATTGTCACTGTATAGTCTTTTAAGTAATATCATGTTTTATTGTTTAAATTATTTTATGTACTAACATTTATTATCTTTTTTTTTGTTGGACGTGGGTCTTGAACTCTGGGCCTGGGTACTGTCCCTCAGCAGTTCAGCTTAAGGTGAGAGATCTACCACTTGAGCCACAGCACCACTTCCAGCTTTTTCTGCTTATGTGGTGCTGAGGAATCGAACCTAGGGCCTTATGCATGCAAGGCAAGTACTCTACCACTGAGCCACCTTCCCAACCTCATTTATAATATTTTAGATAATATTGTTAGTCATTTTCTTTCATTTATAATATGAGGAATTTATCTTCATTTGTCAGTATATGTGTGTGTGTGTATATATATAGAGAGAGATTCAAATAGATAGATAGATAGATAGATAGATAGATAGATAGATACATACATACATACATACATACATACATACATACATACAATGGAAACTACTGATATGTTTTTCCACTAGGAAGAATATTATGTCATTTGAAGGGAAATGGATGTACCTAGAAAAATTATATTAAGTTAACTAAGGCTCAGAGAGACAAAGAATGCATGTTTTCTCTCATATGTAGAAATATGTGGGAGTCTGGTCTAAATTATAAATATTTATGGAAGCATATACAGTGTTATATGTACATATACATAAACATGTTAATTAAGGTATGATAACACAGGAGAAAATTCCAATAGTCTAACTCTTTTCTTTTTGCTGGTCCTGGGGCTCAAACTCTGGGCTTGAGCACTCTCCCTGAGCTCCTTTTTCTTAAGGTTACGCTTGAGCCACAGTCCTACTTCTGTTTTTTTCTGTGATTAATTGGAGATAAAAGTCTCACAGACTTCCCTGCCTGGCTTTGAACCTGATCCTCAGATCTCAGCCAACTTACTGCTTTTTTATAGTACTATTGAAACTTAAGCTATTGAAGCTTAACTTACTGATTTGCAAGTCTTCCACATGAAAGGCACATATACATGTCTATATTTCACTGTTTGTAAATTTATCTCTTACAATTTTTTATGTGCCCGTCCTGGGGCTTGATCTCAGAGTCTGGGCACTGTGTCTGTGTCTGAGCTTTTTTGTTGTTTGTTTGCTCAAGGATAGTGCTCTACTACTTGAGCAACAGCTCCACTTCTGGCTTCTTGGTGGTTAATTGGATATAGAGTCTTATGGTTTTTCCAACCTGGGCTGGCTTTGAACAAAGATTCTTATTGCTCAGCCTACTGAGTAGCTAGGATTACAGTTGTGAGCCACCAATGGCACAAAATGAATACCAGGAAGCTTGCAACATATGTTGTTGGAGGTTGGGAGGTTAAGGTCAAGGGGAGGGAGTTAGATGAATGGAGAGATAAGGGTGGGAGGCTGCAATCATATGTAAGGTATATTTGTGAAAGTGGAACTAGGAAAATTGAGGGGATAGCTGGGTTGGAAGTGATGGGGGGATGATGGAAGGGGTGACATTGATCAAGATGTACTGTACTCATAAATTGACATTGAATTGAAACCCCTCCATACATCTACTTGAAGCTAAGAATCAAATAGTAATGAAAATAGCATGAAATAGAACACATTCAGATTAGAAAGGAAGATGCAAATGGATCAACATTTGCAGATGGCATGACCTTACAGTCATGGAATGTTGTGCAGGAAATTGATTAGGACTCATAGACAAATCAGCAAAGTTGCAAAATAGGAGATTGCCATGACGAAAATATTTTTTTCTACAAGCAATGCAAAGTCTCAGAGTGAAATTAAATGGTCCTAGAAGAGAATGTCTATGGGTAAAGGGAAATAAGAGCAGCCTGTAAGAAAAGACAGCAGAAACAGAAGAATCCAGAAAGAGCCAGGGTAGTTCTGGCTGAGAGATTGCAAGAGTCCCCCTCCAGTGGGCAGACTGGGCAGCCTGGTAAAATCAGGCTGGAAAAAAAAAAAGTATTTTTTTCTGCCTTCCATTACCCTGTCCAACTACACAGGTCCCAAATCCATATCTAAACACCTCTGGAGATGTCTGAAATATGGGTGGACTACATCATCCTGGTCCCAATGTAATGTTTCATATTTATTTTTCATTTTAGTCCATCTCCAAATTTCTCTGGTGTGGTCTTTCTCCTGACTCCAAAACTATCCAAGAAGAGGCTGGTATTAAAGGACAGTGCCAAGGGTACAGTAGGGTACAGGTGAATCAGATAGACCTGACTTCTGGGTACTTTCCGGATGCATTAAGAAAGTTTGGAGGTGACTTTCTCTATCTCCCCTTAGAACTGTCTACTTGAGAGTATTTCCTTACTGTTAGTTTATTCACAGGTCTGCCTTGTGCTGGAGATGTAATCAGGCCCACATGATGACTGTGCTAAAAGTCATAGAATAATAGCTCATGTGCATTTTTTAGTCACTCACTATGTATCAGGTATGTTCATAAATTATGTCATTCTCCAAATTATCAAAAGAGGCAGATATTATTATTACATCAATCAGTTGGTATGACCATATGTGTTTCTTTAGCTTATAGATATGAGTTATAGTGGCTGATTTTCTTATAATGTTAAACATTCGTGGGGTATATCTCACTTGGTCAATGGGTCCTTTTGTTGTGTGTTTTGTTGGCTTGTGGTTTGGGTGGAATTTGCTCCTTTCTTGTAAGTGGTCATGTTTAATGAATGTACAGTGTTTGTAACTTTATTGTCTTTTCTGTGCTGGTGGGACCAGTGGGGACAGTCAGGAATGTTTTCCACATTAAGAGGAAATGCATCTTCTCTGATGTTTTTGCTAATATGACAAGGGGTTTAGTCACTAATTTATCTTTAAAGAGTTTTAGTGGCTTCATTAATATTCCCTTTTCATTCCATTGTGGTTTTTTGCTTTTACTAACACTATTTCATTTTTCAAATTACTTTGAACCTTTGCTGATCTGGTTTCTTTTTTTCTGTTTTTTAAAATATAATTTTACTGTCATTATTAAAGTGTTGTACAGTTTCATAAGTCAGGTAATGAGTAGGTTTCTTGTTTTGTGCAATGTCACCCCTTCCTTCACTCCTCCCCACCGCCCCATTTCACCCTCCTATCCTTGCCCATAAGTTACATAATTCATTTTCCACAAAGTGCACACAGCGTACCATGACTGCATTTGTTCATTCCTCCCTCACTTTCTGCAACCCCCTCTCCCCTTCCAGAAATAAAAAACAAACACCAACACCAACAATAACATCAACAACAAAAACCCAATGTTTCTATTTCCTGGAGTTTCTTCCAATAATTAGTATTTTAAATGTTCAGAGAATTTACAGTTTTGTGTTCCTTCCCTAGAAGTATCCTCCTTTAGTCTGACTGTGTATGTGAATGCCTAAAGTCCAGTATAGGTTATTATGGTCCAGTTATATTTTTGGTCTAGCTTTCACACATGCGCCGTTTGTCTCTCTGAGCTTACCTTTCCTCACTTAGCATGATTTGTTCTAAGTTCATCCCGTGTTCTGGTTTCTCAAGATAGAAACTTAGGAATGAGGTTTTGCTTGCTATATATTTATTTGTTTATTTATTTATTGCTGATTCTGGGGTTTGAACTCACAGCTTCACACTTGCTCAGCTTGCTTGTTCAGCTGGTGCTCTACCACTTGAGCCACATTACTGCCTGTTTGCTGGTTATCTTAAAGAGGAAATCTCATAGAATTTTCTGCCTGAGCTGGCCTCAAACTGTGATCCTCTAGGTCTTAGCCTCCTGAGAAGCTAGGATTACAGGTGAGTCACTGGCACCCAGCCAAAGATAAATTTGTGTGTGTATGTTTCAGTACTGGGACTTGAACTCAGGACCTGGAGGCTGTCCCTTAGCTTTATTTGTTCAACACTGGTACTCAACCATTTGAACCACACTTCTACCTCTGGCTTTTTGGTGATTAATTGGAGATGAGTCTCATGAACTTTCCTGCTCAAGCTGGTTTTGAGTCACCATCCTCAGATTTCAGCCTTTTGAGTAGTTAGGATTATAAACTCTCAAAACCAGTACCTCACAGGATACTTATGAATACATTAGCACTTCAGGCTGCCTTAGTATGTTCCTTTACCATTTATTTCTTTGAATTCCTGCTTCCCCTTTCTTGCCTTTCCATGACTTACTTGGGCTTTTTTAGGATTCCACTATGATTTGTTCACAGGATCTTTCAGTGTAAATTTGTATAATTCCTGCAGTGGCTTCTCTAGAAATTACTAGCTACACACAAGATGTGTGTTACCAATCCTCATCATCCCAAAAGAAATGCAGGGCCTTTGCTTCCATATTATACCATAGTTCATCTTCTTTATTTTGTTGGAAATGTTATCTTCCCGTTGTATCATGGGTATCAAATGGTGAGTTACAATCTTTTTTTCTAATCATCAAGTATGAGTCATACATCTCACAAGAAGATAGTCTATCACTGACACCTGCATGTCTGCTTTTCCTGTCGTTTCTCCTTCCTTCTTGTTGCTCAAAAAATTCTTCTCTCTTCATGTTCTGTCTGTTTGAAAGTCTTCCTTCAGCCAGCCTTTATCCTTAGGCTGCTAATAATAGTTTCTTTTAACTGTCCTTCCATCTGAGAATGTTTTTATTTCCTCTTCGTTTCTGAAGGATGATTTTGCTACATGTGGCCGTCCTGGTTCTTTTCTTTCAGAACGTGGGACATGTTTGACATTGGGATTGGTTCCTTCCCCCTATGTAAGGGGTTGTTTTGCTCTGGCTGCTTTCGAGAGTTTTTTTCTTTGCACTTAGTTTTCCAAAGTTTAATTGTTAGTTGGCTTGGCACTGGTTTGAGTTCATTCCATTTCGGCTCTGTGCAGCTTGGCTGTGAGATGCAGTGTCTTTTACCACATTTGGGTCAACTTAGAGCCATCATTTCTAATTACTCTTCCAGCCTTGTTCTTTCTCTTCCCTTCTCCAGTGATACAAACATCCAAACATTTGTTTAGAGTCCACACAATTCCCCAAGGAGCTGTCCCTTCTTTCTCAGCCTCTTCTTTCTCTCTTGTTCAGGCTGGGAGAATCCTATCATCCTCTCCTCAAATCGACCAATTCCTCATTCTGCCATCTCTCCTCTTAGTGGTTGGTAAGATTCCACAGTTTCTATTCTTCTATTTTAGTTTGAGATTTTCTGCTTTCTTCTTCTTTGTGGAGATGCCAACTGTTCTATTTGCCATTGAATATTAAAGCATTTCTGTGACCACCACTTTAAAATCCTTGCCAGATAATCCCAAACTCTGGCTCATGTCACTGTCAGCTTGATAACTTTCTTTATTTAGGTTGTGATTTTCTTGACTATCTGTATTGTGGCTGGATATATATATATATATATATATATATATATATATATATATATGTATATCCTGGAATTTTGCCTATAATATTAGGAGACTCTGAATTCTATTGAAATCTTGTAATTTAGTAGGTGGTTTTCCTGTGTAGGTTAACATCTGGGCTGTGGTTTAATTTCAAGAGCCTCTGAATGTTATTTTGGTCTGCTTATCCGCCTAATGTTCCCAGGGTCTGCCAGTTCCGGCCTCGAGGGTAGAAGGGGTCTGTCCATGGGGAGAAGTATGGTAGGGTGCCCCTGCCCCTGCTGCTGCTGTCCCAGTTATTTCTGGAAGCAATAAAGAGGCTTCCTGGAACAGGCTGCTCACTGAGTCTGGTCTCTCGTTTGCCTGGTCTGTTTTTGGATGAATGGGACTGAACGTCTCAGGTCCTTAGAGATAAAGGCCTTCCTGAGGCATGACTGTTGTACCTGTTTATCTTCTTTTATTCTGTCAGTCCAGGGTTTGAACTCAGGACCTAGGCACTGTCCCTGAGCTTTTTTGCTCAAGGCTAGCTCTCTACCACTTTGAGCCATAGCACCACTTCCAGTTTCTTGGTCGTTCATTGGAGAAAAGAGTCTCATGTATTTTCCTGCCAAGGCTGGCTTTGAACCGCAATCCTCAGATCTCAGCTTGTTCTTGAAGAACAAGAACAGAAGCACCAGGGCCAACTTCTTTGAGAATGGCTATTACTAGAGACTCTAACAATGTTTCCTCTTCAAACTGTCAGAAGAAATGACAATACAAAAGGTCCCTGGTCCCCCCCCATTCTACCTTAGCGATCCCAAAGGAGAGGTCAGAAGATAGTCCATTAGTGGAAATAAAATTATACTTTGCCTCTTGCACTGACAAAATGGCTAAAGTATGGTATGCTCAGGTAAGGAGTCCAGTAGTATAACCTCTATGAACTACTGACTTACTGTGTAAGGACGCTGAAATATGTGTTGTTGGGGTGGAAAGTCAAAAGGAAAGGGGCAGACAAATGCAGAGAGGAACAATGGATGGATATAGCCATGATTTCGGTGTACATATGTGGAAATGGAACGAGGCACCTTCAGGGGATGGGTGGGATCAGGAGAGGGAGAGAAGAATAATGGAAGGGGTGACATTGACCAAGATGCATTGGCAGGTGCCGGTGGCTCACATCTATGATCTCAGGAGGCTGAGATGTGAGGGGGATTGCAGTTTGAAAAACAGGAAAGTCCATGAGACTCATCTCCAATTAACCACCAGAAAGCCAGAAGTGGATCTGTGGTTCAAGATGTAGTGAGAAAAAAGCAATAAGCTTGTGGACAATGCCTAGGCCCTGGGTTCAAGCCCCAGATCAAGCCCCCACACAAGATTCATTGTACTTAAAAATGGATACGAAACCCTTGTGTACCACTTCTTAAAGATAATTTTAAAAAGATATCTTGCTCTTTTGAAAAGGAAAAAGATCGTGATTTATTCATGTTGGATTGATATGGCATCTTCTCTCACCCTATAAGACAGACAGTGTACTTCCTGTACCATGTAGACCTTCTGGGAGAAGGCAGGTAAAGGTCACTGACAGAGGGGAACGATGATCCTCTTATTTGTTCATGTTGCTACACTTGTCCTACATTTACCTTGCGTGCTCTTGGTTCTGTGTTATAAGATTTTTTTTAAAGGACAAACTCATTATTCTAATATGAACATAAATACCTGAAGCAGAATTTACTTAACTCTACATTTAATGCAGATATTGTAAGATGCTAGAACTGGTTTACAAGATATCCAAAAGTACACAGAGATACACTTCATCTGGAAAATTTCCCAAGACAATTTTACAACTATATGGAACTTCACTCCAAGGTCAATATAAAGAGCGCTTCAATGGATATAGCCATTTGCATTTCTCCCAAAGAGAACCGTGTACTCTTCGCCAGCTTTTCACCATTCATGGGAATGTGTAATGGCTTCCCGCTGATGTAGTCACACAAGGCAGGACAACCAATCATCTCCCCTTGCCCATTGCAAAGTCTGGCATAATTTATCCTGACACATAGAGCTACAGATTGGACGGTCTGGCTCTAAAGGAACTAAAGCTCACCAGGAGGAAGACCCTGTAGGCTGAAAATGCCAAGCAAAGAAGAAAATGTCAGCATTGCTATTTCCTATACTCCCCCGCACAGCTTGTCTCTTAGGAAGATAAGCTATAAAAACATAATTGTATATGACATGTAGTTAGCTAAAAATTCACTTCGACTCATCAAGAAATCAATTTAAAGCTTAATTAAAGTATGCTGTCATTGGCAATAACCCTCTAGCCAAGTATATCTTGGCCTCAAGAAAAAGTCATAGACATTGGATATTAGAAACAATGTTCTTCTCCTCATTTTTATTTTTTTATTTTTGTATTTATTTTTAGAATATATTAGTTGTACAAATTGAGGGGTTTCACGATATTTCCATATAGGCCTATAATATACTTGGATCACATTTACTTTTTCTATTAGACTTTATTATCCATGTTCCCCTCAAACCTCCTCTTGTTCCTAAAATATTTTTACATTTTTATAAAGCTTTTATATATACATACAACCTCTTTCAATCATATTCTCTCTCATTAGCCTCTCTTCCCACTTCCCACCTCTCACTGGTTTCTTTACCCACAGGTATACACAATGACCTCTTATATGTGCATGTCCTTTTATTTTGTTTTTCTATCTAGAGTCTATAATATGAGACAAAGCATGCCACTTGTTTTTTGAGTCAGGTTTATCTCAACATGTTGATCTCCAGTTTCATCTATTTTCCTGCAAGCAGTATAATTTCATTCTTTAAAGAATGGGTAATTACTTATTGCTAAATAGTTCATATTGTATAGCTACCACATTTTTTAATCCATCCATCTGTTCATAGGCTAATTTTATAATTTGGCTAGTGCTATAATAAACATGGGTTCCAAGTATGTCTAGTGTATGCTGACTTATATTGCTTTAATTACATGCACATGAGTGACAGAGCCAGGATCACACTGTAGCTTTTTGAGGAGTCACCATACTGATTTCCATAATGGTTGCACTAATTCAGACTCCTGCCAATAGTGTATAAGGGAGGAGTACTTCTCGCCTTCATTGTTGCCAGCATTTGTTGTTTTCTCAATGATCACCATTCTGACTGGAATAAGAGAGCATCTCAAAGTCATTTTGATTTGGATTTCCTTTAAGGCTAAGGATGTCAACGATTTCTTTGTGTGTTCATTGGCCCATTTGTACTTCTTTTGAAATCATTTTTATTCAATTTACTTGCCCATTTAAATTGAATTATTGGTGCTTAACTTTCTGAGTTATTCATATGTTCTGGATACTAAATCTTTGCCAGATAGATAGCCGGTAAATATTTTCTCTCATTGTATAGGCTACCTCTTTACTTAGATAATAGTTTTCCTCCATGTGATAAAGTTGTTGAATGTGATATAATCCCATTTGTCAATCTTTGCTCTTGTTTCATGAGCCATTGAAGTCCTTTTCAGAAAGTCATTGTCTGTGCCTCTATATTGGAATATTTCTGTATATTTTCTGTATAGTTTCAGGTCTTACATCATGAATATTGATACATTGATTGGATTTTTAAGGGCAAGAACAGAGGATATACTTTCTGTCTTCTACGTGTGACTAACCAGTTTTCCAAAACTATTTGTTGAAGAAACTCTCTTGGCTCAAATGTATATTTTTAGTACCTTTGTAGAGGATCAGATGGATGTAGCTGTGTGGGAACCTCTATTTTATTCCTTTGGTTTACATGTCTGTTTTGTGCCAATACTATACTATTTGTGTTGTTACCATTCTGAAAAATAATTCGAAGTATTGTGATGCTTCCAGCATGGGTCTTCTTGACTAGGAGTCTTTCATACTTCCATATAAATTTTTGGATTGTTGTGTCTTATTTCAGTAAAGAATGTCATTGAAATTTTAATGATTGCATTGAATCTATAGATTGCTTTTGGTAATATAGCGATTTTCACAATATTAATTCTGATCCACAAATATAGATGCGTTTTCCATCTTCCTGTGTTTTCCTCATTTAATATTTTTTTCAGTATCCAGACCTTGTGCTCTCATTCAACTTTCTTGTTCACAGCTGGCACTCTACCACCTGAGCCATACCTCCAGCCTGGCTTTTTAGTTGGAGATGGAGTCTCTCAGACTTTTCTGTCTGGTTTGGCTTTGAACCACATTCCCCACCCTCTTGAGTAACTATGATTACAGGGATGCAGAAGTGGTAATTAGCTTGCTAGTATCTTTAGTTTTACTAGGCTTTTATAGTTTTCATTGTAAATATTTTTACCTCCTAGTCAAATTTATTCCTATGGATTTTTTAAGACATTATGACCAGAATTGTTTTCCTGATTTCTTCCTTATCACCCCCCTTATCAGTATCTAATAAAGTTCCTGATATTTATATGTTGATTTTTTATATCTGGCAGCTTTGCTAAAACTGTTTGTCAAACCTAAGAGGCTTTTAGTCGAGTCGTTAGTGTTCTCAGTACAGGATCTAGCAGCTGCATCTAAAACAATTTAACTTCTTCCTTTCCTGTTTGTATCCCTTTTGCTACATGGCTCTGGCTGAAAATCTAAGAACTCTATTAAGAATGGAGGCAGCCTGGTGCCAGTGGCATCACCCTATAATCCTAGCTGCTCAGAGTGCGTAGATCTGAGGGCTGCAGTTTGAAGCCAGTCAAGGAAGACAGATCTAGAAGACTCTTATCTCCAATTAACCAACAAAAAGAACTGGAGCTGTGGCCCAAGTGGTAAAGCATCACTGTATGGGGAAAAGCCAAGCAGGAGTAGATGGCCCTGCATTCACTGTTCCTCTCTCTTTCCCTTCTCTGTCTGCCTGCCTGCCTGTCTGTCTGTCTGTTTTCTGTTTTCTGTCTGTCTGTCTGTCTCTCTCTCCCTCCCTTTCTCTCTCTCTCTTCTCTACTCCCCCCTCTCATCAACACTGGGGCTTAACCTCAGGGTCTGGGCACTGTCTCTCAGCTTTTGTACTCAAGGTGCTCTACCACTTGAGTCACAAATCCACTTTCAGCTTTTTTCTGGTTAATTGGAGATAAAAGTCCTACAGACTTTTTCTATTCCTCAGATCCCAGCCTCCTGCATAGCTAAAATTACAGGTGTACTTAAAAATGTCTTCCAGCTGGGTGTAATCCTAGCTACTCCGGAGGTTTACATCTGAAGGTCCCAGTTCAAAGGCAGAGAAGTCCATGAGACCCTTATCTTCATTTTCATCAGCAAAACACTGGAAGTAGAACTGTGCCTCAAACGGTAGAGAGCCAGCCATGAGCACAATCTCTAAAGGACCATGCCCAGGCACTAAGGCCCTAGTACTCACAACACACACACACACACACACACGCATGCACACACATCTTTTAGTCTATGCCTTGAGGGTGAAATGAAGATACTATTTGAGAATCTGGTCATTTTTAGAGACAATTATGAAAGAAAGTGTTCTAGCCAGGTGCTAGTGGCTCGCGCCTGTATTGCTAGCTACTCAGGAGGCTAAGATCTGAGGATTGTGATTTGAAGCCAGCCAGGCCAAGAAAGTTCATAAGATTCTTGTCTCCAATTAATCACAGAAAAAGCTGGAAGTGGTGCCATAGCTCAAGTGGTAGAGTGATAGCCTTGAGCAAAAGGAGCTCAGGGACAGCGCCTAAGGCCAGAGTTCAAACCCCAGGACTGGCCAAATAAAAAAGGGTGGGGAATATCCTTCCTAGACATCCAGACAACCACATTACCTGACCTGAGATGTGGAAATTCTACAAAACAGAGAAACCAAGGCTAGCAGAGAGGGGTCTT
Source organism: Dipodomys merriami (assembly GCF_024711535.1). Lineage (NCBI taxonomy): Eukaryota > Metazoa > Chordata > Mammalia > Rodentia > Heteromyidae > Dipodomys > Dipodomys merriami. Next base: position 16,560,223 of record NW_027202715.1, on the reverse strand, counting down.
GGTACACCCTACCAGGCTACTACTTTGTGGAAGGAAAAGAAGTTCAGAGTGAGCATTGAACACAAACCATACAAATTTGAGTCCTGGCTCTTCCCTTACTGGCTTTTCACCAGGTAGTTGAACTTCCAGGGTTCTTGGTCGAGGAAAGGGTGACAGTTACAACTCACAAGATTGTGGTGAGTAGAAAGGTCACAGATTAGGGCACCTGCAAACTGGAGAACAGTGGTATGCTCACAGTTAGTACCTGTACACCTGCCCACACTTCAGCAGGAAAGTGCTCAGTTCTCCTGGTTTTTGCTTAACTGTTTCTCTCAAGTGTGATTGTGTCTATCAACTTCAGGATCTGGGGAAGAAATGTCCTTGGGAGAGAACCTCTGTCCTCCTGACTTTGCCACTCTGTGCTTGTTTCCTTAGTGGATTCTCACAGGAAGAAGGAACCAAGGCTTACAGCAGACCCAGAGTCAGAGCTCAGCTTCTCCTGGGCTGTCTGCTAGGAGCTACAGATCTCACACAGTGATGCTCAGGATGCCTTCAGCCATGCCCCATACCTCACTTTGAGACCAGATGTAGGAAACATTAGGTCTGAAATGAGTAGGCAACCAGCCCCTTACCCATTTCAGATGAACAGAACACAGTCAACAATCGCAGGAACTGAAAAGGTCCCAGAAGCATCTGCCAGGGAGAAATGAGACTGAGATCGATCCAGGGACATCTGGCTTGAATTAAAAAAAAAAAAAAAGAAAGCTTGATTGCTTTTGGAAAACATCTTTTCCTTCACTGACCAGCCTGACCACACTGATGACCTCAGACTCCACTGGTGATTGTGCAAGAGCCACAGGATTATTTCACACCCACCAGCCTTTAACTCCATCTCATACCATGCTTTTATAATATCCCTGTGTGGGATGCATAAGTCAGTCACCGATCAGCCAATACAGACTCCAGGTTCATGGAGCCATGACCTCCTGGGAGCATCACACGCTGCTCTCTGTGGCCCTGGAGGCACTCTGGGTACTTGGCGAATGTGACTCCATGGCAGAGCTATGGAATTCACGGGCAGGAGCTCAAGGGGGATTTCCTCAAAGCTCATTCTTTGCTGAGAACCTCATTGATTGCTCTCCTGAGGCTGATTCTGGGAAAGAAAAAAAAAAGCAAAACTCTGAACTTACCCTGTTTTGGTGAACCAAGGACCTCATTTGGAGAACCGAACAGTAAAAGAGCAGAGATGAGCCATGGCAGCCATGTCAATGGTTCACACTCATCTAGCTACTCAGGAGGTTGAGATCTGAGGATGCTGGTTCACAGCTAGCCTGGATAGGAAAGTCCATGAGACTCTTATCTCCCATTAACCATCAAAAAGCTGAAAGTGGTCCAAATGGTAGAGCACTAGCCATAAGCAAAAAAGCTAAGGGACAGCACCTACTACAGGCACAGAAAAACATCAAAGTTCCTTCTTCCCCTAAAAAGACTTAAAAGGAAAAATTATATTTATTTCTCATTTCTGCCCTACTACCAAGGCCCAAGGCTTCCCTTGGGTTCTGGTAGATACAGCAGTTATAAAATGAGTTTGGAAGTATTTCTCTCCTATTTTAATTTCTGTAAATATTACATGGAACAGGTGCTATTTCATCTTTAAAAGTTTCTTTGAGTTTTTCGATGAAGTCATTTATGCCTGGACAATTGTATTTCAGAAGGGTTTTAACCACAAAGTGAACTTTTTTCCTTAGTTTTGTGTTTTTGCTTTGTTTTGTCTTGGGCCAGTCCTGGGCTTGAACTCAGGGCCTTGAACTCAGAGCTGTCCCTGAGCTTCTTTAGCTCAAGGCTAATGCTCTACCACTTGAAGACAACTCCATCTCTGGCTTTTTTGGTGGTTAACTGGAGGCAGGAGTCCATAGACTTTCCTGCCTAGGCTGACTTTGAACCATGATCCTCAATTCTCAGCCTCTTGAATAGCTAGGATTACAGGCCTGAGTCACCAGCATCCAGTTGAACTTGTTTTTAATGGAGATCATCTAATTTACAAGTGAGTTTTCATAATTTTTGGTTTCAAAAAATTGGCCCATTTTTAATTAAATTTGTGAGATAGTCTTTTGCGATGTTCCTCTATTATTCTCTTGATGTCCCTGAGGCCTCGCATGATCCTCCCCTCTCCTTCCTGATGCTAATAACATGTGTCTTCTCTCCTCACAGCTCAGTCCTCCTAGTAATTTGTAAAGAACAAACTTCTGCCAGGCACCGTGGCTCACATTTGCAATCCTGGCTACTCAGGAGGCTGAGATTGGAGGATCACTATTCAAAACCAGCCCCCTGCCAGGAAAATTCATGAGACCCATATCAAATTAACCAGCAAAAATCCCAAAGTGGGGGCATGGCTACGTGGTAGAGCATCAGCCTTGAGCCAAAAAGCTAAGGGACTGCACCCAGCCTGCCTTTAGTTCAAGCCCCAGTGCTGGCACACACACACACACACACACACACACACACACACACACATACACACACACACACTCCATCACTTTAGAACAAATTTTCAAACTTTATCTGTTTTCAAATTTTGGGCCTCATACATAGAAAACCCTTTGTCAAAAGGAAGAATGAAGGACTGCACTTTCATTCTGAATTCCCCTTCTTCTGGTCTCACTCCTATTCTTCGGATGGGTCTATTTTATCTTCCTGCCCATGAATGCAGGTTTCTATAAGGGACTGTTGGCAGATTGCCCCTTATGTCTATGTCAGAGAACATGCTTCCAAACCCCCTCCTCCACACTGAGCAATCTGATGCTTCCGCATTAGCTCTGCCTTCACATTCACACAGACAAGGAAATTCTTGCCACAGCTGTGTCTACATCCAGTCAAGACATACGACTTCCAGGCTTCACTCATCTTTCCTTAAATGTAGCAACACAAGAAAGCCAGATTGCTCTTTCTGGTGATCTCAGCACACAGCTGATGTCACTAATTATATAAGCACCAATGCATCTTCAGATCTCTATTGACTGCACAATTTCCCATCCCAAGTCACATGACCCAAGGCAAGAGCATTTGGTTAGGACCATGGCAGAGGCCCTTCATCATCCAACCCCAAAATGCTTGAGAAAAACACATCAGACATTTCTCTTCACTCCTCGCTGAACCCCTGTCCTGCAGTTACCTCACCCAAGGGATTTAACTTTGCTCGCTCTCTCCTCTTCCCCCTGCATTTGTCTCTGTGGGAACATCACCCCCTATTTATTAGGCAGACAAGCTTTTTTCCCTACTATGGGAAACTAGGCACCAACCCAAACCCAGGTCCTGGAAGTTTGATGCTATCCCTCGCAGGCTCATAAAGTCAATTTTTACAAAAGCCAAGTCCCTGCTGATAAAAAGTTCTTGTAACCAACTGCTGAAAAGACAAAAATGCATCTTCAGTTTATTATATGGGAAATCTCAGAAGAGACATTTTTTTCAGGTTCCAGGAACAGTTCATTCTAGCCCTCGGTGTTAGTCAGAAGTGGACAGCTCCCCACAGTAAGAGTCCTGATGGTGCAGTTTGTCATGGATGTTTTACCTCGAATGGACTTGTGTGTTTGGGTGTGTGCACACATGTATGCATGCATGTTCATGCAAGGGGGGGGGTCACCTGGGCTGTTCTTTCCTTATGGATAACAACCATTAACACCTGAGGAAAAACCATTCTCACCCTTTAACTTAGCTGAATGTCAGGCATGCCCAGACTCAGATCACACACACATAGAAACACATGTCTGAGTTGAGCCTAGCAAGTGACCCCAGAAATATTATACAAGAAGAAATTCATCAGTGGAAAGTGCATGTGGTTCATCTGTTATTAAGGATACACAGATCATTATGTTCTAGAAGATTCTAATGTGTGTGTGTGTGTGTGTGTGTGTGTGTGTGTGTGTGTGTGTGTGTGTGTGTGTGTCCACCAGAACTGGGGTTTGAACTCAGGGCCTGAGCGCTGTCCCTTACCTTTTGCTGTCAAGGCTGGTGCTTTATCACTTGGGCCATACCTCTACTTGTGGCTTTTTTCTAGCCAATTGGAAATAAAGGTATCAGATTTGTCTGCCCAGGCTGGCTTTGAGCCATGATTCTCAAACCTCAGCTTCCTGAGTAGCTAGGATTATAGAAGTAAGACACTAGGGCCCAGCCTAAAAACTTAAACATTTCTTGTGAGAGAGATCTGTTAGTGTTTAATATATGTCATTTTTGTTTGGGAAAGTTCTCATTTCTCCTTAGCTTCTGAAATACTATTTTGCTTATTTTTGGCAGGAAGAGGTAGATTTCTCACCTTTCCAGGGGGACTCCAAAGGTAAGTAAGGGCAAGATGCTAAGATAGCCACACAGCAGTAGAAATCGGTAGGAATTCATATTTAGCTCCATAGAAATGCAAGTGTCTGCATGAGAATATTTACAGATTTACATGTCTACATACAATGCTTGGTGTCTGGGCAGGTGCCGTCTTCTGTCAGCTAGTAGAGAGGCCCTGTCAGTCAAAGCAAGCATGTCACACGGGAACATCATGGCTTCTAACCCATTTCCCTGGCCTGGAGCTACCTGTAATCCTGACTACCTGGAAGGCTGAGATCTGAGGATTATATCTAGAAGCCAAGCAGAGCAGGAAAAGTTCCTGAGATCTCCAATTAGCCAGTAAAAAAGCAGGAAGTGAAGCTGTGGCTCTACTTAAAGTTGGTAGAACTTTAAGGGAGAAAAAGCTAAGGGACAGTGTCCAGGTCCTGAGTTTAAGCGCCAGCCAGTACCAGCACACATACAAAAATATAACAATTAATTAAGAAAACATTCTCCTATAAAAGGTTGGGTGAGGTAGCACCTGCCTCTAAACTCAGCATTCAGGAACCACTAACTTCAGGCCAGTCTGGGCTGTGTGACAAGACCCTGTCTCACAAAACAACAAAACAACACAAACAAAAAACCAACCAAAGTATTCCTTAGGGAAAGGGTTAATTTGAGGATCAGGACAGAAAATATACTAAAGATCCTAGGAATCTTAGAGTGCCAATAAACGAGAAAATACTCCCCTAATTACAACAATGTGAGTGTTTCCAATGGGACCAGGAACCATCTGAAAGAATTAAGTCAAAAGTTAAAACAACTTGAACAACAAAACAAAATACTCCTGTGTTATAACACAGAGTACAACTAATGTGTTTATATTGATAGAATCAAATGACCAATTAAATAAGAATATAGGGAAGACGAAGCAAATTTCCCATGCAGGACCCAAATAATTTATGTAGACACTTGGTTCTCAAGGCAGAATATAACTTGCTCTTGGAGTATAGCGAATCCCTTCCAAACATTACAGACTGAGTACATTTCCATCAGAGAAATCTGAGCAGTGTTTCTTCCAGCAGCTGGTCAAGGTCAGAGTCAGGGTCAGCAATAACAAGTTGTGCTGACAAGCGCAGACCCTTCCTACAACGTGATGAAAATGGCACTTGGCCCTGTGGTCTTCCTCCCGCTACGCAGAAGCACCATCTCAGCACAACACAAGCATCAGACAAATCCCAACAGAGGAGCAACATATGAAGACCTGCCAGTACCACAGAGCTATCAGAGAGAGGGAAGTCCTGATGGGCAGTCACAACAAGAAGAGCCTGAGGAGACACAACAGTGGCATGTATTGTGGGAATCTGGGAAAGAAGAAAGACATTAAATAAAAAACTAAGGAAATATGAATGGAAGATGTCCTTAGAGCTGGCACTGATAGCTCACACCTGTAATCCTAGATACTCAGAAGGCTGAGATCTAAGAACTATGTTTCAAAATCAGCTCAGGCAGAAAAGTCTCTAAGACTCTTATCTCTGTTTAACCACCAAAAAGCCAGAAATGTGTTGTGGCTCAAGTGATAGAGAGCCAGGGAAAGTACCCAGGCTTTGAGTTCAAGCCCCAGTACTGGTACACACACGCAAAAATATGGACTTAGTTAATATATGAAATCACTATTACATCATTAGCTATGGCAAAATGTTAAAGTAGGGGAAACTGGGTAGAGTATATATGACAACAATACTGTTGTGAATCTAAATGTTAAATTGGAGGAAGAACTTAATGAGCAGATGGGCAGTTACCTGAGATCTCTTTGTGCCTCTTCTTCTCCAGCCCTGTCCATTCCCAGGCTCTTCCTTCTTTCCTTCCTCTTCCTCTTCCCTCCTCACAGACCTGTTCTAGACCAGGCCTCCTGGGTCTAGACCGCCCACACACTGTGAGTGGTATTTTGCATTATTCCACCTTACCTGCCATGCATCCCTCAAGATCTGGGCCCTGCCCCCTCTTCCCCCTCTGATCTTGCTGCTGCTTCTTGATTCTCTATTGCAGGAGCGGTGGGTTACCTGGGATTCTGTTTCTTTGTGTATGCACACCCTTTCCCTTTGAAACTCCACACACCCATGTCTACTGGCTTTGCCTGAATGCTTCCTTTTCCACAGCACTTCCCCCAAATCCATCTGCTAGAAGTGGATCACTCCCTTCTGAAGCTATAAAGATCAGGTTTTAACTGATTATGCCCTGCACCCCACATGCATCTTATCTAAGCTGCCTCTGGGAAGGAGCAGGTCGATTTCTGTCTCCCACATGGTTACAAGGCCATTCATGTTGTGTGGTTAGCCCCAAGAAGGACTGGAATGACAGAAAGAACAAATGAACGCATGATGTCTTAGGGCTGGAGGACACCAAAGGTCCTAGGGAGTGGCTAGTCTTGGAGCTCACCAAGCCCCGCCCAGCATCCCATCACACTCATGGCCAACCTGCACAGAAAGGAAACATACCACATCATCACACAAAGTGACTGCCTGTGTTTATGACAGTCCTGGGGAAGGATGGCAGCTGAGGATTGGCCACCAGCTCGGGATAGGCAGGTGCTGTGGAGAACAGTGGGCGAGGGCATAAAGGGAGACCAGGGAAGCCATCAGTGGGCATCGGCTCCAGAACCCCTTTCTCTTGGAGAAGCTTTGCTCTCTAATAAACTTCTATTTGGTTTGTGTTCTTTTCCTTTTGTCTCTTAGATCTTCTCCTTTTCCTCTAGTCGAACCTCACATGAGATAAAGATGGCTTGTCCTGGCTTGGTCAGGGAATTATACTGACCTACATAGTTGCTGGCTCCCCCCCCCTCTCTCTCTCTTTCTCTCTCTCTGTCATCCCTCCCCCCTTCCTACCATCTTCTCAATTCTTTGAGATTGGCTGAGAAGAGGGGCTTAAATGCTGGATGGCAACATTTGCATCAGAAAACAGTTATTGTTCAAAGAAGATTGAACTTGAAGGTATAGAATCACATAGAAACCCCAGCTATGAGCCTTCATGTTTGATACATAAACAATGAAAAAGTTAACAGGAGCCAGGTACTGGTACACCTGTAATCCTAACTACTCAGGAGGCTGAGATCTGAGGATCACGGTTCAAAGCCAGCCTGGACAATAAAGTCCATGAGACTTTTATCTCTAATAAATACTCAGAAAAACCTGGAAGTGATGTTGTGGCTCAAGTGGTAAGCTCTAGCCTTGAACACAAAGAGACTTAGAGACAGTGCCCAGACCCTGAGTTCAATCTCCAGGACCAGCAAAAAGCAAAACAAAACAAAACAAAACAAAAAAAGTTAACAGGGATAATATTTTCATTGGATATGGGTGCTTCAGTCAATTTTCTCATTTGATTCTTAGACAGTCCTATACACTAGGGCTATTTCCCATACACAAACTCTTAATAGATGGCAGCAAATCTCAGAAAGACTAGGCAACTTTTCTAACCTGAACATTCATGAAAAATATGAGAAAGGATGCAGAGCCAAACTCCAGAAAGAGAATCACTCAAACTCTCTCCACCTCAGTTTTTGTTTGTGCCAGTACTGGGGTTTGAACTCAGTTTCCCACTCAAACTTGACTTTTTCACTCAGGCTGAGGCTCTGTCACTTGAACCACAGCTTTACTTCATGCTTTTTCGTGGTTAATTGGGAGTCTCATGGACTTTCCTATCTGGGCTATCTTCAAACTGCAATCATCAGATCTCAGCACCTGAGTAGCTGGGATGACAGGCATGAGCTTCTCCACCTGTTTAGCAATGAGTAAATAGCGTATGACATCAAAATGGCACAGAAGATACATGATGTAGACATAGAATGTGCAGCATTCAAGCAAGATTCCAGTGACCCACAGATAAAGCATCTTTCCTTGTGCCCTTAATGGTCTGGATCCAACCCTTTATTGCTCTGGGCCTCAGTTTCCACATATGTAACATAAGGAACTTGACCAGACTATATTTAAGGTTCCTGTCTAGTGTGTGCCAGGTCTAATGGGCCACATCTTCTGATACCCAGCTCAGTCTTGATGCTGAGTTCAGTGTTGATCCACATGCCCTGCCATTCACATGACATAATTAGTTCACTAATGTGCCAGGCTTGCTTACTTCAGGATTTATACATGCATGCAATGCTCCTCAGCAAGCGTGCTTTAACTGTTTATTATCTTTCAGTGCAGAGGCCATTCTCCAAGAAGAATTTCTCTTTGTTTTTTAATGCAAAATAATATTTTACACAATAGTATCCATATGTTGCTGACATTAAGACTCCGAAACATTTCTTTGAGCTCTCTCCATGGAGTACAAATAAATATCTTCATTATTTTTAATAACTCCATAATACACATGACACAAATTTGTTTGAGATTTACCTTGTTTTATTCTCAATTAAATATTGTTTGAAACATTTTTCTTGACTCAATCTAGTTTCATAACTCAGTGGTTGCATAAAATTTCATTGCATTGGAGTGCTATGATTTATTAAACTTAGTTGTTGGGTATTTCTGGTTATTTCCAATTTTCCTTGGATTTAAACATAAATTGGTAAAACATTGGGTTTCTGGCCTATATTAGGCATCCAATATTAACAATGAAATGTCCAGTTTTTCAGATTCTGGATGAAATGACACTATTATCACCAAGGCTGAAGTCCCCACACTGCGTTCAGCCAAAATTCTTGGGCCAAATATGTAAATCTCATGGACAAAGGATTGATGTGGAATTTTTTTTAAAGTTTCTTCCTCATTAATTTAATTTATCTAGATATTTATTCAATTTGTGTATGAATCAATTTGTCTAAATATAAAATTTATTCGATATTACAGTTTATTTAAATATTTACTTTGGGCTTATTATGACCTAAGCACTCTGCTAGTTTCTGAGGATAAGGGCAGAATACTTTCCCTTAACTTGCGGGATTCCTAATCTAGTAAGAAAAACAGACAGAACTGCAGTAAGATAGCCAGAGAGGAGAGAGGTTACATATGGAAGGCGAACCTGGTTATCTACGGACCATTTAATATCTATGTACCCTGGGTAATAGTTCACCTCTCCTGAGCTTCAGCTTTCTCATCTTTCAAATAAAGAAAATAGTGGATAAAATGTATCCCATGCTTAAAAGAGTCCTTGACATAGATCAATATAGCATTCAATATAGTTTGACTAATGATGTTTATATCCATTTTTTTGTTACATAACAAATTAACACAAAATTTTACAGCTTAAAACAAATTGCATGTGTTGTCTCACAGATGAGGGTCAGGAATCCAGGAGCAGCTAAGCTGCTTGGTTCCGATTCTAAGGCTTTCCCGGACCCACAGTGGAGACGATGGTCTGGACTGTGGTCACGTGCAGGCCTGGCTGGGGAGGGGATCTGCATCCAAGACAGTGATCAGGCAGGGCTGAGTACAGGAGGCCTCTCTTCTCACCCTGTGGGCTGACTTGTAGAGGTACAGGAGTGGTCTTCATGGCTCCTGGTTCCTCAGATAGAGAACAGGGAAGACGGAAGGGTAAGAGAATGTAGAGAGTGGAAAGACAGGAAGGGAGAAGAGTAAGGGAGTGGGGAGGAGATGAGAAGATTAAAAATAAGAGAAGAGAGAAAATGGAGAAAGAAAGAAAAAGAAGAGAGAAGGAGTGTGGAGAGGGAAAGGAAGAGGAAGGATGGAAAGGGGAGGAAAGAGGAAGGGGTAGAAAAGAGGAGGGGAGAGGGGGAGAGAGGAAGGGATGGGAGGGGAAATATTAAAATTAGAAGATTTAAAAAGAGGAGAGAGAAAGAGGAAGAGAAAGAAGAGAAGAATAAAAAGAAGTGAGGGAAGGGAAGAGGAGAGAATGGAAAGGAGGAAAGGGGAGGGAAGAGAGGAGAGGAGAGAGGAAGTAGGGAGCTTCAAAGCCTTTGTGAAAATGTAGAGAGAGAAAACATCTGGATGGGATGGTGTACGTAGACCAGGCCTTGAGTTTGTCTCTAGCTGAACTGTCCTTCATGAACCCCAACGCTGCTTGGTTTTGCAAGTTGGCTTGGAAGTTTCTGTTCAACAATCTTAGGTGTGTGTGAGGGGAAGCTAAAACTCGCAGAGATTTCCCTCTTTTTCATTCCTTGAGCTAACATAAGAGGTACTGGCTGTATAGAGTGGAACCCCAAGTGAAAACTTTGATCTGAGGTGCCAACAGCTATATGTTAGTGGTTCAATCTGTTTTTACATTTTCTTCAAAAGAACTGTGATGATTTGGCTTTGGGTTTGATGGACTTGTGGATAATTGCTAGACACCTGTTCATCCTGGAATTAGAGGTAGAGGGAGAATGAAAAGGGGGAGGGCAGATTACTGGTTTCAGAGGTTACAGAGACTCCAGAATTTGAAGGTCCCAAAAAGGTGTTAAAAGAAGCTTCCCGCCTCTGCCACAGCCACTCCTGTGACCAGTGACTGGACTGGAGTTTTCTGCTCTTTTCCTATCTTTAAACTTTCCATTTTCTTTTTCATCGCCTGAAAATTTGCTGGAACTCCGCATCAGTGGATGGGGTCTGTCTTCCCACACTATTCTACCCTTCACTCTGGCGATGTGCTCTCTCTTTCAGACTCCTTTAATGAAGTCCAGGGGAAAACAGAAAATAGGTTTTGTGTTCCACTTATCAGCCTAACTTGGAAGAGCTTTAAAAGTTGTAAAATATCCCCCATAGCACTGTGCTAGCTCCCACCTGCAGGTGTAGTGGTTTAATGCTGGAATCATCTATTCTAGTTCAAGTTCAATCTTGATTTTTTTTCTCTAAATCATAAATTCATTATAAATTTTTTTTAATTTTAAGTACTAAAGCTTAGGGGTTTTGTTTGTTTTGGAAAGGAATTGAGAGATGAAACTGGATTGCATTTTTTTCTCTAAAAGAAGTGGGTAGAGATTATGGGTTTGGGGGGCATAAATATTTGATAAATTCCCTAATTTCTGAGGATTTATGGAGATGTCTTTGGTGTCTGACTCAGTCTTTTTTTGTGATTGTCTCTGAGGAACTTGAAAAAAGACATATACTGATCTATATACTGATCTATATATTACTTTCTGTGTGTGTGCCAGTACTGCGGCTTGATCTCAGGTTCTGGGCACTACCCCTTTGCCTCAAGGCTGGTACTCTACCACTTGAGCCACAGCTCCATTTCCAGCTCTTGGGTGGTTAATTGATGGTAAGAATCTCAAGTATTTTCTTGCCCAGGCTAGTTTTGAACCCCAATCTTCAGGTCTCAAACTCCTGGATAGATAATATTATAGTGAGCCACCAGTGCCTATCTATATTTCATTTTTAAAAGCTTTCAAAGTCTTCTTTTTTTGTAGGTCCTGCTACAGGGGCCATTTTTAGAGGTGCCATCACTCAACATTATATAGCTTCAACTACATTGCTTTAGGTATGCAATAGTTTGAAAATGTCTCCCAAAAGCACAAGTCTGGAGGTGGTAGAATCTTTAAGAGTTGGAGTTTAGTGGAAGGAAGATGTATTATTGGAGGTGGAGCCTAATGAGTAGAACAAAGGTCATTGGGGGTGGTGCTTGGTGAGAGGAAAGGAGGTCATGGGGGTGTGGTCTAATGGGAAGAAGTGTAAAGGTAGATCAAAACAGATTCTATCTCATCCCAACTAGATTGGTCAACATCAAGATTTCAAATAACAGCCTAACAGCCAATGCTGGTGGGGATGTGGAAGAAAAGGAACTCTACTGAGAATTTAAAATAGTACAACCTCTCTGGAAGGCAGTTTGGAGATTCCTCAAGAAAGTAGACATAGAAATTTCCCAGTCATACCAAGCTTGGGAATCTACCCAGATCATTACAAGTCAAGATATGATAAAGACACTTGAACATCCATGTTCCTTGCTGCCTATCACAGATGATAAAATATCTATACACAATGGAATTTTACTCACCCATTAGAAAGAATAAGATTATGTCATTTGCAGGGAAGTGGATGGACCTAGAACAAACAAAGCTAAGTGAGGTAAGCCAAGCTCAAAGGGACAAATGTCTCATATTTTCTCTCATATGTAAAAGATAGATCCAAAATATAACTGGACATGATAACCTATACAGGATTCTATGTACTTACACATAGACTAAAGGAGGATACCCCTAGAGGAGGAACACAAAGGTATAACTTCTCTGAATATTTTTTATTGTGAAAATACCTTACAGAGGAGTTATAATTACATGAGCAAGATAATGAGTACTTTTCTTATCAAGCATTGTTGTCTCCTCCTTTGTTTCCCCTTCTCATCCCTTCCCATCTCCCACCCCCCATCCCCCCATCCCTCCCCTGCCAAAGTTGTAAAGTTTCGACATGAGGACTTGTACATCTCATTGTTGCAATGGGTCCACCTGTATCCCTATTTAAACGATTTGTTTTTGCCCTTCCCCTCCACAAATTATACCAACATCAAATACAGTGAGAGCAGGGGTTATACGTGGGGGAGGGTTCTCTGAATATTTAAAATACTATTTATCAAAATAAATCCCAGGAAATGGAAACATGGTTTTTGGATGTTGTTATTAGTGGTGGCAGTGATTGTTTTTGCTTTGGATTTTGTTATTATTTCCTTTTAGTGAGACAAAGAGGTGGGGTACAGAAAGGGAGAGATGAAGGGTGAACAAAGGCAGTCATGCTATTCAGTATACAGTGGGTGGGAAATGGCCTATGTAATTTGTGGCAGGGATGGGAGCAGAATCTGGGGGGAAGCAAAAGCAAGAGTAACATTGTCCAAAAAAAAAAAAAAAAAAGAAATTTACTTGTAGTTGACTTGTGAAATGGTGATCCTTCGGTACCTTAATAATAATAATAATAATAAAATTATATATATTTTTAAAGTGTTAGAGTTTAGTGGAAAGAAGGTAGGGTACTGGGGACATGGTCTAATGAGAAGCAAGTTCACTGAGGGACCAGGCCTGGAAGGGAGCTTGGATCCTGCCTCTTCCCATGCCTCTCTTTGCTTCCCAGGTTCAGCGAGGCAAACAACTTTCTATGCCATACGCTCCCTCCATGATGTACCCAAAGCAACAGGGAAGGCCAGAAACCATAGGCCAAAATAGCCCTTTCTCCCTCTCCTGATGACCTAGCAACAGCCAAAGAAAGCTAGCATGAGGATGCAATGTTTTATAACTTCACACTGAAAATGTGAATCAAGTGTGAATTAAATGTAGCATGACCCTAGCATCTATTTTTCGAAGCGGTTCTCCACTCAAGCTGGGTCTCTAAACGTCAAGGCCCCCTTGCCAAGGCTGCCTTTCATCTCCCAGCCAACTTCGTAGTAGAGAAAATCCAATCAATGTGTTTCCATGTCTGAACTATGTAATGTTTCACATCTGTCGCATGAGACCGACTTTCTATCCCTGTGACACAAATACCAGGAGAAAGACTGGTTCTAGCCACATCTCGGAGATTCAATCTGATTCTGGGGTCATGGAGAGCAAAGTCACACGGTGTGGGGTGCCTGGGGAGGAGTCCGAGCATTTATGGTGGACAGGAAGTGAACACGAGGCGGAGGGCGCTTGTCTACCATGGGCAGGAAATGAGCACAAAGCAGAGGCTGTTTATCCATGGTGGACAGGAAGTTAGACATGAAAGGACAAGGTAGAACCTTGCACAGGTCACACCCTCCGTGACCTACTTCCTGCAACCAGAACCCACCTTGCACAATCTGTCCACTTCCTGGTTGTCCCTGCTTGATCAGGGCCTGGATGATCGGTCTCTGGAAACATCCTCACAGACACAGGGATTTCTCCGTCCAGCCAAGGTGACAATTAGGATCGACCATTTGTTAGTGAAGTTCTCTCTGGTTACTCTACAAGACAATTTCTTGGGGTCTGTTTAGTCTCTATTTTTTTTTCTCTAGGTGATCACGGTGTACATATTTAAAAAACAGAGAGAAGCAACATCATTCAATAATGTCTTTCCAACTTGAGAAGCAAGATATTGGGCCAATCAGGGTAAAGGAGTAAAAGGAAATGCTCAAGACCATCTCACCCAGTGCCTGGGTATGGTGGATACATCTGTTCTCCCATCCGGAGGCAGGGGCAGTAGCATAGGGAGGCACAAGAAGGAAAATTGGAGCCCAGAGCACCAACCTCAAACACAGTCACTGCAAAAGAGGCTGGAAATGTGGCTCAAATGGTACAGTGACTTTCTAACAAGCTCAAGACCCTGACTTCAATCCCTAGGTGTGGGCACAAGTGCATGTACACACACATCTACAGAGTCTTTCCCTTAAGACACTTCATGTCATGCTCCAAATTAGTGATACTTATACATAAAACTACCTTTCAACACCATAGAAATAAATGTGATCTATAGGAATATTATGGAGATAATATTTTACTTAGTGGTAAAGAGGAATGTGTTCAATATTACCTTCTCTTTATATTTTACCTGAGTCCTTTTAGATAAACTGGAACTATTCTCTCATTAAAAGTCATAAATTTGGTGTGACCCCCCCTCCCCAAGAGACCACTGGACCTCGTGTCTAATTTCAGCCCCAAAGAATGCATTAAGAACAACTTCTTTAGACTATAAATCAGCCATCTGCCAACATTCAATGGGCTTAGATCAAACACTTGTGCTTGGTAGGGAAATTCATTTAGTACCTGAATGTACATTTTTGCAACTAATTTATCTTGGAAGTTTCATTAGGAAATGATATGGCTTAAAATTAATCATTTTCTCGGTGAATTATGGGGAGGTTTCATGGTCACGGTCGGAGAGTTACATATACACTCAGAGCACTTTCTGAATAGTTACAGCTACACTTCATGGTTCAGAACTCTGTGGCCTTGGCCTCTATTTGTCCTGAGTGTCAAGCATGTCAGGACTGTTTTCTTAGTCCTGGTCAAAGGTGATTTTGTTCCATCTGTGTGAAAACTGAAAGATGTTTTCACAAATGAATTTCCAGATACTAGTTTTCTTCCCTCCCCCTTAAACTATCTCTTTATTATTTTTTGTTATCTTTAAGTACTGGACAAAGAGATGTCAATTCAACATGACAGTTTATGAGTGCAGTGCATCTTACTCAGTATGATCCCTTCCGTCATTCTCCCCCATGTCAACCAACCCTACCCGTCCCCAAGTTACCTGGCTCTATTTTCACATACGAACATTGAACATCATCACTGCATTCGTCCATTCTTCCTCTCTCCATTCTGGACCCTAGTTTTCTTGAAGAGAAGTCAACCTACAATTTGTACTTTTGAATAATTCATATCCTCTTTTGGGACAAACATTAATTTTGCCCAAGTGTTTTTATATTATTACCTTAACTTGTTCCTCAAAATGTGTTCAAAATGCCATTATGAGACATGTTCCCTGGGCCACTAAGACACCCTTTATTTTAGACAAGTTCTCATTATGTAGCCCAGAATGCTCTTGAATTCACAATCCTGCCTCAAATTCCTGAGTTCTGGGATAACAGAACTATAGGATGCCTTGTGGCAAATTAGACAAAGTGAGCCTTCTGGATGGACACAGTTTCAAGCACAAAATCATGGCTTAGAAAGGAGACCACATTCTAAAAATATTGTGAAATATCAATAAATAATATAAATTAAATTAAATAAAATTTAAACATAAAAACATCAAAATGTGTTACCCTAATCACTCTTCAGAACATAGTTCATTAGTGCTAAGTATAATCATGTGGTTATACAATTTCCCAACTTCTTCCTCTTGCAAAATTAAAATTCTATATCTCTGTAAGAAATTCATATCCCTCTCCTCTCCAACCCCCACAAACCACCATCCTACTTCCCATGAGCTTGATTACTCCACGTATCTTATGTAAGCAGAACCACATAGCATTTGCCAATTGGTGATTATTTGACTTTACAGAATGTCTCCAACATCCATCCACATTGTAGTGCTTGTCAAAATTTCTTTCTTCTGACTTGTATTCCATTGTATGAATAAATTACATTTTTCTTCTGTTCATTTATCAATTGCTTCTATGTTTGGCTATTGTGGACAATGTTGCTGTGAATATGGATGTGCAAATATCTCTTCATGATGTTGCTTTCTAATACTTCAGCTATCACTGTCCAGAAATAGTCATGCTATTGGACCAATTCTGGGCTTAAATTTAAGGCTTGGGCACTGCCCCATACTTTTTTTCACTCAAGGCTGGTGCTCAACCACTTAATCTGCACCTACTTCTCGCTTTTTCATGAGTGATTGGAGATTAGAGTCTTACAGACTTTCCTGCCCAGGCTGCCTTCAAAACACAATCCTCAGAGCTCAGCCTCCTGAGTTTCTGGGATTATAGAAGTAAGCCCCTGGCATCCAGAAAAAAAATTAAATATAGTCTGGATGTTTAACCCTTATAAAATACATGATTTGCAAAGACTCTGTTCAAAGACATAGACTGCTTTTCCAATGTGTTTATTGTGTCCATGGGTGCACAGAAATTTGTAACTTTCATGTGGTCCAGTTTCCTGACTTCGTCATCCCCAAGAAAACACCACAAATCCCACGTATCAACATCTATGCTTTAATTTCTAATGCTTTCTTTTCTTCTCAGGATTTTGTCACAGTAGCTTAATATTACTTAGACCTTTAATCCATTCTGAGTTAATTTTGGGGCGAAAGACAAAAGACCAACTTCATTCATTTGTAGACACAAATCTTCCCAACATCATTTGTTGGAAAGAGAATTCTTTCCCACACTGAGTGGTCTTGGCTCCCTTGTCAACAATTATTTGATCATGGATGGATTCTAGTGGCTCATGACTATAGTCCTAGATGCTTAGAGGTTGAGATCAGGAGGATTACATTTCAAGCCTGGATATATACAAGACCCCTTTTCAACCAATAGCTCAGACATGGAGGTACATATATATCCTCCCAGCTACAGTGGGAGGCTGAAATTGGGAGGATCATAGTTCCAAGACAGCCATTCATCTCAATGGAAGATGTTGAGTATGGTGGTGCATGTCTGTCCTTCCAGCTACACCCAGAAGCATAAATAAGGGAATTACAGTTGATATATAGGCCTGAGTTGGAAGTAAGATCCTCTATCACAAATACCCAGCCCACTAAGTGCCAGTGGCTCTCGCTTATAATCCTAGTTACTCAGGAGGCTGAGATCTGAGGATCGCTGTTTGAAGGAAATTCTGTGAGACTCCTATCTCCAATTAACCACCAAAGACAGGGTTGTTGAGGTGTAGCTCAAGTGCTAAAACTCTAGCTGTGAGAAAAAAAAAAGCTCAGGAACAGTGTCATAGCCCTGAGTTTAAGCCCCAGGACCTGTACAGAGAGCGAGAGCGAGAGCAAGAGAGAGAGAGAGAGAGAGAGAGAGAGAGAGAGAGAGAGAGAGAGAGAGAGAGAGAGAGAGAGAGAGAGGAGAACCAGTGTAACAAAGGGCCGGAGCCATGATTCAATGGTAAAGCCTAAAAAGTACAAGGCCTTGAGTTCCAACCCCAGTGCTGAAAAAAAAAATGTGCTTATACCTGTGACCATGTATTTCCTGGGATTTCTGTTCTAGGGCTGGTCTCACATCACACTAGTACCACATTCTCATTCTTGCTTTTTTATTTTTCCTTTCATTTTTAACAAGCTTTGAATCAGGAAGCTCGAGGCCTTTGACTTCGTTCTTCATAGAGACTGTTGTGGTTGTTGAGAGCGTGTACTTGCAGTGAGTGAAGAGGTTTGTCTGCTCCCTGGGATGTAGCCATCTGCCAACTCATTCTGCCCACTGTGCAGCCAGGTGTGGGGCCTGCCTACATCTCCCCCAGGCAAGGCCCGGCCATGTACCACCTACTGCCCGCAGGACATCTGACAGTTAACTGTCCCATTTGACCAAGTTTTCTTCTCAGCCTCTCTGACCATCACAGCTATCACTGTTCTCCATCCACACGATGGTGAAATTTACAGAGTTGTTGCTTTGTATAAATGAGCACGCATTGTTCTGTACTCTCTGTGGCCCCCAGAGTTCATGCCATGTGATGCCATGAAGGGCCTCTCTCTGTATTTGTTCTTTATTCTTGCTATAAGAGAAGACTGGTCCGAATGAGGGTGTCCTCACTCCACCCACGGTTTCCCTGGCATGCCAGACGCAGAGGAGGGAGACACCATCCTCAAGCCATTTACATTGCCCGGATGCTGCATGCTGGTTCATTTTGCTACTCATTACTTACATATCTATTGCAGTGTTCATGGTATGACAGCCATTGCTAGACTGTGCTGTCTAGGAAGGATATGACAAGAGAAATAACCTTATTTCATGCTCAGTACAGACACAAACTTCTTTCTGGTTATTTTTTCCCAATCCACTGTTGGTTGAATCTGTAGATACACAAACAACAAATACAACTATTTTGTTTCTTAAAATCTCTCTGTTTGACAACTAAGAGAACATGTCTATTACAAGGGCTTTCCTGGTTGCATTTAACAGAAACCTGACTCAGACTACTTTAAGCAGAGGGGGAAAATGGGGTTTATTAGCTCATAAAACTGGGAAGAATGGGTGAGGCTCTGGGCCTTGAGAGATGTTATCGGGCAGGCTCTTCATTTCCTGTCTGGCTGGAGGGAGCTCCTCCTCTCTTATGCTGGCTGCATACTCAGTAGGTAGCAAATTGAACCCAGAAGGACCAATGCTCAGGCCAATCTTCTTTAGAAATCCTAGTGGGTGGGATGATTTTCTATGCAGTGGCCCCAGCAGAAACCCCAAGGAGACCTCTCATTGGCTTATCTTGATCCCTGTGTCCAGCCCTCACTAATCAGTAGCAGGAGGAGACAATGTTCAAAGACACATGACTGCCCCAATGCCAGGGAAGAGCCAGGATACTTATTTAAAGATTGGGCATGACACTTGGAAAACTAGAGTACTGAGGACAAATGCTGGAATGGGATGCTAAGCAGGTAGAAATTGTGATTTTTCTCTACTACATACCAGAAGGAAGCAAGGAAGGAAGTGGGGAAGGAAGGAAGGAAGGAAGGAAGGAAGGAAGGAAGGAAGGAAGGAAGGAAGGAAGGAAGGAAGGAGGGAAGGAGGGAAGGAGGGAAGGAGGGAGAGAGGGAGGGAAGAAAGGAAGGAAAAAAGGAAAGAAGGAAAAGAAAATTTGTTTTCCAGCAACATCAGTGTCATTCTTCTTCATACAGGAACACCTTCCATATTCTCATGATTCATCTGATTCCTCTCTGCAGAAAACCCAGCATAGAGAATTCACTACATCCATTCTAGTGAGGGACAGAGCTAGTCAGCAGGAATACACACACACACACACACACACACACACACACACACACACACACACACACACTTTTATTTCAGTCACTCTGAATCATCCAATAATTTCTAAATAATTATATTAATTCTGTTCCTTGAAACTTTATAAGAGGTCAGTGCTGGGGCTGGGAAGGTGTCTCAGTGGTAGAGCGCTTGCCTTGCATGCTCAAGGCCCTGGGTTCGATTCCTCAGCACCATATAAGCAAAAAGAAAAAAGAAAAGAAGTGGCGCTGTGGCTCAAGTGGTAGAGCACTAGCCTTGAGCTGAAGAGCTGAGGGACAGCGCCCAGGCCCAGAGTTCAAGCCCCATGACCGGACCCAAAAAAAAAAAAAAAAAAGAGGTCAGTGCTGGTATTTGATGCTATAACCCTAGCTACTCAGGAAACTGAGATCTGATGATCATGGTTCAAAGCCAGACTAGACATGAAAGTTGATAAGACTCTTATCTCCAATTAACCACCAAAAAGCCAGAAGTAAAGCCACAAAAGCCAGAAGTAAAGCCACACGAGCACCAGCATTGCATAAAGGTGCTAAGGACAATGGCCCTGAGTTCAAGTCCCAGTACTGGCACCCTCCACCCATACACACAAAAATATTACTTACAGTATCCCATTTTACAGACAAGAAAGCTCCATTTCAGTAACTTGGAAAAGGCCTTGGAGGTAGTGATTAAGTTATGATTGAAACTCTGATATCTTTTATTCTCAAGCCAACCCCTTCCCTCCATGCACAAGACTATGACTGAGGTCAGCAGTAACCATCAGATCTCTTCCGTATGAATTGCACCCAGTCACTCCGTGTGTGCTCTTTGCTTGTAAAATCAAATGATGCTCTTTGTAATTGTGGCTATACAGGGTCCAGCTGCCAAAACTGACATGGAGCTGCTCCCTCACAGAGCTCTGCTTTACCAGCCACCGTGGTTCATCCTTACAGTCCTGCCTCTTCAGGAGGTTCAGATCTAAAGATAGCAATTGGAGAAGTCATCCCAGGTCAGTAAATCGGTGAGACTAATTAACCGCCAAGAAGCCAGATGTGGAGCTGTGGCTCAAGAGGTAGAGCCTTGTGCAAGAAAAGTTCAGGGATAGCACCCAGACCCTGGGTTCAAGCCACAGGACTGACCATTCCCCCATCCCCCACCACACTATGTTTACATTATTTATACTTATTAAAGCTATTGTTTTCCCCCTATGTAACCAACACAAATGATTACATTTTATTACATATGATAATTGGTCATGTGTTTCACTATGTATTAAAAATCTTTTGGATTATGTGTTTGCATCTGACAATGTTCAGCATATGTTGAATTTTTTCTATTTAAATAAATCATTTTCTCACCACTTATATTCTGCATTCTTTCCAGGAATTGCTTCATTCCTTTTAAGTTATCAAATTTGTGGGTGAGCTTTGCTCCCAGTAACCCTTGCTATACTTGTTTTGTTTGTTGTGTGTGTGCCAGTCCTAGGGCTTGAACTCAGGGCCTAGATGCTGTCCCTGAACTTTTTTGCTGAAGGCAAATGCTCTACCACTTGATCTGCAGCTCCATGTCTAGCTTTTTTGATGATTAATTGCAAATAAAAGTCTCACAGACTTTCCTGTCTGTTCTGGCTTTGAACCCTAATCCTCGGATCTCAGCCTCCTAAGTAGGCAGGATTACTGGTGTGAACTGCAAGTGCCTGGCTCTATACTTTGCTTTTGAGACAGGGTCTGTCTAGGGCTTGCCTGGCTTCATATTCATGATCCTCCCTCTTCAGCCTCCTAAATGCTGAGATTACAAAGGTATCTCACCATGCCAATTTATTCCTTTTATGTCTGTAGGCTTGGTAGTGGCTGGCCTTGTTGCATTTCTCATGACAGTAATTTATATCTCTTACTTTTTTCTTGCCAAACCTACCTAAAAGTTACCAGTTTTATTGGTCTTTTTTTATAAGATCAATAGATTAACTTTTGCCTCTATAGATTTTTCTTGGTTATTTTTCTCTCTTCAGCTTCATTTCTACCCTATTTTTTAATATATATCTTTCCTTCTGCTTGTTTTAGATTATTTTGCTGTTCTTTTTTCAGGTCCCTGAGGTAGAAGTTTAGATTGTCAATTTAAATTTCTTCTTTACTATTATATGTATCTCATGCTATAAATTTCCCTTAAGCTTTCTTTTTGTTGCGTGCTACAAATTATGAAAAAATTAGATCTTTATTTTCACTAAGTTAAAGATATTTTTTAAATTTCATTTGAGCTTTTTTTTTCACTGACTCAGGTTTTGGTAAGAAATGTGTTGCTTAATCTCTAGGTATCTGGGGATTTTCCAGATATCTTTCTGTTATTGATTTCTAGTTCATTCCATTGTTGTCTGAAGGCATATTTTGTATGAATTATCTTCTTTTAAATTAGTTCACTGTGTTTTATAGCCCAGAATGTAGCCTGTCTTAGTGAATGTTCCTTGAGAGCCTGGAAGGCATATTGTACGGAATGTTACTGTTAGACAGGGCAGTTCACTGTGCACTGTGAATTTGCTGCTGCTCAGTCTACCAGTGCAGACAGAGACTCTGGAGGTCTCCAGTAACAATCTTGGCCCCATTAACTTCTCCTTTTCCTATACTAGCTTTTCCTTTTCAACATTCTCTTGATAGGTGCATACTGGTTCAGACAATTCTTGTGGAGAAATGACCCATTATCATTATATAATAATAAGTTGTCCTTGCTAACTTTCTCTTTTCAGAAGTTGGCTTGGCTTGAAATTAACAAAGGTACCCTAGTTTCCTTTAGATTTGTATTGGTGTGGTATGCCTTTATCCATCTCTGTACTCTGGGTCATTCTGTGTTAAAACCTCATTCATCACCAGCTGCCTTTGACTCACCCATGTAATCCTAGCTACTCAGGAGACTGAGATCTGAGGATCTCGGTTTGAAGCTAGCCCAGGCAGGAAAGTCCATGAGACTCTTATCTCTAATAAACTATTCAAAAAAGCCAGAAGTGGCTCTGTGGCTCAAGTGGTTGGATAGTGCCCAAATTCAGAGTTCAAGCCCCAGGACTAGCAAACAAAACAAAAACAACAGCAACCTCATCCCCCCCCCCAAAAAAAACTGGTTTGGTCTTACACTTTATCCATTCTATTGGCAGTATTTTGTTTCTAATTGGTGTGAGATCATGGAGTGGACTTAATATCTCTCACTTTGTCATTGTTCTGTTATTCACACTTCCTTTTTCTTCCTGACTTGTCACATTTTAACTGATTTTAACTATCCATTTGATTTCCACTCTTAGCATATCGGTGAAACTTTTTTGTCTTTTGTGTTTTGAAACTATTTGAGTGGCTTCTCTCAAGTTTTCTTATACATCATGGAATGGCTAGCAGGCTGCTTCCCTCCTCCACGCCGGAGAAGAGCAGACACTGACTTCACACAGCTGTCAGCTGCAGACACCAGGAGAGGGCTGTGGTGGTTACCATTTTGGACAATTATCTATTTTAACAACTAAGAATAAGGAAATTAAAGTACTTTTAATTTTACTTTTTGTATTCTACTTCACTTTCCATTATTCATGAGCATCTGAATTTCTGACATATGATTTTCCTTCTCTGAGGAACTTATTTAAGCATTTCATGTCAGATAAGTCTCAAGTCTATTGCAAATAAGTCTCTCTTTCCCTATACTTCTTCCCCTCCTTTCTTCTTTGCCTCCTTCCTTCCTTCTGTCCTTCCTTCTTGTTTCCTTCTTTCTTTCTTTCTTTCTTCCTTCTTTCCTTCCCTTCCCCTCCTTCCTTCCCTGCTTCTCTTTTCTTCCTTTCTCCTCTCTCCTTCCCTTCCTTTCTTCCCTCCTTTTATCTTCCTTCCTCTTTCTTCTTTCCTCCCTCCCTCCTTTCTTTCTTTCTTTCTTTCTTTCTTTCTTTCTTTCTTTCTTTCTTTCTTTCCTTCCTTTCCTTCCTTTCCTTCCTTCCTTCTGAAAAACCCTTATTTCTCCATCACTTTAGTCACGTCACTATGTTTGCGATTTCTAGAAACCATTGTTAATTCTTTCTTAGCATTTTCAGTTCTCAGCTTATATTACCTACTATTCTGTTGTCTCTATCCTTGTGAAGAACAATTTGGCTAAATCCAAATTCTAGATGGGAAGAGGTTCTTTTTTTCAAAACACTTTCAGTATTTCTTTTTCTTGTTTGCATGATTTCTGAAGATAACACCCGAATGATTCTTACCTTGTTCCACTATAAATAAGGTGTATTCTTTCCCTTGACTCTGTTTTAGATTTTCTCCCATCTGGTTTTCTGATGTTTGAGTGAATTTGATGTACCTGGGTATAGGACTGTTTTTGTGTGTGTGCTGGTCCTGGGGCTTGAACTCAGGGCCTGAGTGTTGTCCTTGAGCTTTTTTTTTTTTTTTTTTTTTTTTTTTTTTTTTTTGCTCAAGGCTAGTGCTCTACCACTTAAGCCATAGCTCCACTTTGGGTTTTGGGGTAATTAATTGGAGATTTAAAAAAATCTCACAGACTTTCCTGTCAGGGCTGACTTTGAACTGTGATCCTCAGATCTCAGCCTCTTGAGTAGCTAGAAGTACAGGCATGAGCCTGTACTATCTGGGTTTTTTTGTTTTGTTTTGTTTTGTTTTTACTTTGATGTTTTTTCCCCACTTAATGTTCGCTGAGTTCTCTGGATCCATTATTTGGAGCATATTAATTTTGGAAATCTTCTAGCCATTTCTTTTTCTCCAACTCTGGTTTTCCTATTCCCTAGTTCTTACATACTCTATTACTCTTTCTGTTGTTTATTTGGTGCCAGTCCTGGGGATTGAACTCAGGGCCTGGGTGCTGTCCCTGAGCTTGTTTCTTTGCTCAAAACTAGTGCTCTTTCATGTGAGTCATAGCTCCACATCTGGTTTTTGTTGTTTAATTTTTGGTGGCTAATTGGATGTAAGAGTCTCACAAATTTTTCTGCCTGGGCTAGCTTCAAACCATAATCCTCAGATTTCAGCATCCTGAGTAGCTGGGATTACAGGTATGAGCCACAGGCTCCTGATTTACACTTTTTATTATTCAATTTTCCCTTCACATTTCAATTTGGCAAATTCCTACTCATGCATTATCAAGCTTGCTCACTATATCCTCTGCATTGTCTGTCTAGTGTGAGCTGACCAAAGACTCTTGTCACTAGGTTTGTGATTTCTAGGAACCATTGTGAATTCTTTCTTAGCATTTTTAGGTTCTCAGCATATATTACCCATCATTCTGTTGTCACTACTGTTTTAGAGCCTATAACATATTATTAGTTATTGTCAATTTGAGCTCTTGCTGTGATCATTCAAAAGTCTGCATCATATCCAAAACTGGCTCTGTTCCTTGGTTTGCTTTTAAATATTGTGATGTTTCTTGGTTTTCTAGAACGCCTAGTGATTTTTTTAATTTAAAAAGAGTAATTGTAACTAGGCAAATTGATGGGATGGGTGGAGTTGGGGGAGGTAGGAGAGAATGATAGGAAAGAGTAACATTGATTAAGATGCATTGTACTCATAAACTAATAGTTTGAATTGAAATACCGTTGTACAAATTCTTAATGACAATTTTAAGAGATCCTCTGAGTATCACATAAAAAGAAGAGAACTGAGATTAATAGATCTTGGGTGGAAGGATGCTTTTCAAATGTGCTTAGAAGTTACTATTCCGTGTCTGCTCACTCTGCTTTAGCTGTAGGTGCGCTGGACATGTCTTCCATCTGATGTGGTTTTCTCTCTGGTCTTTGAGTTTCTCTAGACACACCTTCTAAATTGATTCATGGTGTTGTATCTCCATTGAAATCCCCATTCCCTGCTCTAGAAGTTTCTGCAATTCTTCAGAGCCATCTGTTTCTCCAATTTGAGGTGGAACAGGAAGTTGAATTGCCCTATGACTTTAATTCTCTGGTGAATCTAAAAAGAGATGTTGGTTTGGGTTGTACTGTTGTTTCCTCTCTTGGGAAGAGTGAAACGCAAGGCAGAGAGGAAGCCAGAACTGGCCCTCACCTGATGACCCTTAATGTTCTAATTGACTGACTGGATGCTTTTGTTCTGTCTGGATAGGAATTAGAGTGGCAGAGAAGCTTTCAGCATTGGCAGTCATCCGTCCTGAGTGCTCAAGGCCTATAGGAAGACAAGAAGCATATAGCTCCAGTTTCTGACAGCTAGAGGCCTATTGTTCCAGGGTGTAGAGACTCAGATTAGAGGTCTTCACCATCACTGTTTTCAGCTGTTGTAATCCTCAACTCCTCTTCCAGCACCAGTGGGCCATAAGCAGAAAGAAAGAGAACCTTCTAGTGTTACAATTTTTTTAAGTTTTTTTTTATTGTGAAAATACCATACAGAGGGGTTACAATTACATGAGCAAGGCAATGAGTACATTTCTTATCAAGCATTGTTGCCTCCTCCTTTGTTTCCCCTTTTTATCCCTGCCCTCCCATTCCTCCCCCACCCCCACTCTAGTGTTACAATTTTTATACAGGTTTCTGGTACCTGGATTTCCATCCCTACAATGACAAATGTTACAACTCTAGTGCTTGGAGCATCTGAAGCCTTTGCTCTGAGGATTGAGGCTCTTGGGTACTCTTCCAGCAACTAGACCTACAGTTTCTCCTCTTGTGCAATGAGGGAAAAAGTATCCTCACTACTCCACTGCCTCTGCTGCATACCATTTCTTCCTTGGCTATTTTCTTGGACTCTTCACAGTTGCCCTTCCATTGCTTCTGTCTCTGTGGACACTCCTTTATGTTACTAGCTCAGTCTGATCTACTTATGATAAAGATCAAAAGTAGGCAAATAAAACCCAAACCACTTGAGAGATGGCCTTAATTAGGCTGAATGTTGCAATACCATGGGTTAGCATTGGAGGATGTCTACAAAGATAGCTGATCAGCTGGCTTATATAGCCAGAAAGGGAGTGTGGCAAGGATATGCACCAATCATCAACCCCTCATGCAAATGGAAGGCTGTGTTTGCACCAGTCATGATGCAATTTATCATCATGAAAATGAAGGAATATATTTATACCAGTCAGAGATTCCAGTCACAGTACAATTCATCATTATGCAAATGAAGGATTGTATTTGTACCAATCACGGGCCTTCTGTTGGGCCACAAGAGGAAGTGTTCCCTCTCTGGCTTGGTTGGAAATGGCTACAGCATCATCCAGAGTTCATTGAGGGATGTCATTGCAAAAGGTCTGCATAAGCTATTTGAAACAGTGGTGGCTAAGGCAGGACCTCCAGGAGCCAGAGTTTTGCTCTCTTCAGCAGCAAATATCTGTGGTTGCCATATAACTTCCTCAAATGTTCATGGAGTATTCAGAGCAGCTGGTGATGGCATGAGTACAGTCTGGTTTGCTGCTTGGCTGAGAGTCCTTCCCTAAGGCAGCTAGGACAAAGGGAAGAGTCTAGCAACTGTCAATTAGGGAGTCAAATTTCCCCAGTCCCCAACATCTTTGCTTACTTAAAGGAAAAATAAACATATAAGAAGTGGTTACAGTAAAACTCATCATTAACATTAATAGTGCTTCTTAACAGTACTTTACAGCATTCTAACAATGCTTAACTCCTGTCCCAGTTCCCCAAGGAGAGGTAGGCCTCCTCATTTCTCTTAATCAAAAGCAAAATTTTGCTCTGTGATCATGCCTGTAGGTTTTTTTAACTTATAAATAAGATTTACTTGGCCCTTTAGACATAAAGTTATTCACAATGGTCATATATTCTCTTTCTTTGTTCTTTCCAGGGGTAAGAATGTTCTCTTCCTGCCCCCCTCTCTACAATTTCCGGGCTACCAGAGAACCTGTGGAATCTTGGCAGAACAAATACTAGATAAACAGGCCATAGGAGGTGACATGTAGAAGTAATTGATTCTGAAGGTACCATTTATTTAGCATCCCTCCACTCAGCTTTGGTCAGCTATGTTTTAAACGGAGCTAGAAATACCCTTGGTATTGATATTGGATGAGTTATGGAATCTAAGACTATGCTATTGATATAAATTCCTGTATCATTAGTAAGAACTCATTTCTTATAAAATTGGGTCAGTTTCCTTGATAACAACAACACAATCCAAGGGCTTGACCCAGCTCACTGGTGGCAACTCATGCTGCTACGACATGCCACACTCATTCTGGCTCTTTCCCAGGCTGTGGGAAGCAGAGGAGTTGCCTTTGAGCTTCAGCAGAGAGATGGAATAGAGAGATGGAAGTTGAGCTTTTGTTCAACTCAATGAAAGAAGCTTATGTCCATGGGATAATCAGCTCATAAAGCAATCAGTTAGCACCTTGAGCTGCAGACTACAAGTCCAGAATCCATCCCGGGTGAGACTTTAGCTTTTCCTCTTCTCACACCTACCTGAGCTTTTCTACTTTCCTCCTGTGGACTTTGTTCTTCACTCTGCTTGGAATGCCTGAACTCCATTTCTTCTCTCACCTTGTCTCCTTCAAGAATCTGCCAAACTCTTTGTCTTATCTTTGAAGCCCTTCCTGGCTACTTAAACATGGTGATCTTTCCTCAAGGAAGAGTGATCTTCACTCTAGTATGGAAGAAATGAATGCTCAGCCCTTTGTATATACCCAGTGGTGTTCTTGGGATGAATTAATTATGTGTATGTCCATGAGCTGATTGTGCTGACAAGAAATGGTTTGTATGTTTGCCATCTGGTTCCATTAGGCTACAAACTCTTTGGGAAGAAGGAAGATGTTTCTTTGTCTTCCAACCGTCTATCCCCAGAGCCCATCAGATGATGAAGGCTTAATCAATACTTGAGGAATACATACACAATGACCAGCTGGGGTGCTCATCATAAGCTAGCTTGCCCTGTTTTTCCTACCCCTTCATGAGCAAGGAGCAGCCATGTTTAACTGCTACTTTGGTACTGCAGAGATGGGTAGAGGGAGGCCTCCCTAAGAAACCACCCTAAATAGTAAGGAAATACTAGGTTCTCTAGTTCAACTAAGCACACAGGAAAAAAAGAAGCCAAGCTCATAGATTGATGTACCACACCCAGCATTTGCTTTGATTGGATTCCACTGTGGCCCCAGCTGGGCACCCCACAGTTATTGGAGCCCTCTACTCTGCCCTGTGGGAGCAGTCTCCTGGAGTGTCCCAATATAAATACACATGTTCAGACTGGAATCCTGCATTATATGGCCCCAAGCATATGCACAGACCTGGCCAGGACCTGCCAATGCCTGCTTGTGCTTGAACAATCATGACAGGCCCCCACGTTACTATAAGTGCTCCAGTTTGGATGGTAACTGATAGACAACTTCCACCATTTTTCATGATTCCCTCTATGAAGCAGAATGATTGAAAATAAATCCTAGGCATCATCTTTTATTAGAAATTGCTTCTGGTTGCTGTGGGGTGTGTTATATACGTATGACAGTACTGGGGCTTGAACTCAGGGCCTGGGCATTGGTCCTTTAGCTTTTCCACTCAAGACCAACACTCTACCACTTGAACCACAACCCCACTTCTGGCTCTTTTGCTGGTTAATTGAAGATAAGAATCTCTTGAATTTATCTGCTTGAGCTAGCTTCAAATTATGATCCTCAAATCTCAGCCCCCTGAGTAGCTAGGATTACAGACATGGGTTACATGCACCAACAATTGTTTCTGTTTTTTAATATCCAATAGATAAGAGCACTGAGTAAATTACTGCTGGGTCTTTATCCTACTTAAAAATAATAATTCCTTCATATCATCAAATGTCTAGGCAGTTTATGAAAACTTCTCTGTTTCCAATATTGGAAACACAGAAAAGTTACATAAATAAGGATCAAAATGAGGTTCAGACATTGCATTTGGCCAATGTACCCATTATAATGCCAATTAAGCTAGACCCTGAGTTCAATCATCAGTCATGTCAAAAGAATTCCATTATTTCAAATATCTGAAGGAATGTAAGTCAACATTCAAAAGGGTTACTCAGATACCTATGATTACTGCAGCACTATTCACAATAGCCAGACTATGAAATCAGCCCAGGTGCTCAATAGCTTACAGATGGACTTTAAAAGAAAAAAAGAACACACACACACACACACATACACACACACAAAATGAAGTATTACACAGCCAAAAAAAGAATGAAATAATGTCATTGCAGAAAATGTATGTAACTGGAAACTATCATGTTGAGTTAGTTAAGCCAAACTCAGAGTGCCAAATACCATGTTTTCACTCATATGTTGAATTAGAATACAGATGATAAATAATAATAGAGATAATGGGACATACTTCAAAGAGGTCATTCCTGGGGAAATCAATAGGGGGAAGAGAGGAAAAGAGAGCACTGGGGATGAACAGGATTGAAGTGCATTGTATACACATATGAAGTCAGAGGAATAAAATAGTAAAAACTTTGAAAATTGGAGAGGAGACAGGAAGGTTAAGGGAATATAATACAGGAGGTGAATTTGATCAAAGTACATGTTACACATCTATGAAAGTACCACAACGAACCCACTTTGTACAAATACCACACACTAATAAAAATACAAAATAAAAAGATGCCAATTAAGTCCTACTTTCCTCCTTTTTTAACTTTTCACTTTATTTCTTCTTTTCTTCTCACTTCTTAGATAGCTCAGGACAATTGTCCTGTATACCTTCCTGCACTTCAGATTTGACATCTTTGTGTCATCATGTAACGCATCACTCTAGCTTTCTGATTTCCTCTGTATGGTGCATAGATCTAGAGTTGAAATCACATGCAGGTTCAGGTTTTCTGGAGAGAATCTTTCATGAATCCTTCCTATGATATTGTGTCCAGAGACTGAATATCCATCTGTCCTTACTTAGAGTGACAGAATTGTCACCTTATCCATCCATTGTTACAACACACCATGGTTTCACTCAAAACATTTCTCAGCATGGATAACCTTGCCAAGTGGGACAACAAACCTATTGCTTCATAGTGGCAGATGTGACTTCCTGTTGTCTCATCCTCCTACAAGCATGAACCAGCACCGCCTAAAAGGAAGCAATTATTGGGATAGGAAATACAGGATAAATGTTTGATTATTGCCTTAATTATAAAAACTTTAGAATAATGAATTGGTGATCTAGCAATATTGAAATGTTGCCAATAATAATAACCAATAAGAATTAGAACTCATAAAATTTTAAATCATTATGATCTTACTCTTTTAATGCTAAAATCATCCCATCTCAGAGCATATTTATCTTTCAACCTGAAAACAGAAAAGTACATCTCTTACATTTTCTGTTCTAAATCAGATTCTTCTGCAAGAAGTTCACCATTCTTCCTGAAAAAATATACTTAGCATTTATAGACTTATCCCTGAGTTTGATAATTAAGATAGACTGCCATTGCTTCAGGGGATTTCCAGCAGACAAAGTTAGGAAATATGACCGTGTGTGGCGGGAGGGGGGGGGAGGCTGGTACTAGGGCTTGAACTAAAGGACACTCAATACTGGTGCACTACCACTTAAGCCACAGATCCACTTCTGGATTTTTAGTTAGTAATTGGAGGTCAGAGTCTCACAGACTTTCCTGTCTGGGCTGGCTTTGAACCAAGATCTCAGCCTCCTGAGAAGGTAGGATTAGAGTTGTGAGCTACCAGTGTAGAAGATACCAGAGTATCCTCTTTTTGAAGAAGAAAAGTATGTTAAAAAATAATGACTATCCTACAAAAGTAAGAAAAATGAGGAAAGGGTGGGTAAGAAGAATGAGTGAGAGTGTTGAAAAGAGTGACATTGATCAAGATGTATTTGTAAAATGCTGTGTTGAGTGACAAATCCTTTGTGCAACTACTTAGGGTAATAAAAATATATTGCAAAAGAAAATATATTAGAATTTCCTACTACATTTCTTAGAAATTTAAAATAACAAAGTTTTAGAGCTGAGGATATAGTTCAATATTGAGTGCTTGGTCTTACACACCAAGACCTGAGCTCAATCCTGTTCTGAAATCACACACACACACACACACACACACACACACACACACACACACACACACATGTGTGCACACATGCACACACAGATTTCATCCAACATCTTTGGGTTTTATATATATGTCAAAAGTGAAAATGCAGGACAATTAAATGGATTCTGCACTAAAATTCTAATACTGCTGGCATCTAGAAGAGATAATGGATCAGCCTGCCTTTCTGGACAGCAGGCTAGGATGGATTTCTTTCTTTTGTACTAAATGTGATGACTAGGTTTCATTCAGGTCATGTAAAACATTTTAGTGAAATAGTTTACGAAATCCTTAGCTGAATGGAGTAGAGCGATGAAGATGATGAATCCCAAGTTGTATCATGAGAGGATAGCATCTGGAGTCTACTTTCCAAAGCCAATCACCCAGCTGGAATGGTAACGCAACATCACAAGAGCAGATGCTCAGGATTTGAAAGTTCACTTCTGGAAACAATGTGGATGAACAATAGTAAAAGTATTTGAGAAAGTAAGTATTATGCAAATGTCATTTTAAGGCTCTGGTAAAGTGTGATGGTGCAATCTCTGTCAGTCACTGATAGGTATGACAAAGATACACAGTTCACACACAATCACTCCTAAGTAGATCCATATAAATCAAACAAATATAGCTTGGCACTGTGGCCTACAACTATAACCCTAGCCATTCAGGAAGCTAAGATCTAAAACACTAGGATTTGAAGCCAACCCAGGCAGAAAAATCTCTAAGATTCTATCTCTAATTAACCAGCCAAAAGCCAGCCTGCCGATGTCACTCAAGTAGTAGAGCGCCAGCCATGAGCAAGCAGACTAAGACCCTGAGTTCAAGTCATACTATTGGCACCAGTGGAGGAACTAACCTCAGTTTTCCAGGTAGAAAAGCATTGTTCAGAATGAGTATGATATTAGCACCAACTAATGGCTTCATATCATTGGGTCCCATATTTAGAGTAATGAATTTCTTTGACTTCAGCACATTGTCTATGTAGAAACAGTGGTGTCATAGTAATCTGTCAGTGTCTTCACTGCAAAACACTGAACTTGAGACATTAGCTCTGGAGAGCTGGCCTCATAGTGCCCACCATCTCGCTCATCAAAGAACCTCATAACAACTTAGCTAAATGTAAGTGCTGGCGCTTCAATTACATAATTATACTTGACTAGTAGAAAAGAAGAAAAAGAGGGAAGGCTTACATTTGAAAACATATCCTTCCTGGGTATCCACATTGGTTCATGCCTCTAATCTTAGCTACTCAGAAGGCTGAGATCCAGAAGATTGCATTTTGAAGTCAGCATGGGTGGAAAAGTCCATGAGACTCCATCTCCAAAATAACCAGCAAAAAGCTGAGTTAGAGGTATGGCTCAAGTTGTAGAACACCGGCCAAGCAAGCCAAGCAAACAGGAAGCCCTGAGTTCAAAGTGGGGACCTGAAGCAAAGAAAAAAACAGACAAAAAAAAAAAAGGAAAAAAAACAGATGAGAAAATAAATGCTATCTTCAAATTCAAATTCCTTAAGACATAATATCAGTAAACAACAAGAAACTTAACCTCTCAGTCAATTGATAATTCAACTTCTGATATCTATTTTCCAGATCGCTCTGTGTGTGTGTGTGTGTGTGTGTGTGTGTGTGTGTGTGTGTGTGTGTGTGTGTGTGTAAAGGAAAAAGGGAAGGAAAGAGAAGGAGAAATAGACTCATGGTTTATTAATAAACATTTTTAGTAAATTCAAGGAATTTTGAACTACTATAAAAAAAATCACACCATTATATAATTTTGGATTCTCAAACTGATGCATATGCTAGTGAACTATGTATAAATCTGCCTCCTTGAATGGTGCCCCACTCTTTTGAAGGTGTTTCTATGGGAAAATAAGGGAAGCACTGAGCCGTAGGCAGATGCAGACTTGGTATCTGAGATCAGGTTCACAGTCAGAGCCTCTCCCCTCATTCACTCTCCCTGCGCTCCAAGGTCAAGGAGAGAGAGAGAGAGAGAGAGAGAGAGAGAGAGAGAGAGAGAGAGACCCGGCTCAGCTCACAGGAAGCCATAGGCTCTGCATTGCCTTCCTACAGTACCAGAGTAATAAGGAGGCACAGATACCAACAAAAATTCTTAGGAGATGAAAAGGCAGATTAAACTTTGATTTACATGACAGCTCTTGTTGATGAAAACACAAGAAATTATAGAGAAACATTTCATTATCCCCCCCAAAAAAGTGAATGCCTATCCCCCAAAGCCTTCATTAAAGACACCAGGGAAGAGAGAAGAGGAGCACTGTGTAATTAGAATGGTTGAGTGAAAATTCCGGCTCTCAACTCCAGGAGCTGCCTCTGCCCGGCATTTGGCACCAGCCACAACACTAAACACACCAAAACACTCTTGTACTTTGCAGCCCCCATCTGCCAGGACAGCAAGCCCGGGGTAAAACACCAAGGGATTAATCAGAGGCAGACTAATTAAAACCAGAAGGACACGACAACTCACAGGTCAAAAGGGAAGCAAAAGTCTGCGCACAATTTTCACATAAGGGGTGGGGGAATGTAATGTGCTAGGTCGGGACGCTTGAAGAAAGAGACTGCAGTTACACGCCTGGGTTGAGCTAAAGCTCTTCTCTGCAGACCCTAGAAGGTAAAATGCACACCAGAGAAGGGGCCTGTCTCACCGTGATGATGTTTGTTTATTTCTGTCCCCATTCTACACAGTTGCTTTAGCCCAGTGAATGCATGCCTTGGGGTTGTTTTGATTCTGTATTCTCTGGCAAGATAATTGGGCACAGTGCCCACTTTGCGACTGAAAAGAAAAAGATGGAAGTCCCTTGCCGGTGGCTATAATCCTAGCTACTGTCTTAGCGCAGGCAGGCCAGGCCAAGAGAATCTTATCTGCAATCAACTAGCAAAAAGCCAGACGTGGAGCTGTTGCTCAAGTGGTAGAGCACTACCCTTGAGCAAAAAAAAAAGCTCAGAGACAGCACCCAGGCCCTGAGTTCAAGCCCTAAAATGGTACAAGAAAAAAAAAAAGAAAGGAAGAAAGGAAGGGACACAAAAAGAAGGAAGGAGAGAAGATAGAAGGAAGAGAGGGAGGAGAGAGAAATGAGAAGAATGGAAGAAGCCTTATTTTTGGCATTACAAGGCATGCAAACTGTGGGGCTTTGAGTGGTGCTCCTGAACCTAAGATGGCTGGGTACATCCCTGCCTGGTTGAGAAACCTCCCTTCCTCTCAGCCAGATCTTAGAGTTGTGTGCTATCAAGGAACTCCTCAGGCAGCCATAGATCAGACAGCTTTTTGAAAAGCCAGTAAAGCATCAGTAAACCAGGAATGGGTGGTTATGCCTGTAATCCAAGCTACTCAGGAGGCTGTGATGTAGTGATCACAGTTAGAAGCCAGCCAGGGCATTCCATGAGACTCTTACCTTCAATTAACCCCCCAAAAGCTAGATGTGGAGCTATAGCTCAAATGTTAGAGTGCTAGATTTGAATGAAAAAATAAAAAACAAGAGAGAGTATAAGGCTCTGAGTTCAAGTTCCAGTAGTGGCACAAACAAAACAAATATCATCGCCACACGGGTCCCCACATGGCTGATCAGAAAGGACGGGTCTGCTGAGGGCAGGGAAAGACCCAGCTGGCCAGGGGGTGACCAGAGCCTGGGAGCCCTTGGCTTGGAACATTTCACCAGCAGGCTGGTCATTACGCCAGTCTCCAGCTTTCCTGGCTTTAGTATTTGACTCAGGCTTTGCATCTCATTGATCTGAGGATTTAAAGAAAAGAGCAGTAAGAAAATGACTGTGAGAAATTAGTATGCCCCCACCCCTTACTCCTTTCCTGCACACACACACACACACACACACACACACACACACACACACACACACAGCCATGAAAGGTTAACCAGGAAAAAATAAAAAGTGCTCTATACATTCAAATCATGTGTGTGTGTGTGTGTGTGTGTGTGTGTGTGTGTGTGTGTGTGTACACTAGGTTTGAACTCAGAGCCTGGGTATTGTCCCTGAGCTTTTTCATTTAAGGCTGGTACTCCACCACTTTATCCATAGCTCTACTTCTGGCTTTTTGGTGATCACCTGGAAATATGAGTCTCTTGGACTTGTCTGTCCAGGCTAACTTTGAACCATGATTTTCAGATCCCAGCCTCCAAGTAGCTAGAATTGCAGGTATGAGCACCAATGCCCAGCCATTCAATCCATTTTCATTGGCCGTCCATATTTGATCTCAATGGCTTGGACAGGCAACAGGCTTTGTCACTTGTCTGCACTCGGGGAATCTGTAGACACTGCCTCCCAGGATCCGCCTGGACTGACGGAAGGGCCCTGAACTGAGCTCCTCCTGCCCTTCTGTGTCTGTCAGTTGCAGCATGATGTTCAGGGGATGGAAGGATCATGGAGACTGGGAGTTTAATGGAGGAGAAATGAAGCAAATCCTGAAGAAGCATGTTCTGTGCAGGAATGTGGGTCCTGCCACCCCCAATACAAACATTGGGAGTTGCCATGGTTTGGATATGTTTTGAACATGTCTTCTAGTGGACTGCCTAGTCCACAAATTTCCAGTATTAAGAGGAGGTAAAGCTGGGCGATGGTTATCATGCCTGTAATCCCAGCTACTCAAGGGGCTGACATCTGTAGATTGCAGTGCAACACCACCCCAAGCAGGAAAGTCTATGAGACTCTTATCTCCAATTAACTATTAAAAAGCTGGAGGTGGAGCTGCGGTTCAAGCAGTAGAATGCTAACCTAGAGCAAAAAAGCTAAGAAACAGCACCCAGGCGCTGAGTACAAGCCCTGGGAATGGCATGGGAGAGAGGAGAGGAGAGTGGGGGGGGGAGAAGAAGAGGGGGGAGAGAAAGAGGGAGGGAGGGAGGGAGGGAAGGGAGAGAGGAAAGGGAGAGGGAGAACCTCTAAGAGGTGGGGTGGGTGGAGTGAAAGGTGGTCCGGTCATTGGAGGTACAGTCCGCAGAAGGCATTAATGCAGTTCTCACGAGACCCCAGCTAGATCCTGTGCAAGCAGATAGTGATGAAAGGAAGCCTCACCTCTGACCTCCCTGACTTCCTGTCTCAGCATGAGACCCATTGTACACATTCTCCCACCAAAATGCAGGCCCAGGAGCCCTTGACAGGATGTTAGCGCAATGAGGTTTGAACCTCCCACCACTAGAACTGTGAACAAAACAAACCTCTTTTTGTTACAAACTCCTTAGCCTCCTGTGTTGTGTTATAGCAACTGGAAACTGAACAAAACAGGGGGCTTCCTTGGCTGCTCGTAGTCAGGCTGTTTGAGCCTTCCACAGATGATGGAGGGAGAAGGGAAAACTGAGACGACGGGTGTCAGTGAAGAATGGGCTAACGTTGCTAGGAAACATTGCCAATGGTCCAGAGACAGCTGGGGTCCAAATAAACTTAACCAGGACGTGTGGGGTGACCAGGCCATCGGCACAGGCTGGACACTGGAGTGTCCACCATGCAGCAGGTGGCTCCTGAGGCAGCATGTGCTCCGATCTCTCTTTCCTGCTCTGGCAGCTCACATGTTTGATCTTTTAGCAAAAGCCCTTCACTGAATTGGGCACAGGGTAAGCAGGGACGATAGGAACCATTCAAACCTGGGTCACAATATGGAGGATCTGTGTGTGTGTGTGTGTGTGTGTGTGTGTGTGTGTGTGTGCGCACACGCATGCACGTGCACACGCGTGCACATCTGCCAGTCCTGAGGCTTGAACTCAGGGCACTGAGCCTTCTTACTCAAGGCTAAGGCTCTACCAGTTGAGCCACGGCTCCACTTCTGGCTTTTTTGCTGATTCATTGGAGACAAGAGTCTCACAGACTTTCTTATCCAAACTGGCTTTGAACCACAATCCTCAGACCTCAGCCTCCTGAGCAGCTAGGATTACAGGAGCCACCAGTGCCTGGCAATATGAGGTAGCTGTTGTTTCTAGGAAACCTCACCAGGTCTAAGGCAATTGTAGGAAATCTGATCCTGAGCCAGATGCTTAGGAGTCATGTCTGTATTTTCAGATATACAGGAGGCAGAGTGGGGAGGATTGAAATTTGAGGCTAACCTAAGCAAAAAGTACACAAGCTAGGCACACTGGTGTCTGAGAAGTGTAAATGGGAGGATCAATATCCAGGTTAGCTCACGATAAAAGAGAGACCCTCATTTCAACAATAATCAGCAAAGAAGATTGAGGTGTGGCTCAAGTGGTATAGCACCCCCCTAGTAAAAGCAAAGACCCAGTATCACTAAAAACAAAGTCTAACTCTGTAGATTCCATATTTATGCAATGGGTTTTGCTGGTTAATTGGAGATAAGAATCTCACAAACTTTCCTGCTCAAGCTGCAGTTGGGCCATAATCCTCAGATCTGAGGTTCCTGAATAGCTAGGATTACAGGCATGAGCCTCCAGTGCCTGGCTTCCTGTTTGTTTGTAGCTTGGATCGTGATCTGGGCAGTGGCCTCAATCCTCTGTCTTATTTTCTTGATATTCACTAAGTAAGATTCTCATGCTGCCTTTAAATACCTTGCTTTTCCTCTTTCAATTTCCCCTCCAAGCCTTCCCCAACCTCCCCCCATGCCTGTCACCTTGACTTTTCCACATTAAAAGCCCTTGTAACTGACATGGCCCCCTGTGAAACTCTGGGCAATTAATCTACCTCAGCAGAACCTTTGGAAACCTCAAAAAACAACCCCCCAAGAAAGGTCCCGGCTCATGTTTCTCTCACATACCATTTAAGTGGATCCTATAGAGATACATTTTGGGCCTGCAGTGAAGGAAACCACCTTGTATTATTTTATTTAAGGAAGAAATTAAAAATTCAGCTCACACACATACACACCAAACCCACCCTACTTTCTATCCTTAAACCTTTCTATGTGTTTACTGCCCACTATAAATTTCTTTAAAAAGGCACCCAATGTCGTAAAACCATCACAACAAAGACAGAACAAGTATGCAGGCCTAGGCAGAGGCCAGATTTATGGTCAGAAATATGGAGTGTGTCTCAGCGGGGGTGGGTCATGAAATAGAATGAGCTAATATCAGGGGGTGTGAAAACAGCCATTGTTGTTTGGCTAAGTCAAGTCACACAATTAAGCGATTCTCCAAAATCAATTAGCCATATGTTGTAACCAAGATGACATGTTTTTATAACTTCTCCCTGGATGTTTTATTGCCAGAGGATGCTCATGTGGGCACTAGAACAAGAAAATAAAACACCAGCCAGAGAGTCAAAGTGTAAAACTACAGCCAGGATTAATTAAGAGCCCAATCTGGAAATGGTTCTCTGAGCAGGCAGCATAGTATTGGAACAATTCCTTCTGGTGCCCTGTGTGTGTGTGTGTGTGTGTGTGTGTGTGTGTGTGTGTGTGTGTGTGTGTGTGTGTGTGTGTGTGTGTGTTTTAATTTTTTATTTCGTTTTTCCTTTGCTTTTTAATTTAGCACAGAGACAGCTGTCAAAACTGGATACTCCATTTGAATTCCATATTGGTACTTCCAAGGAAATATCACGTTACAAGCTTTCTGCAGAGCCGGATGCTGGTAGCACACATCTGTAATCCTAGCTACTCAGGAGGCTGAGATCTGAGGATCAAGGTTCAAAGCCAGCCCAGGCAGGAAGGTGTGTGAGACTCTTCTCTCCAATTAACCACCAAAAAAGAGAGAAGTGAAGCTGTAGCTTAAGTGACCAAGCACCAGCATCAAGCAAAACAAGCTCAGGGACAGTGGTCAGGCCCTGAATTCAAGCAAAAGAAAAAGGAAGGAAGGGAGAGAAGAAGGAAGGGAGGGAGTGAGGGAGGGAGGGAGGGAGGGAGACAGAGTGGGAAAGAAGGAAAGCTTTTTGTTGAAAACAAGAAATGCATTTCCCAGAGGAGAGCCATGGTGGTGAGCTGCCCTTAAAGAAGGTTTTATCCATCCAGACAGATTCAAAATTGAGAAGCAGGAGTAGAAATCTCTTGAGCCTTTGAGCCAAAGAAGAAATAAAAACACAAGGAATGTAACATACAACCCAATGCAAGGTCCATGTTTGAAACAGTGGCAAATTCTTCCCCTTCCTGTATCCATCGAAAGGCAGAATTTCTTTACTCCTTGTCATGATCGGAGTAATGTTAAGTCAACAGAACAGGGCCACAATTCATGAGCACCAGATCCCCATCAGGCTGTCAGCACCTCCACTGATGATTCTGACTCCCCTTTCTGGAATTCTGAGAGCACTGTCACAGGACAAGGCTAGTTCACCTGCTGGATAATAGCTTGTAGCTTGTAGCACTGTCTCCCTTTACTTATTTTTCCATCAAAGTAAAGCCAACCTCCAGACAAGCACAGAGGCCACCCAGACTGGCAGACCCAGGCCACTGGTCAGTTAGGCACGAACCCAAAGCAAGTCCAGCCTCTAGGTCTGCAATCTAGACCTAAACACAGAACTGCCCGACTGCCCACAGACACAAGAACTGTTCTAGATGGCTGTTTATAAGCCACTGGGTTGCCAGGAGAACACTAACGCATGCAGTCAGCTGTTCAGAGGAGAATCAGAGCTGGAGAGCATGACAACCTCACTCAGCAAGATCGCTACCTCCAAATGCCGTTTGCATAATGCCAGGCAGCCAGGCTCTACATTGGAAAATGTTAAAGCTGGGTGCCTGTGACTCACACCTGTAATTCTAGCTACTCTGTAGCCTGAGGTCTGAGGATCACAGCTCAAAGATAGCAAAGTCTGTGAAACTCTTCTCTCCAATTAACCACCAAAAAGCTGAAAGTGGAGGTGTGGCTCAAATGCAAGAACAAAACAGCTAATGAATAATGCACACATCCTGAGTTCAAGCCCAAAAACCAGCATACACACACATGCACACACACACACACACACACACACACACACACACACACACACACACATGTTGAGACTGAATTAGTGGCTTATGCCTGTACAATCTACCTACTTAGTAGACTGAGATCTGAGGATTACAGTTCAAAGCCAGCCCAAGCAGGAAAGTCCATGAGATTCTTATCTCCAATTAATCACCAAAAAGCCAGAAGTGGAGCTATGGCTCAAGCAGTAGAGCACTAACTACCCTTGAGTAAAAATGCTTAGAGACAATGTCTAGCCCCAGAGTTCAAGCCCCAGGACCAGCACAACACATGCATGTGGGCTCTCTCTCTCTCTCTCTCTCTCTCTCTCTCTCTCTCTCTCTCTCTCTCTCTCTCTCTCTCTCTCTCTCTCTTCTCTCTCTATCTCTCTCACACACACACAAAGTTGAGCTGGCTCACACTGTAATCTTAGCTATTCAGGCAGCTGAGATCTAAAGATCACAGTTTCAATCCAGCCCAGGCAGGAAAGTCTGTACAGTCTTATCTCCAATTAACTACCAAGAATCTGGATGTGGAGGTATGAGTCAAGTAGAAGAGTGAAAAAAAGCTAATAAATAGTGCCCAGTCCCTGAGTTCAAGTTCTAAGACCAGCACACACACATACACACACACACACACACACACACACACACACACACACACACACGGTTGAGCCCAACATAAGTAGTTCACACCTGTAATCCTAGTTACTCAGGAGGCTGAGATCTGAGGATCCTGATTTGAAGCCAGAGACTCTTACCTCCATTTAATCAGCAAAGAAGCTGGAAGTAGAAGTGTGACCCAAATGTTAGAGGGCCAGCCCTGAGGAAAACACCAAGTGAGAACATGAAGCCATGAGTTCAAACACCAGTTCGCATGCGTGTGTGCATGTGCATGCGCACGCCCGCCCGCGCGTGTGCGCGCACACACACACACACACACCAACTTTATTCCCCACATTCCAATTCAACTAATGAATTAGAAGCTGAGGATAGGGCCCAAACACTTGTGTTCTGCCAAGACTCCAGTTCTGGCCCTTTCCAGTTCAGATCTGTAGGTTGCTATTGTGAGAGTAACTGATATCAACCCTTTAAAGTATCTGGAGCTGGGCACTGGTAGCTCATGCCTATAATCCTAACTACTCAGGAGGCTGACTGAAGTTCAAAGCCAGACCAGGTAGAAAAATCCATGGAACCCTTATCTCCACTAACCAGCAAAAAGCCTGAAGTGGAGCTGTGGCTTAAGTGGTACAGCACCAGCCTTGAGTCAAAATTCTAAGAAATAGCACCCAGGTTCTGAGTTCAAACCCCAGTATTGGCGCACGCGCGCACGCGCACACACACACACACACACACACACACACACACACACACTCAAAATAGTATTTTGGAGGATAATGGCTCACTAACTAATAGTCCTCTCTTTCCTCTCCATCTGTGGACTGTATATCAGGCGCATGCATCCCCTTAAGTGCACAGGTAATTAACAAGTAATAATCAAATACATACCGGTAACCCAGATAGAAAAATAGCAAACACATGTATTGGCTCTTAGCCAGGTAAAAGTTATTTGGTTTTCTAAGTTACATAATGTATATCTTACCAAATTGAGAAGAGTGAGGGAAGGGGCGGGTAGGAGAGGGAAGGGTGAGAACGTGGTAAGGCATGCCATTGATCAAGATGCACTGTGTTCATAAACAGCTCTGTCAAATGGCAACTCATTGGTACGACTTAAAGATAATTTTTTTAAAAAGCAATGATCTTTAAAAATGAAGAGAAAAAATTAAAAACATTCAAATAATTAGCATCAACAAAGGGACATTTGTTAAATGAGGAGGAGGTTAAAAGCCATCAGTCATTTCTCTGGCCTCTGGGGATAAGCAGGCCACCCATCCCCTGGGGACCCTGGCACCATGGGCCCTCCATGTAGACCCTCCCCCGGCCCCAGGTGAACTGACACGTGTGGGCCAAGGCTCTGCCTTCAGGCACTGTGATCAGAGGCCCTGTGTTCCTGGCTTCTCAGCGTCGTGTATCCCCTATTGTGTATTCACTCTGCTTGGCAGGGGAGATCAACTTTGGGGAGCTGTGGTATAGAGGAGAAGGCAGCTTGGGTCCTGATAGAGGAAAGAATTGAGCTGACCCTGCATGCCCAGGTGCCCTAACTCTCCTAACTCTTCAAATCAGGGACTCTGGATGCTACAGTGTTGGTGCCTGAGAATGCAAGCGTGCCACATGCCTGCACACATGCTGCCCCTGCCACGGCACACGGCTGCTGCCTGCTCTGCATTTGGGTTCTTCTGTGAGAGCTTTCAACAAGCAGGAGAGAGAGGAGATATGACCAAACAAAGCTGTTCCGAAGGAGCACTGCACCACAGCCCCTTCCCCCTGTCTCAGAGGCAGACTGTCAGGTGGGGGCTGCAGAAGGAGCAGAGTGAAGTCCTATTAGCAGTTCTTAGCTTTTCAGTGTGCGTTCCATTCATTATGGCATCCTGGGGAGCCTGCCTGTGGTCAGCTGTTTGCAGCAGCTGGAGTCCCAAAGGAAGAGGCCCAAATGCTGAGGCACCAGGACCCAACAATCCAAGGGCATTTGGTCTTTGCAAGGATGTGTTGCCAATAACTACAGAGCTCAAGTGCAGTTGAAGCAGGGTCCGTGGAGGGGTCCAGCTACAGATAGGTGGGCCTCCCCAACCCACTGAGAGGCCGAGGTGAGGTTGTAAGCTGAACAGTGACTCTCCAGTTCAGCCTGGCCCCTGGCTGCCCTCCTGGGGTGAGCCCTTCCTTGGACATGACTCACTTGTGAGGGGTGACCCTTCCACCCTTCTGTAGCAGTACCCTGGGGTTGTGTCAGGGAAGATGAGCCCACAGGAGCATCTGGGCTTCTCTGACCCACGAGCAATCTCTAGACCCCCTGTCCTCCATAGGTTTCCCGTCATGGGGCAGAGGAGAGGAGGAAGCAGACATTTTCCTGTGCTCAGTTAGGCACCCAGGCCACAAAGTCCCAATATCCATCATTTGATTTACTCCTTAAAACCTCCCAACGTTGTGGGGCACCAATGGCTCATACCTGTAATCTTAGCTCTTCAGGAGGCTGAGATCTGATGACTGTGGTTCAAAGCCAGGCCAGACAGGAAAGTCTGTCAGGCGCTTACCTCTAATGAACTACCAAAGAAAAAAAGCTCAAAGTGGAGCTGTGGCTTAAGTGGTAGAGCGCTAGCTTTGTGCAAAAAAAAAACCTCAGGGAAAGCATCTAGGCCCTGAGTTCAAGCCCCAAGACTCACTCTCTCTCTCTCTCTCTCTCTCTCTCTCTCTCTCTCTCTCTCTCTCTCTCTCTCTCTCTCTCTCTCTCTCTCTCTCTCTCTCTCTCCCACACACACACACACACACACACACACGAACACCTCCCAAAGTCACCCCACTTTGTCATAGAGGAAACTGTGGCCAGGAGCTGCCATAGGCCATGGGAAGGATGGCCTACAACTCCCCACTCTTCCCTCCCCTCCAGGGATCCTTAAGCACCACATGGAGGAGCACTTCCATCTGTCAGCATCACCACAGCTGGCAGCAGTGTCTGTGCTGAAGGCTGCGAAGGTTACATGTGCTGACCTTGGGCTACTCCATGCTGAAGCTCCGGGCGATGGCTTGTTGTGTCTTATGGCTGTGGTAGGCTTTCTTATAAGGGAATCTCATAATTTGTTTATCCATGTTCCTGCTGTCAAGCTTTGGGCTTCCTCCAGTTTTGACTGTGTTGTCTGAAGTCTCATCAACATGTTTGACAGGTTCCTTTCTGTTGGGGACACACCCGGGAGTGAATCTCCCAGGTCATGCCTTTGATTGTACGTTTAACTTTAAAGATCATTTCAGCTCTCCTCAGTGCTTGTACAATTTACTCTCCCTAGACAAAGAGGAGAATTTAGGTATTCCACATCCTCCCCAGAACCAGCCATCCTCAGCTCTTTGCAATCTCATTTTCCTGGCAGGTGCAGGGGTATATATTTCAGCTTGAGTACACACCAGTGCTAGGACCTAACCTCAGGACCTGAGAACAAGCCCTTAGCTTTTTCACTCAAGGCTAGCACTCCAGCACATGAGCCACAGCTTCACTTCCAGCTTTTCTCTGGTTGATTAGAGATAAGAACCTCATGGACTTTCCTGCCTGAGCTGGCTTCAAACTAGGATTCTTCGATCTCAACCTCTTGAGTAGCTAGGATTACAAGCATGAGCCACTGGACTCAGGCTATGCTTCTGTTTTTAAATTATATTTTCCTGTTGCCATCGATTCATAGTTCCCTTGTTGGAGATCTGTGGGTTTGTTAGTTTGTTTTTAGTCAGTTGTGAGGTTTGAACTCA
Organism: Dipodomys merriami; assembly: GCF_024711535.1. Classification (NCBI taxonomy): domain Eukaryota; kingdom Metazoa; phylum Chordata; class Mammalia; order Rodentia; family Heteromyidae; genus Dipodomys; species Dipodomys merriami. The sequence goes on along the minus strand of NW_027202715.1, from coordinate 16,515,563 downwards.
AGGCACTGTTCCTGAGCTCTTTTGCATTGTCCCTGAGCTCTTTTGCTCGTGGCTAGTGTTCTACCACTTTGAGCCACAGTGCCACTTCCAGTTTTTTGGTGTTTACTTAGAGATAAGAGTCTCACAGACTTGCTTGTCTAGACTGGCTTTGAACCACAATCCTCAGATCACAGCCTCCTAAGTAGCTGGGATGACAGGTATGAACCACCAGCACCCGGCTGATAGCTATGTTTTGAACTCAGCCTTATTTCCCTATAATTTGCCCTTTGCTCTACTTCATTAGATGTCAGTAATGATTTGCCCACCTCCCCTCAGGGTGACCCACTTCTTCAGACATCTCATCCTTGGGGCTGGCCAACATCCTGAAGGAGGAGGAGGAGGGACGGCGAGCCACCCTTAGGCCTGAGGCTGGGCATGGCAGGAGAAAGTGAGGACCCTTCTGCAGCTGAGCAGCCTGGCTTTCCACTCTGCAAAGGACATCTCTGTGGTTTAATCCCTAGACAAGTTCAAAGTTAGTAATTCCTAGTCACAATCAGCAAAACCCTAAGGAGTCAAGCCAAGCAAGAGCTGTGTAGAGCTGCATTGTTGCATCAGGCTATACCAGGTGAGTTGAGAGCCAAACCCTGGAGCACAGGTGAGACAGTTCTGGGCAGACGCTGGGAGTGAGAATGGCATCAGGTACAAGGGTGGACCAGGGAGAGGTGGAGGTGGGAGAGTTTGTGCTGACTTGGGAGAAGCCAAATATTTCTGATCTGCGTTTCCACCTTGGTCATTAAAATCGCACTGTTCTGTAAGAGTTATCTTTCTCCTCACTATGCCAGAACAATGGGGGTTCACATAGTAGGCACTGTAAAACTCACCTCAAAGATATTTTATTTTATTGAGATAAGCAAACAGGGGCCCAGTGTGGCTGTGAGCATGGGGAGCAAAACCACAAAGGAACAGGACTAGGTGTCTGTGTCCCACTAGTGAGGATGAAGGGGGGAACCCCATAATCTGACTGTGTGAAGCTTTCAGATGGGTCAGAACAGGAGCATTCCAGGATTGGATTGTTTTTCCAACTCACTTGAGCTTTGCGTCAGCCTGTCTCATGACTGGGGGGGTGGGAGGGGGGATTTGAGAAGGGAGAATTGTGGAATAAAATTGCACTTAATGTATATGATAGCCCTCCACCCCCATCCCTTCTATCTGTGGTTTATCTTTCTGGGGCTTCAGTTATATGCTCTCAACCTAAGCCTGAAAATATTAAATGGGAAAATTTTGGAAATAAAAAACAAATCTTTACACATATGCTTCTCCACACATCGTGATGAAATCTAAAGGGAAGCATCCAGCTTCATCTCCCTCCATCTCTTTGTCCAGTGTACCCACCTGCCTATGCTGTCCTCCACCGACTTATCCAATAGCTCTCCCAGGTACTGGGTCAGCTGTTGCAGAGCTGTAGAACTTGTATTCAAGTAGCCCTTATTTTACTTAAGAACGGTCCCACGTCACACTGGTGTGACAAGAGAGACATGCCAGAAAGACCCACGTGCTTCCTTCAAGTGAAAGGGTGGCATTCTTAAAAAGGAAAAAAAAAGTGGAATTCTGAACCTGCTAAGATTCACAATGCAGCAAGATATTTTCAGATAGAGAGGTCCCTATAACTTTAATTACACAGTATCTCTCATTTTGCCTAATTTATCCATTAAACTTGATTGTAACTATGCATATAGAGGTAAAAGCATAGCTTTACAGGGCTCAGTACAATCCACAGCTTTGGGCATATGTCCTCCGCAGATGAGAAAGTAAAGAGTATTTCCATAAGAAAGAAAAGGAAGAAGAAAGACAAGAGGAGAAGACAGGAGGTATATAGGAAAGAAGGGAGAGACAGGAAGTGGAGAGGGAAGGAGATGAGGAGGACAGGAGAAAGGAAGAGGGAGAGGGAGGGGGATAGAGAAGGAAGGAGAGAGGAGGAAGGAAGAAAAAAAGAAAGAGAGAGGGAGAGAAGAGGAGGGGAAGGAAAAAGAGAAAAAGGAATATTAGAGAGAAAAAGGATGCTTAGAGAGAAAAAGAGAGAGAGGGAGAGTAAGAATGAGAGAGAAAGATAGAAAAATTAATCAAAACAAAAAAATAGACAAGAAGCTCCAGGTCTAATCCCAGTGTGGGGAACCAGGATCTCAGCCATAAATTGGCTCCTGGGTCTGCATCCCCTCTGCACTGGCTTTGGCTCTTACATCTTACAGTGACTCATGTACAGCTCCCAGGTGATAATCTCACTTTAGCTCTCCTGCTTCAGAGCATCCTGTTGCCCCTGTCTTCTGCAGAAATGAACCTAAACTATGAACATAGAAGCTCACTATGTTCCAGCCCAACCTACCTGCCCAATGCTCACCCCCTGCTCTGTGCACTCGGCTGCCTCAGGCCAGAAGCCCTTCCCTCCAGGCAGTGTGGTGAATGTATTTTCTTGCCTCAGTACACATGTACCTCTTGTTAAGGCTGCCAGCTGGGTGGGTTCCTCTAGAGTCTCTGTTCATCAGAAAGGAGACAATTTCCCTGGCATAGTTGAATTCTATTCTGGCATGACTGTTTGTAAGCCTCTTTCCCTGAACTCTGAATTACCTAGGACACCCCAGAATAGGACCCCTCTCTTAGTCAGTGGCTTTAGATGTGTAGTGTTCCTCCAGAGGCTTGTGTGTTACAGGCTTGGTCCTCAGCTGGCGGTGCTATTGAGAGGGGACTGGATCCTGAGGCCCTCATTTCCTCAGTCCACTAATGAAAAAGGGTAAGAGAAAGAGAAGGGGAGAGGAAGGAGGAAGGGAGGGAGGGATCAGTCCATTGATGAGTTCATACCAGAATGCACTGTAGGAGGCAGGGCCTGGGGAAGGAACTGGGTCACTGAGGGCGTGCCTTTGAGGAACATAATATCCCATCCCTGGGCCTTTCCCCGCTTTCTCCCTCCCTCTCTCCTCTCTCTCTTTCTGTCTCTCTAGACCCCTTTCTGGCTTTCTGCTTCCTGGCTTCCATGAGGTAAAGCCACTTCCTATCTCTATCTGATGTTCTGCTTCACCACAGACCACAGGTCCATAGCAAAGAAGTCAGCCCATCGTGGACTGAAACTGTGAATCACAATAGATTTTTCCCCATAACCCTAACTATTCAGGAGTCTAAGATCTGAAAACCTCAGTTTGAAGCCAGCTTGGACAGTAAAGTCTGTGAAACTCTTATCTCCAATAAACCACCAAGAACCACACCAGTAGAGGTGTGGTTCCAGTGGTAGAGTGCCAACCTTGAGTAAACAAGGTAAATGTCATTACCCAGGCCCTGAGTTTAAGACCCAGTACTGGCACAAATAATAAAAATAAAAGTAAACTTTTCCTCCTTGAAGATGATTTCCTTTGTCACAGTGATGAAAAGTGACTAACACATAGCCTTCCTCCTTCTGCCATTTAATCTTGGGAGCATAATACAATGTTTCTTAAATAGTGGTTGAAGATATCAAGCATTTTTCTTCCAAAATAATCAGAAGAAAGGAAGAGGAGAAGGAAGAAGAAGATTAAGATGGGGAGGAAGAGAAGGAAGAGGAAGAGGCGGAGGAGGAGGAGGAAAAGAAGGAGGTGGAGGAGGAGGAGGAGGAGGAGGAGGAGATAAAGAAGAATAACAATTAGAACAAGATGAAGAAAACTCTCTACCTTTGCATTTCTGAGCCACAAAGAGCACTGCTGGGGCAGCTCACCTGAGGGTACATCCCAGTAATTAATCTGCTCGTCTTCATTTGCATTGAGGGCTGTTGGCAGGGATCTAATTAGAGGAAGCTCTTTCTGGTAGAGAATGTGGTGCTGGGATTTCATTCTCGGCAATGGAGCTGTTCCTCAGTTCCCTGGGCTCCTCACTCTGAGGCCACGTGGGCCCGTGTGCACGCAGGCACATGGTCATTAATCACTCCTACCACCTGATTAAAGGACCTCTCCAGACCAAGGAAAGAAAAAAAAAACATGCTATAAAAAGACTGAATTATAGAGTCCCTCTGCACCAATACTCCCAAATAGGCAATTTATTGCAAACAACCAAAATCTCATTCTCAGGCCATTAACCAAAATAGAAAAATATCATCTTAGATTCTAAAAATAACAAGGGATGCATTGTAATGGGTGTCTAGTTCTGGACGAGTGGATGGGTGCTTAGCATGCTGAAAACCTCAAGAACGTGGACTACAATGTTTTCCTTCCCAAGCCCTTTGACTGGGAGACCACAATCTTGAGTCGGGCTCTCGATCTTCCCAACCATAACTTCTACCCTTAATCTTCCAGATTCCACCACCCCCAAACCACCCAGCAATCAGAGAGGAAGCCAGAAACAAAATTCTTTCTAACTTTTAAATAACTGGATGCTCTTTATATTTTAGTAGCTTGCCTGAGGCTCCTTGGCTGTTGGATGGTGGTTATGTGGTGTTTTGTGTGTATGTGTGTGTATGAGTGAGTGTGTATGAGTACTAGGCCTTGAACTCAGGCCCTCACTCTCTCCTTGAGCTTTTTCACTCAAAGCTAATGCTCTTCCTCTTGAACCACTGCCTTTCAATTTTTTGCTGAATTGGAGATAAGAGTTTCACAAGATTTCCTTGCCTGGGCCAGCTTCCAACTGGGATTCTCAGATCTCATCCTATTGAGCAGCTAGCTTGACAGATGTACTCCACCAGTGCTAACTTGGAGTTTTGTCTTTGAGGAAACCTGGAAGATCACCCAGGAGCAGAGAATCTGGACTCGGGTCAACTCCATGCAAAGCCTTTCTGCCCTGTATCTTGTCATGTCTTAAATCAAGACCGTAGGCAAGTTCTCAGTGCCAAACATCAGTCCACAGGTGGTTCTGTCCTCGATATCCTGGCCTGTAGAAGACAGAAGGACATTGGAGTCTGGATCTGGGCCACAATCAGAAACCGAGGGACCAGCGTGTTCTGTCTCCATCAGTGAAGGACCTGGATGTCTGCAGCTCCCTTGGGTGTGGGGTCTCCTGGTGACCAGGGACCAGCACTCCTGGCCTGTCATGAACACCCAGAGCAACTCTTCTGATGGCCATCACTTAGTCACCTTTGCCACACACCAATGGCATTATCCTGCCGCATCCCCTAGGATTCCCTAGGGGTACAGACTGCTCCCCTCAGACCTCCAGCCCTCTTTCAGTGACCTTCCCATGATGCTCTGCCTGCTGCACTCTCAGGCCCAGAAATGTTTCCCTTCCCATCAATTAACCTCACCAAGACTCTTCATCCCAGGTGTGGTAGAGCTAGAAGCTGAAGAAATCACTGATCAAATTAAGACTGAAAACCTGCAACACCTAAATTGAATCCTCTGTCTCTATAATCTTCAACATTGTGTCCATTGACACAGGGGGAGAATTAAAATAGCAAAAATTGAAGAGAAAGATAAGCAGGGCTTCTCCTGGAGAGAAGGGTCCCAAGGGAGGACACCGCCTAGGGTGAGTGGAGCAGGGGGTTCATAAGGTGTCTCTCGGAGAGGGCTGTGTGATTCTCACAATCATTGGACAGCTTGCAGGCCATACCAATCCCTGGAGCCAATCAGAGGCTCCAAGCAGCCCACACAAGCTCTGCATTAGCCCCTCTGATTGGATACCCATTCCAGCAAACACCTCTGGGTGTGCTGTCCACTGTTGACTTGCAGGTCTTCCCAGGGACAGTGGGCCAGGATGCTCAAAAGTGCAACTGTTTGAGGCCATAGTGATGTAATGTCAAAGGCCAACACACAGGACTCTGTGCTCAAGACAATGGTGAAGGATGCAGGACATCTATGGAAGGTTTGGTTTGTTCTTGTTTTTTGTTTTTGGGGGTCTTTTTTTTTGCCTTGTTTGCCTAGCCAGGCTCTTTTGTCTGCTCTCAAAGTGTATTTGCCCAAGGAATGAGTGGATGGTATTCAGTATTAAGTCCTCTGGGAAGATGGGATCTACACGTGGCTGTTTATGAGGACACAGGATATGGCCACAGGAAAAGCCCTTTCTGGGGAGGGAACCACTGCCCTTTCTCCTTTCTCCAGGTCCTTGGAGAAGGAGATGCTGCTTAGCCCCTCTCTGCCTCCTAATTTCTGCTGACTCAGGAGCCAACTGCAAGATGGGATCCCCGAGTCATCCAATGTGGGCCAGTGCATCTCAGAAACACAGGACAGGGGACCCCTCGACTGGCTCTGCTTCCTGGGCACTGTAGAGCCCATCTCTTGGGCCCATCGAACCTGGAGTCATAACTGACACCTTGCCCCGAGGGTTCTTCCTCAATCCAAGCTTGCTCACATCAGCCCCCTAATGCATTCATTGTTTTCACAATGGAACACCAAAGCATCCTCCCCACACACATCTTCTAACCTGGTTCCTCTGGTTTCCTCCCCACAATTCTGGCTCAATAAGGCTCACTTCTCTGTTTGTATCTGCACATGGTCTCATGAAGGAGCTTGGGCACCTAGGAGCCACTCACCCACTGATCCCACTCACCCACACCCAGGGTTGAGGGAGACCCAGGCCCACACAGGCTGATCCCACACTCTGTGTAGAGGAGAGACCCAGGCCCAGACAACAAAGCGGCCTTCATAGTCACTTCCGATTGTCATAACAAATACTAGCTTAAACACAGTGTTGAAGGCTGGAGGTCAGATCTGGAGGTGTTACTGGGCTGGTCTCTTGAACGCTGCTCCTTGGCTTGAAGGTGGCATCTGCTCTTTCTTTGCATGGTGGTCCCATGTGCATGTCTGTGTCTCTTCCTAGGACAACAGTTCTGTGTAAAGGACCCACATTGTTGGTTTCATTTAGTTAGATTGTCCTGTTAACAAACTATTTTGTAAATAAGGCCACATTCTGAGGTACTGGAGGCTAGGGGTTCAACATAGGAATTGAAGGGGGGCTACAACTGAGGCCATAACCATGTCCTAACACAATGACAGCCTGAGTCTTTGTTTCCTAGGAAATACATAAGACATCAGTTTTCTCAACTATAAAACTTTGGAACCCAGGAGCCCTCCCCCTTCAGATCTGTATCCTTCAGACACCAGGCAGGAAGCAAAGTGGGCATCAGACACAACGAACCTGGCAGGAGTGAGGATGTCAGGGACCTTCAGCCCAAGTTCTCGTCAGTTTGGGCTCCTCTGAGTTGGGGCTGCTTTCAGGGTGATAACTCTTGGGCTTGATGGATTCCATTGTGCAATAGTGTTTGTCACTTTCTAAAAACATGCCTCCCAGAGTGTTGTTATAATCACATCCTGAGAAATAGGCAATTGCAGGCTAGCAGATGAGAAAACTGAGTGCAGAAAGAAGGGCCTGCCTGAAGGCATCCAATCAGAGAAGCCAAAAAGCCTTTGTCCTCTAGCTCAGCCCTGGGTCTCAGGCCTTCTGCCAGGGACCCAGTCCTGCAGGCAGCTTGACCAGTTACTACAGGGAAATGAGGATGGGCACACAGACCTTTGGGGCAGCGGCTTTCACGGGAGCTGCCTGGCCAAGGTCCCAGAAGCCAACAGTGCTCAGTGAAGCTAAGCTTTAGCAGAACTCATAGGAGACATGGTGGGCCTCTGCACACCTAGATACTCCTCTGAATCTAACAATAGTGGCTCCTACAACCCTCCTGGAACCCACCATGAGCCCCAGTGCCATAATTCTCCCTAGCTCTGCCATGCATCCACTCACAGATATGTACACCCACAGCGAGGTACACAGCACACACACGCACACTTCATCTTACACAGATACACATGCACACACTCCATCTTATAGATATACTTGCACACACACTCCATCTTACACAGATACACTTGCACACACACGCACACTCTGTCTTACAAAGATCTCAGCAGACCTGCTCTGGCCCACAGCCTGGACACTCTTCTGGGCTCCAAGACTGTCCCCTACTCACCTTTTGGTCACATACACATTCAAGTCTTGGAGAGAAAGAGGAACTGTTATGGTGGATAGAGAATAGAAAGGGGTGAATCTAACACATGGCAAAAAGCATGTGGACTGTCATGGTACTTCTTCCCACAAGGCCATGGGCTCCTGCTCAACCGATGGAAAGAGCTGGGGTAAAGCATGCACACACCATGGAGCACTCAGTGCTGAGGTCAAAGGAGGAGGTGTTGGAGGAGCCCTACACCGGAGCTCCCAGAGACCTCCATGGGACTCCTCTTTTGAGGACCTCTCTTCAAAGATTCTGTTTTGCTGTTTTCCTTTCATTTTAAATATGTTTCTACTATTTAATTCTTTAATGGGCAAAGAAATTAACCATGCCTCTAGACGGCATCAGTGTCCCCAAGGCTCAGTGTTGGCAATCGCTTTCTGTACCCAACCACCACAGTGCAGGGGCCCGACAATAACAGAAAACAAAAAGCAAAAGAAAAGGCAAGACCTGGGTGCTGGTGGCTCATACCTGTAATCCTAACTACTCAGAAGCATGAAATCTGGGAATGGTGGTTCAAAGCCAGCCAAGGCAGGAAAGGCCATGAGACATTTATTTCCAAAAAGCCAGAAGTGGTCCTATGGCTAAAGTATAGAGTGCTAGCCTTCAGTGAAAAAGCTCAGGGACAACTTCCAGGCCCTGAGTTCAAGCACAACTCACAATTACTGGTACAATACACACACACACACACACACACACACACACACGAATGTTCTCAGAGAATGGCTTTCCTGCTAATACCTACTACATAAAATAATAAACATGATGCCAGGCTTCAACATTAATTTAGCACTTTTGACAGAAAAGCCAGAATGATAGATGGTTAAGGAAAGATAAGAGTTCAGGTCTTCACAAGGAGACAGAACATAGATAGATCCTGAAAAACCATGCCAATCACATCACCGGCAATCTATTCTTCCTGAGTCTTATCTATCGATTGCTCTGCCATCTGTTTGTCTTTGTCTGCCTATCTTCCAGGGAGGTAGGCTGTAGTCATCACAATCTGTCAGGTCCAGGCTAAAGTTTTGGACATTTAACAGGAAATGTTTTCTCTCCAGTGTTTCCTGCTGTAAGCGAAGATCTCTGAGATAAAACATCAGGGGCTGAGCCAGTAGCCTGGGAGGCAACAGGGCCTTGGTCCAACGGTAACCTCATTCAGTAGCAAAAGTGGAAGGAATAGATGCTAAAACTTATTTGGGTTTTACAGTCCTGGGCACACCTGGCTGAGCTGTTTTCTTCTCATTAAATTTCCCTTCTTGCAGCTCCCAGGCAAGCTCCTGGGTGGCAGTCCTGGGACCATGGGCATAATGTGGAGGAGGAGCCTCCATGTTCCCACGCCATGGGGGAAGGGTCCCCTGGACAGCAAAATGATGAAAGTATCTGAACCGCTTGCTCTGGCCTCTTTCTTGAGGGGCCAAGAGGAAGGCGGGGGGTTGGGAGGGGGGAGTCCAGACTGGACATGTAGGCACTGTCTGTACAGCAAGGTGGATCCAGCCATGAGGGAGACAAGCCAGCTTGGCCTCCAGGGTCCTCTTAAAACTCAGACTACAAAAAAAGATGGTGGTGGTCTAACTTCTGTTGCACATTGGGACAAACATTTATCACGCTGAAAGGCCAGCCAGGCCGCTGTTTTGATCTCGTGTTTACATAGCCCTGCTCTCTGTAGCAGCAATCCAAAGAATCTGCGTCCCAGGCAGCCCGGGGACCTCCTGGGGCAGGCCTCTCCTCCTTGGGCTGTTTCTGCCATGTGTGTTTTTCCAGCTTTCCCCGTCTCCGATCACGTGACCATGGCCCTCGCTCTCACTCTTGCTCTCCCGGGTAGCAAATGCACTTGTTGGAGGAGGCTGCCTCCAGCCTCTGTGGGCCTCACATCTGTGCCCAGCGGGGAGCAAGGGCCGCTCACCCCAGCAAGGCTTCCTCTCTTCTAAACAATACTCTGGGTGGGTTTTCCTTCTTCTTCTCCTTCAGAAAAGAAAGCATGGAGGGTCATTTCATCTCTCCAGATGGAGTGAGCCAATTCGATTGTAAAATAACAGCCATACATGAGTCAGTGGCCTATCACTGCAGCTCAGGGCTGAATGCTTTCTAGGCAGTATCCCATTAACCACCTCCCCCGGACCCCCCCACACACACACTGGGGTGTGTTTTATGAGAAACTGGGGTGGTTGGGGGTGGGGGAGGTTCCTGAGTGGGCCAAGCATTCTACCTGGCCCACATTAGGGAGACTGACTGGTGTGAATGGGATTCTTGAAGGTGGCAGATTCTTATTCCAGAACCTTCCCTCTGAATATCTGTGGCATCCCACATTTGAGATAGTCACCAGTTCCAGCTGTGGTGGCTTCTTTCTTCCCTGGCTACCCAGCACCTCTGCACTTGCCCCGGTGGGGGCCCAGATGGAATGAGGTCCAGGAGGCCAAACCCTAGACAAAGCTGCCAGTGTCAGCTCTGAGGCTTGAGCTCAGCAGCCCCCAACCCACAGCAGACATCCAGGCTTGCACACCACTGCATGCACCCTCCTTCAGAGGGCATCTTTCACGTGCTGAGCCCCGTGCAGAGTCTGCCGCAATCAAAAGCAGATGTGCTATATTGGAATCCACGCACTGGGTTGGATGTGACCTTCCTGATCACACAGGCCATGTCCCCCAGGACCCCACCCCAGGCTGTTCCGTGAAACCCCGCACCTATTCACTCAGACAAGTTGTAAATGTCTGGATTATAGACATTTCTGCTCAGATCAAAAAAAAAAAAAAAAGAGGAAATATTCGTATTCCCCTAAGAGCTGATCACTTACCATCTTCAACCTGATTTCTAGGCCTCTTTGAACTTCAATATTCCCTCTGCACCATGGGACTTTACATGTTTAGAAGTGCCATTAAAAGCTGAATGCTGCTGGAGTTGGAGAAGATTCAGTTACCCACTGCCCCCACCTCCAGCGCTGAGGATTGAACCCAGGGTCTTGCTCATGCTAAGCATCTGCTCTTCCACTGAGAGCATACTTGTTCCAGACAAATAGAATTCCAGTAGTAACTTGCCATTTGATATTAATTCATCATTGATCACATGCTCAGTGGTTAACATTACCACTGGAAGCCTAGTGCTGGTGGTGCACACTAGTCACCCTGCCTACTCCGAAAGCTAAGATCTGGAGAATCCACAGTTGAGATCAGCTGGGGCAGAAACACCCAAGAGATTTTGTCTCCCACGTAACCAGCAAATAGCAAAGCTAGAGGTATGATTCAAGTAGTAGAACACCAGCTTAACAAGTATAAGGCTCCAGGTTCAAAGCCCAATATCACTACATAATAAAATAATTTACTATTTTATTGAAAAGGTGCTGCAGCCAAGATATAGTGCTCTCTTTCTCTTTCTCTCTCTCTTTCACCAGAACTGGGACTTGAACTTGGGGCCTGGTTCTCTAACTCAGCTTTTTCACTCAAGGTTGGCACTCTACCACTTGAATCATACCTTTTGTTATTGTTGTTGTTGTCGGCTCGTGGGGCCTGAACTCTGGGCCTGGGCTCTGTCCCTCTGCTCTTCAGCTCAAGGCTAGCACTCTACCACTTGACCCACAGCGCCACTTCCAGCTTTTTCTGCTTATGTGGTGCTGAGGAATGGAACACAGGGCCTGGTGCATGCAAGGCAAGCACTCTACCACTGGGCCACCTTTCCAACCCATTGAATCATACTTTTATTTCTGACATTCTGCTGGTTAATTAGAGATAAGAGCCTCTCAAATTGTTCTGCCCAGGCAGGCTTTCAACCATGTTCAGATCTCAGCCTCCTGAGTAGATAGGATTACAGTCATGAGCCATTTTCGGTAGCTTTAATGAGTTCATGGTAGACCAAGATGAAGTCATGTCCCTATCACCGATGTGATGTGATGTGATATGGAGGCATTGGGAAAGCCAGACTGGTCCAAGACAGGCTGCCAACACTTCATGAGGAAATCAGACCATGATGCTTCTACAGAGAATGAGAGAGACTTTGACAGGTAGAAAACTGATTGAGGAGGAGTCTGCTCCCCAAACAAGAAAGGCCACAACAAAGCTGTGGACATTGGGTGCTGAGAAGCTGAGAGAATGTTCTCCACAACCAGAGACTCAAGGGCATGGGTGGAGCATGGGTGCCATGGGGCAGCCAGTGCTGATCAGGGTATTGACTTTTCTCCTCTACTTTCTAACTCCCAGAATTTTAAAGAGCTGGCCAGGCAGAGCTGACAGCAACATGAACACCACTGCTTCTTCTCTTGGATGGAGAAAGAATCCTTTTGAGAAACATAGCTCAATCTGGCCACCTCCTGGGCCTCCTTTGGGGCCAGTTGCAATGTGTCCCTCCTTGGCATCCATCCCACCCCCTTCAGCCAGGCACAGAGACTCCTCATCTCTTCAACACACCAGCACCCTGTGTGTGTTTCCATGGTAACATGTACATCAGCTCTCATGATGTATGCATTCCACCTGTCCCCATCACCTGAGTGAGGGAAGGATGCTCACCTGCTATAATCTGTAGTCTCAGGACAGTGATGGAGAGAACAAGTGGTCAGAACTGCCACACACTGTGAACACTGGCATGAAAAGTAGAGATCAGGGTATGGCAGGGTAAGGAGTACCTATTCTGATTGTGTGTGTATGTGTGTGTGTGCGTGTATGTGTGTGTGCGTGTCAGTCCTTGAACTCACAGCCTGGGTGCTGTCCCTGAGTATTATGCTCAAGGCTGGCACTCTACCACTTGAGCCACACCTCTAATTCTGACTTTTTGCTAGTGAACTCAAATTCGTCTGTCAGGGCCGGCTTCCAGCTGGAATTTTCAGATCTCAGCCTCCTAAGGAGCTAGGATTACATGTAAGCTACTGTTTTCTGACTTTGTATAGTAGTATTGCAAGGAAACTGAGCCTTAGATGAGTTGCAAACATCCATGAAGTGTTGTTTCTATGAACAAGCCATTGGACTGGCTACCATGAAGGGTGGGATAGAAACTGATCAGCTCCAGGTGATAGTGACAAAATTCTCAAGGTCCCTGGAAGGAGATGTGGAGCCTCAAGAAGCTCCAAGCAAGAAGAATGGTGGACCCTAAATTATGGCCAAATGAGACAGCCTCTCAGCTTCTGTCCATCATATGATGACATCATTAACATCTCATGGAAATGACACTGAAAAGCACATAGAGATGGTAAAATTTAGAAACATTAATTAAATCAGACCTAATGTACAGATGAAAACATCCATTCACTCGTGTGTGTGTGTGTGTGTGTGTGTGTGTGTGTGTGTGTGTGTGTGTGTGTGTGTGTGCATTCACTGGGGCTTAAACTCAGGGCTTGGGTGCTGTTCCTTAGCTGTTTTGCTAGTGACTGGCATTCTATCACTTGAGCACAGCTCCATTTCCAACTCTTTGGTAGTTATTTGGAAATGAGTCTCATGGACTTTCCTGGTCCATCTGACTTTAAACTGCTATCCTCAGATTTCATCCAGCTGAGTAGCCAGGATTAGAGTAATGAAGCACCAACATCTGGCTATATTGTATTTTTTTAAAGTAACTTTAAATTCACTCCAAGAATAAGAACTACAAATGAATAGTCAATTAAATACAAATAATGCATTAAGTTTATAAAATGGAAAAGAACCTGACTTTGTAAGTTCTAAGTCTGCATAACATGAATCAGAAGGCTGGGCCTCTCTTCTCCAGTACTGATCATTGGATCATTGAAACACTGAGATCCATCCCAGACTAGTCTTGTGAATTATTGTGGACAACCATTTTGACTTGTGATTTTAGTACTTTATCATTTGGCTCCATTGTTTTGGACTTGTGATTGTAGAGTGCATTATGGCAGGATTTAATGAGAAAGGAGGTCTGTCTGCTTCATGTTAGCAGAGAGACAGACAGAGAAAGAGGAGTAAGATTCCAGTAGCACCATCGAGAACATGCCCCCCAATGACCTAATTTCCTCCCGCTAGGCCCCGCCCCCTGAGGGTTCCATCACCTCCAATAGTGCCACAGGTTGCTGACCACACCTTTAACACACTTGCCTTTGAGGAATGCTTTAGATTCAAAGCATAACCTAGTGATTGGCAGCTAAAGATCAGAACTGATCTAAGATTAACATAAAGAGAAGTGCTAGCCAGGCGATCTGTGGAACAAGTGTGCATCAGTGTGTCAGGTGATGGAGTCCTGGGAAAGCAGAGCCTGTACTGAAGGGCCCATGGAATGTCAATCATGGGCATGAAGTGCCCAAAGTTCTCCTTCAAACATGGGCATCCAGGCTCTGCTGGCCAATCACCAAGAGTCCAAGCCCAATCTAGTTGTCTGTTGAGTCCCTGGCTGTTGGCAAATATCTTCTACTCCTTTGCTCCCACTGTACACAGCTTTGTTTGCATGGGAGCGTTTGGGGACCAGGCTCCTGCTTAGTTGGTTTTCTACCTGTCAAGGTCCCACTCATCTTTGATGGAAATTTCAAAGCTACTTTCCCCATGAAGTGTTTGCAGCCTGTCTTGGGGCTATCCTGGATTTCCTGGTGGGTTCGTATCACATCAGTGTTAAGGACACTTGACTTGGTCTTGGTCTCCCATGAGCTTGTTAAGGCTATGGACAGTATTTGAAAACTATGAAGCTGGGCATAGTAGCACATGCCTGTAACTCTAGCCACTCAGGAGGCTGAGACCTGACAATCATGAGTAAAAGCTAACCTGGAAGGGAAGTTCAGGGGAGTCTTATCTCCAACTAACCAGCAAAAAAGCCAGAAGTGGAGCTGTGACTCAAATGGTAGAGCATCAGCCTTGAGCCAGGACCTGAGTTCAAGTCCCAGTACTAGCATGTACACATGTACATACACAAAAGAAAAGTGTATACAGGTTGTCTCCCTTCCTGGCTCTTACCATTCTTGTGCCAAATGAGCAGGTAGCTCCTTTAAAATCCGGGGGTTCGAGGTGCCCACCCTGCAATACTGTGTCCAGAGCAAGCATTATGGAGGAGAGAAGTCAGATATACTAAGATCACTACTACTGTGAGAGCAGGCCTCCCTGGGGCAGGGGGCTGGGCGGGTGTCTGATGGATGCTTATGCTGTTTGCCAAGAAGTCCTGTCTTCTCTGCTCATCAGGAAAAGGAAGGAAAACACAGCCTGCCATGCCACACTGCAGACTGGGACAAGGTTCACCTGTAATTACTGCACGATTGACCTGAAGCAGGACTGACCAGGGGGATGAACAAAAACAAACCAAGAAGAGGCTCGGTCCGCAGTGGAGAAGGAAGTGAAGTCAGCAAGGGTTCCTATGTGTTTATCTCAGAACTGACAGAGCATGGGGCATTTAAGCAGCCAGAGTTTCTGATTTATAAAGTATTTTTATTCAATGACCTATTTTATTATCATGGAGGCCCTGCTCTTTGAGCTGGAAAAATAAACAAGAGCTGCTCACAAGCCTTTGGGTCTGATAAGAGAGAATAAATGTTTA
This sequence comes from Dipodomys merriami, assembly GCF_024711535.1. Taxonomy (NCBI): domain Eukaryota; kingdom Metazoa; phylum Chordata; class Mammalia; order Rodentia; family Heteromyidae; genus Dipodomys; species Dipodomys merriami. The sequence goes on along the minus strand of NW_027202715.1, from coordinate 16,500,199 downwards.
CAATCTCCCTGCTCTGAACACAGAGACTTCTGCTGGAGCTATCTGGGGACTTTTAGACTTTGAGAAGCATCTTGGAGTTTACTGGGAAGATATGCTCAGGCTGCATATAAATATTCTTACTTTATGAATTTGCTACAGGTGGAGAGTTTGAGGTTTTTTCATGCAGAAGCACCAAGAGCCCTGTTGTCTCACTGAAGAAGATAGATGTCTTCTATCTTGTCTGTGCTGAGGCTGGTAGCTGCACCCTGGGTGGTCAGTGCCACACGTGGACCAGATCCATTAGTGGACATCAACTCCAGGCCCTAGCAGAACATGAGGTTTCCGCTAGCTGACAGAGGCCCCGGGGAAGTGATCTGTCTGCCTTCCGTTATTCACGTGTGTTTTCTTTCTTTTTCCTTTTTTATTTTTTCCAAAGAAGCAATTCTTCACTTGACCAGATGCCAGTTCCCACTGAACTCGCCCGGGGGCTTTTCTGGCTCCTGTGAGTTGAACTGAGTCATTGTTCAGAGTGATTAGTGGGGTTTTATTCCAAACATGTGGCACCAACCTTTAGCATTCCCCTCCTCATGTGTACCCAGGGGTGTTTCTGCATCCTCTTCCCAGATAGACACTCTAAGGAAGCCCTTACCCAGGCTCCGAGGCTCTAGAATGAGGCTGATAAAGTAATAACTCTGTGTGTGTGTGTGTGTGTGTGTGTGTGTGTGTGTGTGTGTTCTGTGTGTATGTGCACGTATGCTCATGCATGCGTGTGCACGTGCACGTGCACAGGTACGAGCTCCTGCCTGTACTGGAACTTAAACTCATGGCTGCACATTTCTCAAGGCTGACACACTACCACTTGAGCCACACCTCCACTTCTAACTTTTGCTGGTTAATTGGAGATAAGAATCTCACAGGATTTTCTTCCTGGGCTGGCTTGGAACTGAGATTCTTATATCTCAGCTTCCTGAGTAGCTAGGATTACAGGTGTGAGCCACCATGCCTGGTGTGGTGATATCTTCTCCTTGAAGGCAAGAACCGTAACACATTCCTAGCAAGTGTCAACCCTGCCATGGAAAATGTGGAGACCCTTGCGCTGTTTAAGGGCCTATAGCTTTTTCCATATCCTTTAATAAATCAGATCTGGCTATTTTTTGCATTTTGTTATGAATTTTTTATTGTGCTATAAAATTACATGTAACATAAAATTTACCATTCTATCCATGTGTAAGTGTGCAGTTGATAAGGTGCATGTACATTATTGCACACAAAACTGTAACTTCACCCATCTAGCTGTTGAGACCCCCCCCTCCCCATTCTCTTTTTGAGTCTATGATTTTTGGAGTGTCCTACCACATGGCACTTGCCTATTTGTGACCAACCCAGTTCACATGGCATGATCTCCTTTAGGATCACACAAATGATATTATCTCCCCTCTTTTCTGCATCCTAAGAGGGACCTCTTCTTCCCCAGACCCTCCTCCTCCTTCTCCTCGTTTCAGGATCCTTGTCCTCAAACTTGGAAGAAGCCTGACTGGCTCTTTTTGGACAGCTCAATGGGGCCTCATTATGCTGTAAGTTAAACTTTGCTCATAAAAAATGGGATTTTGCTACATAATGATGGAAAATACAGGCTTAAACAAATAGGCATTCCCTCATTCATGTTAGAAAGTCAAGTTGGTTAAAGGGAAAAGGCTAGAATGGATCAGCCAGAGGCCTAATTAGAATTAGAAAGGTCCCAGCCCATGCTTTCATCAGGCAGTGTGGAGCCCTAGGATGTGGGTGCAATGCTCAGGTATTTGTATGCATCCCCGAGGGAAGGCCCAACCTTCTCCCAGCTGAAGATTCAGAGGTGAGGAGACCTGAGGAGGAGCCCTATGGTTTCACCAGCTCCAACTAGTCATGTGAGGCCCCAAAGAGATGCCTCCAGTCTGCCAATACAGACTGTGTGTGTGTGTGTGTGTGTGTGTGTGTGTGTGTGTGTGTGTGTGTGTGTGTGTGCATGAGCATGTTAGTCCCGGGCTTGATCTCAAGGCCTGGTCACTGTCATGTTCAAGGCTCTCTACCACTTGAGCTACAGATCTATTTCTGGCTCTTTTTTTTTTTTTTTTTTGCCTTTTTTGGTAGCTTTATTGGACATAAGAGTCTCATGGAGTTTCCTGCCCCAAGGTGACTGAACCACAATTTTCAGATCTCAGCCTCCTGAGTAGCTATGATTACAAGCACAAACCACCAGTGCCCAGCTCCAGTGCATTATTGATCTTCCCATGTCTGCTTTCTTTAGTGGGGAGGGGGATTTTGACACAAGCTGAGGTCATCAGATGGCCCTGTATACTTGAGATCACTATGACCTATGGCCACTGAGCAGCTGACCAAGGACATCATTGCTAAGGGCTGAGCACAGAAGGACCAGCCAAGAGATAATATGCCATACAAGTCTGGTTTCCTCTAAACACAGAAGTCAGGTGGGAGTTCCAGATGACATTGGTCCAAACACCAGCACAGCAAGGCGCCAGTGGCTCATACCTGAAATCCTAGCTACTCTGGAGGCTGAGATGATAATAATGGTTCAAAGCCAGACTGGACAGGAAAGTTGCCATACTCTTATCTTCAATTAACCAGCAAAAAGCCAGAAATGGAGCTATGGCTCAAGTAACAGGACACTAGCTTTGAGCAAAAAAGCTAAAGGACAGCATCCAAGCCCTGAGTTGAAGTCACTATTGGCATACAGAAAGAGAGAGAAAGGGAGAGAGAGAGAGAGAGAGAGAGAGAGAGAGAGAGAGAGAGAGAGAGAGAGAGAGAGAGAGAGAGAGAGAGAGAAAACATTAGCACAGATCAATCCTCAGGCCCTAGAGCAATAGCCCAACCCAGCCTTATACCTGGTTTAACCTATCCTCTGTGAGTCACTATCTGAAATCTAGGGTCCTATCATCCTCTGTGGTTTAAACTTGAGAAGGACCACCAGGGGGAAAAGAAGGCAGAGAAAGATCATGTACCAACTTGATGCTTCTCAGCAAGATCAGTGAGGCCTGAGGTCCACTGGAAAGGACAGAATGCCTAGAAAGACAAATTGCTTAGTGTCAGCAAGTTTGGCTTACCTTGCTTCTCTCAAACCCACAAATTAAATCATTCTGAATTAATATCCCATAATACCCAAGAATTCACCAATAAAAGTCTGAAAGTGAGGTGCTTGCTTAAAATATAAAGATAGATCACAGATGAGAGAATGATTAATAGGTGATAGATAATAATAGATGATAGGTAGATGATAAATGATAGTTTGAGGGTGGAGACAGATAACTATAAAAAGCTAGACCTAGATAATAGGTAGATTGATAAATGATATAAGATTGAGAGATATATATAGATACATAGATATAGATAATACATAAGTAGACAAACAGGTTGATAGATGGACAGATTATCTGATAGATTTCCAGAGGGCAGATCGGTGTGCTTTAAAGTATACTTTACAAACTGCAGGAGAAGTTCAAATAAATCTCTCTCATTTCTTTAGTTCTTGGAAGAGGCCTACAGGGACAGCAGTCCAAGCAATGTCCCACTGCATGCTTGTCCGGTTTCTATGTCGGTGCCACCCCAGCCTGTCTGCGCAGCCAGCACCTCTGGAGGGCAGCCTGGCCCTCCCCCATCTCTTGTACACACTGAAATCTTCACCGGGAAGGTTTCCAGCATCTTCCCAGGTGATTGTGTTCTTGATCAACAGTTCCCGAGCGATGGTTGAGCTTTTCCTCAGTTCCATCGCTACAGGGTTTCTGAGAAAACAATTCCATGGGGAAGTGTGAGAAACGAAGCTCCAAGTATTTGGGGCGTGAATGCCAGGAAAGCGGGGCTGAGGCCCCGCCGGGCGCGGAGCAGGCACCAGGCGGCTGGTCCGCATGGCTCCTGGTCCAGAACAATAAGAGTGTCCGGGCAGGAGGTTGGAACCGGAGGCCTGCTGGGGACAGAAGAGGCCGAACCACCCCTGAGCCCCCACACTGCCTCTGCAGAGGCCTCTGGGCAGGAAGAGAGAGAGAGTGGTGAGCGTCCCAGCATGCTCCGGGGACTGGGGGGGAGACCCAACAGGGGTCCCAGCATGCTCTGGGAGGTAAGAGTCCCAGCATGCTCCAGGGACGGGGGAGACCCAACAGGAGTCCCAGCATGCTCTAGGGGTCCAGAAGTCCCAGCATGCTCTGGGAGGTAGGAGTCCCAGCATGCTCTAGGGGTCCAGAAGTCCCAGCATGCTCTGGGAGGTAGGAGTCCCAGCATGCTCTGCGGGGCGGGAGTCCCAGCATGCTCTGGGAGGTGGGAGTCCCAGCATGCTCTGCGGGGCGGGAGTCCCAGCATGCTCTGGGAGGTGGGAGTCCCAGCATGCTCTAGGGGGACAGGAGTACCAGCATGCTCTGGGAGGTGGGAGTCCCAGCATGCTCTGGGGGGGCAGGAGTCCAAGCATGCTCTGAGAGGTGGGAGTCCCAGCATGCTCTAGGGGTGAGACCCAACAGGAGTACCAGCATGCTCTGGGAGGTGGGAGTCCCAGCATGCTCTGCGGGGCGGGAGTCCCAGCATGGCTCTGGGGCAGCAGTCCCAGCATGCTCTGGGGCGGCAGTCCCAGCATACTCCTGGGCAGGACTCCCAGCACGTTCCACAGCGGCTGGCATCCCACCGTGCTCCCGGGAGGCAGGAGGTCGGACTGGGCCCCATCACTGGCCCTGCCTCCTGCCCATATGGTCACTGGATCCTGCTCTGCTCACCGGATGCCATCCCAGGAGCCCTGCCTGGCTCACCGGATGCGTCACTGGATCCTGCCTGGCTCACCAGATGCGGTCCCTAGGGCCCTGCCTGGCTTACTGGCCTCTGCCCAGCGCCATGAACAGGTCTGTCTGGAAGGGCCAACAGGAAGTGGATGAATAGGGTGACACATGAGCAGGAGCCAGGGTCTCCCAGGCTTGCACCCCTGGGCTGAGCCTCTCTGGGAATTCAGGCACAGTCTCTCCTAGGAACAGATGGCTCAGACCATGCTCTTCCAGATCACACCAAAGTCCGTGAAGTTTGTTTCACATTCATTTCACTCATTTGCGTTTTTAAAGGACCAGTGGTGCTTGAGGGAGAGCCTGGGGTGTACAGCATCAACTCTGAGCTGTTCCAGGGTCAGAGAGCAGAGCCAGAGGAGAGCATCTATTGTGGGGAGGAGGGCGGTGGGTATCAGCTTTGGGCAGAAAGGCTTCTCAGGAGCAGTCATATCTCCAGGTCCATGCTGCCCAGCACTGTGAGACCCAAAGGGGTGGAGCAAGACTGTTGTGCCCCTGACTTTACCATATTTTGTGTGTGTATACTGAGACTTGAACCTAACACTCTTGATTAGCTTTTTAGCTCAGAGTTGGTGCTCTACTACTTGAGCCACACCTCTGTTCTAGAGTTTGGATGGCTAATAGGAAGCCAGAGTCACATGGACTTTTCTGATCACACAGGCTTAGAGCAGTGATCCTTAGATCTCAGCCTTGAACCACTGCACCCAGCTTTCTCTGCACTTCTAAATCAAAGATTTGTATTTGACTATTCCCTGCTTAAGAGAGGACCCTGGTTTTCTGTGGTGTTAGAAAAGAGAGAAGATTGGAAAGCCCTGTCAGGTCACTAGGGGATTGCCCCAGCAGCTGTGGTGCACCATGACAGTAAGGATGGGGTATGCCCCTCCATTGTTGCTGCCCCAAGCCCATGCAACACTTGGCACAGAGCCCAGCCCTGTGTATGCCTGGCTCACTTGGTAAGTTTAGTTGGTTGATTGAACAAATGAGACTTGCAGCCCACTGAACTCAAGCTCTTGGAGAATGCAGCAGACATTAACATGGCAGCCCTGCCTGAGTCTTTGCAGCTAGATCTATTACTGGACAAGTTTTATTTTCTCCCTCCTCCAACAACCTGTTGTTAGGGCAACTGGGAGGGCTCAGCTTTCAGGAGTTGTCCTGGCACTCAGCTTAGTATCCCTGCTTCTGCACTGGGGTGGAGTCAACAGGGTGCTGTGTGGGGTCTGGGTACCAGATTCAGGGGGAGGGGGGGCATTGGGTGGGTAGGATGACAATTCTGCTGGCTGGACAGTTTCTGTGCCAAAGGACTCTGGGTCGGGAAACTGTTATAAACACACTCTTGGCTTACATTTATTTCAGCTCTTATTTAATGATACAAGCCTCGTTAGTTTTCCTAGAATAAACAGAAGATACAAATCACCTGTCCTTGAGCCATAGGAGTTTAGTGTAGCTAAAAACAAACAAAAACCCCAGTAATTCCCTACTCTTGACCCAGAATTTAAAAACACTATCAGGGCTGGGTACTGGTGGCTCACACCAGTAATCTTAGCTACTCAGGAGGCTGTGATCTGAGAACCACGCAGGAACATTCATGAAACTCTTACCTCCAATTAAGCACCAAAAACGCTAGAAGTGGAGCTGTGGCTCCACTAGCTTTGAACAAAAAAAGCAACACTTAGGCCCTGAGTTCAAGCCCCAGACTGACACAAAACAAAAATACTAGTAGGATGGAGGCTGGTGGTTGTTATAGGCAACAACTTGAAATTCAGTAAATTCTGTGCATAGGAACCCAATGCCTGTTGTAAATCTGAGGTCTGAGAGTCTGAAAATATATGACTTGAACACCTTAGAGCCATACTAAAGGTTTAGGATTCTTAGTCAAACCCTATTGTTGAGGTGTGACAGTCCCCAAATCCCATTTGTATAAGAAACACTAAATGATCACTGTATGAGCATGTCAGTTTGAACATAACACAAAAACAGTCCAACCAGCCAGAGTATTATAACATCCATTGCCTTGACCTATAATGTTGTCAGTAAAATTACTAAATAATTTAGAATCAATAAATAAACATTTGATTTTCACTTATGATTTGCTTCTATCTGTTGGTTGCATTGGGTTTTTTTTCTGGTTTTTTTGTACTGGTGTTGAAATCTGAACTCAGGGCTCTGAACTTTCTCAGCTTGGTGGTCTTACTTGCTCAGCTGGTGCTCTACCACTTGTGTTATACCTTCAATTCTGGCTTTTTGCTGGTTAATTGGAGATAAGAGTTGCTTGGACTTCCCTGCCCAAGCTGACTTCAAACCACCATCCTCAGATCTTTCTGTGTGTGTTGGTCTTGGAGCTTGAACTCAGGGCCTAGGCACTATCCTTGAGCTTTCTTTGTTCAAGGCTATTGCCCTACCAGTTGAGCCACTGCTCCATGTCTGCCTTTTTGTGGTTGATTGGAGTTTCATAAACTTTTCTGCTTGGGCTTACTACAAACCACGATCCTCAGATCTCAGCCTCCTGACTAGCTAGGACTACAGGTGTGAGTCATCAGCACCCGGGCTGATGTCTATTCTTGTTGGCTGCAACTTCACTATCTCCAAGAAGCATGCTTTCCATAATCTTTGCCTCCCAGGGCTCCGGGAGCTGCCAGGTGCCTGAGCCCTGCCTTGGACAGATTGCACACAGGGCTCTGCTAACTCCAAGCCACTTCAATTACCTCAGTGTCATCTGGTTCTGGCTTCTGGTTGGGTGCAGGCAGGCACTGCCTGGTACTCTATGGCTCTGTAACTTCTGGCCACCACTAAGCTTCCAGACACACCCAGTGACAACTCTTTTCCTAATAGGATTGCACCAGGAGATCACAGTACACATTCAGTACACAAATGTGCCAACACCTGTATGTGTGTGCGCACACATGTGTGCATGTAAGCTTCATGTCGGAACCAACAACTGTGTGTGTGTGTGTTTCATGTTGGGACCAAATGTGAAGAAATCTCAAGGCAATGCACTTGGATTAGAAATGCAGTTGCTTCTGGCTCTTTGCCTCTGTGAGGCTTAGCTTTACTTTAGGAAGAACAAGAAAATGTTATTCTAATATCTCTCAGGACAATGCAATCACACATGGGCCCTGAGCCCTGATGGTTACCTTGGCAAGCTGCTATTTTCTTTGGCATCTCCATGACTGGATTGGGAATGAACAAATTGAGATCTGCATTTACATCAATGAATAACTCAACTCAACAAAGGAATGGGAGAATTAAAGTGGAAGGCATCCAGGTGGTGTGGTAAAATGGGAGACTAAATGAGGTATTCTAAGCATTCCACTCCTTCAATAAAACCCTGCATTGTGTTGCTGTAATCACTAAGCCAGTGGAAGTGATTTTTCTTTTTCCTGATATGTCATCATTTGTACATTTAAATAAAACATTGTTTAGCCACCACCCCCCAATCCATTCTGACTTGAGAGACATTTTGTAATTTGGTTTAGATTTTAACAGAAGTACATTGATCTTAATTATCACATGTCTTGTTTTCAATTTCAACCCTGTTAAGTGTGTGTGGAACAACTGTGTTTAAGTCCATACAGTTGTATGTGTGTGCGCGCGTGTGCATGGGTATGTGCGCCAGTTCTGGGGCTTGAATTTAGGGTCTGGGTGTTATCCCTGAGTTCTTCTGCTCAAGGCTACCACTTGAACCCCATCTATACTTCCAGCTTTTTGAGTGATTACTTGGAGATAGGAATCTCTCAGACTTTCCTACTCAGCTGGTTTTGAACTTTGGTTCTCAGATCTCAACCTTATGAGTAGCTAGGATTACAGGTATGAACCAGCAGTACCCAGTGTCTACACAGTCTTAAATTAGTTAAGCTTCACTGTAACTTTTTCCATTGCTTTAGTTCTTGGGAGAATTCTCATTTCTATATTTTTAGTATTAAGTACATTACCAAGTTATTTTAATATTTTATCCATATTAATTTTATTTTGCTATATAATATGAAGGATATTTTTCTTCATATTATTATAAATTACCCCACCTCATTTTTTTCTATTCAATCTGTATTGATACTCATTTTGCATATTAAATTTATACCTAGAGAACGCCAGCAATTGTAATTTTAGAATATCATTAAATCCTCATACATTTATTTCCCATGCCTCTTTTAGCAAAATTTTATTAACTTTAAACAAACCAAACCATTTATTATCTTAGTTACTTTAAGAAAATATTTTCATTTAAGGATAACTTACAATAGTGCTATTTTTAGTGAAATAAACATTTACCAAACTATCAAATAGTAGTTTGTAAAATGCTCTCCATTGCTAATCATTAAGTACCATTAAAATATTCTGCAATGACATATGATTGTTTATACAAAGTTCTTAGTATAAACAAAAGTAAAATCAATAGCATACATTGTTCTCCATATACAAGTACTCCAAGTATAAACTCTGTTAATATAGACATGCAGTTATTGAATAACTTAGGAGTTTTCTACTACAGATCAAGAACTGTGTGTAGTGTTAGCTAGGCATGGGTGGCTCACATCTGCAATCCTATCTACTCGGGAAGCTGAGGTCTGAGAATCGCAATTCTAAGCCAGCCCAGACAGGAAAGTCTGTGAGACTCCTGTCTTCAATTAACCATAAAAAGCCAGAAGTAGAGCTGTGGCTCAAGCAGTAGAGCACTAGCCTGGAGCAAAAAAGCTCAGAAACGTTGCCCGGGGCCCTGAGTTCAAGCCTCAGGACTGGCACTATAAATAAAAAGCAAATAGAACCACATGGAGTGTTGATCAATAACAATACAGAATCTCCTCTCTCATGGATCCTGAAGCTGGCTCAGATAACCTCACATAATTTTTCAAGAGTTTTTAAGCCAGATATGAACATTACCATCCTGGTATTTAGCCATGATGAGAATATTTACATCACTAACCAAGACCCTCATCTTTCCTAGCTTGGCCTTGTAGAGCCAACCGTTAAACATTTATTATTTATCACAATGTTAATAATATGCTCTGATAAATTTTTTGTTGTTGTTGTTTTGGTTTGGTGGTGGGGGCAGTTGTCTCACAGTTCACAGCTGTCTAAGCTGGCTTTACACCACAATCCTCAGATCTCAGCCTCTTGAGTAGCTAGGAACTGAACTACTAGTACCTGTAGGATGGAGTTTGGGAGACAATAATCAAGAAAGAGTTCATGTTGATGATAACCTTTAAGACTGGCAAAAGTAGTGTCTTTGAATATTAAACAAACTTGAATATATATAACCATTCCTATTGGTAAGTGTGGCCAGATGGAGTTTGAAAGGAAATTGGTTCTTGCTTCCCTTCAACATACCTGATCAACTAACCCAAATCAGTGGATTTGCTTTATTAGCTCTTATATTAACTTCTCTTTAAGTGTTGACTTCATGCTTTTTCTCTTTAGTCTGGATTTCCAGCTATACTTTTGCTGTAGAGATGGGATCTCTACTTTTTCCTGGCTTCCCAGGAGTGCCCTTAATATCCTCTGGATCCACAGTGGACATGTCGAATTTTGAAGGGGCTGGAGGCTGTCCTTATGTTCTGGTTGTGGAAATGCGGGAATTTCTCAAGATGCTCTGCCTTGCAATTTCTGTAAGTTGCAAAATCTTTTATTGGGCCCATGGGTTCTGTGCTATTCTTTGGGTTTATTTTGTTTGTCTTTCAGGCTGATGTTCTTAAGGGTTTGTTTTGTTTTTTTACACCCCCAATATTTTTCCTGGTTTATCTGGAATCCTCTCTCTCCTTTGACATCTGACCACTTGCTCCAATTCCCGGGCATTAAGACATTCTCATGCAGGATGCCAATTCGGGGAGGGGGTGTTCATTTCTGCAGGTTTTTGCTATATAATATGGGAGACATGTTTGAAATTAAAATGGAAATGGTGAATGTATAGTGACTAGCTCATCAGAGCCCTTAATAAGTATTTGCAAAAGGTAAGAATCTTAGATCAATTTCAAGATACATTTAAAATTTTGGCTCTCGTATTCTCCTCTTGTTAGGACAGCATGCTTGTTTTACCGTCCACTACTGTAAGCTGTAACTTTTTGTGTGGTAGGCAGGGGGCGCCTCAGCACTCAGAGGCAAGAAAACAGCCCTTGTTCCTGACTGCATCCCCTACACCTATCACTGAGGGCCAGCGGGAGCCATCAAAATAGCAATGTGCGTTAGAATCCTGTAATAAAAGACCTGTGAAATATAGCCCTTGAGAGGGTCCATAACATCTCAGCCATGAAATGCAGTTACTTTTTTGTATTTTCTTTTGCCTGACGAGGCGTTTAGGATCTTGCTCTTCCTACAGCATGACCACTGAGATGTTCATTTAAGGATCTTATTTCCCCGGGAAAGAACTCTAAGCATCCCAAGGTGAAAAGATCTAGTTGTATTTTTTAGGAATTTGCATAATGGTCCATTTCCAGAATCTGGTAGGTTAATTACCAAAGGAATCCATCCACCAGGGGAAATAGCACCATTCAGGTTTGTTTTCACAGGGTCCTGCACAAATCTGTCTTAGCCAGAGGCTATCTTATTTCCATAGAAACCTATTTTTCTAGCCACCATAATGATCACCCCCTTCTAAATCAAATCATTGTATGCATTCAGCCAAATGGATCTGGATACTAAAGTGCTATAAAACATTCCAAACATCACTGAGACCCAGGCATAGAGTGAGTTACAGGAAATCAAGACGAATAATTGGCTTCAACGTTTACTTGTCTTACAAATATTTTCTCTTCTTCCATCACTTCACATTTTCTCCTTGACATGACTTGATTGAACTCATGCAGCTTTCGCCTCCAAGGAAATAGAGTAGTCTGAACTCGGCAAGGTCACATCTTCTGGAGGTATCTGCCACCAAACAAGAATGGCTTCCATTTATTTTTCAAGTCGGAAAAAAAAAAAGCTTGGTTCATTTCCTACTCATGAAACTAAAAAATGCCCAGAGTAATTTAGCTCCGATTGACCAAACAGAAAAGGCACGTTTAAGAGCTGTGACAGGTCTTGGAATGTCTGAGTCTGCAGAAGAGTAATTTGGAACTTTCTTTTGGAAAGCCAGGCTGTCAAATGATGGATTTTTGTCTCCTAACCTGAGCTGTGTTTTACTCTTGCCATTTTGGAAGCAAAAAACCTGAGGGTAAAAGGGTCACAATTCTCTTAGGAAGGAGAGGTAGTTGAATAGCTCATATATTAAACCTAAAATCTTCAATTCTTTCCTGTTGACTGCTATCACCTAAATAAAAGAGAATTGAGTACCTTCTACTTCCCCTCCAGATTACAAGGGTCATGTTTGGTGGGTGTGGGGGGGGGTGCGCGCACACACACACACACACAATGCACATGTGCCAGCCCTGGACTGAACTTAAGGCCTGGGTGCTGTCTCTGAGCCTAGTGCTCTTGAACCCTAGCTCTATGAATGGCTGCTTTTTTTGGTAGCTATATTGGAGATGAGAGTGTTGTAGACTTTCCTGCCTGGACTGGCTTTGAACCATGCTCCTCAGATCTCAGTCTCCTGAGTAGCTAGGATTACAATCGTGAGCCACTGGCTCATGGTTCACAGTGTAAAGCTAGGATTGGATAAGAAATTGCAAACTAGGACAATGCTACTAATATTTCCAAAGGAAATTTTGCAGAAGAACCTCCATTTTTGAATCCTGCCCCCCCCACTTGAACAAGAATGAAAAGGGCTCAGGGAGCAGGAAAACAATGGATGGATGGGCCTCACACCTTGGCAGAGTGCCCATCCCATCTGGTGAAGGGCAGACAGCAAAGATTTCTCATACAGATTTTTGAAAGACTTCCCGAAGTTCAGGAGGGGGCTCCTGGGCTTGCTGAGGGACCCACATTTGAGATATCTGAAATGACCTGCCTTTAGGGCAGAAGAGATTAAGGATGAATTCACTCTTTGGAGGTGGGGGGGGCGGGTAGGGGGCTGGTCATAGGGCTTGAATACAGGGCCTGGGTGCTGTCCCTGAGCTTTTCTTTGCTCAAGGTTAGTGCCCTACCACTTTGAGCCACAGCTCTGTTTCGGCTTTTCTGGGTGTTTAACTGGAGATGAGCGTCTCCTGGACTTTCCTGCCCTGCCTGGCTTCAAACTGTAACCCTCAGATCTCAGCCTCCTGAGCAGCTGGATTACAGGCGTGAGCCACAAGCACCAGGCCTGATGAGTTCACTCTTGAAGACTCAGGAGAGGTGGCCCTGGGACTCTGCACCCGCCTCACTGCCCGCCCCACTCACAGCCCCCTCACCCGCCCTCCTCACATGCCCCCACTTATCCACCCCCCCACCAGCCACCACCCCCTCTCACCCCGCCCAGTCACCCCCCATCACCTGTCTGCTCTTGCCCCCTTGCCCTCAACTCGTCAGAGAGGAGCAGCCCACCCACACCTCTGCCCAACTCGCCCACCCCTCTAGGACGCCACAAGGAATCAGGACTCATGATGGTGCATCCCAGACTACTCAAGGCACTGGCAGGGCCGCCCTGACTCTAACTGACAGACGGACAGACAGTCCTGGGCATGGACCATGCACCAGCACGCGACAATGTGACCACACATCCGCTCGAGGCTACTCCAGTTTCAAAGACCCACAGCGGCCTTCCCCTCCCCGGGGACCTGCCCGGATCCCCACACCGAAACCCATCGACGCTCAGATGCCTCTGAAACATGGCACAGGCTGGGTCTCCCGTGGCTTCACTCCGCACAGGGTGATGCTGTGTATACGGTTCTGCGATGAAGGAAAACATCTGCACATGAGGAAGTGCAATGCAAGATTATTCTTGGGCCTCGCTTGGGTGAGTGGCCCATCAGGAATCTGCAGACACGAGGGGCCAACTGTATACATTGCAGGAGAAATCCTTACACTTTTATCTAATGATTTGTGTCACTCTCGAGGGCAAAGCTAGTGCTTTCATGAAGAGCTGGATGTTAACATTAAAAAAAAAATTCTCCAACCTAGTGATGTGGTGTTTGTAATAAGATGTCTAAGTCACTCACTCGTGAGAATTAATAACACCACACACACTGGGGTAAGGAGGCGCAAGTTGGTAATTCTAGCTACTTGGATTGCAATTCTAGACCATCCCAGGCATAACAGTTCATGAGATTCCGTCTACCCAATGGCTGGGATAAGTGGTCCATGCCTGTGATCCTAGACACAGGAAAAGTGCAATGACTAGGTGTGGTGGTGGGTGCCTGTCCACCCCAGCAACGGGAGGAACACAGGTAGGAGGATCACAGTCCAAGAGAGCTGGGAATAAACCTAGACCTTGCCTTGAAAGCAGACAAGGGAGAAAGGAGCTGGAGGCATAGTGACTGCCTGGCTAATATAGTTCCTGAGTTCAATCTCTAGTCCTACAGAAAAGAAATAAAGAATAGATCCGGTGATCTCTGTTCCAAGATTCCTCACTTCTCTTATGCAATTACTAACATCCTAAATTGTGCAATAAAATACCCTAAGAAGCGACCCTAAAGCCAGATTGCACACTCTTGGGCAAAGATAACTATGAAAATGAAAACAAGTTTCTCTGGTATAAGAAAATCTATTCCAGCCATTTTGTGTAAATAGGGAGGACAGCAAAATACTAAGGAATTTTAAAATCATTTGTTTATTACATATTAGAGACAAACATGACACTAGGCACTTAAATACAGTACAGTATTATTAGATTCTTGGAATAGTACTCGGGTATTCGTGCTTTTATTACATCCATTACACAGATGGGGAAACAGAGGTTAAACAAAGCTGATAGGTCACTGAGTTAATAAACAGTGAGGCCAGTATTCAAACCCAGAGGTTTCTAAATCCAACTCTATGACTCTTGCTGTCTTAATTCCTACATTACCCTCCCTCAAGGATGAGAAAAGACTTAATCATAGACTCTATTACTATTTGTAAAACTAATGGTATATATAAATAATGGCTTTTAAAATCCAATTTATAACTTAAATTTAGTATTCACACTAAATATTCCATCCACACTTATCTTTACCACCTTTTTTGGTGTTTTCTCTTCATGGCTTTTTTTTTTTTGGTCCAAGACCAAGACTGAGGGGTACTTTTACTCATTGGCTAGCACTCTACCAACTGAGCCAATGCCTCCAACCCCTCATGGTATTTTTTTATCCACTCTGCTTTTTTCTGCTTTCTGCCAAATTGTTTGGTGTTTTGTCATTCTTTGGCATTGCTTTTATAGCATTGCTTTTATTACTTTGAGACAGGGTCTCAGGTTTGAAACAGGCTAACCTTGAACTCATGATCCTTTGCCTCAGAATCTGGAATGCTTGGATTATGCATATGTATTACCACACCTGGCTTTAATTATGCTTTCTTAATTCATGTTTCCCTATAATGATTTTGAAGTTTATGTTCTACTTTTTAGTTACTCCCAAACTTCCTTGTATACTCATAAACTAATCCAAAAAAAAGCTAATCTCTGTTTTACCCTCTTCCTGAACAATAAAAGTTAATGAAACACTTACTTTCTGACTCCTACCTTCTATCTCAACCATAAAATTGCTTATCAGCATCTGTAATAATAGCTTTCTGCCACCACATTCACTAGCTTTCCATTAATTTGTCAAGAGTCAAGATCTATCTGGGCTCACAGTTTTGGAGTTTCTGGTCTGTGAGTAAAGACCTCATATCTCTGAGCCTCAGAGAAAGCAAAATTTCATGGTGATGGCACATGGGAAAGCAAAACATCCCAACAATCAGGAAGCGGAAAGGAAGTGGGGAACCAGGTCTCACAACCCCTTCAAGAGCACACCCCTTCATGCCAGGGCCCCCTCTGGGCCTACCTCCGAAAGCTCCACAGTTCCCCTAAACCCCTCCAAAATCACTACTCTGGTAGGTTTTATCCCACTGGAGGACATTCTACCTTCTAACTATATCAGGGTCTTATTTCATCTATTTTTTATCAACATTCCTCAGTTTTTTCTCTCCAGAAAATGGATTTTTTTAATTTCCCATTTTTTAAATTTTTGTTACTGATACTGTTTTTTTTAATCATCACTTTGTCTAGCTCAGTTTAACTTCATCCAACTACAAATCATCTTTGAGAGACCTAGAACCTAGCATAGCAGAGACTCTCTCCTTGATTTTCAGAAAACAATATTCCTCTGTTTGGGCACTAATTGTCTTCTGTTCATGCAATTGCCTTTGTAAAAAGGAGTATTCGCCCTTTCTTGTGTGTTCTCTAGTTTTAGTGAAACTAGTATACTTCTATTTTTATCTACTCTACTCAGAATCATGCACTTCCAGCAAACGGATCCATGTGTTTTCCTTTAACACCTGAAGGTCATTGTCCCAGAAAATGTTACTAACTTATTTATGTTGTCTTTTCATTCCAGAACTCACATTTTAGGTGACATCATCTAGGTTTGGGGATCATTTTCGCCATTGATTAAAGGGCAGAAAGGTGTTTTAAGCAAACACTTTTATTTGAAAGTAAAACTACAGTAGGGAAACAGACTCCTTGTGTAAGAAGAAACCCTAGTATCAGAAATCGGAAGTCTTCTCTCTCTCCCTCTCTCTCTCCTCTTGCTCCCTCCTCTCTCCCTCTCTCCCTCTCCCCCTCCCTTTCTCTGTCCTCTCTTCCTGTTCCTTTCCTTTTCTCCCCTCTCCCTCCTCTCTCTCCTCTCTCTCCTCCTCCCCCCTCTCCCTCTTCCTCTCCCTCCCTACCTTCTCCACTAGATACAGTGCCCCATGTTCTCCCCTCCCCACTCAATTTATGCTCTTATTGGCTGAAAGATTGTCATTTATGAATGAGAGTTCTGGGATTGGTTCCCGTCACCTCTGGGAATAAGCACTGAAGTTTTCTATGGTTGGTTTTCTGTGTCCAAATACAGGTACAGAAAGGGCACTTGATTGGATGGAGGCTGTGGGTTGCGCCACAGCCAGGAACAATGCATGCCTTTGGGATCCAGAACCACTGGATGATGGGAACAAGATGGGTATTTTTTGCTTTGTCACCCCATGCCCACTGTATTAGAACTGTCTCAGCAGCCATTTTCTGTCCCTAACTGCAGAATTAGGATGACAAACTTGTCCTCCCTGGGACTGGGTCTCTCAGCCCTCTTAGCTGCTCATCTTTTTATTTCTTTGGTGCATACTAATTAATACCCTCTGAATTGTCTCCCAGTTTGCTCCCCCATCAGCTGTGCTTCATCCAAGTTTTATCCTGCCATTGAGTTTTTAACAATTACATTTTTCACCTAAAGAGCTTCTATATGACTCTCTTTCAAATTCCTTTCCACATTGGTTATGGTTTTCATTTCCTAACGTTTTACTTCTTTTTAATGCATTAATTTTATTCTCTTTAGTTGCACAAAGGGTTTCAATTCAACATGGCAGCTTATGAGCACAATGCATCTTCGCCAGTGTCACCCCTTCCATCATTCTCCTCCTCTCCCAACTCCACCCATCCCTTCTAGTCACCTGGTTCCATTTTCACATATGTGCATTGAATATTATGGCAATATTCGCTCATCCTACCTCTCTCCATTTGTCTACCCTCCCCCTTCTTGACCTTTCTCTGTCCTGACAACACATGTTTCAACTTCCTGGTATTCATATTTTTTTTAACTCTAAGTTAGTTGTTCAAAGGAGTTACACCATTGGAATTCTCCCCTGCATATACCATACTTTAGTGAATCTGTTTGTGTATATATGCATATGACTCTGTATTTGTACATCATATGTGTTTGTAATTTAAACCTAACTTCCACATAAGAGAGAAAACATGTACCCTTTGTCTGTCTGAGCCTGACTTACTTCATTCCACAGAATTTTCTCTTTACCTTTTTATCTCCTTTTACTTCTATTCAGATTCGCTCCCTCTTACCAGCGCTAAGAGGGCACTGGGGCTGCTAAATACATGGTAGCTTCTCTGTGTCATTCATTTTCTGTAATTCCATCAGTTCTCTTCATTGAGGATGGTTTCCTGTGGGACTCCCATGACTCCTAGACTGTGAACGGTTCCTGACAGCATTATTTTGCATTTGCTTCTGCTAAAAATACTGGACTTACATGGCCTTGAATATTTATTTTATTTCTCACTTGGAATCTCCTCCCCAACACACACACACACACACACACACACACACACACACACACACACACACACACACACACACACACACACACACACACACACACACACACACACACACACACACACACACACACACACACACACACACACACACACACACACACACACCCTAGACTGATGGCACAAATGTGGATTGCACATCCTGTGTTTCTGGCCACATTGAAAGCCAATTGATGGGATTCGTTTGGGACCCTTTTTCCTATGCCTGTGTCTATCATGAACTTAGAAGAAAAGAGAAGTCTTCTGAGAAGAAAGGACTCAAAGCCACAGGCCCTTCTCCTATTCACCAAGGTTCAGAAATACAAAATTATAATGGTAGACCCAGATGTTCCACTCAAGATCAGGTGCTAGGATGGACAAGGGGGTTCCTAAAGGAGAAATCACCTTGCATACACCACCTGTGTGTGGTCATTAAGGGGGCTTCTTATGGTTGGCAGTATGTGTGAGCCCAGTGGGAAAGGTATGTCTTTGAGATCCACACACATTCACTCATATAATGATGAGACCAAAGTGTCTTAGCATCCCAAGGCACTGACCAGGGCCTTCCTAAACTTCAGGGGCTCCAGCAGCCAGAGGTGCTTGGAAGAGGAGGCAGAGTCCTCAGACACCACAGACTGTTTTTAGTAATGTATCATGCATGAGAGCTGCCAGAGAATGAGGCAAATTCCCATGGTAGCACCCTTCCAGTCACAGATTTTGGAGTCTGACCTCCACATCGGAGCCTCAACACCTACCCAGACAAGTTGGCCTGACACCAAGCCCAGGGCATGCCCCCAATCCAGACCTCTGGGAACGTCTATGGAACAGAGTCCCAGGGCAGTTTTGGAACCCCTGCTGCTCAGGGGGACGTGGGGTAGGGGAGGGCTTGCCATTGTGAGGGTATCTAGTGTTTATAATCTAGTGTTTATAGGATCCTAGTATAAATGTGGCCTGTTTTGTCCTCGCTAGCTGATAAAGTGTGGGACTGGCTGGTTTGACTTGGTAGATATTGTTTGCGCCAGGCCACGCCTTGTTGCTCCTCAGCCCTTCTGACTGGCATGACGTGGCACTGGACATATGTGTGGCTGATTGAAGGCAATAAGCAAATGTCGAGCCTTTTGTATCAAGTTCTAATACGGGAGGAGGCAGGTGGCTATGTGAAATTTATCCCAAAGTGGGTGGGCTAGTGAACACAACTGAATTAGGGAGGAAGAGTTTATCAGAAAGGAAATAAGGACTTCCTCTTGCTGGCCAGGCAGACAGATAAGGGACCATAAGGGACCGCTTGTATCTCAGTGAGCTCATTCCACAATCTGCGTTGGAGACCACTAAATGTGGATGTGTCTGGAAATCTCAAATGTAGTTTGTAGTGGAGAGTACAGAAGCCTACATGTAAACTTTCCCTAGGCATCCAGAACTGGGGAGTCAATCACTCGACTTCATGTCACACTTCCAGTTTTGTCTTCATATGTTATCCTTAACTGTAATCAAGTCTTGTTTGAATGGCTGCAGGTCAGCTTTGTTGCCAGGGAAATCCATATGTGCCTAATTTGTCCAGGAATGAGAGATCTTAGCTGGACACTACAGGCTCCCATCTATATTCTTAGCTACTCAAGAAGCTGAGATCTGAGGCAGCCCAGACAAAAAAGGTCTCTAAATAACCATCAAGCCAAAAATGGAACTGTGGCTTAAGTGATGGAGCACCAGCCTTGAGGGAAGAGATCAAGTAGGAATGCAAGGCTCTTGAGTTCAAGCCCCAGTCCTTGCACACACACACACAAATGGGAGGTCCTCTTGCAGAAGGAAGTAGAGTAAGGACCATCGCAAGTCTCAAAGCTAAGGTGAACCTTGAAGACAGGGGCAGGTAAAGTTCCCTTCATGGGTAACGTCAGAGGAGTCTGTTCGGCTCAAATCCTCTTGTCGTCAACGATGGACTTGACAAAATAACAACAACAGGGAGAGCCAATGGCTGGTAGAGCATGAGTAAGCTCCATGTCTTGGTCCATTTTTAGTTGCTAATGACATGACACCACAGACCCGTTTCATTATAAAGAAAAGGGGTCATTTTGGCCCATATATGGCTCTGGTTCAAGGCCAAGAGGCTCCGTGTGATGATGGCTCTGCTGGCAGAGGCCTTAGGAGGCACAAGCACCTCAATGCCAAAGGTGACCTGAGAGACCAAACTGGTCCTTATGGCAGAGCAGCTCCTGGAATAACTCATTAACCTAACTACCCATGGATGAATCTATTCGTGAGAGCACAACCTTAACACTTCTTAAAGGACTCACCTGGTCCCTCCTCTCATCAGCATCTCATAATGGAGATGACATTTCAACATGGGCTTGGAAGGGGACAAATCATTCTTTTGTGTGTGTGTGTGTGTGTGTGTGTGTGTGTGTGTGTGTGTGTGTGAAAATACCATACAGAGGGGTTACAATTACATGGGCAAGACAGTGAGTACATTTCTTATCAAGCATTGTTGCCTCTCTTTTGTTTCCCCTTCACATCCCTTCCCATCTCCACCCCCCCACCCCCACATCCCCTTACCACCCTCCCACCCCCAACCCCCACCCCGCCAAAGTTGTAAAGTTTGTTTTTTGACATAACATCTTGTACATCTCATTGTTGTAATGGGTCCACCTGTAACCCTATTTAAACAGTTTGTTTTTTCCCTTCCTCTCCACAAATTATACAAACATCAAATACAGTGAAAGCAGGGCTTATACCCTGGGGGAGGTACATACAAAGCAACAAAGAAATCATCTTATAAATATGTTGGAAATAATCTCAAGAAAGAAAAAAACATTTGAATCCTTATCTTGGGGTTCATTTCGCCTAACATCAACTTGTCTGACAGTTTCTGTTTGTCTCAGACATATACTAGTTATTGCAAATAAGGGAAACCATGGGACCTATATTTCTTTGAGCCTGGCTTACTTCACTTAATATAATTTTTTCCAAGTCTTTCCATTTCCTAACAAAATCAAAACAACATTGAGATACCACCTCACCCCAGTTAGAATGGCTATAATCAAGAACTCTAATAACAACAGATGCTGGAGGGGATGTGGACAGAAGGGAACCTTACTGCATTGTTGGTGGAAGTGTAAACTTGTTCAACCACTTTGGAAAGTAGTATGGAGGTCCCTCAAAAGACTCCACATAGAGCTCCCCTATGACCCAGCAATCCCACTTTTGGGCATTTACCCAAATGATCACAAACAAGACCATACTAAAGCTACCAGCACAACTATGTTTATTGCAGCATTATTTACCATAGCTAAGATATGGAACCAACCCAGATGCCCCTCAGTAGATGAATGGATCAAGAAAATGTGGTATATATACACAATGGAATTCTATGCCTCCATCAGAAAGAATGACATTGTCCCATTTGTTAGGACAAATCATTCTTAAACCATAGCATTAGGCACCTGAATTTGCTAATCACTTGGCAATAACTCTAGGAGACTCCATTTATCAATTCAACAACAGAGAAATATACCCAATGAGTTTCTTGGACAATATTTTATTTGATTTCTTACATAAAGGGCTCTTTCTTCCTTTCTCTTTTTCTTTCTTCTTTTTTATTTTTGTTGGGAGTCTTGGCTTGAGGATTTGGGAAAGAGATAATGAAGTTAAATATTTCAGCAGAATTTCTCAGAGGGGTCAAAGAAATGTGATTGAGTCCAGAAACTGGAAATTTACTTTGTATCACACTGTCCACAAAGGATTTGCCACAGGGAAGCATAGCACACAGCAAGGGACCTGGAATGCAAATCAATAGATCATTCAGTATGCATTCTTTTTGTCTGACTTATGTCACTCCTTATAATTATTTTGGGATTCACACATGTTGCATGTATCAACCACTCTATTTCCTCCCTCATTGTATGTACTCATTACACATGGTTCATCTGTGAACTTGCTGATAAACATTTAGGTTATTTCCAGTTTGCATCTTACTATAAAGAAAAATGCTATGAAGGTCTATGGATGAATCTTCTTATCGACATATGCTTTCATTTTTCTTGGGTAAATATACAGGAGCAGAATGGATGAATTCTATCCGAAATGTATATTTAACTTTTTGAGAGTCCTACCAAACTACCTCTCTCCAGATCTCTGTCAACACATGGCCTACTCAGCTTTATTTTACTCATTCAGGAGATGAGCAATAATAGCCCTTTGTGCTTTAAATTTGAATTTCTCTAAGATGCTACATATCTTTCCATGTATTTATTGCTTTCCTTACGTTTTCTGCGGTAAAAGATGTGTTCCCATCTTTTGCACATTCAGGATTTCCCCCCAGTATTGAGGGTTGAGAAGGCTTTTCATAGAGTTATGGTTAGGATATGAAGAGCCCCCCAATCCCAAAAAACAATTTCAAAGTTTGGTCTCCAGATGGTAGCACTATTTTTGGAAGATTCTGGATACTTTGGGATAGGTGACCTTTTGGAGCCGTATCTTGTTCCTATCCTCCCACCTCTCTCCTTCCCTCTTTCTCTCTCTCCTTTTCTCCCTCTCTCTCCTTCTCTCCCTCTCTCTGCTTCCTCTCCAGCATGAGATAAGCAGCTTCTGCCACAGGTTCCCACCACCTTCACAACTGGACACCATGGACCCAAAATCAGTGGAGTCATAGACCAGGGACTGAAGCCTCTGAAACTACGACATGACTAAGTCCTTCCTCCCTTAAGATGCTTTTCTTGAGTGTTTGTCACAGAGAGGAGGCACCTAATACACATCCTTGGATGTAAGGCCTCAGTATCTCCCAAATGCTTATTTTTCTTTCCTTCCATCACCAGTACTTTTTATGACAAGAATATTTAATTCTTTTGCAGTTCAATATCTGCTTTGATTTTCTTTTACAGATAAGAGTTTTTGGTGTAGTAACTTGTTTAAAAAAATTACCCTTTTCCAGGGCATGAAGACTTTCCCACACTAACCTTGTTTGACTCCTCTCTCAGCCTCCTGAGGTGCTAGGATTACTAATGAACATTACTAGACTCTATGTTTCAAATCTTCTTGAAAATCAATTGTCCATATAGATGCTTCATTTATGGTTTGAGACTTTATTTCATTCCATTTATTATTTGTCTGTGTTTAGAACCTTACTATAGATTTAAAATAGGTCTTTAAATCAGATAAGGTCTGTCATCCAACTTCCTTCTTTTACTTCCAAGACATTTTTGCTATTTAAATATTTTAAAATTTTTACATAAATTTTAGAAACAGCTTATACATGTTTTTTTTTCTTTTAATAAACTGCTAAGCTGGGCACTTGTGGCTCACACCTGTAATCCTAGCTACTCAGGAGGCTGAGATCTAAGGATCATGGTTCAAAGCCAGCCCAGACAGGGAAGTCGGTGAGACTCTTATCTCCAGTAAACCACCAAAAAACTGGAAGTGGCCCTGTGGCTCAAGTGGTAGAGCACTTACCTTTAGCTGAAGAGCTCAGGGACAGCGCCTAATCCCAGAGTTCAAGCCCCATGACTGACAAAATAATAAAAAATAAAAAAATAAACCTGCTGAAAGTTTTGAGATGCCCTTGACTCTATTGACTGATTTGGGTGAGAATTATATCTAACTATGAGTAAGTCTCCCGACTTAGGACCAATATACAGACAGCTCCCAGCTTACCATAGTTCCACTTACAGTTTTCCAACTTCACAGTGGTGCAGAAGCAATGTGTATTCAATAGAAACCATTCTTCAGAGTTGATCTGGGGTCTGTTCCAAGGCTATCAACAGGTAGAACAATGTTTTCATCATGCTGCAGAGCTAAAGCTGTGGGCCAGAACTCCAGTGGCCACACATAAGTAGCACCAGTGTTCTCTAGATGGGGTGAGCTAGGCAGATGCAGGGCATATTTCACCTTACAATGGGTTTCTTAGGGAGTACCCATCTTAAGTCCAGAAGCATTTATATCCCCAGCTTGGTGAGGATGGATTAAGTATGATTAAGAGGTAAAAACTAGGGATAAGAATTTAAAATTCACTTGGTAGAATTTCAGACTATTTAAGAGTAAAGGTTTTTATGAGGGGAAGACAATTCATGAATAAATAAGAACTGAGCAGGATTAAGCTCTGAGTTACTGTCTCTGTGTTTGCGCGTGCGCGTGTGCATGCACTGGCCTGTGTGCATACATGTGCACACACACATGGGCTGTTTTTAGGGCTTAACCTCAGGACTCTGAGCTTTCTTGCCTAAGATTGGTGCTCTACCACTTGAGCCAAACTCTACTTCCAGCTTTTTGGTGGTTAACTAGAGATAAAGAGTCTCATGGATTTAACTGCCTGAGTTTGCTTCAAACCAAAATCCTCAGGTCTCAGTCTCCTGAGTAGCTAGGATTATAGATGTGAGCCACTAGAACCCAGCCAGGTTGCTCTATTTTGAAAACAAATTAATTGCCTGAGCTCAAATCAAGGCTGATGGATTAGGAGCCACCTCAAGACACCAAATTCTAGACAATTAGACAGCAAGGTGAACTAGGAAGAGCTCAACTTTCCTTGCAGGGCATACAATCTCAGAGGAGTGGGGTTGATTTGAGAGCCAAACAAAGGGTCAAAGGTATGTGTAGCAGCCTATGAACAGCAAAGGAGATGCTGGAGATGTGTTAACTACTGGGAGCTGAGAGGCTCCAGCACAGGAGCTGAGGGCTTTTGGAAGGATTTTCCCTTCATCATCACTTATCAAGTTTTGAGCACATTTGGGAATGGAAAATTGTACATGGGGAAAAAACAAAAGGAGAAGGGGAAAGGAGTAGAGGGGAGGGGAAGGGAAAAGACATCAAGCTTCCACCCTTGGTCCTGCACAATGCACTTCTGAGTAGACTAGTTGTCTGCAAGTACCTGCAGCAGCCCTATGTCACCTGGTGATCCTGGGCAATCCTTTATCAGGTTTCTTGAATGAAGGTACCAATAGCTGAAGTTGTGCCAGCTTCAGAGTTGCCCTACAACTAGGCAAGCACAATATTCAGGAAAGGAGTCCAGTTCAGCCACTTCTTCCCTCCATGAGACAGTGACTCACAGTAGTGCAAACCCCAGTGTGCACATCTTCCTGAGGATTGAATCTATAAGAGCTTCTTTTCTTTCCCCCTGAAAACATGAAGCTATAGATGTCAGTCCCCTTGCTGATTTTCTTCTGGAAAAGTAAATCAATGTAACTATAGTCTGGAGAGAGCTCCAGGTGTAGCCATGTCTAGGTTCACTGAATGAAGGTCAAAGAAAGATGTGGAAATGCCTAGAGAGGTAACCAGGTGTGCTGTGGCCATGGGCCATGGTCAAAGAGCCTGGATTCAGTACAGGGCCCAGTGAAGCTCATTGCCACAGTGAAGCTCATTGCCACGTGAGTTTACACAAGACAATGGACCTCCCTGTGCCCAGATCTCCTCATTTATAAAATGCAGCAATTGGAGTACTTCATTGGGTGTTCTAATGAGCTTAGAACAAAAAAAGTGTGGCTCACAGGAACACTGCATAGAGTCTCAGTCTATAAATCTGTTTTGCAGGCAAACTTGCTCTCTGCTGACCTGCAGAAGGAAAAATGACTTCAGAGAAACATGCTGGTTCCCAATGTCTTGATCTCCTGCCCTCAAGCATGAACATCAGAGCTCAGAAATGACTCAGGCACTCACCCCGAACTCAGAGCACTTCTGGCAGAACTTTTCAACTCCACAGAGCCGCCAACTAATTATGTTGAACATGCCTTGCTCTGAGCCAGAAATATGATTAGCCAGATTTTCCTTAGAGGCTTGGGGGGGGGGGGGCCAGGAGCCCTTCCCGCCTTGAAGGCAGCAGGAAAGCTGATGGAACTAACATTGATGTTCTGCCATGAAGAAGAGGAGGAGGAGAAGCAAAGAGGAGGAGAGAGAAGAAGGAGAAAGATGGGGGAGAGGGAGAGTATGAGGAAAAAGAGGAGGAGGTAGAGAGGAGGAGGTAAAAGATGAGGAAGAGAAAGAGGAAAAGAGGAAAAGAAGGAAGAGGAGAAGGAAGAAGAGAAAGGTAGAAAAGGAGGAGGAGAAAGGGGGAGGATGTGGAGAAAGGAGGAGAAAGAAGAGTGGAAGGAGGAGCTAGAAGAGGAGGAGGAAAAAGAGGAGGAGGAAAAAGGGAAGAGGAGGAGAAGGAGCAAAAAGAGGGGGAAGAGGTAAATAGATAGCAAGAGAAGAAAAATAGCACCCTGGAAAGGGACTCAGGTCCACTTTCTCATCATACCTGTCCGGAAACTGTGCTTCCAGGGCACAACAGGCCTGGCAGCCATCTTTATTCCTAAGTCTGGTGCTCCCTCATTTCTTTCTTTCCCAAAGGGTCATTGAGAGCCACAGGTGTGTCTCATTGTACATGGCTTCGCAATCTCATGGCCATCC
The DNA here is from genome assembly GCF_024711535.1 of Dipodomys merriami. Classification (NCBI taxonomy): domain Eukaryota; kingdom Metazoa; phylum Chordata; class Mammalia; order Rodentia; family Heteromyidae; genus Dipodomys; species Dipodomys merriami. The sequence goes on along the minus strand of NW_027202715.1, from coordinate 16,473,955 downwards.
AGTGGCTCTTCAGGAAAGCTTGCTGAGGCAAGGAGGGTGGAGACAGACTCAAGGCACCCCATCACAACTAGGAGATCCTAACACAGAGGCAAAGAAGGAAAAAGAGCCAAGTGCCAGTGGCTACTCAGGAGACTGAGGTCTGACAATCAGGGTTTGAAGCCAACCCAGGCAGAAAAGCCCATGAGACTCCCATCTCCAATTAACCAGCAAAAAGCCAGAAGTGAAGTGAGATGTGGCTCAAGTGGGCAAGAGCCAGCTCCGAACAAAAAAAAATCTTAAGAACAGCATCCAGGCCCTGAATTCAAGCCTTAGTACCAGCAATGATAGATAGATAGATAGGTAGATAGATAGATAGATAGATAGATAGATAGATAGATAGATAGATAGATAGATAGATAGATAGATAGATAGATAGGTAGGTAGGTAGGTAGGTAGGTAGATAGGTAGGTAGATAGGTAGATAGATAGATAGATAGATAGATAGATAGATAGATAGATAGATAGATAGATAGATAGATAGATAGATAGATAGATAGATAGATAGATAGATAGATAGATAGCACAGCCAGCCCTACCAATGAGAAAATGTGCCAACACAGCCTCACCATTCAGGTAAAGTGGGGTGGGTGCCATTCACCCCATTGGAGGCAATTGCCCACTGCATTCTACTTCTGCCCTACCCATGGAGAGAATGTGATGCCTCTCTCTCTCTGCATCATCTTCTGTTGCTACCATCTGACTGTCTGGCTGGCCATGCTTGTTTGGCTCTCTTCTGCTCCCAGCCTCTCTGTGCAAGTCATATGGGGGGTACTGGTCCAGTGCAGGCCTTCAGCTTTATGTGTCTCACTTCCAAAATCCAGAAGAAAGAGAGTTTCTTTTGCAACAAGACATTGCACATACAAGTGAAAAGCAGCTGTTCAGACCCACAATCCCAACATGTACAGTAAAACCATGTACAAAATAAATTATTATTATTATTATTATCTCTAACTAGTTTCACAATGGTGTTTCAATTCAACATATCCGTTTATGAGTACAATGCATCTTGATCAATGTTACCCCACCCATCATTCTTCCCTATCTCTCCCACCCCCACCCATCCTCTCAATTTCCTCAGTTCAATTTTCACATATATACATTGAATATTACGATTGCCTCCCCCACCTCTTTCCCTCTTCATTCATTCACCTCTCCTGCCTCTGACCTCACCCTCTGCCATCTCAAGTACCGGCTTCCTGACATTCATTTTGTTAGACTGTAAGTTAGTTGTTCAAAGAATTCCACCATTGGAATAAAAGAAACCTGTGTGTATGCATGCATGTATGCACACATGCAGACATGCACATCAGTATTGGGGGGACTCAACTCAGGGTCTTGCTCCCACCCTTGGTTTTTTTGTTCAAGGCTAGTGGTCTACCAATTGAGCCACACCTCCACTTTTGGGTAGTTAGTGATGAGTCTCACAGACTTTCCTGCTCAGGCTGGCTTTGAACCATAATCCTCAAATCTCAGCTTCCTGAATATCTGGGATTACAGGCCTGAGCCACTGTCATCTGGTTTAAAAGAAATATTAGTTAGCCTCTAGTGATCAGTGTGATCATACCTACTTCTGGAGTTTAATGACCCACTGCCACTTCAGTCACAGTAGTGTGCAAAGAAAATCTCATCCATGGAAAGTGGGTCAACAATGTCTGAGGAATGCCAAGAGTAAGCAGTTTGAGATTTTACAAAGTACGATGGCTCTGTTGGAGGTCATTTGGCAAAGTATGAATCCAGCAGGTAGAGCAGAAATTGCTCAGATCAGCCATTTTATGGATATGTTGTTTATCAGCCACTCACAGGATGGGTTTCTCCAGCCAGCAAGCCAGAGCAGCCCCTCTCATGAGACCAGCATTCAAATACCGGGCAGAGATATGCTGGACCACCCAGTTTCCCCCAGCCCAACCCGTTGACCAGCTCCATTTGTCATGGGACTGCTGGCTGGAGCCCTAGAATATGGATCCAAGCCACAAGGATGCTTCAGGATTTCTAACTTACCAATCATTTGACTATAGCGTTGAGGCCACAGGGCCTGAGTGTGGTCTCCATGGCAACTGAGAGCCCATTCCACATCTGGAGGAAAAGGCACATACTGAAATGATGATGGAGGAGGTGGTTTGAGAAAAGCATCTCAATCTTGATAAAGGTGTGTGTGTGTGTGTGTGTGTGTGCGCGCGCGCGCGCTCGTGCATGCATGTGTGCGTGCATGCGAGCGCGTGCGCGCGTGCATGCTTAGGTATGAAAATAATGGGGCTTGAACTCTTGTTTGCACTCTTGCTTGGTTCTTTCATTTAAGACTAATGCTCTACCACCTCAGCCACAGCTCCACTTCGAGTTTTCTGATGGTTAATTGGAGATAAGAATCTCATGGACTTTCCTGGCTGGGCTGGCTTTCAATGGCAATCCTCAGATCTCAGCTTCCTGAGTAGGCAGGATTACAGGCATGAGCCACCAGCGCTCGGTTAGATGACAGCTCTTGAATAGCTAGGATTAGGGACATGAGCCACTCCCCCTATGCCTGGCTTGTTAAAATCTTTTCTATCCTTGAGGATCTTATTTGACCTTCAGCTCCTCCTCCATGAGCATGAGGTATAGACATCCATAGTGCACATGGAATTCAGAGGAGACTAAGAGCGGCCTGCAATAGAATTTGTCTACTAAATAAAAGGCCTACAGAGAGCAATTCGGCTTTGGTTTTAGTAACGATAGAAAGCAAATGAGATCATCCCTCAGGCCAAACACATACCTTCAATTCATCCCATTATTCCACTCAGCAATTTGGTTTTAAAGGAGAAGTGGCTGATATTGTGTATTTCATGGACTTAACTCAGTGGCTAATACTATTGTATAGGTCACTCCATTTCCTTCCTGAAGTCATAAATACCTGCACTTTAATGGCCTGAACTTCTGGCAAATGCAGTGACCTAACCCTCGCCTGTGTTCCCTTGAGTTAAGAGTAACCATGTGACTGGCCTCTGGTGACTCAGCTTCCTGTGCACCTGGTGTCCAGTCTATTGCCTTGTTTGGGTGGCTTGAGGAAAATTGTATCCCTTTATGGGACAAGTCCAGTTTCCCTCACCTGAGCACCAGCATCAAGAACCTGCTTGGCTGCTATGGTACCCTGAGCCTTCATTTAGCCAAAAGATTGCAAATCAGGATACAGTAAAGCATTTGCACACCATGTCTACTGCTACACTAGTCACCATAGCCAAGGTATGAAAACAGCCCAGATGCCCCTTGATAAATGAGGGGGGTCAAAAAATTAGGGTATAGATATACAATGGAATTTTTCTCATCCACTAGGAATAATGGTATTACATCATTTACAAAGAAATGGATGGACCTGGGAAATATTATGTTAAGTGAAGTAAGTCAGGCCCTGAGAGACAATGAATACATGTTCTCTTTCATATGTGGACATTAGATCTAATTTATAAGTATACAAGTAAATGCATACAGGTTGTATCCAAGTATACACAAATGAATTGATTGAAATATAGTCTATGAAGGGGAGAATTCAAATGGCGTAACTCCAGAGAACAACTAACTCACAGCCTACCAAACCGAATACTAGGAAACTGATACTTAAGGTGTGGGGAAAGGTCAAGGGGAAGGGGTAGAGGAATGAAGAGACAAAGGGAGGGGGAGAATGCAGTCATAACATTCCTAGGATAGCTTATGAAACTAAGAAAATTGAGGGAAAGGTGGTGTGGGAGGGATGTGGGAGAATGATGAAAGGGGTGACATCAGTCAAGATGAATGGTACCCATAAACTGACATGTTGAATGGTGACCCCTTTGTACAACTTCATAAGATACATATATACATATACATATAGGTATATGTGTGTGTGTTATTTTTTAACTACCAGTTCTCCATTGCCTGAGTGGGCTTCAAGCTCCCATCTTGACCCTATCTGACACACAGCCTGGCCTTCTCAGGGCAAGGACAGCAGGCTGCTGTCACTCAGAAGTTAGAGAAAAAAAGTATCCTCTGCCAGTCAGGCACTGGTGGCTCACTCCTGTAATCCTAGTTAGTCAGGAGGCTAAGATCTGAGAATGACAGTTCAAAGCCACCATGGGCAGGAAAGTCCAATTAGCTACCCCAAAACCAGAGCTTGTAGCTCAAGTGGTAGAGTGTTAGCCTTGAGGGTCAGCACCCAGACCCTGAGTTCAAGCCCCAAGATAGACAGAAAGGAAAAAAGGAAGGAAGGAAGAAGGAGGACACAAGGAAAAAGAAAGAGAGGGCTGGGAAGGTGGCTCAGTGGTAGAGCGCTTGCCTTGAATGCATGAGGCTCTGGATTTGATTCCTCAGTACCACATAAGCAGAAAATAAAAAAGCCAGAAGTGGTGCTATGGGTCAAGTGGTAGAGCACTAGCCTTGAACTGAAGAGCTGAGGGACAGCGCCTAGGCCCAGAGTTCAGGCCCCACGACCAGATCCCCCCCCCAAAAAAAAAAGAAAAAAGAGAGAGAGGAAGAATGGAAGGAAGGAAGGTCAAGAAAGGAGGGAGGGAAAGAAGGGAGGGAAGGAAAGAGGAGAAAGAAAGAATCCTCAGAGCCAGGGGCAGGTAAGCACTTGCTTCAAACTTAACAATGACCTGTGAAGGCCGATGGATCATGGGTCCTCTCAGATTCTGAACTAAGTGGAGCTTGAATTTCAACAAGCTCAGGATCCTAGTCAGATCAATCTACAAGAACCCATAAAAGAATCCAGAAATCCTAACTGAAGCAGTGTTTAAAGGAGCAGGCCAAGCTCCTCAGCCTCGTAGGAGCCAATCTCCAAACATACATTCTCTTACAAACTAGCTACATGTATCCACATGTGATTTAAATGTACCCCTGCCCCTTTGAGTTAGATCCAGATCAAGCAATCAGTCATAGAGCAGAGGAGTTATCTGAATGGGTTTGAAGGTTATAGGCTGACTGACCCATGATTTGGCAGACTATAAGCTCAGTTTTACACAATGCATTGAAAGCACTCAGAACTGCCTTATTTCAAAATAGATGACATTTGCGGGGCTCCCAATTATCTGAAAGAAAAAGAAGAAAACACCAGAAATAAGATGTCAACGACTTCATTTTTGTAGCCCATATTGATGACTGTGAAAAATTCTGGCATCAATAAAACTTGAGTGATTGCCTTTTCCAATTGTCCAAAATGAGAAGCAGACCCAGAGAGGCACATTTCTGCCAAGGGAGATTTCTTTTAATTATCCCTGAACCTCATTTGCTTCAGGGCTTAGAAAACAACCCATGCCTTTTCCCTCTATAATGTGACCCCCCCCCATGCACACTCACGAACACGTGCACCTGCACCTGCACAGGCGAGTAGTATAAATGCACACCTATGCAGGTAGAATAGTCAAGCCACACCAACTCAGACACATGACCACCGGATTTGCAAGGTGAAAATACAGACAATGCACAAACCCAATTACCAAACTTTGCCAAAAGTGGTGTCCCGAGGGACCCAGTTTGCCAAGAGGCCCTCAGCCTCTGTGTTTGGATAAATGAGGGTTTGGATTACTCAAAGTGACTTGCCTTCTAAAACCACACAGAATTTCTTCTTTTTGCAATAAAAACCTCAAGACTCCTTAATCTCAAAGAAGTTTAATAAAAAAAAAAAAAGTAACCATGTCCCTTAGGATTAAAATAGGAAGAAAAGGAATCGACAGCCAAGAACATTGTTTCTAGTTTACTCAGGGTCACCCTCCTGTTTGTGTACCCAGCATGATTTGCAAAGGAGGGGATGAGTCCAGTGAACCCACCAAAATGAAAAGTTTTGAGGCGAAGAGATTGCTGCCCAGAGCTGGGGCCAGGCAGGAGGGAGTACGCGTTCTTTATGGACCACAGCAAGGCTGTGGGTCTCCAGGGGCCTAAAGCCACGGAGGCAGAGCTAATCTTGCAAAAGAATGTACTGTCTCAGGGCAGAAGGTGAAAGGAACAAATGATGCTCTGTCTCCCTATGGTTTCAAAGATTATTAGATTACCATTTCAAGGCAGAAACAATTCTGACATGATGTAGGGTTTGGACTCACGATGGGAAGGCTGCACACAAAGCAAATTTGTTGAGTTTGGATGTTGAGGAAGCCATTTCTCTTTTTCCAACTTGACTATTTTCTTTTTCTACTGATTCATTACATCTGCAAACCCTAAACCATTTACTGTAAGACTGCTATTGGGTTTTTTCTCTTTACCTCAAGTCCCTTTATGGGCCTCAACTGTTGGTCAGACACGTTCATGAACAGGCTTAGCCAAATCACCAGACAGCTGAAGACTCTGACCTCCCCCCACCTACTCCTTGTCCCCTTTGTCTTGTGGTTGCCAGTTGGCACCACAGGACCCTAGGTAAGTCCTCCTGCCTGTTGCCTTAAGTGCTCAGATAAGGAAGAACTTTCTGAATCATTCTCATATTGGAAATAAAACCCATCTGTGAGGATTAAATGAGATACTTAAGACTGATGCCATTATTCAACTAAGCCAAGCTGAGATTGCATGAGACTTTGAAAAGCAGAAAATTCTTTCTAGAACCCCTGCACTGGGTAGGTGTGTTCTCAAGGGTTTTTGTTTTGTTTTTTGTTTTTACTAGCATTCACTTCAGAATTCCATGTAACAGACACCCCCCAATCTGTCCACAGAGCTTGTTAAAGCCATTTAATAACACTCTTCCCAAATAAGTAGAAATTTAGAACAGGCTGGCATACTTTTGTTTAAAATCTAAGCCTTAAAAAAATGACCATTGTGTTCTTAAATTCACTTTCCTTCCTCTGTTTCCTGTATATAAAGAAAGTTCACACTCACACACTCCAAGTCCATCACAATGCAGAATGTGCATGATGTCACCGCGGGCTCCACAGGGGAATTCTGTGGGGACACCCCAGCCTGTGGGTCGCTGCCAACTCCAGCCCTGTAAAGACCTCCTGTACTGTGCACACAGAGGCCCCAACAGCAGAGTACACCCAGGGAAGCCTCACAGAGCCTTTCCCGCTGGGCTAGTCAGGAGGCTGAGGTCTGAGGATTGTGGTTCAAAGCCAGCCCAGGCAGGAGTGTCTGTGAGTCTCTTATCTCCATGAACCACCAAAAATCTGGAAGTGGTGCTGTGGCTCAAGTGGTAGAGCGCTAGCCTTGAGCAAAGATTTCAGGTACAGAACCCAGGTCCTGAGTTCAACAACAAGTTCTTCCCACTAATAGGCTCCTCAGACTGTGGACTTAAGATATAACATCGCTGTCTTACTATTTTAACATTTCTCTTTTGACTTTGCAATTCTGATAAATAAAACCTTTTAAATACCTCTAAAGAGAAAAAAAAACTGAATGTGTGAAGAACTATATCCCATCTTCGGGTGGGCTGCAGAGGGCACTTGCTCAGTATGTATGGGGTTATGGGTTCTATTCCCCAGCACCCTCACAAACACAGACTTTTGTTTGCAATTTTAGATGGGGGGGGCAAGGATATTTTAGTGTGTGTGTGTGTGTGTGTGTGTGTGTGTGTGTGTGTGTGTCCATCCTGGGCTGAACTCAGGGCCTAGGCGCTGGGTGAACCCTCTACCACTTGAGCCACAGCTCCACTTCTGACTTTTTGCTGGTCAATTGGAGATAAGAGTCTCACGGACTTTCTGCCCGGGGTTGGCTTTGAACCACAATCCTCAGATCTCAGCCTCCTCAGTAGCTAGAATGACAGGCGAGAGCCACGGGTGCCCGGCTGTTTTCCTTTTTCTATGTGGAATGAATCTTTCCTCTCTTCTTTCTAGCACCTTTCCATCTTTGTGTCCTGGTGCAGAGGGAAAGAATGAGGAACTACGATGTCACAGGGGCAGGAAAACGCACATAACACGCTGCTGAAGGTGTGTGGCTAGCCTTCCCATGGCCCTGGGTGCCCCCTCAACCAATGGAAAGCTCTAGGGCAGGGCATGCGCGAGCCATCAGCCAATCAGTGCAGATCCCGAGAAGGCAGTCTGGAGCATCTGCCGTACCTGCCCGCGGGAGGACTCCGCAGGACTCGGCCCGGGACCCTCTCTAGGGAGACTCGGTCCTCTGCGTTTGCTTTACTCTACTCTTAATTCTTCACCTGGCAGAAAAACAGACCTATAAGCCCTAGGTGGCACCAGTACCCTCTTATCCGATGGCTGTACCGCTAATTATATCGCCCGTGTGGTCATTCCGGCCCTTGGTGCCCAGCTCATGTGGACCTCACAGAAACCCGCTGATGCTGGAAAGGGAAAAGTGAGCCCAGGAGGAAGCTGTGGAGTCTGGAGGCGGGTGACGGGGCCGTGCAGACTAATGCAGGTAGCTGAGGTGCTGAGTCTTCTCCCCAAGAGGATGTGGGAGGAGAGCAGGACAGGGCTCCAATTCGGTGTTCTGGGCAGTTGGGGGCCTCTGCTGATCAGGTCACACCCATTCCCAGATCTCGGAGGCCAGGGATAAGCAGAGTTCACTTCTCATGAGGCTCACAGAGCCCTCCCCTTGGGACAAGGCTGCAGGTGGAGGAAAGCTGTGACCGGAGAGGCCTCTGCTTTCCTGAGTAGGACCTTGAAAAGAGGTGGTCGGTCCTCAGGGACCACAGGGGCTTCTACACCCACTCATCTGGCAACATTTAAGAAGTCCCTGGTGACAGATGCAAAGATCCTTAACAAGATTCTAGCTAACAGAATCCAGAAACACATAAAAAAAATAATTCACTATGACCAGGTAGGCTTCATCCCTGAGACACAGGGATGGTTTAACATACGTAAGTCAATAAATGTAATCCAACATATCAACAGAGCCAAGGTCAAGAATCACATGATTATCGCTACAGATGCAGAAAAGGCCTTTGACAAAATTCAACATTCATTCATGCTAAAAGCTCTGGAGAAAATAGGAATAGAAGGAACATTTCTAAAAACAATAAAAGCCATTTATGACAGACCAATAGCCAATATTATACTTAATGGGGAAAAGCTACAACCAATTCTCCTAAAATCAGGAACAAGGCAAGGATGCCCACTGTCTCCACTCCTCTTCAATATAGTCCTAGAACCCTTAGCCAGGGCAATAAGGCAAGAAAAAGATATTAAAGGGATCCTCATAGGAAAAGAAGAAGTTAAACTATCCCTTTTTGCAGACGACATGATACTATACCTCCACGATCCCAAAAACTCCATCCCCAAACTCTTAGAAATCATAAATCACTTTGGCAAAATAGCAGGATACAAAATAAACCCACAAAAATCAGTTGCCTTCCTATACACTGATAATGTACAGGAAGAGAGGGAAATAAAGGGAGCAACCCCATTCACAATAACCTCCCGAAAAATAAAATATTTAGGAATTAACCTAACCAAAGATGTAAAAGAACTATTTAATGAGAACTATAAAAAGTTAAAGAAAGAAATTGCAGAAGACACTAGGAAATGGAAAGACCTCCCATGCTCCTGGATAGGCCGACTTAATATAGTAAAGATGGTAATACTTCCAAAACTAATATACAAATTCAACGCAATTCCTATTAAAATCCCAATGACGTACATCACTGAAATACAGAAAACAGTCCAAAAATTCATATGGAACAACAAAAGACCTAGAATAGCCAAAACAATTCTAGGGGATAAAGACAATATGGGAGGGCTATCCATGCCGAACTTCAAACTCTACTACAGAGCTATAATAACAAAGACAGCATGGTACTGGCACAAAAACAGACCCGAAGACCAATGGAACAGAATAGAAGATCCAGAAATAAATCCACAGGCCTACAGCCAGCTGATATTCGACAAAGGAGCCAAAGACATACAATGGAAGAAACACAGCCTCTTCAACCGCTGGTGCTGGGAAAACTGGGCAGCCACATGCAGAAAACTAAAAGTGGACCCCAGCCTATCACCATGCACCAACATCAACTCAAAATGGATTAAAGACCTTAACATTAAACCTGAATCTCTGAAACTACTGCAGGACAGAGTAGGAGAGACACTTGAACTAATAGGCACAGGAAGGAACTTCCTGAACAGAGTCCCAGGGTCACAACAAATTGGAGAGAGACTCGACAAATGGGACTACCTTAAAATAAAAAGCTTCTGCACAGATAAAGCTATCGCAACCAAGCTAGAAAGACAACCAACTAATTGGGAAAAAATATTTACCAGCAATATATCAGACAAGGGGTTAACATCCTGTATATACAGGGAACTCAAGAAACTAATCCCTCCCAAACCTAACAAACCAATTACTAAATGGGCAAGGGAACTAAAGAGGGACTTCTCAAATGAAGAAATAAAAATGGCAAAGAAACACATGAGGAAATGTTCATCATCCCTGGTGGTGAAGGAAATGCAAATAAAGACAACCCTGAGATACCACCTTACCCCAGTCAGAATGTCCCACATCCACAAATCAGCCAACGACAAATGCTGGAGGGGATGTGGAGAACGAGGAACGCTATTACACTGCTGGTGGGAATGTACACTCATACAACCACTTTGGAAAGCAGTCTGGAGGGTCCTTAGAAAGCTAAAGATTGACCTCCCTTACGACCCAGTCATACCACTTCTAGGCATCTACCCTGAACAACAGGAACCAATATACAAGGACACGTGCACCTCCATGTTTATTGCAGCACTGTTCACAATAGCTAGGATATGGAAACAACCTAGATGCCCCACCACAGATGAATGGATCCAAAAATTGTGGTATCTATACACAATGGAATATTATGCAGCCATTAGAAATGACAAAATAATGGCATTTGCAGGGAAATGGATGGAGCTAGAAGGAATCATGTTGAGCGAGGTAAGCCAAGAACGAAGAGACAAACAGTACATGGTCTCCCTGATAAGCGGATGATAAATCCAAAATGTTAGGTGATATGACAAAACTAACAGGACTTAAGAAACAAAGAACTCCCACTCATCTGGTTGAACCACTACTAAATATCCCCATGCTGCTGATCACGTGTATGGTATATAACATATGAACACCGTTATATATTACAGACTGTGATAGACAATTTGCTCCAGGAAAGTTAGAATGAACGTGTGACTTTAAATGAGCATCATTATTCCACAATACTGTGAATTTCCAGAAATTAAGTAATCACTTAATCACAATCAAAAAAAAAAAAAAAAAAAGAACCTTGGGGAAGGGAGGGAGGGAGGGGATGGTAGGGAGAAAACAATGGAGGGGGTAACAATGTTCAAGAGGAAGTGTACTCATTACCCCACTCATGTAACTGTAACCCTCTGTATAGAATCTTTACAATAAAAAAATTAAAAAAAAAAAAAAAAAAAAAAAAGAAGTCCCTGGTGCAGGTGAGGACAAAGCTAGTTTCTGAGAGTGGAGTTCAATGTCCAAACTCTTGAAGTACATGCTTTTGGAGTACATGATTTAAGAGAAAAAAAAATCTATTGTTGAAGGTTTGTCAAGCCCCAAAACAAAGTAACAGCAAAGGCAAATGGAACTGGGTTGACTTAGGAGAGGTCTGCCAGTGGCCAATCTGAGTGCTCATCAATGGTGATGCAGTCATCAAGAATGCAAGCAACAGAGGAGGAGGAGGAGGAGGAGGAGAAGGGGGAGGGGGAGGGGGAGGGGGAGGGGGAGGGGGAGGGGGAGGGGGAGGGGGAGGAGGGGGGGTAGAAATAATTGCTTATGCCAGTTAACTTGCTATTACAATTAGTTAAAATTCTTTGTATTCAGATAACTGGTTTATTATTTCCTCTTCATAATCACTCTTATGATTATTGGCATGCTTATATTGAATTTTTCTCATCCTCTCAATAAGTATGTATTTGTCCCTCATCTTTTACACTAGATTATCTTATTATCTTCTCTTTCTCATTATACTGATCTTCACACTTAAGGCTCATGGAAAAGGAGACTAAAGCCATAGTTTCTATTTCTGTATCTGTCTTCCTTCCTTTTACTCATATTTTAAATGAAATATACTATTATTCAAATACTTTTAATTAAATAATTGTCAATTAAAAAAAAAGAATGCAAGCAACAACAAATGCTGCTGGAGGTGGGGGGGGAGGAGAAAGGAACCCTAACACACTGTTGGTGGGTTTGTAAATTGGTGCAACCACTATGGAAGGCTGGAGAGTTCTGAGGGGGAAAAAAACTAAACACAGGACTACCGTATGCCCCTCATGGGCACTTACCCCAAGATTATAGGTTAGGATGCAGTAAAGGCACTTGCCTGCCCATGTTCATTGTTGCACTATTCACCATAGCCAAGTGATGAAAACAGCCTAAATGCCCTTTGGCAGACAAATGGATCAAAGAAATGTGGTATATGCACACAATGGAATTTTATTCATCCATCAGGAAGCATTTTATGTCATTTGCAGGAAAATGATGAACCTCTATTGGAGGTAGGCACTGGTAGCCCATAGCTGTAATCCTAGCTACTCAGGAGGCTGAAATCTGAGGACCAAAGTTTAAAGCCGGCCCAAGCAGGGAAGTCCATGATACTCATCTCCAATAAACTACCAAAAAGTTTAAGTTGTGCGGTTCGAGTGGTAAAGTGCAAGCCTTGAGTGGAACACACACACACACAAAAAAAACCCTCTGTTAGTGTATTTTTGCTTATTTGGGTACTTTGTAGGTTGAAAGTCATGGAACTATTACTTTATTTATAAGCTTTGTGGAACCTTTTTTTTTTGTTTTTCCTGTCTTATTGGGTAAATGTCAGTCTTTTCCTATTGCTTCATTATTGCTACTTATAACTTTCATCAGTAATATAACTTTTGTCATGCTAGTTGTCACTGAATCCTACATTTCATGAAAATAGTCTCTGTACCCATTTTTGGAAAGAATTCATATTAGTGCAGCAATGGGGTAGGCATTTGTGCCTAGTTTTACTTGGCATATGTTTCTAGGTCTTTTTTATGTGTTTTATTTCATGTTGTCTGTAATTAAATTCTATTTCTTAACCTAACTCAAATGATTTAATGTACAATGTTGTTCTTAATTCTATCATCTTGTTTCATGTCTTCTACTTTGGTATGCTTTTATTGTTTTCTTTCTGATTTTCTTAAGTACATTTCCTTTGTTTCCTATTTTCTCCAGTGGTTTGGAAGCATAGATCCTGTTTCAAATTTACTTCTAATACTTTTTAGGATTTTTCCAAAACATACTATTTTGGTTTTCTTCTTGTCAAGTTCAAGAACATTTAGTCACTTTATAATCCCATGTTGAATGAGGAATGTTTGCATGTAAATGCCAGGGTTATGCTTTATAATCCCAAATCATTATTTGCTTATCCTCAAATCATACTTTTTATTAACTTACTACTTAAACATCATGGAATTTCTACTTTGATATTTTTCAAAATTTTAATTACCAAGTTTGACTGGTGGTTGTTTGTGTTTGTTTGGCCAAGTTTTCAGCACAGTCTCCCCGGCTTATTCAGCCGGTATTCTACTACTTTAGCCACAACACTCACACAGCTTTTTGCCAGTTAATTGCAGATGGAGTCTTCTGTACTTTTCTACCTGGGATGGCTTTGAATTGTGATATTCCAGATTTTAGCCTCCTTAGTAATTAGGATTACAGGCTTAAGCTATTGATATTCATCTTAGTTTGACTCTTAATTTTCAAAACTAGTTTGTATCTTAAGTGTGTAACTGGCAAAATGCTAGCTGTGGGCCTTTACATGATTTCCACATTTAACTTATTCCCATCCTAATAATATATGTTCCAAGAAAGGCACATGAGCTGAGAATATCTAATTAGATCTTTTTATAGGCTGGCTATTCAAAATTTCACCCTTGTATCTTTTCCTCAAGAAAAAAAGTATGTGCCTTTTGGGGCTCAGTGTTGGATGAGATTTTTCCTTTAAAAAAATCTCTAAAAGTTATTTTCTATATATTTCCTTTGTAATTTCCTCCCTTTGTGCAAGAGTGATTTTTGAGTGGTTATTCATTATATTTGGTATCAAAACATTTGGATGGAACTCCATGCAGGTTCTTATTCATGAGATGGTTCATTGTATTTAAAAGTCTAGAATTTCTTTTGTCGTCTCTAGAAAGCTCTTTTCCATGTCAGGAATGTATCATTGCATTTAGCTTGCATTTTATAAAACTGTAATTAGCCAGGAGTGGAATTTGTCTATTCTTTTTTTTTTGATGGCTTCAATTTTATTCTGTGGTCTTTATTAGACAATATAAAAATCATAAAATACTGAATCTTCTATTTACATTGTGTAAAACTTTCAGAAATAAAAAAAATCATATCGTAAAAGTGGAGCAGAAATACTGTCATGACCGACAAAAAAAATGTAAAGTATGTTCTGTTTCATAGTTTCAAGAAAATCTCTTGCTTGGATTTTCTAAACACTTCAAATATCTTATTCCATTTGTGTGTGTGTGTGTGTGTGTGTGTGTGTGTGTGTGTGTGTGTGTGTGTGCATGTGTACACCAGTCCTGGGCACTCTGTACTTAGTGCTGTCCCTAAGCTTTTATGACTCAAGGCTAATGCTCTACCACTTATCCATAGCTCCAGTTTAGAAGGGTTTTTGGTGATTAATTGGACATGGGAGTCTCATGGACTTTCTTTCCTGCCTGGTCTGTTTTCGAATTGTGATCCTCAGATCTCAGCCTCCTGAGTTGCTCAGATTATAGGCATGAGCATTCAGTGCTGGTTTTCCTTTCATTTTTGGACAGTACACTTCCTCTCCTCGGCTATTCTGGAGGAGAGTTGTGAACATCATAAGTGCATCTGTGCCCTCCACACCTGCAGAAAACAGCATGCTTGCTTGATTCTTTTAATTGTCTTAGAATTAAGTATCTTCAATGCCAGTTGTTCTTCTGGAAAAGGATTCTATTACCAGATAGATAGATAGATAGATAGATAGATAGATAGATAGATAGATAGATAGATAGATAGATAGATAGATAGATAGATAGATAGAAAGATATGTCTATTATCTATATCTCAAAACTCATATTTGTCTCTCTGGGTTCTCTTTCACTCCCACGTTCACTGTTCCTTGCTTCCCTGGCTCAGATCCCTCAATGCAGAACTATGTGTGTTTCAGCCCATCTTTTACATATTCAATAAAGCTAATACACCACCTCTAGCTACATGGAGACATTTCTCTGTGTCCTTTCAAAGGTTTACCCAAAACACTGCTCACCTCAGAGACACGTCTTGGCATTCTGTTAGGCCCCGCTCCCATTCCTACTTACTCCTCAGGATGTAGTCTACCTGTTTGCAAGCCTTCTGCATAAGTCTTCTCAGAGCTGGATGAAGGAAATCATGTCTCACACGCCACCTGTGCATAAGTCTTCTCAGAGCTGGATGAAGGAAATCATGTCTCACACGCCACCTCTAATCCTGATTCCAGTGAGCACCACTGAGCACAGGGCTTGCTGATGCCATCTCTGCTCTCTGAGGCCTCCGTGAATGCGACCACGTTTTTCTGGGAGATTATAAGGACAGCTTTAGGTTGCATCATTTTCTTCTACTCTGGCAGCCTCCATCTCAAACTGGGCTCCATCTTCAAGCAAGCTTGGTAGAGCACAGTCACACTTTGTGTGACCGCAGTGATCACTTCTCTGAAAACCTACCCAGCTTCTCTGCATACTGCACATTCCAAATCATGTTTCTTGAATACAGTCATAAAATAGAACGCATGTTCTAGAAAATTCAGAAAATTGAGGGAAGGCATAGGGAGCGATGTGGGGAAATGACAAAGGGTGACATTGGTCAGGAGGCACTGTTGTCGTCTACTGTTTTGTTGAGTGGCAGCTCCTTTGGATAACTACTTAAAGATAAAAATAAAATTAAAAACAATTTCAGAAAGAAAACTTCCCCACTCAAGCCACAGTTAGCTAAACTGTGGAGTCCACACACAGCCAGACAGATGCTAAAATACACACACACACAGCCAGACACATACTAATTCACACACAGATACATACTAAAATTCACACACAGCCAGACATGTGCTAAAATGTACATACACACAGCCAGACATGTACTAAAATTACACACACATTCAGACAGGTGCTAAAATTCACACATACACATCCAGACACATGCTAAATCACACACACAGCCAGACACCTGCTAAAATTTACATACACACGGCAAGACACCTGCTAAAATTCATATACGCACAGCCAGACATGTATTAAAATTCACACACAGCCAGATGTACTAAATTTACACACATGTACACATAGCCAGACACATACTAAAATTCACACACACATACAGACAGACCTGCACTAAAATTCACACACACACACATAAACAGCCAGACATATAAAATTCACACGTTCACATTGAGGGCCTGGTGAATAAGAATTAAAATGAAATAGGACTTGAGTTACCACCCTCTGTCCTTTGCTTTGACTGAGTGGCTGGCTTTCCTTGTGAATGCACTGACATTTAGACCATCCCCACTATACCTCCACAAGACATCTGTTCTTGGTAACTTATTGGATAGACCTTTTCATTTCATTCTACTTTGTATATTTAGTCTTACTCTCTCCCCTCCTCCCATAATGGGGCTTGAACTCAGAGCCTTGAGCTCTTGCTTATTTTGTTTTGTTTTGTTTTTACTCAAGGCTGGCGCTCTACCAGTTGAGCCACAGTTCCACTCCTAGCTTTATACTGGTTAATTGAAGATAAGAGTCTCACAATTTCTCCTGCCTGGACTAAGTTCAAACAATAATTCTCAACACTCAGCCTCCTGAGTAGCTTAGATTACAGGCATGAACCACCAATGCCCAGTCTAGTCTACTTTCTTAAATCTGTGTAGATTGGCCCCAGGTCATTCTTCCATCATAAGATCTTTTCTAAACTGTTTGTGGATATTTTAATCTGGAAAAGCAGAAATTCCTACATTTCCTGTAGGTTTTGTCCAGTCTTATTCTCAGCATAACTCCACTTCCCTCATTTGTTCATCACTGCTTCATATAATTTATGGATTTTTATAATTGATGACATGTTCTTGTGAGAACTTATTTATACATAACAAAGTTTTTCTCCTATTGTAATGGTAAGTCATTTTCTCCACATCCTTAAGATAATAATTTCTCTCTCATGTGTGTATGAGAGAGAGAGAGAGAGAGAGAGAGAGAGAGAGAGAGAGAGAGAGAGAGAGAGAGAGAGAGAGAGAGAGAGAGAGAGAGAGAGAGAGAGAATACTGAAGCTTGAACACAGGGCCTCACATTCTCACTTGACTTTTTCACTCAGGCTGGTGTTCTACTACATGAATGGTATTCTACTTCCAGCATTTTAATAGTGAACTGGAAATAAGAGTCTCTCAGATTTGTCTGTTCAGCTTGGCTTCAGACCACAATCCTCAAATCTCTGCCTAGTGAGAGCTACGATAGTTAGCTAGGATTACAGGCGTGAGTCACCATTAACAAGCTCAGTCCTTTCTTTTAGTCCAGTAACTTCTCATTATTCACTAAAGTCATCACAGACTAGGGGAAATCCCTGAAAGGTTTTCTTTTTTGCCAGCCACTGGAAATAATCTAACCACCTTTTCTTCTCTGCAAAACCTGAAGTTGAGTGACAGCATGCTGGCTACACCCTATGGCTGACTTTTTCTTCCCAAAGCTCCACTGAGCTGCTCTGAACTGTGACCTGCTAAAGCTGCCCCATGTGCTTGGTAAGAGCAGGAGAATGTGTTCCTGTGCAGGTGGATGCACCTGTGCAGCAGGACACACTGCCTTCTCATTCATACCAGTGATATTTCACAAGAGACAGCGACCAGAGGGAGGATTATTGCTCCTCTTGCTTCTGTCATCTATCCTTTTGAGTCAAATTCCACTCATGACACTCAGGCAAGAGTCTCCTTGGTAGACGTGGTAGGAGGGAAGTTCCAGCTGGTGACTAGGACAGGGGAGAGGAAAAGATGTGGGTACCTCAGAAGGTGAGTCCTTCCATTGGGTTGATAGCCATGCTTTTGTTTGATCCTGACACTGGGCCTATGATATGGGGTGAAGGCATTCTACTTTTGCTTATTTTCTAGCTTCCAGCTATTTTAGAGCTTTGTATCTGAGCAACATATCAATAACAGGTGAATGGCTCACATGTAGACGGTCTACAACCAAGCTCCATGACCACAACTCCTGGTTTCTAATGTTCTAGCTTTGTACCTCTTTATTTCTGAAAGTTCCAGTCAAAGAGATTTGTTTAGGCCTAGACAATAAGTATATATCATGTATATTTTATCTTCTTGTATGACGTACAAAACATATCCAGTTTAGACAAGTGAATACTATACCAGGAAGTTGAAACATGGTATTAAGTGTGGCCGGAGGAGGCAGATAAGTGAAGAGAGAAAGGGTGGGAAAATATAGTCACAATATTCAATGTACACATATAAAAATAGAACCAGGTAACTTGAAAGGATGGGTGAGGTTGAAGAAGATGGGGAAGAATGATGGAAGGGGTGACATTGATCAAGATGCATTGTACTCATAAACTGACATGTGTTGAAACTCCTTTGTACAACTACTTAATATCAAAAAGATGTACATTATCCATGACAAAAAATAAAACTAAACATGAAAGTCTCCAAAAACTGAGACTTTAGTATTTGACAACGTCATGAGCAGTGTCCTAAAACATTTGGTGAGATCTGTTCTTTAATCACATTAATGTACTGCGATCTCTGTTAAGCTCCACAGAGGACGTTTCACTTAGATGTTCAACAGACTAGCTACCTGAACCTATGGCCCCTAGGGTGCATTTGGAAGAGAGACAGATGTCACAGTTGTTAATTCGTACTCAAGGTTGCTCAGCACATGAGCGAATAGGGATTGCAATGCTGAGTTACGGGTTTCTTTTAAATTTGTTTGCTGTTATTATAAAGGTGATATACAAAGAGGTTACAGTTACACCAATCAGGTAAAGTATGCATTTCTTTTTGGACTATATAACCCCTTCCCTTGCTCTCTCCCAAAGTTATGGTTCTTATAAGGGTGAAGAAGCAAAGAAGTGTGGCTCTTTGAGCCCTAAGTGGATCCCTGATGGGAATTATTGTAGGCACAGTGCCTTGGCAGAAAATGGTGGGTCCACTGCTGGACAGTGAAATCCCTGTGCTACACAGTCATCAGCTCCTTCACTGATGAAGATATCCCCATTCAATATGTCCTCCTCCAGGAAGACCCTCAGTGTATCCGCCAGGTGCAGTGGATTCCGACCCTACAAAGGGCTCTGGCACCTGACATCAAAGTGAGCCTGTAATTGCAACACTGATATCTTAAGAAGGAAACGTTGAAGCCAAAATGGCCTTTTTCTCCCCTCCATGCCCCCACCCAGCTTTCACTCTGGAATTCACCAAAGCCAGACTGAAGGAATGTGATGACATCCTAAAAGCCTGTGATTAATTTGTGCTGGTCCCCAAGCCTTGCCCCTCTGTGCCACATGGCGAAGCAGTTACCACCACCTGGTTTTCCTCCTCAGCTAGACAGCACTGTCAAGAATTCCAGTCATCACTTGCATAGAGATAGGCTTGAGTGTGTCAAATGTCTCAGAGTGCCCATATGCAAATCTCTTTTATCCACGCCCCAGGCACCCTGCATAAACAACTCTGTCTATGAAGAGTTATTTACACATGTAACTGATTGCTTTTTTTGTTTTAATGAACTGGTCAATGTGGAGATTCCAGCTCCCTGTTCTAATGTTTTTGTACAAGTAGGAGTCTGAGGTGGCAGGAAATGGCAGTTCCCCGGAGAGGTCTCCGTGATAAATGAGGCCATGTAAGCCTATTTACATACAGGAAGCGACACTAGCAAAGGAATGAGCCAATTCCTCAAAGTTTCCAAGTTGCTTTCAAATGAGTAAGTGGATTTTTTTCCTTTTTGCCAAATCAAAATTTTTGAAAAATGTAAATATTTTATTGTTTTTTTAAAAAATCAAGATTTACAAGATTTAGTTTATTATCATTATTTAGCATATATAAATATCTCTTTAAGGCAGATATAGAGATAAATATATGACGGATGACAAATAGGTAAGTAGATGGATAGATGAGAGATAGAAAGTAAATGAGATAAATGATAGATGATTAATAGATGATAGATATGCATAGATAGATAGATAGATAGATAGATAGATAGATAGATAGATAGATAGATAGATAGAAAGATAGATAGATAGAAAGATAGATAGATAGATAGATAGATAGATAGATAGATAGATAGATAGATAGAGATAGAGATAGAGATATAGATATAGATATAGATAGATACACATGTCTGGATGTGAACACTCCTCTTAGAAAGCATAAAGTAGGACAACTGGAGCCAGAATATTATTGGATTTTTATTAAGATCTGGAAAATAAACATGTTGGGCAATGCCAAGAGGCAGAGAGAATATAAAAGAGCAGAGAGGTATTTGCCAGCTTCTGACAGAGGAAGGAGTATAGAATTCTGGATTGTTCTGAATGGCTTTGGTGGTCTGTAAGAGCACAGGTCAGGACCAAGCAGGTGAGGTGTCCACTCATGACCTCACCTTCTCAATAGCTAAGACTCGGCTGAGATGACCACAGAGCTGAGCAATGGAGAGGCTTCCTTGTATCTGCCTGAGCCTGGTCTCCATATAATAAAGCAAGATCCCTTCTTCCTTAAGTCCACAGCCAACATCAAGTTTTCCTCAGGTGACTTTAGGGCTGTCGTTTGAGGCCACGGTTCTAGGGCTGAACCTCAACCACCATCCCTGATCATGGGTCACTGGTAAAGGAAGGGCATTGTCATGGACTCATGACTCCAAGCTAGGACACAGAGCATCCAGCTCAGGGCTCAGCTCTTCCTGATCTAGAAGAATCAAAAATTCATTCAATTAATTCCAGAACGTTCTAGAATTTGTTGACCCTGGAACCTGATGACTGTTTAGACTCTGGATGTAATAAAGCTGAGTAAAAGTATCTCAGTGAATATAGAGTGAGATCTTTCTAGAACCTTTAAAAAAATATTGTAATTATAAAGGTGATGTACAGAGGGGTTACAATTATATACGTCAGATAAAGAATAAATTTCTTTTTGGACAATGTCACCCCTTCCCTCACTCTCTCACAGTTTTTCCCTCCCATCTCCACTCACAAGTTGCACTGTTCATTTTCCACCTAGTGTCTAGTGAGTACCACTGCTGTAATTGTTCACCCTTTGTCCCTCTATCTCTAGAACCTTTGGATTATCTTGTAGCCATGTCAGTCAGCTTCAGTCCCCAGAGTCCCTCTGGTTTCAACTTAGATTCCTGTGAATAATATGAATGACCAGGACAAGACTTCTCCAGAGGTAAGCTGGGGTTCCACATTCCATCCGATGGAGGACTTGCAAGTGCCTCCAGCTTCACCGGCACGGGGTAAGGGAGGGCTCCAGATCTCACAAAGTCAGAGATCCTCCACTCACAGACTCCCTTCCTCGCCTCTTCCCAGCCTCCCTGCTCCCATTGAACCTTCTTATCCACAACCCACTTTTACCAAGTGCTGGCAAGACTTCCTGGCCATAGAGTCTGCTGGGCACTTTCTGGTCTTCTTTGGGTCTGTCTTCTCTGAGACCCTGGATGGCATCCTTTTTAGCTCAGTGCTCCTGTGACACACAGTTGCTCCTTCTCCTTCACCTCTCTGGTCACTTCTGCCTGGACTTCTTTTCTTTGCTCATCTCCTCTAAGCGTTCTTTAAAACTGTTCCCTCTCATTCACTCATTTCCAAGGACTCGACGCACTCCAAAGTACCCTGGGCCCTCCTGAGTTCCCAGGTTTGAACTCAGCGACAGACCTTGAGCTTTTTTGCTAAGTGTAGCACTCTATTTGAGCCATAGCTCCACTTCTGGCTTTTTGTTGGTTAGTTGTAGATAAAAGTCTTGTGGACCTTCCTGCCAGGGCTGGTTTGAACCCCAATCCTCAGATCTCAGCCTGGGTAGTTAAGATTACAGGCATGTGGCCTTGCCAGGCTCCTAGTAATTCTTGGATGTAAATCTTCTTATTCAACCTAGACTCCATCCTCTGGATGTATATTCCCAGTTGCATACTTTGAAAGAGTGAATTTTATGGTGTGTAAATTATATCCTAATAAAGATATTAAAAGGAAAAAAATTCAGTACTAACCCATTGACGTACTCAAGTATGATGCCTGGCATATTAGCCTTAGCCTCGCCACCTGTGGCCACAGCTTCAGTTCCTACCTCTCCCACCGCTGCATGATACATTTCAGATGTAGCAATTCATGACCACTTAAAATAGTTCCCACCAGGTGCCTGTGGCCCATGCCTATATTCCTAGCTATGTAGGAGGCTATGATCTGAAGATCACGATTCAAAGCCAGTCTGAGCATGAAAGTTTATGAAACTCTTACCTCTAACCAGCAAACAGCCAGAGTGGAGCTGTGGCTCAAGTAGTACAACACTAGCCTTGAGTGAAACAGCTAAGGGAAAGTGCAGAGCCCTGAGTTCAAGTCCCAGTACTAGCATCAAAAATAAATAAAATGGGCTGGCAAGGTGGCTCAGTAGTAGAGCACTTGCCTTGCATGCATGAGGCCCTGGATTCGATTACTCAGCACCACATAAGCAAAAAGAAAAAAGCCGGAAGTGGCGCTGTGGCTCAAGTGGTAGAGCGCTAGCCTTGAGCTGAAGAGCTGAGGGACAGCGCCCAGGCCCAGAGATCAGGCCCCATGACTGGACCCAAAAAAATAAAATAAAAATAAATACAATGATGTTTATAAAACATTGAAAAACATTTCTTAAACATTAAGTATCAAGTATCTAGAGCATAAACTATTAAAGGATATCCCATTTAGAGTTACAAAGGTAATAATAAAAATGTCCAGGATAAACTAAACAACAACAATGAAAGGCTCTATCTGAGAAACACCTTAAATTTCTGAATAACATAAAGGACATTGGCTGTGACCTTAAATTTCTGAATAACATAAAGGACATTGGCTGTGACCTTGAATATTCTTAAATATCAACTTGCATCCCTACCACGTAAGCTATACCTCCTCTTCTAGTGTTTTTGCCTGCTAACTGGAGATGAGAGTCTCACTGGCTTCAAAGCATGATTCTTAGTGTAGTTAAGATAACTGAGATGAGCTGCAAGCCCCAGCAAGATATTAAAACAGATTTAAAAGCTGTGCTAATTACAATTCAGGCTGTAAAGCAGACATGGACAAGTTGATCATTAGGAGAGTCCAGAACTAAATCTGTATCAGATTGTAGAATGTTGGGATGGCAGAGTCCAAACTCCTTGGAGAAACATAGATTGCTAATTAAATGACAATGAGTAACTGCACTCATGAGACAAAAAAATCTGGTTCTCATCTCTCCCCTGCATTCATCTCCTCTTCCCTGTGAATCAAAGAGTGAAATTTTCAGAAAGACAACTGTGAAAAATTTGGAGGGAAAGAAAAGGTAAACTAAGCTTGATGTTTTGTTCACCAAGTATTTTAAACCAGAAAGAGAAGCTAGAGCTGCTAAAAAAACAATCAAGTCCAGTGCCAGTGGCTCACACTATTAATCCTAGCTACTCAGGAGGCTGAGATCTTAGAATCGCAGTTCAAAGCTAGCCTAGGAAGAAAAGACTGTGAAACTCCAATTAATCACCCAAAAGCCCAAAGTAGAAGTGTGGCTCAAGTTGTAAAGTGCTATCCTTGAGCAGAAAAAAAAGCTCAAGTCCATTGTTCAAGCCCACGGACCAGAGTAGACACACATACACACACACACACACACACACACACACACACACACACACACACACACACACACACACACACACACACACAATGATAAATAATACTGATGATGATGATAATGCAATCAAAATCAAAAGGTTTATAAAATAAAAACAGAAAAATGCAAAAACAAAGATTCTAAGATTTTAAAATTATTGATATGTGGAAAATCTGCAAGTCACTACAAAAAAAACTAAAAATTGGGAAGAAAAGCAACTCACTTTAATAGAAATACATTTAATCACACATAACAGGAAGGACATGTAAAAGTCTAAGTGATCTCATTGAAGGGCATTGTATTCATCTAAATTATAATTTCTCAACTGCTTGTGAATCTCTTAGTCTTGGTTTTGCCTGTGCACGTGTTCTAATTGTGATAATTAATTGATTCTGATTTTGGTAACAATACAGACAGGAAACAAGCAAGCTACTAATAGAGGTCTATTTAAAGAAATCACATAATGGTCTCACAGTGAAATATAGTGTAGTCATGAAAAGGGTGGCATTAGTCATATCTGTCTACTGTGGTTTAGATATGGTGAAGTTCCTATGCTTGAAATTCAGTTCTCACGATGAGCGTGTTGAAAGGTGATAGGAACTTTAACAACTGGGGCCTACCTGGGAAAATGAGGGCCCTGATCTTAGGAGGGACTAATGTAGGTCTTGAGTGATCCCAGTCTCCAGAAGGGCATAACTTTCATGAAAAAAGCAAGTCTGTCCCCTGAAACCACCCAGATTCCAGTCCTGTGGCATGATCCTCCCTTTCTGAGTGTGTCCCCACCATGATAACATGCTCCAAATTTTGATACTGCAAGAAACTGTCGCCTGAAGCTGAACAGAAGAGCCACTCCATCTTGGACTTTCTACTTCCCAAACTATGAACTAAATAAACCTCATTTCTGCACAAAGTATTCAGCCACTGGCATTTTATTATAGCAGCAGAAAACAGACTGATGCAATATCCTAACAGGATCATACCTAAGACCAAGTTGAAAAGGAAAAGCAATGGTAAAATACTCCCAGCTGCACACAGAGATAACTAAATTTGCCTTAATGTGTTTAATTTCTTTTTAGAGGAATGCATAAGAAAATACTGGTACTATACCTTAGGGAAATGGAGACTCTGGGAAGACAGGGAATTTGTCTTCTTTTTATTCTCCTTGTATGCATTCAAAATGTCATACTATAGGTAGATATTTTCTCCAAGAAATACTTCTCTATTTTTAGAATAACATTATGAAAAGGATTTAGTATTTCTCCTTGAATTAATATACAGTTTAATCAGTATATGCAATATATTTTTTATTCAAAGATGATATTCTGGTTGCTTTTTTAGTATACTCTTTAAAATTCCCCTCCATCTTATCATGAGGCTTAATCGCCACCACTCTTGGACATGAGCCTGACTCCTGCTTTGTTGGAATGGCTGACTTTGTTTCAGACACAGAGCAAGACTCTCCAGGGTCGCCGCTCCATGCATGGGCTGCAGACTGCTCTTCTAACATGAGCTGGGTGACTCTGGTTTGAGTATTTCTCCTCATTCACCTTCCTGGGATTGCTGCAGCCTCCAGCAAGTCTTTGTGCTTGAAGCTAATGGATCCATCAGACCATGTGCTCAGAGACATCTTCCGTGGCGTCACAGAAAGTAACAAACAAGAGGCCAGTGACATAGTGACACTTCACATCCCCGCACTCCTGGGTCTGTCTGGATGAGTCTCCTCCTCTGCTCCTCGTTGGTCATGTGACCTCTGGCAACAATGCCCTCCACACACACCCCTCCTACCCCAGTTTTGCTGTGAGGACTGTCCTTTTCACACAGTCATTGCTGTTCCCTGGCCTCTCCACAGAACAGAGCTGGGCTCCTGTCAGTGCTGTGTGTCTTCCTAGGTCTTCTCAAGTGGATGACGGGTGTCCTCTGTAGGAGGGTTGGTTTTCTCTTTGTTACTCTCTGTTCTCAATGTTGTTGGGTTTTTATTTATATTTATTTTTTGGAGCCACTGGTGAGGTTTGAACTCAAGGCCTGGGTACAGTCACTGAGCAGCGTGTGTGTGTGTGTGTGTGTGTGTGTGTGTGTGTGTGTGTGTGTGTGTGTGCAAAGCTAATACTCTACCTCTTGTGTCACAGCTCTACTTCAAGCTTTTTGGTGGTTAATTGGAGATGAAAGTCTCACATTTTCCTCCCTAGGCTGGCTTCAAACTGTGACTCTCAGATCTCCGCCTCCTAAGTAGCTAGGAGTTTACAGGTGTGTGCAACTGACACTCGCTGATGTTCTTTTATTTTTACCCAGCATTTTTACTTCCTTCTATCTATCACCTCCCATGACTCATTCATTCATCTTCCCATTGATGACCATACTACTTTTTGGCCTTTCTTTCTCCCTCCTCTCACCCTTGGCTCACCAACTGCCCTTCTCATTCATCAACCATCAATCACCTCCTCTTATTTCAGTGTTCATGTGGCTCCCACATCAGTCCCTGAGTCTGACATTCTTCAGTGGCATTATCCTTTAGCTACCTACTTCCTATCGTCCAGGGAGGAGGCCCTTACTGGGTACCACTCTATCTCAGACACTTGAATTCCAGCACCCAAAGAGATAAAGCCAAGCTTGAAAATTGGAAGAGCATTGGAAAACATTGAGTGATAAAGCAGGTTTGAACAGTACCACCTAGACAAGCCAAAGAATTTTAAACATGAAAAAAAAAAGAATGACGACTTCATAAAAGGAGAATCCATTAAATCAATGACTGTATTTTGATAGGAACAGTCAATAAACTACAAAATTAATATGACGTAAGAAAATAACTGCCAACTAGAATTCCCACTAGAGAAAAGTTTATTTGAAGACTATGATTCAAATACACACATTTTCAGGTAAACAAAGAGATATTTTGTCACTTGAACTTCTGTGAAGGTACAATTATCAAGATTTTTTCAACAAGCAAGAATATGAACTTTGAGGACAGATATATATAGGTAAGATATTGTTCAGCCATAAAGGATGAAATCAGCCATAAAGGATGTTGTTGGATGGAGCTGGAGATCATCACATGAAGTCAAAATAAGCCAAACTCAGAAAGACAAATATAGCATGTTTCCTCTCATATCTAGACTTAGGGGGAAAAAATACCTAAAAGAATAGTAACTAACTGGGAACTGGAAGGGGATCAGGAAGGAAGAAAGGAGGGACAAGAGAAAGTAACAAAGAGATGAATATGGTCAGAGTATATCAGAGGTAGATGTGAAAATGTCACAATGAAACTCATTCTTTCCTACAATCACTTACGCTAATAATGAGGGAGAAAAATAGGAACTAGAAGGGTGGCTCCAAGTGGTATAGCACCAGCCTTGAGGGAATAGTCAAATGATAGTGCAAGGCCCTGAGTTCAAGCCTAGTACCAACAGGAAGGAAGGAAGGAAGGAAGGAAGGAAGGAAGGAAGGAAGGAAGGAAGGAAGGAAGGAAGGAAGGAAGGAAGGAAGGAAGGAAGGAAGGGAAGGGAAGGAGGGAGGGAGGAAGGAAGGGAGGAAGGGAGGGAGGGAGGAAGGGAGGGAGGGAAGGAGGGAGGGAGAACTCTAAGGCCTCAGAGTCAGCTTGCCAATTAAGGCCCTGTCCTGTGTCCTTACCTATTTACAAAAATCTGTTAAGTTTTTATTTCCCTGCTGATATATTGTTTTCCTAGTATGACGTACTAATTCCCACCCCTGTTGCAACAGTCTCCTTACTCTCTTTCTTGGAATGTGACTCTCTCCCCAATTCCTGTCGTCCACATAACACCTTCACAGCACCTCTTCTCAGAACTGACCCTACCCCCACGTTCCCATAGTCTATGTAATGTGACCCATGTAACTGCCCATGTGACCCATATGACTGTCCCCTAAAATTCTGTTTAAATTCAGCCTACACCTGTCCATGACTGCCTCCTCCATTCCTGCTTGGAGAAGCCCAGCAGGTCTGTCCCCAATAAAGCCTTGAGGTCGTGTTGGTAGCTCTTGCTTGCCTCTCATTTCTTACAAGACAGAAGGAAGGAAGTGAGGAGGGAGAGATGGAGGAGAAGGAGAGGAGGGAGGGAGGGAGGGAGGGAGGAAGGAAGGAAGGAAGGAAGGAAGGAAGGAAGGAAGGAAGGAAGGAAGGAAGGGGAGAAAAATAAGAAGAAAGGAAAGAAGGAAGGAAAATGAAGAAGAAAAGAAAATATAAGAAGAAAAATGCATTTATTAGGAAGTATCTAAAATAAATCATGTAAATTATAAAAAGAGACAAGAGAAAGCCTTTAAACTATAACTTAGGTATACACAACAAGTTAAAAAAGTATTGTGGCCAGGCACTGGTGGCTCACAGCTGTAATCCTAACCACTCAGGAAGCTAATATCTGAGGCTCACAGTTCAAAGCTAGCCCTGGTAGGAAGTGAGATTTTTATCTCCAGAAAACCAGAAGTGGAACTGTAGTTCAAAGTGGTGGAGCCTTGAGCACTAGCCTTGACCAGAAAAACTCAAGGATAGCACCTAGCCCCCATGTTCAGGCCCCATGCCTGACCACCCCCCCAAAAAAAATGAAGGAAGGAAGGAAGGAAAGAAGGAAGGAAGGAAGGAAGGAAGGAAGGAAGGAAGGAAGGAAGGAAGGAAGGAAGGAAGGAAGGAAGGAATGAGGGAGAAGAGGAGAGGAGGGATGGGGAGGAGGGGAGGGGAGGGAAGAGGAGGGGAGGGAAGGGGAGGGAAGGGGAAGGGAGAGGAGGAAAGGGAAGGGAAGGGAAGAAGGGAAGGGAAGAAAAAGTATTATGAATGATCAATCATCTATCCCTTTTGGTTTTAGTTGGATCCCACATTTCACCTCTTAAAGCTCATATATACACAACTTTCTCAAACTTAACTAAATTCTTAGCCAGGCACCAGTGGCTCATGCCTGTAATCCAGTCTATAATCCTAGCCCAGGCAGGAATGTCCATGAGAGTCTTATCTCCGATTAACCACCTAAACAAAAGCAAACCAACCAACCCCCAGAAGTGCCACTCAAGCAGTAGAGCACCAGCCTCTAAAAAACATTGAAGCTGAGTTTTGGAGGGGGCATTCAAGCCATGGCAGGGAGTCTCCCAACACAGCTCAGCTCAGTCATTACACAGGAGGCCAGGAGTCTCCATCTGCCACTTGGCATTGTTCTCAAATGCTTCACTGCAGGCTGGACGTAACGGAGAGGACTCACGCAAGCAGGTGGGTGACTGAGACTCGGAGAGCCCTCCAGATCCAGGTCAGCAGTGGTCCTGAGCATATCCTGGGCACATCGTAGGCACGCTCTGGCCCTCTGGGCTGCCTGGCAGTGGTAACTGGAGTCTGTGTGTAGAATATGGCGATGTGTACACATGTTAGATTAATTATAACTGAACCAAGTCCACTGGGTTAGAAGTGATAATAGCAACAGTTTTATTCGGTACCTTACCCACACTGTGTGGATTCCTTTCACCCACCCTGGGTGCACCTTGCCCAGCTACGCAGAGCATGCATTTAATCACACCACGTGGAAAGCTCTGTTCCCAGCAAGAGCTGTCAGCATGGGTGCTTCCTTCCACTCCACGGCAGGACAAGCCTGCATCTGAGCACCACCTTCCCCAAACAGCTTAACCACACACTGCACTTAAGTAAGCCTGTGATGATTTATGGCCTGCAGGCCAAGAGATATAAAAAAGCCTGCCAGATTGATAAATTCTAAGATCCATTATGCTTTCATCATAAGGACTAAAAGAAGGGGGTGGGGGAAGGGGAGGGGAGAGAGAAGGTGAGTTCCTATGAAATGGAAGTGTCTAGAAGATTATTTGAGGTCTTAGGAGATCAAGAATTTTTGTTCCAGACTCTGGCAATGTGTGCGTGAGGGAACCTCTGACTCTATCTGGCTGCTCCTGGTAGCAGGAAATCATGGCTAGCACAAAATCTCCTCCAGTTTGGCAAGGGAGTCAATGTTATGTCAACCACTCCTCTGGATCCAGGACTCCTCTCTGTTCTTTCCTCCATCAATCTCTTTCGATGACTTTTCATGTGTAAGCTGCTGTGATTGGATGATGAGTACTTTCTATGTGTAAGTGGCTATGATTGGATGATAAGGATGCTCCCTTAACTAGAACCAAGGACACTTTGAAAGAAACAGACACCAGGCAGTGCTATACAACATTTCATCAGGAATGAGACAGAAACTTTTATGGCTGCTGAATCCATTAAGGGCAGTGCTGGCCACTAGAAATACAACATAATCACGCATGTAGGTTGAATTATGGCTATGCTTTATTTAAGTTTAAAAAGATGAAATCAATTTTAATAATATATCTTAAACTTGTAAAAATTAAGATTCCAGATTCAGTATACACTCACACAAACATTATATATATAATATAATATATATATAATTTGTGTGTGTGATAATGTGTGTGTGTGTGTGTGTGTGTGTGTGTGTGAGTCTGTGTGTGTGTGTGCCAGTCATGGGCTTGAACTCAGGGCCTACATGTTTTCCCTAAGCTTTTTCACTCAAGGCTAGCACTCTACCATTTGAACCACAGCTCCACTTCTGGTTTTTGGTGGCTAAATTGGAGATAAGTCTCACTGACTTTCCTTCCCAGGCTGGCTTTGAACCACAGTCCCCAGCTCTCAGACTCCTGAGTAGCCAGGATTACTGGCATGAGCCACTGGTGTCTGACATAATATATACATACATATATATGTATATATGTGTGTGTGTGTGTGTGTGTGTGTATATATATATATATATATATATATAAAATACTAAATTTTCTGTGCAGTTTGCAGTTCAGAGACTCTACTTTTCTGTGAGTACTGGCCATGTTTCCAGATCTTACATCCCTGAAGAACTAAGAACTACTGTCCCTGGGTAGGGGAGGAGGGGGACCTGGGGCTGCTGGGATGGAAATGCATTTACTAAAGGAGTTTTACTGAGGCTAAGAGGAAAGGGGGGTGAAAAGGTAAGGAGGAGAGGGTCCTCTAGAGAAAAGACCCTCCGGAGAAGGAAGTGAGTGTGTGCAGACTGTGCACGTGGAATATAGAGCTTGCTAGGCTCAGGCACTGGTCCTGGGGAACTAGGGCACAGGTGGGGGACAGGGCAGAGAGCATGCACGGTGTGAGCCAAGGGGTCAGGAGGCAGAGCTTTAAGGAAACTTTTCGCAGTCATCTGCCCATGCTCCATGGCAGTGGGCTGGGAATGGGTGGGCAGTAAGGGGACATGGTCACATGAGCATTTTTAGACAATCTAGAAAGTGCAAAAGACTGGACTCCATGACAGGAATATCACATGAAATGAAATCAGCCAGGCTGTAAATTATGGTTTCTTGTAGGCAAACAGGTACCAAGATTCTAGAAAATGTAAATGATTAAAGCAAAATTATTCAATGACTGGATTGATCTGGTTTGAGCTTGTCCTAACAAGCTGAGACAGCCTGCCAGCATCCTAGTTTGAGTCTCTCTTCTTACAAAGCCATCAATATCATCATAGGAGCCCCCGCCACCCCCCAAATTACCCCTTAAAGCCCTACTTCCAAATTCCATCAATGCACGAGTTTAGGGATTGAGTTTCCATCACAAAAATACTTTGGGGACATTCCAACTCATCGTGGAGCGAGCAGGGGGAAGCTGTGGGGCCCATATCACCTCTGCTCTCAGTCCAGTCTTCTCAGAGGGATGACAGGACTCCCTGCAGAAAGTGCTTCCAGGTCATGGGCATGCCTGCCATCGGTAGCAGGTCAAGGGCCTGGTTACCAGCACTAATGCCCAGGTTGCAGAAGACCAAAGCCAAACTTGTTCCGGAAACTTGGGCTTTCCTGAATTTGGTCCCAGGACTCCCGGAATATTTGGGACAGTCCCTACCAGACATCTCCTTCTTAGTCCCTCTAGTCTGTCTTCCTTTCAACACCCTCTTTCTACTCCCTCTTACGATTTTCCTGAATAAAATACTCCAGTCCATCCCATCACTGGCTCTTGACTCAGGGAGCTTGGCCGAACCACTGTCTCTGACTAGCTCCCTTCTGGACTCTTGATGGTTTTCATTTCACAGATTGAAAGGCAAGAAAATATGTCAGCGAAACCTTGGTCACACGTTTGCTGCAAACACTTCCCCTAGTTTGTTATGTGTTTTGAGAATTCCACGCATGGTACATTTTGTTGTTGTTGTATTAAATTTTTGCAAAATTCCAATCCGTTTCCCCATGGGTATCTTCTCTGACCCCACCAAAATCTCACACAAATCCCTCCCTTCCATGGCACTGGGCCCAAGCTCTGTACCCATATTAGGGGGCTCCCAGTGGAACAGAATCCCCATCTTCCTGGAAGATGGCTTTGCAGTCCCCATGTTCATGCTCTCTTCCCGGGGGGGAGGGGGGGTGATATTAAAAGGCATCTTTTCCAAATTATTAGCATACTCTTTCCAGGTCTCCCCAGGTAGGGGATGGGGCTTGTGGGGAATTAATTTTCCCCAAAGTATTTTAATGACAATGCCCATGTTCATTCTGGAATGCGATAAATATTCATCTCTCCATCTAATTTGCTTACATTGCTTCACTTTTACAATATATGCATATTGGAATGCCCTCTCAGATGATTCTCTAATAAGAAATTTGCAACTCCTTTATTTTTCTCTAAATACATTTATTGTTTCAGTATTTGTCCAGCCATCATGTTAGCCCCAAGCAGAGAAACACACGCACCTGGCTGAGCTGTGTGTGCAGCGGCAGCAAGCCAGGCCTGGAAGGGTCCTGGAACTGGGCCAGGCCACATCAAGATAGGGCAGGCCCTGGAGGAGAACAGGTGAGCTCATCCCAGCAGTCTTCAATGAGGTGGCAGGTGTCCTTCAGCGGTCCAGGAAAGGTCTAGCCATAGAGAGCCCCAGCCCTTCAGAGGGCAAGTATCTGGCAGGGTAAAAGAACAGGCTCCATAGGCCAAGGGGCAGCCAGCAAGGTGAGGGGTAGGGACATTTCAGGATCCCACTGTCAAGAAGGATCCAGAACACTCTTCATATATATGCAGATGGCTAGTGTCAGAAGCAAAATGGAAAATATAAAGTGTGAAGAAGATGCGGAACCCATGAGCATTGCTGGTAGAAATGCAAAATAATGTAACCACTGTGGAAGACAGTCTGGTGATTCCTCAAAAGCGTTATGGGGATGGGAGGGTGGGGGGTGGGAGGGAGGGAGGAGTATAGTGGAGATGGAGGGAAGGGATGATAGGGGAAAAACAAAGGAGGAGACAACAATGCTTGATAAGAAATGTACTCATTACCTTGCTCATGTAACTGTAACCTCCTCTGTACAGTATTCTCACAATAAAAAAGAAAGAAAGAAAGAAAGAAAAGAAAAGAAAAGCGTTATACAGAGAGCCCGGGTGATCCATCAGCTCCCCTGCTCAGTGCTCCAAACAATTCAAAGCAAGGGTTTAAAGAGATTTGTCGACACCCATTGTTATGGGGGTGTCATTTACAGCAGGTGGATGTACCCCACATTTCCAGCAATTAGTGAATGGGTAGGCAAATGAGGGATGCACATCCAATGTTATATATTTGATTCACTCTATTTTTTTCTTTTTTTTCAGTCATGGGGCTTGAACTCTAGGCCTGGTCACTGTCCCTGAGCTCTTCAGCTCAAGAAAGTGCTCTACCACTTGAGCCACAGTGCCACTCCCAGTTTTCTGGTGGTTAATTGAAGATAAGAGTCTCCTGCCCAGGCTGGCTTTAAACCGGATCCTCAGTTCTCAGCCTCCTGAGTAGCTAGGATTATAGGTATATTTGAATCATTCTTAAAAGGAGAAGGAATTCTGACATGCTGGGCCATGCATGAGTCTCAAGGACATTGTGTGCTGATCACAAAAGGACAAAAATGGTCCCGTTCCATTCCTGTGTCATACCTAGAGAAGCCATCACACTCTGAAACAAAAGCATAATGGCATTTTCAAGTTTGGGAGCTTGAAGCCAATAGGGAGTATAGAGTTTGGTTTTATAAGATAAAGAGTTCTAGCTGGATGTAGCTCACGCCTGTAATCCTAGCTACTCAGGAGGCTGAGATCTGAGGATTGAGGTTCAAAGCCACCCAGGCAGACAAATCCATGAGACCCTTATCTGAATTAACCAACCAAAAGCCAGCAGTGGATACATGACTCAAGATGTAGAATACCAGCTTTAAGTGGAAAAGCTAAGCAAGACCATAAGGCCCTGCATTCAAGCTCTAGTACTGGTATAAATAAATATATAAATAAACCAACGAATAAATGATAAAGAGTGCTGGCAACCCAAGGTTGTGGTAATTGCACAATGTTTGAATTTATTTGTTGTCACTGAACTGTATTTGTTTTTTAACATAACAATGAATTTTAAAAAGAATCCAAGCCAAGCACTGGTGGCTCTAGCTTGTAATCCAAGCAACTCAGGAGACTGAGATCTAAGGATTGGGGTTCGAAGTCAGCCTGGCCAGTAAAGTCTCTGAGACTTTAGCCACCAAAAAAGTTATAAGTAGACCAGTAGCTCAAGTACTAGAGTGCTAGCCATGAGCACAAAAGCTCAGAGACATTGCCCAGGTCTTGAGTTCAAGCTGCAGTTTTCTCTCTCTCTCTCTCTCTCTCTCTCTCTCTCTCTCTCTCTCTCTCTCTCTCTCTCTCTCTCTCTCTCTCTCTCTCTCTCTCTCACACACACACACACACACACACACACACACACACACACACACACACTATTATCCATTCTAATTGTACCTTCCTAAAAACAAAAACAAAATTTAAAGCTATGGGAAAGAAAGGTAAATACAGACCTGTCACTGCTCAGGTCTTGCAAATCTACTCCTGGAAATGCTCTTGCACACCAGGCAGCTGGGGAGGAAAGTATCCTGTCCTCCCCTTGAATTAATATTTAAAGGTAAGCCACAGAGGAGGAATCTATGACCTTAAAAATAAAAAAGAACTGGGGCTGGGAAGGTGGCTCAGTGGTAGAGCACTTGCCTTGCATGCTCGAGGCCCTGGGTTCGATTCCTCAGCACCACATAAGAAAAAAGCCGGAAGTGGCGCTGTGGCTCAAGTGGTAGAGTGCTAGTCTTGAGCTGAAGAGCTGAGGGACAAGGCCCAGGCCCAGAGTTCAGAGTTCAGGCCCCACGACCAGACCCAAGAAAAAAAAAAGAGAGAGAGAGAGAAAAAAAAAAAGAAAAAAAGAACTATCTTATCCTCAATTAGAAGAAAGCAAAAATGTAGAAGACATTCCAGAAAGTGCTCTGTACATGATAATTAAGTATGGTTGGGGCTCTATATGTCATTGAAATGAAGTCTCCAAGGTGAAAGTAACTAAATTTTTGGCTCTATTTATCTATTTCTGTGTTTTAATTTCTTTTAGGAAGGTAGATAGGTCATTGCTGCGGCTGGGAGCGTTTTATTTATTGCTTCCCAAACTATTTCTTTGGATTACAGCTTTCCATTCAATGAAACTTCATCAAACTTCACAATACTACTCTATAATAGTATCTGTGCATGTGTGTGTGTGTGTGTGTGTGTGTGTGTGTGTGTACGCATGTGCACGTGCATATGCATGCCAGAACCAGGGCTTGAACTAGGACCTCACACTCTTCCTTACCTTTTTCACTCAAGGCTGGTGCTCTACCACTTAAGTCACACCTCCACTTCTAGCTCATTGCTGATTAACTAGATATAAGTCTCTCTCAAATTTGCCTGCCTAGGCTGGCTTTGTACCTTAATCCTCAGATCTCAGCCTTTTGAGTAGCTAAGATTACAGAATTGAGTCACTGGCACCTGGTAATGGTTATACTTTTATGTATGTGCCAAGAGAGTCTAGTTTGTAAAAGTTTGTAAAGTATCAGCATTCACTTTGCTGAGTCTAAGCCAAGCAGAAGCAGAGCACATCTTTTGTTGCTTGTCTGAGATAATTTTCAGATACAAGAAACGATTTGCAGCAGCAAACAACCTAGCCAGTAGGGCAGGGGGATGGGGCAGGGAGGCTTGAAGACCAGATGGAGTAGCAAGCCTCATTTGCACCTAGCTGTGGGACCTTGACTAAGAGACCATGGGTCCCTGGTGTTCAGTGGCCCCTTTTGTGACAAACATATTTGACCACTTGCTAGTTCACTGGGCTCCTCTTTCTAAAAACACCTGATCAGGTCCTTTATCTCTCTGGTCTTAAAAAATGAGTCCAGCCTGGCACTGGTTGCTCATGCCTGTAATCCTAGCTACCCAGGAGGCTGAATTCTGAGTAGCAAGGTTCAAAGCTAGCCCAGGCAGGAAAGTCTATGGGACTCTTATCCCCAATTATCCATCAGAAAAAAGAAAACAAAGATGAGCTGTGGCTCAGGTTGTAAAGCACTAGCCTTGAGCAGAAAAGATCAGGGACAGTGTCCAGGCCCTGTGTTCGGGCCTCAAGACTGACACAAAGAAAAGAAAGAAAGAAATAGAGAGAAAGGAGGGAAGGAGGGAAGGAAGAAGGAAAGAAGGAAGGAAGGAAAGAAGGAAGGAAGGAAGAGAGGGAGGGAGGGAAGGAAGGAAGGAGGGAGGGAGGAAAAGCAAAAAGAGGATAAATGAAGGAAAAACTATGGCCCTCATGATAGTTGTTATCTCCTAGGTTTTCTCAGTGCCTTGAACCCCATCTGTCTCCCAGTTCCCACAGCTCCCAGGCTAGCAAACCAGACTTAGCTCCGCTAACAGAACATTCCTTACTGGGGAACAGGGGCTGGCCCTTTGCAAAGCCAAAATGGTTCTGCTATCAGTGATCCCATCAAATGGCCCAAGCATCAGGTTTAAAAGAAAGATAGTGGCAAGCCAGGCACCTGTGGCTCACACCTATAGTCCTAGATACTCAGGAGGTTGAGATCTGTGGATCAGTGTTTGAAGCCAGCCAAGGACAGAAAAGTGAAAACTCATATTCAATCATCCACCAAAAAGCCAGAAGTGGAGCTATGGCTCAAGTGGTAAAGCATCAGCCTTGAGTGGAAATGCTAACGGACGATGCCCAGGCCCTGAGTTCAAGCCACCAAAAGAAAGATATTGTTTAACAAAAGTCAAGTGAGATTCCACTCCATGTTTCATCATTATAACACACTTTTGAATGTCACATTTCTGATTGTTTTTGACAGGGAATGAACTTTCCCCCTCCCCCAAATGTTTCCTGTGGTTTGCTGAACGTATTGCATAGTTTTAAACAAGCTGGTCAGCAGCTTTGAGATTTTGGTACAATTTCTCCTATTGCAATCCTTCCCAAGAATTTCAAATAAATCACCAAACCTCCTACGATACGATAACAGTTTCTCAACCCTCCAGATGGCAGAAGGTGCTATAATTCTAAAACATGTTCTCTCCCCTCTTCCCTCTGCTCTCAAGTTACTATGGTCTGGGTTTGGAGAACGAGTGACATTTTTCTTGGTGGTCCTTCGAGAAGGCTTGGGAGGTTAGTCCTAGGTTTTGTGGCTTCTAGAAATGACTTGATGGGAATGAGATTCAATACATGTGGAGCTGAGTTCAATGCAGAGGGACCACAAGGCGCCAGCCCCACTGCTCCTCCTGGCTCTCGGGTAGCACATGGGACAAGAAGAGCTGCAAGACCAGCGTGTCCACCATCTCATGCGCCCAAAGCTTAGATCACACGAGGAGGATGGACGTACAGGTCCAGCCTAACAACAAGCACCAAGAGTTGATTAGCCTAGTCCTGGAATCCACTTCTGGTACTGTAGAGTCCAGCAGAGCAACTATACCTTACAACATTTTATATTA
The DNA here is from genome assembly GCF_024711535.1 of Dipodomys merriami. Taxonomy (NCBI): domain Eukaryota; kingdom Metazoa; phylum Chordata; class Mammalia; order Rodentia; family Heteromyidae; genus Dipodomys; species Dipodomys merriami. Next base: position 16,436,517 of record NW_027202715.1, on the reverse strand, counting down.
CAAAATAACTAGAAGATAGAAGATTTCCTACCCTGTAGAAATGATAAATATTTAAAGAGATGGGAATGTATTAATTTTACCTTGATTTTATCAATACACTTTATATACAAACATGTATAGCACAATTCAAATATTTTATATATTTATATATAAATATTTTTATAAGTTAGAATATATTATACATTTATATGTTACATTTATATTGTAATATTTCAATATATTATATGTATATTTCAACATATTATACATATTATGTAAAATATATATAATATTATTATACATATGATATATATTACATATTATATATAATATACCACATATGGTATTTACTGTATATGCATTATGCCTAAATCTATATATAAATTATATGTTACATATGAGGTATATATTATTTTATGTATTATACATAACATATAATGTATCACATATATGTTAAATATATGTAATATATTTGAATAATACTATATAATATATTGATATACAATATAATGCATAATATATAATATACATTTAAATTGTTAGATTATACTCTAATAAACATGAACAAATACTATATGTCCATTAACTTCTTTTTAATAAACAAGCTTTGAAAACAGAAACATAGGATGGTAGACATAGGAGGATTACAGTTCCAGACTAACAGGACACAGTCAGTGGAAAAGCTTATCTGAAAAACAAACACAAGTGTCTGGAGCCAGGCTCCCAGACTCCCAGGCACCAGTGGCTCACGCCTATAATCCCAGCTATGGAGGAAACTGAGATGCAAGGATCAAGGACTTGTCCTGACAAGAAACTGCTGGACAGAGTGAGGCCTCCAGTCACTTGGAGAACTGATGTCCTATGTTACCATAGCAATGCGTGCATCCAAGAGCTAGATGAACAGTGAGAAAGGAGGGAGTCTGGAGTCCATGTACCAACACACGGGACAGGACATGCCTCCTCCTCCACACCTGTGGGCTCTGGAGGAGAAAGGATGAGCCATTCTGGATGAGCTGAGCAGAGAGGTGCTGAGCGGGTGCTGACCTCACAAACCCTTGCTCTCTTCTTGGCTTCTGGGGCAGAGCAGAGCCGGAGGTGCTGGTTTCTTGCTTCTGTGATATTTGGACATTCTTCTTCATTCAAGTAGAAACCATCACTGGGAATTTCTTTTTGTGGTACCAGAATTTAAACTTAGAACCTCACAATTGCTGGACTTTCTTGTTTTTCTGGTAGTTTACTATTTGAACTGCACCTCTAGCCAGGCTTTTGCTAGTTATTGGGGGGGGGGGGGGTTGGTTATGGTGGTGTTGCACTGGTTGTTTTGTTGATTTTTTTCTTGAGGGACCAAGACTTGAATTCAAAGTCTGATGCTTTTGCTCAGAGGCTGATGTTCTACCACCTGAGTCGAACCTCTCGCCACTTGCTGGTTGTTTTAGAGATGGAGTCTTGTGGATTTTTTTTGCCTGGGCTGGCTTCAAACTGTGATCCTGAAGATCTGAGCCTTCTGGGTAGTTAGGATTACAAGTGTGAACCACTGGCACTCTGATAGACACTGGGACTTTCTAATTCAGCAAAGACAGAGGGAGAATTGCTTCATCTCCCTTCCCATTAGCCCTCATGGTCCAAACAGGAAATTCCTGGGCTACAGAAGACACTCAGCTTCTCAAAGGACACAGAGCGGCCACACGGAGTTGGGATTATCTGCCAAGATGTCAACAGCTCCACAGCATCACAGGGTCACAACGCAGATCAACAGCCACAGTCTGTCTTTCTGCAGAAGATCCCAGGGCCAGATTAAAGACCAAAGAGGCAAAAACATCAGTGCTGGAGAAATTTTTAGGATGGCAGTTTCCTTCCTGAGGTCGTGGGGTCAAAACCACACTGAATAGGGAAAGCCATCTTGGCCTTGCCCAAGCACAAAAATCACTTCAGGCCATTGAGTGAGACGAAAGCATTTGAGAGGTCACCTAGCACCAGGATCTGCCCTCGCCCTGAGCACTTCTCCTGAAAAGTCACCAGGAGAGCAGCCCTTCCGGCCCTCTCTGTGCCCAGGCCCTGAAATGTCATCTGGGCTGGAACATGAAGGGACCCCAAGCCAGCTGTGGCCAGGTGCTGCTGCTGTGTGCTTGAGCTTGTAACGCCAACAGCCCCAAGCCTTAGGTCCAACATGAGAGGAGTTGGCAGCCTGTGGATGGGCCTGATCAGGGTCCACTGCCAAACAGAACTTCCAAGGCTTGGGCTGGGAAGGTGGCTCAGTGGTAGAGCGCTTGCCTTGCATGCATGAGGCCCTGGGTATGATTCCTCAGCACCACATAAGCAAAAAGAAAAAAGCCGGAAGTGGCGCTGTGGTTCAAGTGGTAGAGCGCTAGCCTTGAGCTGAAGAGCTAAGGGACAGCGCCCAGGCCCAGAGTTCAGGCCCCACGACCGGACCCAAAAATAAATTAAGAAAAAAGAAAAAGAAAAAAAGAAAAAAAAGAACTTCCAGGGCTAAGGAATATTTCCTCCAGACACTGAGCCTTACACCATCATTAATCACTCAGTATCAACCATTCAGTCTGAGGAAGGTGATTCACCACCTGATACCACAGCCCAAAGCCTGCATGGCAGGGCAAGCTGACGGGAAGATAACAGGTGTCAGTGGGGGCAGAAACGCCCAGTGGGCTCTGAGACACATCAAGATGGAAGCCGATGCTGATCACTGAGGGAGAAGCGGCCTCCCTCTCCTCGGCTGCCTTCATGATACATGGCCCAGGCTGCCTTGGGCCCAACCAGAGACTCACAGTCCTGAGAATCCACAGCCCAGCTCAGCCCTGGTGACACAATATGAACCCAGTCTCCAGGATTAGGACACAGCTCACTGGGTGATGGTTTCTCCTAAGAAGACACAGGCCAGGAGCTCTGGGAATTCAAGATAGGGGGGATCAGAAGGACTCTATGGAAGTGGTAGCATCCCAATGTGCTTTTTGGAACTAAGAGAGAGATCTAGACACAGAGTCAGACAGAAGAGATTTCTGGAAGAGGGGAATGTGGAGACAAAGGCAAGGCAGAAGACTAAGACAAGAAAGCACAGTGGGTGACATGCCAGTAAGGAGCTTTATACAGAATTCACAGTGCATGGAGGAAACAGCGGAGCCTCCAGCCTCTTCCCGCAGGGCAGAAAGCCAAACATAAGGGAGGCTTTGCAGGTTATGGGTTTCCCACTCCTCGGTGTGGAATACAAGGCCCTGTATGTTGGACCCACAGCATCCTTTTTGAGATTAGGTTTCAAGTGGCCCATTTAGGTCTTGAGCTCCCTGTGACATTTTCTTTTCTCCAACTTTATACTACACAAAACAAAAACCCAAACAGATGAAGTTGGTTCTCCTTTTGTGATTCATTGATTGTAACTGTCTTAAATCTTGAAGGGATCTTCTATTTACTAGAGTTCTAGTGAATGTTTCTCTCTCTTTCTTTCCTCCCTTCCCTCTTTCTCCCTCTCCATTTCTCTCCCTCCCTCGCTCCCTCCCCCTTTCTCTCTCCACAGCTCCATTTCCAGCTTTATGAATACTTTTTTGCAGATAAAAGTATCATGGGCTTTTCTGCTTAGACTGGCTTCAAACTGTGATCCTCAGATCTCAGCCTTCTGAGTAGCTAGGATTACAGACAGGAGCCACCAGCACCATCAACCTCTCTCTCTTTTTTTCTGTCTTTCTTCCTCTTGTTACCTCCCTCCTTTCAGCCAGCCCTAAATTTTTCTTCTCTTTTTTTTTTTTTTTTGCTTTTTACACTACAGTGTGTATAATTTAAAAAATAATAAAGGATGTTGTAATAAAAAAAAAAGCAGCAGCTAACATAGAGTTAAACAATGACTAAAAAATACTACCTTCTGAATTTGGGTTCCTTAGTGCTATCAGCAGGCTCCCTTAGTTTATCTGGTGATCTCATCAAGGAGTCAAATTGTGTTCCTTAAAATATCATGTGTAATTTCCACATTGCCAGGTCATCTTCCCAGCTGTTATTTGCAGCAAGCACGTGGTTCTCAGAGAGTGGAGTGCAGCCCATAAGGAGGAGCAGTGGCCAGGGCCTCCAGTCTATTGGACAGCTCTGAAGAACTGCTTTAATTGATTATCATCTTTCTTTCTGGTCAGAGAACCCGCTTTATGATCTTCATGGGCAGGTATGAGAAGCATTCCCTTGGCCTCTGGTCACCACTTGTCCATGCTCTGAGTGACCCGAGGAGCAGTCCCAGAGGGTTGCCATGCCTGGACCAACCTGGATTTTTTCTGATCTCATTTTTCCTGTCTACCAAAAGCATGTGGCATCTCCAGCTTCCTTCCATCCCCGCTCAGAGCAGCTCCCCAGGACCTGCAAGTTGGAGAACAGATGCCCGAGTTCCTCATCAAGGAAAGTCTTGAAGGACAGTCCTAACAACAGAAGGAAAAATATTTTATGCTATCATATCTGTACCTCCAAGCCCAAATAAAAATCTATATGCCCTTTTTATGTGAAATGTGGAGAAAAAATAACGACACATAAAGAGAGTACAATGGCTCACATAAACCCAACTCCATAAATAATAATATTAAATACAGTGGATTAAATAATGCAATCAATAGGCAGAGACTGTCAGATTGGATAAGAAAACAAGATCCAACAATATGTTGTCTACAAGTGACAGACTTTAGATTCAAAATAAAAATTGAAAGCAAAAGGATGGGACACCTCCTCATGTCTGACAATGATGTCAGACAAAATAATTTTTTTAATATTTTCACAGATTAATAGGACACTTCTTTTCATGATAAGGGGTCAATTCATAAACACACAATGAGTCTAAATATGTATGTTCCTACTACAAATATAGCCTCTGAAGCACATAAAACAAAATGTACAGAAATGGAGAGATAAAACAGTCAACCAAAGTAGTTGAAGACATCAACACCCCACTCATTCCTAGAACAACTAAGGCTTGACAATCCTCTGAAACGCAGAATCACCATGAGTGAAGATAACCTTTCCAAGACCTTAAGACAGGGATGGCCAACTTCTGGGAATGCTGTGGAAGAAGGTGGTGCCAGGGAGTTGGGGAGCTGCCTGGAGCTGATCTAGAGGTATGTATCAGAAGACAAGACTGCATCATTCAGACTTTCTTCAGTGATCCCTAGAATGACTCACGAAGGAAAGGAATCCCTAGGCTGCAGAGTGGGTTTCCACTCGAGGCATGCCACATCCATCCCTTCTCACCTGTATATTATGGGGCAGACTGCAGAGGGTGGGGCTGTTCCTTTCCAGATGTGGCCTGGCTCCTGTGCCAGATGTTTCCTGTGGGATTCACCTAGAGAAAGGACCAGGTGGAGGGGGAGGCTAAACATTTCTCTGTCACACTTGCCCCATGTCTCTAGCTTCCTTTAGTGTCAATGTACCCTGGTCTGTGGTCTTTCCTACACTGTGTAGGAAAGGTCCTCTGTGCTGAATATTTACAGTGGTCTCTCACTCTCTCCCTAGTTAGACCTTAGGTCATTGGTAGGATTTTACTCCGTGTGTGTGTGTGTGTGTGTGTGTGTGTGTGTGTGTGTGTATATGTGTGTGTGGGTGGGTGTGGGTGTGGGTATGTGCACACACTGGTCCTAGGGTTTGAATCAGAGCCTGGGCACTGTTTCTGAGTGTTTTGCTCAAGGCTAGTGCTCTATCACTTGAGTCACACCTCTGCTTCCAGCTTTTTTGTTGATTAACTGGAGATAAAAAGTCTCATGGACTTTCCTGCCTGGGCTGGCTTTGAATCATGTTGCTCAGATCTCAGCCTAAGTAGCTAGATTTACAGGCGTGAACCATCAGCACCAGCGGGATTTTACTTTTAAACTATGAAAAGTAATCAAACTAATCTTTGTTGAGTTTCTGTTACTGGACTTTGAGCCAAGACACAAAAAAATAAAGCAGCCAGACATGGACTTGAACTCCTAAACACCTGGCCTTATTCCTCTTTTCCCCATACGGAATCTAGCACAAGTATCTGAGCATGGTTGTTACTGGAAGGTTACTGAGACAGCCTGTGCCATGTGCCAATTTTGTGCCCATCCCTGGGTTACTCACAGGGTGCTGTGCCCATTGCCTGGCCTGTTCACCCAGCAGAGGTGCATTGTGGGCTCTTTACTGCCCCCTGCTGCCAGCTCACATCGTTCTGCCTAGCTGCCTCCCCAACCTCCTGCACAGACCTGAAGAATGGAAGTGGGTGAGGTTGGGGCATTTATTTTGGATCAGTCTTAGATCCCTAAAGCACAGCAGCATGCGGGAAAGCCTGCGAGTCGCTGAGGGGCTGACTGGGGTCACCAAGGCTCTGGAGGAGCAAGGCATCTCACCTGGACGAGACTACATGGCTGCGCTGCTCGAGTCAGCCGCTGCCTGACCTCCAGGAGGAGTCACGGGATGCCTCACAGGGCACTGAGTTTGTCCAGTGTGACTAACGACTTGAGACACTTGAGAATGTCTCCGTATTGTTTACACTAAAAGGAGATGTATTTTGATTTCATAACAGAGCCGACATTTGACTGTAGAGTCCCTGGTGACGTTCCTGAATTAGTCCTTGGAGGCCACTTGCCTTGACAGTTCGCTATTTATCTTCTTTCAGATGACAATGTGGTGTGTTTTTTTTTTACTTTAAATCTTAAAACCCATAAATACCTCAACGCCTCACATTGCACCTTCCCCACACACAGGGCCAACTTGTCTAGGACTTTTTGTTTGGCAGCTCAGTGGGAGGGTGCAGCCCAAGTGGCCCTGCTATGGCCCAACTCCTCTTGGACCAATTTTCCCTGAGTCAACAATTTGCTCTTATTAACTGGTAATATTGACTCTACTTCACATTCTGGCTTTTGGCTGTGGAGCCATTGATACTTCAAATACTCTGATATAGAGAAGTCACTTTGTCCCTGGAGGAGAAGAAATAGGCTGATAGGTAGATTTTCTCCATTACTGTGAAAGAAAGCCAGGCTTTCAGATTCCCAGATTTTGACTGGAAAAACTCAGAGTGTTGGAACAAGGTGGAAGCTACCATGGTGATTTTCAGAATTGGAGCTGATTTTGTTTCCAATCTAAACAATCCATTGTACTTGTGTGTGTGTGTGTGTGTGTGTGTGTGTGTGTGTGTGTGTGCATGCAGGCACACACACGCACGCGTGCACACACACACACACACACACACACACACAGCATGAACTCAGTGCATGGGTACCATCCCTGAGCTTTTGTGCTCAAAGCTAGTGCTCTATCACTTAAGCCACAGCTCTACTTTTTGCTGCTTAATTGGAGATTGAGTCTCACAGACTTTATGGTCTAGGCTGGCTTTGAATTTCAGTCCTCAGATCTCAGCCTCCTGCGTAGCTAGGATTAAAGGTATGATCCACCAGTGTCAAACATCGATTGTACTTTTTAAATTGCTCTCAGGTTTAAAATTACTAATAAAAATGACAGACCCAGTAAGCCTGAAGTACATGACTGATTCATTAAGTCTCAGGGGTGTCTCCAAGAATAATGCAAACAATTTGGGTTTTAGTGGGGGGAGTCTGCAAAACAGACCCATTGCTTTTAGTTTTTCCATTCAATAAATTCACCAATCTAGACATAGTGAGGACAAGGACAGTTTAAATCAACTTAAATTCCACAAGAAAGTATTTTGAACATGCTAAACATTTCTAAGCACACACTAACTCAAACCAGGTTAGGAGCAGATTTCCTTTGCTAGACAAGAAGGTCTGTACTGATGATTTGTAGCTAGTCTTGGGGTTTAGAGACGTGACTTGGGCTCCCACTTGGGTCTCTAGCAGAAGGAAATGGGAGGGCTTACCTCTGGACCTGATGTCTTCATTGATTGGGATACATGGGAAGGTCAGTCCAGGTGAAGAAAGTGACACTGGGAAAAGCCACAAAGGCCAAAACATGGGTGTCAGAGGAGAGCAGATAACTGACTTAACCAACAGAGAGCCAAAGGTAACACGCCACAAGGGAATAGACCTCTCCTGATGATCAGCTGATGATGATCCACTAGGAACACCCCAGAAAAGACCTACACAGGAAGGTAGCTAGGAACTGCATCCTGAAGTCAGTCTCAGAGCTCACTAAGTAAGTACTGGGGGAACCTGGTGCACATCCAGAAGAACATGGCAGAGGAAGTACAGCCAGGAGCCCAGCGTTCCCATGCTGAGCCCTACAAGTGGTTTTGAGATGAGACACTGTGTAAGCGGGGTTAGGGCTGTGTACCCTGTCACATGGTTTCAGTCACTGACTCACCACGCAGTGATGAGTTCACATACAGCAGGGCCCCCCACAATTGCAGCAGAGCTAAAGTTCCTGCTAGCAAATGCCACCCACAACTCATGTTGTGGTGCTGTTGGGAAAAAAGGCCCCTCCCACCTCCACAACTACCTCCCCTCCCCCTTCGGCCTCCCCCCCACCAAAGTTGTAAAAATTCGTTTTCAACATAGTGTCTTGTACATCTCATTGTTACAATGGGTCAAGCTGTATCTGTATTTAAGCATTTTGTTTTTTCCCTTCCCCTCCCTGAATTAGAGAAGTATATATATGAGATGCAGGGCACCAACATCAAATACAGTGAAAATTGGGGTTACACTGTTGGGGAGGAACATACAAAGAAACAAAAAAAATCACCGGTACATTATAAATACCTTAGAAACAATAGCAAGAAAGAAAAAAAAGATATTTGAGTCCCTATCTTGGGGTTCATTTCACTTAACATCATCTTATATGGTCATATGTACATAGCTTTTGGCCTTTTCTGCTTGAAGGGATGATAGGGGGAAAACAAGGGAGGAGTCAACAATGCTTAATAGGAAATGTACTCATTACTTTGCTCATGTAACTGTAACTTCTCTGTACAGTATTTTTACAAAAAAAAACATACAAAATCACATATCACAATCACATATCTATAACATATCTTAAAGTAATATAAAATTACATTGTAAAGTCAAATGTTCTAATTAAATATTCTAATAAATGATAATAAATAATAAAAATGTACCCCCCAAATGTTTTCTAAAAAGGGCCCCAGCAGTCCCGTTGTGTAAAAGTGCAAACTGTAGCTGGGTACTAGTGGCTCATGCCTATCATCCTAGTGAATTAGGAGGCTGAGATCTGAGGATTGCAGTTTGAAGGTAGCCTGGGCAGGAAAGTCCATAAGACTCTTACCTCCAATTAACTACCAAAAAGCCAGAAGTGGCGCTGTGGCTCAAGTGGTAGATAATTGTTCAAGTGGTAGATATTGCTCAAGCAATAAAACTCAGAGATAGTGCCCAGACACTGAGTTCAAGCCCCAGGACCAGCACCAAAAAAAAAAAAAAACCAAAAAGTGCAACATGTACAACTATGCACAGCACATAACACATGTAGTACACAACTGAATTACTAGACTACAAGCTTCCCATGCATGCTGTCCTTTCTCTGTGACAGTCACACCCTGATCCATGCTCCCCTATCACTCCTTAACTCTTTCCTTCCTTCCACATTTTTACCCTATTGATTTTTTAAATAAATTTTATTTTTATTGTTATTATAAAGGTGATGTACAGAAGTTAGTTACATAAGTTAGATAACAAGTACATTTCTTTTCAGACAATGTCACCCCTTCCCTCAGCCTCTCTGTTTTTCCCTCCCATCCCTTAAACATTTTTAATATGCTATCATTATATCATTTACATACACGTGCATGAAGTCCTTGTATAATAGTCAGCCCACTTCACCCGCACCTTCTGCCCTCCAACTTCCCACTGGGTCTCATTTGGCACTCCCATCATTCAGTTAGTTTTGGTCTACATTCCAAGTATGAGAGAGAATGTTTGTCTTGCTCACTCTGGGTTATTTTGCTTAACATGATATCCAGTTCCATCCACTTTCCTAAAATGTCATAATTCCATTCTGTGTATGTGTATGTGTGTGAGAGAGGGAGAGAGAGAAAGAGAGAGAGAGGAAGAGAGAGAGGGAGAGAGAGAGAGAGAGAGAGAGAGAGAGAGAGAGAGAGAGAGAGAGAGAGATCTAGGGCTTGAACTGAAGTCTTGCTGTCCCTGAGCTTTTTTCACTCAAGGTTAGTGCTCTAGCATTCAAGACTCAGCTCTACTTCTGGTTCTTTTGGTAGTTTGTTGGAGAGAAGAGTCTTATGGATTTTTCTACCTGGACCGCCTTTGAACCTTGATCCTCAGACCTCAGCCTCCTGAGTAGCTTAGGATTACAGACAGGAGCCACTGGCATCTGGCATTATTCCATTCTTTTTTATGGGAGAGAGAGACAGACAGACAGACTGATGACATTATCTTTGTTATTTGTTGAGAACCTAGGCAAATGACATAGCTTGCCTATTATGAATAGTGTTGCCATAAGCATGGGTGTGCAGGAATTTCTATTGTATTGTGACTTATATTCCTTAGGAATGTAACTGAACAGAAAAACTACCTAACCAGCTTAAAGGCAGTGCCAGGATAGTGCTAGGGAAGACTGGATGTGGAAAGTCAAGTCAATTATCCAGGTGTGCTTTGTGACTGCTGTGCCTTTGACTCCACTCGCTTCTAGATCTCTGTGTACGTGTGCATGCACGCATGCATGTGATGCTCACGCGTGCACTGTGAGGTGCGAGTTGTATACAACTGCTCAGTTTTCCATTTTCTCCAGATTGAGATTACAAAGCTACAAGGCTCAAAATGTGGGCTGGGACATGGCGATGTGCTCACCCAGATGCCGAAGTCTCCCTGGACTCGGATGGCTGTAAAGGCAACCACTTCCGGTGCATGACCTTGAGTCAGGCTAACCCCCATCAATACGTAGCTTCATCTTCATAAATCGCCCTCCCCACACACACAGGACAATATTTGTGTGCCTTCATGGTGTGTTTGTCTCTCATAAATCAACTGCTGGCCTATTTAATTATCCCTGAGTAACTTTACACAACCAACGTTTTTAATGAGGCAGAGAAGGCATAGGGGCAGCACACGGGGCTGCCTGGCTCCAGTGTGGGTCACTCTGTATATTTTTCAAAGCCAGACGCTCCTGAGATAAGTCGCATATGACTCAGATCGGGAGGCAGGGCCAATGGCCTTTCCCATTGCGTGACGAGCGAGACCCTCGGCCACCAGCAGGCTGCGTTTTGTCAATGGCCTTGAAGTGTGTCAGTTAGTGTAAACACACATGATGAATGAGTGTTATGGTTATGTGAGGAATTTGGTCACCTTGGCTGGGGCTGAGAAAGCAACCAAGCTATGGATACCCGGAATGGAAGGTATCCACATCTACCTCAGGAGCCTGGGCCATCGATGTTTGAGCATCATTAACTTCAAGACTTTTTTCTTGAAATCCATAAATCTCTCCATCTGGTTTTTAGGTCAGTGGGATTGCTCTGAGAAGCAGTTCCTGGCCACCTCTATTCATGGGAAACATCTTTGTATCTTTACTCAAAGGTAGAGCATGCTTTGCTGGACCCACCTACCAGATAGTCCCTGGGAGAGAAGACTTGGGGTTTCTGCCCCATCACAGAAGCAGACTGGGGAGAGAGTACTCAGTGAGGCTGCAGGTGGAGAAAAACACATATATGGCAGTCTGGGCCATTTTTAGTGTCTGGGTTCAAGCAGGGCCACAGAAACCTTAAGGTCCTGTCATTAACACTTGTATTTGTCAGCTTTGACATTACTATAGCAAAATATCTGAGGCAACTAATTGATAAAGAGAAAGATTATTTGGGCTCATGGTTCAAGAGGTTTCAGTCCATAATCAGTGGTCCCATGGCTCTGGCCTCCAGCCAGGGCAGCACATGATTCTGGAAGCCTATTGTAGAGCAAACTGCTCACCTCATGTCCAGAAAGCAAAAGAGACAAGAAAGGAAGGGAGGCCTGCAATCCCCTTCAAGGCCATGGCATCCAATGACCTAAAGGCCTTCAGTGAGACTCCACCCCCTGAAGGTACCCAGCCCCTCCAGTGGCATCACCCTGAGAACCAAGCCCTTATTCCACCAACCCCCAGGGAAAGCTCAGTGTGCAAAGGACAACCTAGAAACCAATGCATCTGCCCTGAACAACACACCCAAGTGTAGCCTGCCCTCAGCAGAGCTCCATTGGACCGATCCCCTCCAGACCTGTCCCAGAGCCCAGGTGCGCTGCATGTAGGATACCAACAGCCCCTGTCCTCCAAGTGAAGAACCTGAGATCCCCAGCCTGCAGAACCTGTCTCCTTCTGTCTCAGAACAGACTCCAAAATCAAATATGCTCCATCAGGCTCACAGCTAGGCAACCTACGCTGTGCTACACAACCTATGCTGCGCCAGACACCCACTCACCACCCCCACTGAGTCCCAGAACTCCCCGGGTATCCCCCACCCCATTTCCTTCCTCACACAGGAACTGGGCGCTCCCATCCATCCCAGCAGTTACTGATTATGTCACATCTGTTCACACATGGCCCCAGGATACTGGGACAAGTTAGAAGTCTACACAGGAATCCAGGAAGTTGTTATTTGGATCTTGAAGGCTCGTTTTCGTGCCAATCTAAGTAACCTTTGTAGCCCCTGTAATATGTTAACGTTTAGGGTAAGAGTTTATGAACTGCTCACATCCATTTTTAGTAAGGCCCATTACCGCCAAATATACAGTCAAGGTCCCAATTAAAGCTTCTCGTTAGAGAGGGAAAATTATTTGCCAAGCCAAAAGAGGGGAAGGGGAAAAGGGACAATTTTTCATCCCTTTGAAGTTTATCTGCCTAAAAGCAGCGCAGGACTCATTCCATGTTTCAGAGCTCTGACTATAAAGTAAGAATGTTCTGGAAGCCCAGGCTGGACAGTGCCTTTTCCCCAAGGGATGTCAGCACCTCTCACAAGTTGGTGTTCACACATATGCATACACACGTGCAGACATGTTGGCACTCTAGTATCCTACTAGCTTCTACAGGCCAGGTATGTGGCAAGTTTTCAGGAACAATGAGCACCCCAATTTCAGTTTTGGAGGCTCTTAGAGGGCAAGCTTCTTAGCAGTCATTTCAACTAGGTTTTTGAGTTCTTCAAAAGGACACAAACACCCCAGGCCAAGTTATACAGACTAGCAAAGACAGCTGGACACTAGGGCTCATGCCTGTAATCCTAGCTACTCAAGAGGCTGAGATCTGAAGCTCTCAAGCCAGCCCAGGCAGGAAAGTCCATGAGACTCTTGTCTCTAATTAACCACCAAAAAGCCAGAAGTGGAGGTGTGGCTCAAGTAGTAGAGAACCAGCCTTGAAAGGAGAAACAACAGAGACAGCAAGGCCCTAAGTTCATGGTCTAGTGCTGGCACACAAAATAAATAAATAAATGCATTCATAAATACATAACTAAAATTTAAAGGTAAAGCCGTCCTCCTCTTGGGACCTGGGTTGAAGAATAATCTGATGAAGTCCTGAGAAGAAGGGAGAGGAATGAAGGAGGAAGGAGTGAGGCCAACTGTCAAGAATGCCAACCACCAGGGCATCTTGATTTCTGAAGGTGTAGGTGGGCAGAGGGTATGAAGAAAGTTAAAGAATATAAAAGTGGCAGCAGATGCCTCATGCTGGCTTTAAGTGTTGGGTGTAAGGTAGACTAGCAAGAGGCAAAATAGGGCAAAGAAGCAAAGCTGGGCTAAGGCCGAAGTTCAGGAGAAAGGTTGGGGGGAGGTAGAGAGAATGGCGTCCAGCACCTCCACATCCAAAGGACTATGTGGGAACTCAGATCGCTCTCAGGATCCTGGGCCTGGGAGCTGGGAGGGCAGCGACCCCACTGGGAGGCTGTAGAATTCCCAGTGAGGAGACTGTTTCTTTGGTGTGAGGAGCGACAGACTGGATGGCTGTGGATGCTGAGGCTAATTGAGTTTGACTACCCTGACAGATGTAGAGTCTCCCAGAGGGGTAGGGCTGAAGATGTCATCAGCTTGGAGACAGAGGATGGAACTCAGGACCCCGGACTGAAGGTTAAGGACTCCTTGCTGAGGGGAGGGGGGAGGGGGACAAAGATCACCCAGCTTCTCCAGCTGCCCTGCAAGGGGGTGTGTTTCTGATCACGGGATTAGAATAGAAAGGGGGGGAAAGCCAGGATCTTACAGGGTTCATGGCCTCCATAAAGTGTGACCTGAGCTAGAGGAGAGAGGGTCCAGCCTAAGTGCAGCTGCAGGGTGGGAGGTCCAAGGTGGCCCTGAGCAATGCCAGGACCTGAATTCAGGACCCCAAAATGTCAGGGCCTCGGAAGTCAGGACCCCAAATATGAAGGCCTGAGAAGCCAGAGCCCCAGTTCTCAAGACCCTGGATGTGAGAGCCCCTCCTTGCACGTCCCGGGGTTGGACCAGGTAGGCCCATCTCATGCTTCGTGGGCGATGGTCTGTTCCGAGGACTTCCATGAAGGCAGTCACGTGCTTCCACGGAGCCTGGAGACTCCCCACAGCCCCCTGTCATCTGCCCCCATCCCCACGCTCTTCCCCTGGAGGCTCCTCTCTACCACACGCCTAACACTGGGTTCTGACCCGGCCCCCCCAGGGCTGGGGCTGGGCCATGTCTCTGCTCAGTCTAGCAGTGCTGATGTAAATTCAAGAGCCCTGGAGCAGCTCCCTGCCATACTTCGATGTGCTCTGTGTGACTTCAGCCAACTTTCCTGAATGGCATGCAGATACAAGGGCCTCTACCCTGCAAAAAACAGCTCCTCTGTCTTCCCATTAATGTCCTCTGGCCTTAAAGGTCCAGGCATGGACAGAGGGTCACCCACGTTCACCTAAACTATAAAGAGCATATGAACACAGCCAGCAGACCTGGGCTTGCTGCCACCAAGCCCTGTGCCAGCTCCCTTCCTCGCTTTACCAGGCCACTAATGCCAGCACCAGCACTGAGCTCTTCACTCTCAAGCAATGAAAGAATTCAAACCAAGGGCTAGAATGGCTCACTCGGGGGAGAAACTTGCCTGGCATGGACAAGGCTCTGTGTTCAATACCTAGAAAAAAGAGATAAGAAGGAGGAAAGAAAAGGAAGAAGAGAGAACGGAAGGAAGAAGGGAGGGAGGAAGGGAGGGAAGGAGGGAGGGAGAGAAGGAGGGAGGAAGGAAGGAAGAAAAGAGAGAGGGAGGGAGGAAGGAAGGAAGGAAGGAAGGAAGGGAGAGAAGAGGGTGTAGGAAAGAGGGAGGAAGGAAAAGGGAAGAGGAGGGGGTAGGGGTGGAAAGAAGGGAGGGGAGAGGGAAGGAGAACCTATCAAGTTCAAGCAAAAAGTTCTGACATCACAGTATGTAAGAAAAATCATGCATGAAATTCAGTGTGCACTTACTACAGTCGGTGTTGAAGGAGCAGGAAGAGGGGCAAGTCCAGTCCACGTTCACTACATGAAAGGTACAGCAATTGACAATGTTGAATTGAAATACTTTTGTACAGCTACTTAAGGATAATTTAAATATATTTATGTATTTATTTATTTAAATAAAAGACATGAAAAAAGTTAGAGCAGCTGAGGAAAGTCTCCTCCCAGAAAACTTTGCTTCATATTTATATTTACATATAGAAATCTGGAAAGAGTTATCTAAACAAACATTCTGGTCTCTGGGAATTGTCCTATGGGAATAAAGAAGATAGAGAAACATTTGTTCAAGAGAATCTACTAAATCTCAGTAGAGAGTCAGGAGCATTTGAACTACAGCCAGCTAGTTCCCTCCCTCCCAGTTTATTCCTGGGTGAGAGTAAAATGAGGGGGCTCCTTCTATTTCAAGATCCCCAGCCTTGGGTCACCGTTTCTCCTCCACATCGGGAACTTGTCAGCAAATTTTATCCCCAAGCCCTTTTCATACTGTTGAGGTTCTATTCCAGGCAGACACATCTCCAAAGATTGGACCTGCCTTTCTGCATTAAATCCACACTCCTCATAAGGCTCAGAACACTGGTCTTGCTACTTTTGCCCTGGACTACATATGGGCAGAGGCTCAATATGCAGCAGAGATTTCCCTCTGCATGTCCCTGCTCCCAGTGCTGAGTTAGTGGCACAGAGATTCCACATTGGATGAGAAAAAATGTTAAGAACAAGTAGGTCCTAAGTGTTTCCTGCAGGAACTGAGTTTATTCATAACGTGGTTTGGAAACATCATGCCCAAGGATGTACACAACAATGGAGATGTTGGTGGTGGTGAATGAGAGGAGGCTGGTGAGTCATCGTGACATCAGGAAGACTAGAGAACATCATAGCACAACTGGACTCACCAGATATCTATGCAATGTCCCACTCAACAATAACACAACACACACATGCACATGGCATAGTCCTCAGAATTTGCTAGGCCCAAAAGAAGACCCAAGGAAACTATACAAAATAGTATTGTAACCATAACACAATGAAATAGAAGTCAATAACATAGGAAAATATGTAGAAGTATAAGGTATTATTAAATACATGATGGATCAAAAGATTCGCATGAGAATTTTGAAAATACTTGAGATAAAAACATACATAGGAAAACTTATGAGATGCAGCTGAAGTAGTACTTGGAGGGAAAATTAAGAGCCCTAAAAACCTATAAATTAAGACAGAAAAAACTCAAATCAATAAGTTAACATCTTAAGAAACTAGAAACCAGTGGTATTTCACCCTATAATCCCAGCACTTAAGAAAGGAAGACAGAAAGAAAGACAGACAGAGAAGGAAGGAAAGAAGAAAGGAAGAAAGGTAGGAAGGAAGGAAGGAAGGAAGGAAGGAAGGAAGGAAAGATATAAAATGAAGAAGGGAAGGAGGGAGGGAAGGAAAATCCTAAACCAAAGGAAACAGAAGAAAGAAAATAAGACATTGCAGAAATACACAGAAAATCAATTTAGAGAAATGAAACATAGAAGAATGGAGAAGAAAAGTAAGTGAATCCAAAAGTTCTTTGAACAGCTGTTTACCCTGACCAATTAAAAATGGAGCATAGTCACTAAAATCAGGAGTGACAGAGAAGATATTATTCTGATTCTCTAGGAATAAAAGAGATTATAAAGGAATTCTGTGTACAAATGTATGACAACAAGTTAGATAAGGGGAACAAATATTTAAAAACTCACAGACTACTGAGTCTAACTCAAGAACAAACAGAAAAATCACAACAGACCTGCCAGAGTAAAAATGTTGAAATAGTAACTCAAAATTTCTCACAAGGAAAATTCCATATGGCTTCACTGATAAATGTGATGAGACATTTCAAGGGAAATCCATGCACCCCATCACAAACTCTTTCAAACAACTAGAAGAAAATGAAATACTTCATAATTTGAGGCCAGTATTATTCCCATATTAAAACCAGACAAATTCATGATACATGAAAAGAAACTATAGACAAATAATACTTGCAAATATGGGCACAAAAATCCGTAACAAAAATAAGAGCAAACCAAATCTAGGAAATATGTATTTGAATGGCTTTCTAATCATGATAAATCCCATGATCAAATGGGGTTCCCAGAATTCAGGAATGCAAAGTTCATTTAACAACTGAAAATTGACTCAAGTCATATAGTAATCTATATTAATAGACCAAAGTCACACAAACCACATGATTATCTTAATAGATACAGAAAAGTACTGGAAAAATCCAATGCCTTTCCTGATTCAAAACAAAAATAAGAGATTCAATAAGCAAGGGGATTTTTTCAACCCGATAAAATTCATCTGTGAAAACTCTACATTAACATCACAGATAATGAGAAACAATGCCATTTTTTAACTTAGAAAAAACAAAGCAGGGATATATACTCTGATCTCTTATGCTTCTATTCAACATTATACTTGATTGGAGAGAGAGAGTGAGAAAGAGAGAGAACTAGCTGAAGAGAAGAGGGGGAAGAAAGGGAGGAAAGGAGGGAAAGAGGGAAAGAGAGGGAGGGAAGGAGAGGAAAGAAGAAGAAAGAAAGCTCAGATTGGATGAAATAAGAGACTATCTCCTCTGATTTTTCAAGCCTCAGTCTCACAGCTAGGATACACGGACAGATACATCACGGTCAGTGCCACAAAGCTCAGATGTGGGACACGGCATTGCATTCAAGCCTTGGCACTTATGCTTCAAAGTATTTTAAGTGGCTTCTCAGTTTCTCTGGAGAAATTGATACCTGTTTCCTATAGTTATGACAATACATCTCCTGCCTGCTAAATGATAGTGCTTGATAACTGATAACAAATGGTATCATTGCTCTCTGCTTTAGATACAGGGACCAGATTGGAGCACTTGAACCCTTTGAGCACCCCAAGCTACAACCAACCAGCTACTTCTAGTACAATCAAACATACATTTCACTACAAGATTTTTGTCCTAGATTTAATGAGCAGAAATGAATGGCATTAATTGATTGGTGATTAACTCTCAAGTATTTATAGACTATTTTCTATTTATCTATTTATTTTTGTACCAGTACTGGGGCTTGAACTCAGGGCCTCTTGCTCTTTCGAGTTCTCTACCACTTAAGCCATGGTTCCACTTCTGCCTTTTTCCTGGTGAATTGGAGATGAGAATCTCACCCTCCTGAAAAACTAGACTGACAGGCATGAGCCACCATACCCATTTATGCTCGCAGTGCATCTTGATCATGGCTCTCCCTCCTATCCCTTCCATCTCCCTATACTCTCGTTTCCTTGTTTCATTTTCACACGGGTACATAAACTATTTCGACTGTATTTTCTGTTCTTCTCCCTCTCGATTCATCCATCCGCCTCCCACTAATATCCACATCCCCATCAACACAGGTTTCAACTAGTTGATAATTCATTTTTATTAGCAAGTTAATTAATTGCTCACAGGGGGCTTTTATGATATCTCACACATGTATATACCATACTTTAGTTTGATTGATTTTATATATATATATATATGTATATGTATATGTGTATATGTATATATATATATATATATGTGTGTGTGTGTATAACACTTCTGGCTTTTTGCTGCTAAATTGGAGATGAGAGTCTCAAGGACTTTGTTAATCAGGTTGGCTTCGAACCACGATCCTCAAAGCACAGTTCAGAGCTGAGATCCTCAAATCTCAGCCTCCAGCATAGCTAGCATTACAGCTGTGAGCCACTTTCTGCTGCATAGTCTTTTTTTAAAAAGCACCTCTAATTGTAGTCATGAAAGAATTACTATACAAGTTTAAGAAATCACATCAAGGATTACTTCCACTCCATAGATCTCCATAGCCAAAGGCTGCCGTGCATCTGATAGACATGTGCAGTTGGATTTCTGACGGACTAAGCTTTCCAAATGGCCACCTGCCTTGAATACAGGGATGAGATTGCTTGCTGCTTCCGTATTAGGAACAGGGGAATGGGAAGAGTTTGGGACTTGGGCAGTAAGAAGCTGAATCAGAGCAGCAAATCCACAGTGTGGATGCTACAGCCTACCCTGAGCTTCCTCTCCAGGAGCAGTTCCCAGAACTCACAATTAATAATCCTACTGATGCTGGGCCCTCAGGCAGCAAAGTTCTTTGGGGTTAAAGCTATATAGTTCACATTCTCACTGATTTCTATGCAGCTTGCTTGTATCTCCAGCATGGGAGCTAGGGAACCATTTTGCACCTGAGGTCAAAATCACCACTCAGTTGGATGCCTGTGCCTCACACATATAATCCTAGCTGCTGCCCAGGAAGCTGAGACGTGAGGATCAAGGTTCAAAGCCAGCCTGAGCAGAAAGTTCATGAGATTTTATCTCCAGTGAACCAACAAAAACCCAGAAGCAGGGCTGTGGCTTAAGTGGTAGAGCACTAACTTTGAACACAAAAGCTCAGAGACAGCACCCCAATCCAGAGTTCAAGCACCGGGACTGGCACCAAAAAAAAATAAATTAAAAAAAATCATCACCACTTGCTTGATTTTGTGCACTCAGAGCTGGCAGAAGCATGTGTGTCAGATCACCACACAGATTTCTGCAAAATCCAGGCAACAAGTACTTCTACAGGGGAACCCCTGTGTGAGGGGATGAGGAGGAATTTACTGCTGGCTCCTCCAAGCATGCCAAGGGTGGAATTCACTCAGCATCCCAGCAAGAGAGACACATGAGGGCCAGAGCCTGCCTCCGAGTGCTGCAAAAGCTTTCAGGACTGAGGTGTCATTCCTGATTGAGAATCATTTCTTCCTGTCTGTACTGTCTGGGGGTTTGAGCTGGAAGAGCGCGGATCCCTGAGCAAGACTGGTGTGTGTCTCCCCAACTCGAAAGGGAGGCTCTGCACGGAGGTGATGGATGGCAGGCGCCTTCTTGCTAACAGATGGCCACTGTTCGCCACTTAGTGTGCTTTTAACCTCACGGTGTTCTCAGAGTGGGTCAGAGATAGACGTGTGGGAGTCAGGCGCTCTCTCTCTCTCTCTCTCTCTCTCTCTCTCTCTCTCTCTCTCTCTCTCTCTCTCTCTCTCTCTCTTTCTCTTTCTCTCTCTCTCTCCCCCCCCCTCTCTCTCTCACACACACACACACACAGGACATGATCCTTCACAGAGTCACAGAGTCCAATTTATTTTTAGGCTTGGATTTGTGTGCTGGATGAGGTTAAGTCATCTGTCACCTTAACGACTGGTGAATGAAGGGCTAAAGTCTCAAAGCCCTGGGATTCTTTACTTGTAAAGATTGTATAGATCTAGATTCCTAGATCACAGGGCAGATGGGGCATCTGTGTCTGTGTCTGTGTCTGTCTGTGTGTGTGTGTGTGTGTGTGTGTGTGTGTGTGTGTGTGTGTGTGTTTTGCTGGTATTGCAGCTTGAACTCCAGGCCTACCCACTGCCTCAATCTTTATTGTTCAAGACTGTGCTCTACCATTTGTGCCACAGGTCTACTTCCAATTTTTTGCTAGTTAATTGGAGATAAGAATCTCACAGACTTTCCTGCCCAGACTGGCTTCAAACCACGATCCTCAGATCTCAGCCTTCTCCTGAGTAGCTAGGATAACAGACGTGAGCCACTGGTGCCAGCAGTCCATCTATTTTGTAATGGACAGAATTCTGCTCAGGAAAAGAGAAATGTCTTCATGCTTCCATGTAAGAAGGTGCCAGGGCTCCAGACCCAGGTGAGTGTCCTATCTCCAAACTCGCCTCCTTCCTCATCTGTCCATTCTATTTCAAAACACTGTCATTAACCATAAATATGCTTAATAAACTTAATAACAGAAGGAATTCTTCTTGCCACAACATAAATTTCCTGGGAAAGATATGGTCAGGTCACACAATGTAACCTATTATGAGAAGCAGAGTAATAAAAGAGCCAGATAATTTATGCGTCTCTCTGGGTTCCTGAGACTTATCTCAAAGCAAAAGGAGCCAAAATGTGAAGACAAATAGAGAAGTAATAGGTGCGGCTGGAAATACTGTGTGCAATTTGTCCAGAACTCTCCCCCCCCCTTTTTTTTTTAATGCAAGGCACTTATAAGATTCAACTTAAAACATTAACACTGCTGCTGATGAGCAGGGTTATGCTGGGAGAGAGCCAGCCATTCTGTGTCCTTCCAGGAGACCAAGGGAATGGGAATAAATTACCCAGAAATGACTTCACAGCCTAATGAGGGCAGAACAGGAGCCTGAGAAGAGATCCCTGATGAAGGTGAATTCTGCAACACTCCCTCAGTGTTTGCTGTCCTGTGCCCCCTACAGTGCCAGTGGCTCAAAGTAACAGCCCTGGCCTGGGCAGCCAGCATAGGTGATCAGCTAACTCTCACCTTAATGGCAGATAAGTCACACACCTCCTCACACCATACCCCCTGCAGACACTGCACTGAGACAGAAGTTGAAGGAACATGACCATCACTGTCTAACTATTCCTCAGTCCCTCCAGCAAGCTGGTCTTGCCAGCCAGACTCAACTTGCCCCTGGCAGTCATAATAATTCCTCATCTCTGGGTCCCACCTGCCACAGCTGCCATCTGCATGCAATTCTTCTTGCGGAAAAGGTGCTGACTTGTAAGAAGGTCTTATCTGCAGTAGACAGCCTCTGAAATTGTCCATGGGGAGCCAGGAGACATACATGGCAGGTCAGGGGTGTGGCTCTTCCCAGTGCCAGCATGTTCCACTTACCTGTTCTTCTGGCCCAGGGGTGTGGCATTAGGGCTCATACATAGGAAGAGGTTGGGGGACACACAGATGTACTCTGCTTAGAGGCCCACAGACACCCTGCCATCTCCTTTCTGCCTTTCTGAAGTGGGTAGCCACTATATCCTGAGATCTGGGCTCTAGCCTCCAGCTAGGGTCTCTTTCTAAGTTTCACCTTCCTTTGGGACTTTGCTGCATCCCCAGAATATTCTGAAAAGTGATTCTTTTCACTCCAGTGTTGTTTCTTTTTTGGGAAGAATTACAGCTGGGTACTTGTGGCTCATGCCTGTAATCCTAGATACTCAGGAGGCTGAAATTTGAAGATCACTCTCCCCCATCCATAGCTAGCCATGAGACTCTTAATTAACCACCAGAAAACCTGAAGTGGAGCTGTGGCTCAAAGTTGTGGAGCGCTAGCCTTGAGGAAAAAAAACGCAAAACAGCTCAGGGATGGTGCCCAGGCCCTGAGATCAAATTCCACGATTGACAAAAAAGAAAAGAAAAAAGAAAATAATTACATTAAGTATTCATGGTCTAA
Organism: Dipodomys merriami; assembly: GCF_024711535.1. Taxonomy (NCBI): domain Eukaryota; kingdom Metazoa; phylum Chordata; class Mammalia; order Rodentia; family Heteromyidae; genus Dipodomys; species Dipodomys merriami. Next base: position 16,413,984 of record NW_027202715.1, on the reverse strand, counting down.
ATTAGTGCAACATCTGTCTTCAAATCAGACTTTTCACTCCTTGACTAAAGCCTGGTCATTCTATTATCCAACTTTCTCTTGTTTTTAAAAATTATTATCTTTAAGTAGTTGTACAAAGGGGTTTTCATTCAACTGTTATTTTATATGTACAACGCATCTTTTTTGAGTTGTAGAGGGAGTTGCCATTGGACAAAGCAGCTTATGAGTGCAATGTATCTTGGTCCATGTCACCCTTCCATCATTCTCTCCCATCTTTCCCAACCCCACCCAGCCCTCCATGTTCCCTGGTTCCATTTTCATATGTACATTGACTATTATGACTGCATTCACACATCCTTCCTCTCTCCATTCATCTACTCCCCTCCCCCAAATGAATCTTTTTTTCTTCATTTACATTTATTTAAACACAGTTCTCAAAACATTTGAGTGAAATTGGGTCTCCTTTGGTAAGCAAAGGACCTGAAAATAATATTTTAAAAATGAACAGGCAATCAATCATCAGTTCATCCATGACACAGGTGTAGTGTTCCCTTATCTTATACCATACTTTGAAGCACCCAGTTTTAGTTTTTTCATAGTCTAATGCTAGAAGAACAAGAGTACATTTCTGGTGGAATGTAATAACACTCACTGACAACTAGTTGAAATACCATTATCCTATCCCCTTGTAACAAGCTTTAACAACAGCCTTTAAAAGGCATACATCTGTAACTCTTCTCTTATTCCCTGCTATACATGTATATATAATACAGATTACGTAAAGGTTGACAAATCCACATTTATATAAGCATTAAGCATTTGCTGTATTATAATTTTTAACTTCTAATACTAGCAGTACAGAGTTACAGAGCGTTTTTTGTTTAACAGTTGCAGGTATATTAAATATGGTATGTTTCATGGACTGGAGGAAAACAGGTATTTTGCCTTTAAATTTACTACTGACAACTTATTCTGGTTTTTTCTAAGCATTGATATATTAGAAAGAAAAGTAAAAAACAAACTGTTTATTGTTGCTTTTTGCCATTTGGTAACATTTTACACACAGGCTTCGATCTTCAGAATACCCTGGATTCAGTAGAAAAACCTTTTAAATGAAGTTTTGTACAATAGAAACTTCTTAGCAGTCAAAACTTAGACTGTAAAAAAAAAATACATGCAAAACATACTTTTCTGAAAACACTTAACTCTGAACTTGAACAAAGCACCAAACTACACAAATGCAGAATGAAAACAGCATTTCAACTCCACCAAAAGTAGTCATCATAAAAGGTATAAAAGTCACCTAACTCCACTAGGCACTGTTCACTTTTTAAACAAATAAAAAATATTGTCAACAAACAATATTCCAGCTCTATATGGCAGGTTTCAGAAACTTTCCAACTTCATGCTCTAATAACGACATGGTGAATAAGATCTAGATTGAGAACATGACCTGTATCCTCCTCGACTGTAGTAAGGAGAAGGTGACCTTCTTCTGTAAATTTGATCCCGGTCTTGTGCAGCTCTCCATCCACCTCCTTCTCCACCTCCTCCCCTGTATGACCTGCTGTAGTAATCCCGATCATCATAGCCTCTGTCGTAATAATCACGGCGATGTGAGCTGCCATAGGTAGGTCTTCCCATGTAAGTTCCTGGTGTTGGGGTATGTGGTCTGTTTGTTATAGAGAAATCAACGCTTATCCTACGTCCATCAAGTTCCATTCCATTGGCACGTTCTTTAGCCTCCTTGGCATCATCTACATTTTCGAAATACACACAGGCAAATCCTCTGGAACGCCTGGACTGCTGTTCATACACAATGGACACATGGGCAATGGGGCCATATTTAGAGAACACTTCTCGGAGGTCTCTTTCGGTGGTGTACAAGCTCAAACCAAACACGCCAAGACAACAGTTGGGATCAGGATTTGCCCGATTCCCAACATGACGCCTTCGAGTAGACATAGGAGAATGGCTGTGGCTGACTGTAAGACCTGCTACGGGAACGTCTATGGGAGCGGGATCGAGACCGGGACCTTGTATAATGCCTCCGAGAACTTCTTCTAGATCTAGACCTAGATTCAGATCTGGACCTTGACTTTGATCTTGAGCGCCTGGAGTCTTCCTTAGAGCGAGACCTTGCAGGGGCATGCCTTGCAGACTTCCCCGATCCATGTGCACTTCCACTTCTGGAAGCAGAACTGGATTCCCGCTCGCGGTAGTTCTGCTGTCGCTCATGACTCTTGCCCGATGTGGCCGCTCGCCGGGCTGCCACCGAACCTGCCAACCCTCGGGTGCCTTCCTTACAGGAGGCTCCGCCGCCCCCGGGCCGGTGCACCCGATGCTGAGCCGCAGAGACGACGCGCTCAGTGCCACCTCCCCACGGGCTCTAACCCCAAATGTTTCTTGAGTCCTTGTTTGTTCTTTTTCTCCGTTTCTCTTATCATTTCTTTCTGCCATCCTCCTCATAACTGCCTTCTGCTCCTAGTCTGGCCTGTCCCCAGCCCAGTCATCCCCTCCATCTACGTAGACTGGCCATCTACTAGAGAGCTGCCAAAGGAAAGATGGTCAGGAAAAACATTCACCTAAATCTGACCTCCTGTGATCCCTGTCCATCCTCCTCTATCCCTCCAAATCCTGGGAATCTCTGCTTTTCTCTGTGGTCAGCCAACCTTATTGGTTGAATATACTGTTCTAGAATCTTGTCTTTTCAAAAACTAGTTTTGATTTGGTTTATCTCTTATTTGCAGATGCTCACTAACTTTTCCTTTTTCATAATTTTATTTTACTTAAATTCAACTTGCTCAATTTAACTCTGTGTGTGTGTGTGTGTGTGTGTGTGTGTGTGTGTGTGTGTGTGTGTGTGTGTGTGTGTGGCTATCTGTATCTATGAATATATGCATGAGTGTCAGTACTGAAACTTGAACTCAGGGTAAGGGTACTTTCAGCTTTTTCACTCAAGGCTGGCACTCAACCACTTGAACCACTTGAACTCAAGAGAGTAAGGCAAACTAAGAGCTGATGGCTCATGCTTATAATCCTAGACACTCAAGGCTGGGGGCTGAGAATTCCAGTTTAAAGCCAGGCAGGCTTACTTCCAATTAACTACCAAAGATCCAGAAGGGGAGCTATAGCTCAAGTGGTAGAATACCAGCCTTGAGTGGAAAAAGCCAAGGGAGAATGCTCAGGCCCTGAGTTCAAGCCCTAGGACTGGTACCAGAAAGAGAAAGATTGAGAGGGGGAAAGAGAGATTGAGGGAGAAGATCACGTATTTAAGGACAACTTAGCCTACAGAGCAAGATTTAGTCTCAAAAAATAAAAAAAAAAAGAAAGACTTCTAAATGTGAATGGACTTAGTGCCACTGAACTGTGTAGTTAAAAATAATTAAGATGCCAATGAGGAGCCTGGTAGCACATACCTTCAATTCCAAGATTTGGAAGGCTGACGGAAGACAACCTCAAGTTCAAAGCCAACCTGGATTATCATATGACCCTGCCTCAAAAAAAAAAAAAGGATTTTAAGTTTAAAATATTATGAATGATCCACTTCATGTTCTATCACAATTTAAAAAATACTTGAAAAAAATTGAAACCATATCATTTGAGCAACACCTGTCGGATGAGGGCCTGTGGCTTGCTCTGTGTGCTGGAGCAGCAGTGACTCTCACTCAGAGTCCTGCTTCATACTCAAAGGAAAATGGCAGCTGTCCTCAGGCCTTTCCAGACAGGAAAAGCTGGTCATGGAGCCATGTCCTTGGTCCCAGAGGAAGGAAAAGTACCCAGCTCTTATTCAAAGATGAGTCAGCTTTTTCCTGGAAATATCTAAAATTGCTAGACATGAATTCATTTATTCAAAAAAAATATTCATCACCAAGCACAATGACTCATGTCTATAATCCTAGTTACTCAAAAGGCTAAGATCTGAGGGATGGTGGTTCAAACCAGCCTGAGCAGAGAAATTGGAGCGACTCTTCCTCTCTAGTTAACCAGCAAAAAGCCACAGGTGGAGGTGCGGCTCAAAGGATAGAGCAGTGCAGGCTGACTGACTGTACCAGGCCACCCATCACCACCTCCTTCTAGTCTTGTCTTCCAGTTTCCTGCTGGATGCTCAGAGCTCCCCATGGACTCAGCCCTCTCTACTCAGGACCTCCCCACTCCTGGAGGGTGCCTTAGCAGTAGAATGTTCTGGAGCCTTCCATCCTCAGGGCTGAGGGAGAGGGGTCCATACTAACACTCCTGGGGCTTGCTGGGGAGCCAGTCCTGGCTCTCCACCAGGCCACTCACTTAATGAGAGTCACACAGTTTCCACAGTTCTCCCACCTCATGCTTACGAAATGAAAATGACTTCTGGAATTAATTTTAACATTTTTTTCTTTATTCCTGGAAGCTTTAGCCTTGTGAATCTTAGCTTCATTTGTCATTTTGTCAAATTTGCTTCCACACAAGACTATTCTCTCCACATGCGACCCATTTGCAAAGGTACTGGGCTGTTAGGTAAATGTCTCCCATGGGGTCATCCCACCCACTGATTGAAAGTGTTCAACGTGAACCTAGCACTGGTGCAGGTTTAATCCAAGCTATTCAGGAGGCCAGGATGTGAGGACTGTGCTTAGAAGCCAGCCTCTGGGTAGGAAACTCTGTGAGACCCTAATCTCCAATGAACCACTAGAAAACAAGGAGAGCTGTGGCTTAAGTGATAGAGCACCATCCTTGAGTAAAAAAGCTAAGAGACAGTGCCCAGGCTCTGAGTTCAAACTCCAGTAGCAGCACACACACACACACACACACACACACACACACACACACACACACACACACACACACACACACACACACACACACACACACGTCGAAGATGACATGCTTAGTGACGGAACTCTGTGGTCATCCACTATAGACAACCAGACTGACTTGACAAAGAGCCCATGTTTCACATTTTTAGATGCAATTGTCTAACTGTTCTAGTTTAGCAGCATCTAAACCAAAAAAATCCAGCAGCCGGGCTGGGAAGGTGGCTCAGTGGTAGAGCGCTTGCCTTGCATGCCTGAGGCCCTGGATTCAATTCCTCAGCACCACATAAGCAAAAAGAAAAAAAAAAAGCTGGAAGTGGCACTGTGGCTCAAGTGGTAGAGTGCTAGCCTTGAGCTGAAGAGCTGAGGGACAGCGTCCAGGCCCAGAGTTCAGACCCCAAAACCGGACCCCCCCAAAAAAAAATCCAGCAGCCCATGGGTAATTCTAAACAGATTCAAAGGAGCTACAGCCACAAGTTCATGCCTAGATTTTATCTCCAATTCTCACCACCAGTGCCAGAGGTCATGATGTCTCCTTCTGAGGCTTCCTACCTCTTCCCAGGATGGCCCCTAGCAGCCTCCAATCCATCCATCCCAGGCCTGGCCCTATCTCTTCTCTTTTTTTTAATGCCATCCTTGGGGCTTGAACTCAGGGCCTGGACACTGTCCCTGAGCTTCTTTGCTCAACACTGGTGCTCTACCCCATGAGCTACAGCTCCACTTCCAGCTTTTTGCTGGTTAATTGGAGATAAGAATCTCATGGACTTTCCTGCCTGGGCTGACTTTGAACCAGGATCCTTAAATCTCAGCCTCCTAAGTAGCTAGGATTACAGGCATGAGCCACTGGTGCCAGCTACTGTCTTGTATGTTGCACATGCTATTGTACACACCTTCCTAAAGCAAGTTTGTTATAAAAACCTGCTGTTTTTGACTTGCTGCAAAAGATGTACAATTTCTTACCAGTTTTCCCCAGGAGACTCTTGAGGAATCTCTCACATACATACCCCTCTATCTCTCCCTCCCTCCCTCCTTCTCTCCTCTTCTCTTTCCCTTCTCTCTTCCTTTTTTCCCCTCTCTTTGTCTCTCTCCCCCACCCCCACAAGGGCTTAAATTTCCTCACTAACTAGGGTTTATGGATGCACATGTGCACGTGCCCAGGTGCGTGCACATGCGCGCGCATGCACACACACAAACACACACACACACACACACACACACACACCTTCTTCCATAGCTAAGTGTTTGAACACTGCAACCTGGCAGCTCTGGCAGCACCCTGCCTGCAGCTATAACCTGAAGGACAGCTGCCACCAAGCCCAGCCTGTAGCCCAGCCTCCTGCCCCAGCAAACCTTCCCTGACTTTCCTGAAATAGCACGGCTCCGCGGGCTGGCTTCCTCCCAAGCTTCCCCTGGAATAACCCGGCATGGATACTCTCCACTTCCTCCCTCAGCCCGCTATATTTGTGACCACCCAATGAGTCCATATTTGGAGAACAAAAATCTCACTGCTGGCTGGGATGAAATCATGCGATTGTAAATGACTAGTGGAAGTTTTAAATTCAAAAGTGTTCACAAGGAGAACCCATCCATGTGTGATAGGTGTGTGCACATAGAGTGTGAAGTGAAGTCCTCTGAAAGAAGGCAATCTGGAACAGGACAAGGAGACTCGGATGGCTGAAGGCATTTGACAGCTGACAAGCTCCAGCCCTGTTGTTTTTGTCCAAGTCTCCACCATCTGTATGAGTACAGCCCAGGAACTCAGCTACTAAAAACACAATGGGCCAAGCACGGTGGCTCATACCTGTAATTCTAGCTACTCAAGAAGCTGAGATCTGAGGATCATGGCTCAAAGCCAGCCTGGGCAGGAAAGCCCATGAGACTTTTCCTCCATCCAGCAAAAAGCCATAAGCGGAAACATGGCTTAAGTGGTAGAGCACTAGCCTTAAGAGACAAAAAAAAAAAAAAAAGCTCAGGAACAGTGCCCAGGCCCTGAATTCAAGCCCCAAGACCACCACAACAACAAAACATGGGCAAAGTTACTGCTTAGAGTGCTCCATTGGCACTGATGAGAATGGACCACAGGCAGCATCATGGAAGGAACACATATGTTCCTCCATGATCAAAAAGAACCTATCAGAAAGAACCAGCTGGGCACCCGTGCTTGTGCCTATAATCTTAGCTACTCAGAATGCTGAGATCTGAAGACTGTGGTTCAGGTTCAAAGCCCAGGCAGAAAAGCCCATGAGACTCTTATCTCCAATTAACCAGCAAAAGCCAGAAGTGGAGCTATGGCTCAAGTGGTAGAGCACCACCTGTAAGTGGAAAAAGCCAAGCAAGAGCGCAAGGCCCTGAGCTCAAAATAAGAGTCTATAGCAATCACTTTATTAATAGGCTTGATAAATTTAGTTTCACTTAGATTTGTTTTGTGGGGTTTTGTATATGTGTATGTGTGTATATCTGTGTCTGTGTGTCTGTGTGGCTATGTGTCTGTGTGCCAGTCCTGGCACTGTCCCTGAGCTTTTGTGCTCATGTCTAGTGCTCTACCACCTGAGCCACAGCTCCACTTCTGGCTAGTAGTAGCCTATATGTTTTATTACTGTAATCTCGTGACTTTTCTGATTTCAAATACTTTCCTCTGTGTGTGTGTGTGTGTGTGTGTGTGTGTGTACACGCATTCCTGTGCATACACACACATGCGCTAGTCCTGAGGCTTCAACTCAAGGCCTGAGTGCTGTACCTGAGCTTTTGTGCTCAAGGCTAGCACTCTACCACTTGAGCAACAGATTCACTTACAGATTTTTGGTGGTTAATTGGAGATAGGAGTCTCACAGACTTTCCTGCACAGGCTGACTTTGAACTGTAAGCCTCAGATCTCAGCCTTTTGAGTAGATATTCTTAACAGGCATTTTAATAGTGAAACTCTTTTTTTTCCATACAACTTTTCCTTTGTACTTTTGGAAATCATATCTCCATGTTTGATTTTCTTAATAATAACATTTAATAAAATATGCATCAATCTATTTTCTCTTTATCATCGAAAAAATCAAGCAATGCTGGGTGCCAGTGGCTCACACCTGTAATCCTAGCTACTCAGGAGGCTGAGATCTGAGGATCATGATTCAAAGCCAGACCAAGCAGGAAAGTTCATGGGAATCTTTTCTCCAATTAACAAACAAAAAAATCAGGAGATGGAGCTTTGGCTCAAGAGATAGAGCACTGAGAGGAAAAGCTAAGGGACAGTGTCCAGGCCTTAAGTTCAAGGCCCAGGACTGGTACCAAAAAAAAAAAAAAAAGCAATGATGAGCACCCTCTCCTTTTCCTTCTGTTTTCTGTCACCTAATTCTGTTTTCCACAGTGGCAGTGGCCATTTTCAACTATGACTAAGTTGACGTTTTAACCAAAAATTAATTTGAGCACGTGTGTGTGTGTGTGTGTGTGTGTGTGTGTGTGTGTGTGTGTGTGTGTGTGCACGTGCGTGCGTGAGCACATGCATGTGCTGGTACTGGGGCTTGAACTCAGGGCCTTCCACTCTACTCACTATTTTCTGCTCAAAACTGGTGCTCTACCACTTGACTCACAGCTCCACGTCTGGCTTTTTGCTGCTTAATTACTGATCAGTCCCATGGACTTTACTGCTGAGGATGGTTTTGAACCAAGATTCTCTTGAATAGCCCAGCTTCCATTCAATGTTCACAATGAATATTATTTTAGGAAAATCCCCCCGTGGTCCTTTTAACCTGCTGGTTTGAGTCTGCTCAGATTTCATAAAAGACATGTCCTTTTGAAGTTGACACACAGCAGAAGCGATCTCCAAATTTCCCGTCTCCTACAGACAACGAGGTTTCTAGGAAAATATTTGCTCTGGTCCTCTGAGTGAGCGCTTCCTTTGAACTTGATGGTTTCCTCTATGTGCTGTTGGTGGGGGGGAGGGCAGGGGGAGGGTGGGGAGGGCAGGGGAAGGGCCGGGAGGGCCATGCAAAGCTCCGCCCAGGGGACCCAGGGGAGAAAAGGAAGAGATTGGAAGAGAGTCCTTCTGGGGCTAATCCAAAAGGACCCCTGGCCATGTGGGTTGTATGGCTGACATCCATAGCCCCTCCACAGCCCCTCCACCACGTCCTTGTTTGTGTCATAACAGGACATGTCAGTGCAGATGCTGCTGGGGTTAGTTCTCATATATCACCATGAGTATTTTGCTCCATTTTTTTGCCTTCAACTAAGAGGCAGGTTTGAGCCACCAGCGCCACACCCTTTGTGCTTATTTTTAACAGGCACTTTAATTAATTAATGCTAAGTAAAATTCTATGTAAACTTAATTTTCATTTGGAAGCTATTTCATGGGATATATTGTCCAACATAACAATAGGGCCCATTGTCAGATTTATTCTTGATACAAAGGCCAGCCATAGATTATGGGTCTTCTATAGGTTTCTGGCAAGATGTCTTGTAGATAAGATTTTGTGTAGGAAGCAATCACAGCTTCATTCTGTGATAGGCAAAATGCCAGGAAATACTAAATCAAGTGGCAAGAGAGTCCCTAAAGAAAGTTGTTCCTGATTTACAACCAGAGTTCTAACAATACAGCTGAACTTTGTACACATCGCCCTGACCACTGAGTTCTGTCAGGAGCAACCCGCCTGCCACATCCCCATTGCTGCTGGAATTCAGAAGTCTCTACTAGGCTAATACCCAAAGTGTATGGAAAATGCTTTCTTATTCCCAAAATGTGTGTGCTTGTTGGGTTTTTTTCCTTGTTCATACCTTACACCCCAAATCTGTGGAACACCCGTACTGGGTTTAAGGTGAAGGCAGGAATGAAGGACAGAGGACCCAGAGAAAGATGGACACTGGTCATTGGCTCAGGGGAGGAGGGGAGGAGAGTGGAGGGAGGGGGGAGAGGGAACTTGTGCTTCTCACCAGGCCTCACAGGTCTCTGGCGCCACATAGGCCATACCTGAAAGCACTGGTCTGACCTGATCCCAGCTTAGAGTGGGGCTCGGGGTAAGAGAAGGCTGCACCACAGGTCCAGGCCGCGCACAGACTGCCCCGCACACAGCCCCATGCCAGAATCCCCAACTGCGCGACATGCCTCTCTGTGGAGCCTACACAGAGCTCCCATGGCAGCCCTGGCCCTGGGGCAGAGCAGGGCCACCCATCCCTGTCTTGTGCAGGAAGTCTTGCTCAGACTTCTTGTTTGAGCAGCTTCTCTGGGCATTCAACTGAGCACTAGTCAAGAGAAGCTGCTTGCCAGATACTGGTGGTCACACTTAAAATTCCAGCTACTCCCAAAGCTGAAATCTGAGGCTCTCAGCTCAAAGCCAACCCAGACGGGAAAATGTGAACATCTCATCTCCAAGGAACCAGCAAAAAGCCGGAAGTAGAGGTGTGGCTCAAGTGGTAGAGCACCAAACTTGAGCAACGAAGCTAAAGGACAGCACCCAGGCCTTGAGTTCAAGCCTCAGTACTAGCAACGAAAGAGAAGAGGGGGAAAAAAGGAGCAGCTTCTAGGCAGGCGAGGCCAGGTGAGCAGATGTCTTAATGCCCTGCGTGTGCGCGGCCATGGCAACCTTTGGCACAGGAAATGGTAACCCAGGTCCAGCCCGGGAACACACAGGAGAAGTGGAAAAGGGGAGACGCAGGGCGCGCATCTCCCACAGCGGCCCCTGCACGCTGGCCACTCGCTGGCCTCACACGGGCCCTGGAGGACCCCCAGGGCCAGCGCAGGGGCAAGAGTGGTGGGTGGATGGAGGCAGAAATAGGGGTTACCAAGCCAAGGCTGAGAGCAGCACCGTCCAGCCCGCTCAGAGCGGGGGAGGAGGTGGGCAGTGCCCGGAAGTTTACAGATGACCCGGTCCTAGCACATGTCAGCGAAGTACAAACTGCAGGAGAGAAGCGTGACCACTGCGGAGCGGTGGCCGGGAGAGTGGCCAAGCATGCGGGGTGCAGTGTCCACTGAATGAATGCCCACGGCCTTGGCTCCATCACCATGGAGATACACCACAGGGCTGCCATGGGCGAGCCTAGAAAGGCATGGAAAGAAACCTGCCCTCTCTCCAACTGTTGTCACTGGGACCCAACAAAGATCCTGGCTCAGGGTGTCTGATGGTTTGGGGGGGGGGGAGAAGGGGGTGGGGGAGGTTTCCCTGTATATTGGATACAATGTGTTGCGTTTTGTGCCAGTCCTGAGGCTTGAACTCAGGGCCTGGGTGATGTCCCTGAGCTCTTGGGTTCAAGGCTAGTGCTGGGGCTGGCTTGGAACCTTGATCCTCAGGTCTCAGCCTCCTGAGTAGCTAGGATTACAGGCGTGAGCCACCAGCGCCTAGTTTGTTTGTGTTTTTTTTCATCTATTTAATATTCCACAGAACATTCTTGCCAATATCCACAATTACCTAATTCTTCCATCTCTCTTATTGACAAAAACCCTCTCCAAACCAATATATCTGCCAATGTCTGGTGCTTATACCCCAGGTGCTTACTGTTGAAGAAAAACCACAAAGCTGAGCAATTTGGTACTGTTATATAAGTCATAATAGTGGGCAATCGGTATTGAGGGCTTCGTTCCAGCCAGGCCTTGTTGAAAGTACATTACATAAATTATCTCATTCTGCCTCCTACATCTTGCTGAAAGACAGCTCAGGGAATCCTGCCCTCAAATCTCTGAAATTCATTTGCATCCGACAACTTTCTCTCCCACTTCTCAGAGAAAATAAAAGTCACCAATTTAGAACATATCAGCAGCATTATTTTTCTGGATGCCAGTGGTTTACGCCTGTAATCTTAGCTACTCTGGAGACTGAGATCTGAAGATCCTGGTCCAAAGCCAGCCCAGACAGGACTTACCAATTATCTCCCAAAAAGCCAGAAGTAGAGCTGTGGTTCAAGTGGTAGCATGCTATCCTTAAGTGTAAAAGCTAAAGGCCCTGAATTCAAGCCCTCTTCCTGGTGTGTGCGCGCGCGCACACACACGCACACAGACAGACAGATCTCTTTCTTCCTGCCCAGCTGTCTCTAGCTTCCTTCCCTATGTTCTGCTGTTTGTTCTTTGACTTTGTCCCTTTTCAGTGTTTTTCCATACCTTCCTCTCCTACCTTCTTTAAATTTTGGTGATTCTCAGTTCTTTCTCTCCTGCATCAACACAACTAGTTATCTCATTCAATGGCATGAATTTCATCACCATCTCTTCAGAAAATATTGCTCATGCTAAGTGCCAGTGGCTCAGGCCTGTAATCCTAGCTACTCTGAGGGTTAGATCTTAGGATCACAGTTCAAAACTAGCCTGAGACTCTTATTTCCAATTAACCAGCAAAAGGCTGGAAGCAGAGCTGTGGTTGAAGCAATAGAGTGCCAGCTTTGAATGACAGAGCTAAAGGAGAGCCCTCAGACCTGCATTTAAGCCTTAGTCCTGGCATAGATGAGGAGAGGAGAGGAGAGGAGAGGAGAGGAGAGGAGAGGAGAGGAGAGGAGAGGAGAAAGGAGGGAGGAAGGAAGGAAAGGTCTCCAATACTTCAATGAAGTTAGAAAGTAAAAGGCAAAGAGAACATGATTCTCCAACTACATGCCCAATCCAGATCTCACCCCTAAGTTCAGGCTTGCTCAGCGTTTCCATTTGCATCTAAACAACTGTGATGAGAAAACAGGAACTGATCTTGCATTAACCTGCTTCTCTGACTCAATCACCTTCTACCCAGCCAGCAACAAGTACCAGGCTCTGGACTCTCCTGCTCATGATCATCTACCCCGAAACCGTCTAGTAATTTCTCTAGTTGTGTGTGTGTGTGTGTGTGTGTGTGTGTGTGTGTGTGTGTGTGTGTGTGTGTGTGTGCCACTCCCCCCCCCGTGTGCGCATGCGCACGCACACTAGCCAGTGCTAGGACTTGAACTCGGTGCCTCATGCTCTTGCTTGGATTCTCCACTCAACGTTGACACTTTATCACTTGAGCCAAGCTCCATATCCAGCTTTCTTCTGATTACAGATAAGAGTCTCACAGATTTTCTTACTCAGGCTGGCTTTGAACCACGATCTTCAGATCTCAGTCTCTTGAATGAGTTGCTATGATTACAGCCATGAGCCACTGGCCTCTGACCATTAATCTCTCTTAATATATTTGGTCTTCAAAAGCAGGATCATGAACGGACCAGACCAAGCAGTAGCAAGCGTGTCAGATTACAGGCTCAGCCAGTGTCTGGGAAGCCATTATGGCGCCCAAGATGAAGGCTGAGACATCTCTCAGACACTTGATGAGAAGAACGAGCCTGCTTGTCTGTGAGCTGGTGTGGAAAGTACCAGGGCAAAGTGGGTGCCTGGGACCCTGAGCTGTCTCTCATATGTGCATATCTCCAGCAATAAAGAGTCCAGGGCATTAGCCAGTGACACCACATCAGCCTGTCACCATTTAGTTCTGACAGGCCTGAGTGCAAACTCTCCATAAAATGTCACACACAGAGGGAACAAGAGTGATGGGGAGTCGGGTGACCTCTGCCGATGGTCCGCTGTTGGTCTCTGATGAATGCTGGTATTTCTAGACCTCCAGGGAAGCGTGGGTTTAATGTTCTTTATGGAAGCAATTCGCTCCCACAGGACAGGGCAGGAAATGTTTGGGGAAGGAGAAAGTCCTCCTGGACACAGCACAGATGCTTTACATCAATGGCAGGGTGCCTGGGGACGCCCCTTCACAGTCTGTACCCCCAAAGGGCAGACATTGTCTGTCTGGGGCCCTGGAGTCACTCATTCCAAGAATTTGATCAAAACCACAGGCTTCTCACTTGAAATAACTGTCATTGCTTTATGATCAGGCCACAGAGCCCAAGAGCTCCTGGGTGAAAAACAAAAATCCAGAGTCACAGAGAAAGCAGAACGCCTTGTTCTCTTACGACATGGCGAATTCGGAGAACCCCAGCCCAGCCCAGGTCTGCAGAGTAAGTGGTGACAGTCAGTCCTCTCCAGCCCAACTGCAAAGCTTTCATTCTTTACATTTACATTTGTTTATGGTGTTTTGGTGCTAGTTACTGGGATTTGAACTCAGCACTTCACAACTCTCACTCAAGGTTGGTGCTCTACCACTTTAAACACCCACACTTTTGGAAGAAAAAAAAACCCACACTTTTGGCTCTTTGGCTGGTTCATTGGAGATAAGAGTTTCATGAACTTTCCTGCCCCATCAGGCTTAGAACCGAGATCTTAGAAGCTCAGCCTCCTGAGCAGCTAGGATTACAGATGTGAGCCACCAAATGAAAGAAAACAAAGATATGATGTACAGTCTCAGTATTTCCCAATCATTATAGATTCAGAGATACCAATTCTCTCCAGCAAATAAATATACATGCCATGAGAAATAAGCACCGGTACCCTGGGGGAAGGGTGGGACAGAAGGAGTGATAGGAGAATGCTATTTCTTCCCAGCTGTCACCAGTCTGCAGTGACAGAAAGCCACATGAAGACAAGCCATCCAAATGCAGATGACCCATGTCTGCTCCTGATCATTGTTCTTCAAAACCTAACTTGGGTGCCATGGCTCATGCCTGTAATCCTGGCTACTCAGGAAGCTGACATCTGAGGATCACCATTCAAAACCATCCCATACAGCAAAGTCCATGAGACTCTGATCTCCAATTAACCACCAAAAAAAGAAGAAGAAGAAGAAAAAGCAGATGTGCAGGTGTGGCTCAAATGGTAAGAATGCCAGCCCCAGGCAAAAAAGGCTAAGCAAGAGCTTATGGCCCTGAGTTAAGCCCTAGTACTGGCAAGTAATCACAATCATAATAAATAGTGCCAGCGAACTTTGGGAGCATTTCAAGCAATCAAATGTATCTATAGGTTCATCCTCCAAACAAGTTGGTGAGAGCCTGAAAAGAAGAAAGAAATAATTTCTGAAAATAGCCTACATGTAAGGAAAATTATACACTGACAAATTCATGAGTTAACCAAAACCAACTTGATTTAAAAAACTGAAATGTCTGAAAGCAACCAGAAGTAAAGGATACAATGCTACAAACAAGCATAAGTATAACAACAGACCTTTTGGAGGGGGTCGTGGGGGAGGGGAGCATAACATCTTTGAAGTGCTAAAAGAAAAATCTTCCGACTTAGAATTTTTAATGAGTAAATATTGTTTTCAAGTGACTCTTTCTGACTTACATGACCTGAAAGAATTCATCTCCAACAGACTCATAAGCAGAAAGTAAAAGAAATATTGAAGTAGAAAGAAAGTAACACCCAGTGGATCCACAAAGAGAAAAAAATACTGTTTCTGGTGAAACAGTAACTACACAGGCAAGGCTATACTACATTTTCTTATTATTTAAATCTCTTAAAAGGATAAATGAAGCTGGATATAGTAGCATGTGCCTGTAATCCCAGCTCTCAGGAGGCGGAAGCAGGAGGATCAAGTCTTCTAGCCAGCAGGATCTCATCTCAGAAAGCAAGATACAGATACAGATTTGAGCAAAACATCAAGTTTAACCTAATTGACATGAAGATACTACCATCCTTAACACATACAGAATGTGCATACTTTCCAAATGGTGTGAAACACACATCGGGACAGGCTTCCAGCCAGAAAACCACTCCGTAAAGTTGGAGAGACACAAGTTACATCGTGCCACATGAAGCCATTTCAATGCCAGTACAAGAAAACCGTGCCCCAAACCTCCAGCTCCCTTCATATATCACCTTTATAATAACAATAAAAAATGGTTTGAAAAATCCAGTTGTCATAAGTTGTCATGCTGAATTGAAACCCCCACATACAGCTACTTAAAAATAATAAAACTTAATATTTTAATTCTCCAATTATTTGGGAAAAACCCACTTTTAAATAATTCATGAAGGGAAAAAAAGAAATTAAAAATAGCATTTAGGAGTATTTAATTGGTGATCACTAATGAAAACACAGAATAGTAAAATTGTGCCCAGTAGCCAAATCAGAGTGCGTGAATACTATTTTACACTAATTCCTTGTCTTAGAAGAGAAACTTCAAGTTAACAACCTAAGCTCCCACATGAAGTAAATAGAAAAAAACATTTCAAAATACATGGTACATGGTAATTACATGTACAATTTCAAATATATCAATAACTGAGATGACAAAGAGCAAAGGAGTCAGAAGGACCAAAAAACGAGGAAATAGGGTGGGACAGTGAATCTTGGTGTCATAGACTTACCGGAAACAGAAAGCCACCAATTCTCGCCATCCAACCCAAGACCAGCTCTGTAATGAATAAGACAGAGACAACCAACATGGCAGAAATGGGCTTACTTGTCATCTTACCCATGGAGTGTCTATTCCCTGGTCTTTCTTTCTCTGCCATATTTTTTTTCTATCACCATGAAAAAAAAAGGGGGGGGGGGAGGAAAGACACACATAACACTTTCACATACACACACACACACACACACACACACACACACACACACACACACACACACACACACACACACACACACACACACACACACACATACAAAGGTCCCAGGAAAAACAAGAGCCAATGAAATTCAAAAGAAGTAGAAAAAAAATTCATTCAAGATTAGAGTAGAAATCAATAATAGAAAAAAATGAGGAGAAGTAATACTAAAGGTGTCTCCATAAAGTGAGGGTTATTCTCCATGAAATGTGGGGAACTCTCTCCATTTGTTGGCCCAGAAAGAGCATCTCCCACCCCACACTGAAATTAAGCAATAGGTCAGAGAGCAGTAGTTCCTGTGTAATTACAATTCTGTGAAACTATTGGCATGTGTTAACAGGCATAAAGAAATATGTGAATAAATGCTGCCCCCACTGATATTAATGGGCCTCCAAGCCTAGTGAGACTCCAGGGATTTTTGACAATGAGCTTATTGCATTTTACCATAAAACAATAAAAACTATTTCCGAATCTTTTCCAATTAGAAATCCATGGTATTGAGGATGTGGCAAGAACTACCACACCCTACCATACCCTAACAAGCCTTTGGGACAGAAATTGTTCAGATATAAAGCAAGAATATATATATGTACATACACACACACACACACACACACACACATATATATGTAGAGAGAGAAAATATCTGGTTTTCTATTAATAAGGATATTTACATGAAGTTTTTTTTTTAATCTATGCAGCTGCTACCCAGAAGTCTGAGGTCTGACGATTGCAGTTCAAAGCCAGCCTGGGCAGGAAAGTCAGTAAGACTCTTATCTCCAGTTAACCACCAAAAAGCTGGAAGTGGAGCTGTGGCTCCAGTAGTAGAAAAGAAGAAGCAATTCAGAGACAGCACCAGAGTTCAAGTCCCAGGACCAGCACACACACAATACCCCTACAACTGAGAATCCTGGCCACCATTTTCTTAATCATGATGGATTGACACATGATTTATGACAATTTCCTTTCTTAGGAGATAATGCTCCCTAATTACAGTCCCCAACTGGGGCAAGAGTGGTATCTGAGAGAGGCAAGGATTCCATTTCAATAGTAAATGCCAGAAGAAAGAGGAAGAGAAGAGCAAAGGCAGGACAGGAAGAAGAGAGAGAAGGGGGAAAAAAGGAAGTTAGAAAAGAAGAGAAGCAAGAAAGAAGAGACTCAAAAAGAACTAAATGAGAAATGAGTGTCCATGGCTCATACCTGTAAGCCTAGCATCAGGTTTAAAAGAAAGACAGTGGCCAGCCAGGCACCAGATCTGAAGATCACAGTTCAAAACTAGCCTGGGTAGAAAAGTCTATGAGACTCTTCTCTCCAATGAAACATCAAATAGCGACAGATGGAGCTGTGGTGAAAAAAACCAAGCAAAGTCTCAAGGCCCTGAATTCAAGTCCCAGCCAGGTGTGAGATGATGCACAAATCTCAAGCCACAAGATGCTGCTGGCAGCTAAGTGGGCAGGGGTGAGTCAGGGCTGACGCCATGCCCTTGCTAAGGCCTTTGTCACGTGCAAATGATTTAAGATCACCCATTCGGAACCGCTGACAGCAGCATTCTTAGTGTCACTCAGAACCCAGCAGGCCCCAGGCAGCCAAAGTTCATATAGATATTACGTCTTAAGTTCTTATCAAACATCAGCTTTCAAGGATTTCTGTTTCCAATTTTGTACCACCTTTTGTGCATGGGGCAGGGAGGGCTGGAGTGAATTCTTGGCAAGAAATTTTTCCAAGTGACTCCCAAGAGAAGAAGGAGCTGAAAAGTAAAGTAAGAAAATTTCCAATGAGTGCAGCAGCCTGGAGCAATGGAAGAAGAGGCTTGAGAGGGCTTGCCTGGAAGAGAGGTGCAAAACGTGTTCATCATTATTGGGAAGGGGAGAGAGGGTACAGGTACTAGGGTTTGGGGCTTGGATGTTGTCCCTTAGCTTTTTCAATCAAGGCTGGTGTTCTACCACTTGAGCCACACCTCCACTTTTGACTTTTTGCTGGGTACTTAGAAATAAGAGTCTCCCAGGCTTTCCTGCCTAGACTGACTTCAAATTTTAGTCTTCAGATCTCAGCCTCCTGAGTAGCTAGGATTACAGGTGAGCTACCAGCACCTGGCTTTTTATTGTAATTATGATTATGATTATGATTGTGATTGTGATTGTGTGGGTGTGTGTGCGTGCACATGAGCACACACATGTTCAGGTAAGTGTCTGCACACTTCATAACCAAACAAACAAATGTAAAATCAAATCAAATTTCAGCTTTCTCCTCTATCTTTTGGCTTCTCCAGTCAATCCAGAGGGAAAGATGTTATTTCTCAAGTGGTAGAACACCAGCCTTGAGTGAAAAAACTAAGATTCCAGCCTCACCACAAGCCTCAGCAGTTCAAGCTCAGCACACAAAATTCCAGAATGTGTTCCAAGCCTGGAAGAGGAGTCTCAACTGCACATGTGCAGAACAGGCCACCAAGATGGAGAGAAATCTGAGTGTCAGCCGGGGAGGGGTAAACATTTTGCAACATCCTGAGATATCTAGAACATTTCCTTCCCCAATAAAACTTCTTTACAGAACAAAGCTCTTTGGGACAGGACTAACGCTTCCATGGATGCAATGTGAAGGTACCTTCATTGCGCAGGTGCAACGGATCCCCAAGATTAAAACCTTGAGGATTATCACCAGGATCATTGTATTAGTGGCTTGAGGTTAGCTCACTGGGGGGACCAAGAAAAGAGAAGTACAGAAAACTTTGCTCTGGAAACAGGAGGGTCCAACTCAGCCTCCTTCTCTTTCTCTTTCAGGACAAGGTCATAAGTACACAATGAGGTGATGGAGAGTGGGAGAAACAAAGGAAGAGGTATTTTATAATCATGACCTCATTTAATTCCTGCAGAAGGGGAGGGAGAGAGTATTGTTCATTCCCTAGCCACATTCCAGAAAAACAGCTGGAGAACAGTGAAGGAGAGAGAAAGAGAAAGAAAGAAAAAAAAATCACCCTTAATCCCATAATTAAAACCAAGCTATTGTGGCCACGTTGACCTTTGTTCCACTCTGACATAGGAATGTATGGCTTATTATTTTTATATAACTAAAGACTAGAATGAGACAATGAAACAGCCCCCATCTTAATTTTACATTAAGCATGGTAACAGACCCATTTCCATGTTGTCAAATTCTTCAAGATCATCACCTTCCAAAATAGGAGCGAGTCAGCTCCACCTGGTCAACTACATTATTTGAGGCGATGGGGATGGGGTATTACTTTATTCTCATTGCTCTCAGGGTTTTATTTGAGTTCTTTTAAATAACATTACATGTTGGGGTTTTTATTAAGATAAATGGACCCATTGGATAGAGGTGAGGAGCCCAGAGAGAAACTGAGCTTCAGGCAATACTGAGATAGTCACATTGTGAATTTAGAAATGAGATTTCCTTGGAGGATTGCAATGTAATAACTGATCTGTAATTGGTGAGATTGTCTACTGGAGAAGTAGAGGCTGAGAACAATGGTGCCATGTTAAAGATACCAATACAGGTGGTAGCTCACACCTGTAATCCTAGCTACTCTAGAGGCTGAGATCTAAGGATTGCAGTTGGAGGCCAGCCTAGGCAAGAAAGTCCATGGGAGTCTTATCTCCAATTAACCAGCAAAAAGCTAGAAGTGAAGCTGTGGCTCAAGTGGTAGAGCACCAGTCTTTAGTGAAAAAGCTAAGTGAGAACATAAGGTCCTGAGTTCAAGCCCCAATACTGGCACACACACACACACACACACACACACACACACACACACACACACACACACACACCACAAAGTTACACATAGGTCAGGCTCACCTTCTCACATCTTGCCCCATGGGGAGGTATTCAAGGCCCTTGGGAAGCTACCTCTCTCTGCGTGGTTTCTGAAGGACCCACTACCTTTTTTTTTTTTTGTCAGTTATGGGGCTTGAACTCAGGGTCCGGGCGCTGTCCCTGACCTCTTTTGCTCAAGGTGAGGGCTCTAACACTTTGAGCCACAGCACCACTTCCGATTTTCTGGGTGGTTAACTAGAGATAAGAGTCTCATGGGAACTTTCCTTGCCTGGACTGGCTTTGAAATGTGATTCTCAGATCTAAGCCTCTTGAGTAGGTAGGATTACAGGCGTGAGCCAGCAACCCAGGCCCGTTACCACTTTCTATATAAGTAGGAGTCCACTCTAAAATAAAACCAAAAATATAGTATAATACACAGCTATTCGTTATCAATTATCATGTACTATATGTATGTTGTACTTTCACACAACTAGTATCAGGAGGTTTATTTACAGCACCGTCACCACAAACATGTGACTGATATGTTTTTCTAGAACATTTCAACATCTCTGATGTCACTAGTGAGAGATTTTTCAGCTCCATGAGACTTTCTCATGGGACCACGATGGCATACGCCACCCCTCTAAGACCCTCACGGGCTGTCACAATGTGGCACAGAACTCTATAGATCTCAAGGTCTTTGAGTTATTTATTCTGTTTCATGGCCTTCTCCCTTTACAAATCAAAACCACTTACTTTGAGCATTCTGTTTTTTCAGAACATAATCCAAACTGGAAAGAGCAAGGGAAGGGAGTGACATTGTCCAAAAAGAAACATACTCATGACCTGACTTACGTAACTATAACCCTCTGTACCTCACCTTTATAATAACAATATAAAATGTTTAAAAGAACATAATCCAATAATTGCAAAAATTAATCATTAACTCAAAGATTTATTTTGGATGCATTATTTCCTACAGTGACTTCAGAATTTATTCTGTTTCTAAAATACAAGGATATTGAAATAACCTATAATAAATATATGCATGAATTTTGGAAAAACTAACATCACAACAGCCATTTCCTCACCCAGGAACGTGATACTTGTTAACATATACATGTAATCACATGTTTCCTATAAAGGGTTGTTCCTTAAAAACACTGCTAATTGTTTTATGGCATTTACTATTATTCTTTGTGCACACATATAAAGAAAATATTGCTGGGTGCTGGTGGCTCATGCCTGTAATCCCAGCTACTCAGGAAGCTGAAAGGTGGAAGATCATGCTTTAAAGACGACTCAGACAGAAGACTTATGGAGACTCCATCTCCAATTAACCAGCACAAAGCTAGCCTGGATGCATGGCTCAAGTGGTATAGCACCAGCCATGAACAAGAAAGCCGATAGAGAGAACTGGGCCCTGTGTTCATGCTCATGCCTGAAAAAAAAAAACTGGTAGGTGATATATGTATGTATGTATGTATATATATGAAGAATACATATATGTATATAAACATAGTTAAATTTGTATCATTATAGAAAGGTATTGGGCTGGGAAGGTGGCTCCGTGGTAGAGCGCTTGCCTTGCATGAATGAGTCCCTGGGTTTGATTCTTCAGCACCACATAAGCAAAAAGAAAAAAAGCCAGAAGTGGCGCTGTGGCTCAAGTGGTAGAACGCTAGCCTTGAGCTGAAGAGCTGAGGGACAGCGCCCAGGCCCAGAGTTCAGGCCCCACGACCGGACCCAAAAAAAAGAAAGAAAGAAAAGAAAGGTATTAATGTGGCCAGAGGTGGGAGTTGTATGTGTGCTCATATGAGCTCAGAACCTTGTGTTCTTGTTTGCCTTTTTTCTCAAGCCTGATGCTCTACCACTTGAGCCAAGATCTATTTTTGCCTTTTTGCTGATTAATTGGAGCTAAGAGTCTCATAGACTTCCTTGCTTGAGCCGGGTTTGAACTTTTATAATCAGATCTCAGCCTCCTGAGTAGCTAGGATAATAAGGTGGAGCCACTGGCACCAGACTGAAGTATGTGTTTTTATCACAATCTTGTATATGGCAGTACTAGAGCTCAGAGGGTTGATCATTTCCTGCTTATTTATTCCACAATTAGCGGGCAGGGCTGGGGGACAGCAGCAGACAGAACATGAGGATGAAGTCCAGCCCTCAGATGTGCTGTTCCCATGATTCTGCAGTTTCCATGGCTCTGGGTAAGACGCAGGTGAGATGTCATGACCCCCAACACCCACTGTGCCCCTCCATGTCTTTATCAGGACTGGCTTCCTTTCCTCCCTTGGCCCAACTTCTGTCTCCAACACTTTCCAAAAATCTCTCCCTCTTCTGAGCACCCCTGCATCTCCTCCTCCTCCACTCAGTCCCCATTATTACCTACCATCCTGGTGTGCCTTTCCCAGTGGCCTGGAGATCACTTAAAAGGTAGAGTTGTAGGGGGCTCTGAGGGCCCACGACTGTAATCTTAGCTATTCTGAGATCTAAGGATCAGTTCAAAGCCAGCCCAGGCAGGAAAGTCCATAAGACTCTCATCTCCAATTAACTTCTTAAAAGCCAGAAATGGAACTGTGGCTCAAGGTGGTAGCACACTAGTCTTGAGCAAAAAAGCTCAGGGATAGCACCCAGCCCCAAGAGCGACAAAACAAAAAAAGAAGGAAAGAGAGGTAGAGTTTCAGGCTGGGGGTGTGGTTCAAGAGGTAAAACACTTGCACAAGAGCCCAATTTCAATTTCCAGTACCACCGAAAAGAGAAAGATACAAGCCATGTGAACTGGTAGCCCACCTCTAATCCTAGCTCCTGAGATCCAAGAATCACAGTTTGAAGCCAGCCCAGGCAGACAAACCTGAATTATCTCCAGTGAAGCACCAAAAAGCTGGAAGTGGAGTTGTGTCTCAACTGGCAGAGTGACTAGCTTTGAGCATAAAAACTCAGGAACAGTGCCTAGGCCCGGAGTTCAAGCCCCAGGACTGGCACCAAAAAAAAAAAAAAAGAGGGGAGAGAAAGATACAAAAAAGGTGATGCAGGATGCAGAACCCATGAAGACAAGGTGTGCATGTGCCCATCAAGAGCAACTCAGAAAGTGAGATCAGATCAAAGCACCTGAGTCACTGGGCCTCGGCCTGCCCAGCACACCTGTGGCCTGGTGTGGGCTCTGGAGTCTTACCGGGCTCTGGAAACAATACTAGTGTGGATCTTCTACTTCAGGCCAGAGATCCAACACCAGGGGTTTTCATGAAGGAAGAGCCATGTGTGTCACGCAGAGCATTAACACCCTCTGAGGCCAGCTCCAGTGCTTGGCTGGCAACTTCGAGGATTCCTTCCTAGTGTCCAACTCTTAGTCCCACATGTCTGTGCATTGCTGATTATAATCAGGGAAAATAACACTGCCTGTGGAACACAGAGTAAAGCCTGTCTTCATTCCGTCCAGGATGCTCTGGTAGGCTGAGGTCAGTGCCTCCTCTGGGATCTTGGGTCTTAATTAGCCATTAATGCAAATCCGTGCACTCCTTTAGCTCAGCCTGACTGGCTGTGGCAAAGGATCCTTTGTAGAACCAGGGACTGAGGAAAGAAATATAGACTCAGCCTCACTCTCCTAAGACCATGCTGACATGGGCAAAAGATGACATGAACAAGGGATAAAGGATCAAAGCCAGCAAGCACCCTCAGAAAACAGAGTAAGGAGAGAAGGCAAGTCAGCTCACCACCCAGGAGGGCCTTGTAGGAAAGAAGTGAGAGGCAAGTGAAGAATAAAGAGGAAGAAAAGAAGAAGAAGAAGAAGAAGGAGGAGGAGGAGGAGGAGGAGGAGGAGGAGGAGGAGGAGGAGGAGGAGGAGGAGGAGGAGGAGGAGGAGGAGGAGGAGGATCCTCACCTTTGTGTTACCAAAGCAACTAACTTTATAGAGAGTTTGCTTCGCTTACTATGTCAGCCACTCCAAGTCCAGGGTTGGACAGCTCCATTAGTTTGGCCACTAATTAAGGAGCAAGTAGCCACAATTCAGAACACGGCCAAGGGAGAAGATGAGTCCTGTCAAGGACACACATGACCTCCTGCTAGACCCACCTCACCCAACTTCCTCTATCTCCCAAAAGGGTACCCTGGCTCTCGAGCCATTAACAAGTGAACTTTTGGGAGACCCTAAGTGGACTCAAAGCACATGAGAAGAGTCCTTCTTAGCAAGAGTTGGTGAGCTGCTCTTCAGGACCCAACTTCAATCACTTCACCCTTCAGTAAGGGACTCTATAAATACAAAAGTTAGGACACACTCAGCCCTGACTAAAATATGCATATATATACACATATATATGTACTTATACATATATATGTATATGTTAAAATACACATATATGTATATTTATATGTACATTTTTAAATACTGGGGCCCACAGAAGCACAAAGCCTATTTGCATCTGACTATATAAAATAAAATTAATCAAAATGAATTCCAGGAGATGGAAACAAGGGGAGTTTTTTTTTCTTTGTTGCTGCTTTTTGTCTTGTTTGTTCATTTATCTGTCTTTGGGAGGGGAGCAGAAATGGAGGGACAAAGGGTGAATAAATGCAGCAGTGGTACTTGCAGGATACTGTGTTGAAAATGAACTGTACAACTTGTGGATGGGGACAGGAGGGAAAAATCGGGAGGTAAAGGAGCAACACTGTCCAAAAAGAAATGTACTCTTTACCTGACTTTACATAACTGTAACCCATTCTGTCCATCACCTTTACAATAGCAACTTCTAAAATTAAAAACAAAAAAGACTGGAGCACAAAGGCTCCTCCAATTGTGTGAGCGTCGTACATTATTTTTAGACTCCTCCAAGCTCAGAGCAGACGTGCCAGATTGGGAGAGGTGATACCGGCTTGCTGGTTGAGTTCCAGTTTGGTCCTCAGCCCCGGAAAGTACTGGATCCTTGATTGTTTTGTTAAAAACATCCCAGAATGGATTTTTATTGTCAGCTGCTCTTGATCTTTGCAAATTTCCTGCATTTGCTATTGACTGGTATTCCTGGCCTTGAGAGAAATATCCAGACCAAATGACTAGCCCTGGGGGCCGGGGCTTTGTCATCGGCAGCGTGAGCCACCCTGGCGACACTTGCTGTTCAATGTGCTGGCAGGGGGCCGCAGGAAGTCAGACTGCAGAGCCACACCCGCGGGGACTGGCCCAGGGCCCTCTGCATCCCGGCCTCCGCAGGTCTCCTCGCGCCTGCTCAGCATGGGGCAGCCATGATTTTTCTAATGTTAGAACCCAGGGGAGGAATCCCACACACAGAGCAAAATCGCAAAGATGATTTCTAACGTTGCTAACTGTAGTTCCAGCCACACCTGGGCCATGGAGAGACCAGGGTTTCCTCCTGGTCTATGCCTTGCTCAGCCCCAGGCCTGGAGCCCAGGGCTTTCCACATGCAGGGCAACCCTGGCACTGTAACTGGACATCTAGATTGTTATGACTCCTACAGTCCTCGGAGTTGAATCATCCTCACGTTCTTCAAAGAGCTGCCCAGTGACCCGGGGCTCTCCTGGTGAGAGGCAGGGGACCTCAGGCGGCTCCGGGCCTAATCAGGACCAAGTACAATGCACCCTTTATCCTCAGGGGATTCATGGTGAGTCCCTCAAAGGACACTTGAAATTATACAAGTCTATGTATAGATACTGTTTTTACCCGTATATGCAAACTACAGGGAAAGATTATTTCCCAAATTTAGAAAACAGTAAGAGACTAACAACAACGGGGACTAAAGTAGAACATGTAACAACAGGTACATGTCTGCTATAGCACTTAGCAGTCATGGTACATGGTTTTGTGTACTTACTAAGGAGAGAACTTTCACCTTTTCCCACAAAGAAAGCACATGATCCCACACATGGCTAGCTGGGGAAAGATTAAAACTCAAAACATGTTTCTAGTGAATACATACCACTTTTGTGAATTGGATCACCATACGTTGATATGGCATGAAACACAGCCAGGCACCAGTGGCTCACACCTGTAATCCTAGCTATTCAATAAGCTGATCATAGTTCAAAGCCAGCCTGGGCAGGAAAGTCCATGGGAATCATATCTCCAATTAACTACCAAAAAGCTAGAAGTCCAGCTGTGACTCAAATGGCAGAGTACCAGCTTTGAGCAAAAGAATAGTGCTCAGGCCCTGAGTTCAAACCCTAGTACTGGCACGAGCACACATGCATGTGCACACACACACACACACACACACACACACACACATGCACACACATTCAAAATATGTTTCTACTGATTGTACAATCCTACAGTTGAAAAATTGTGAATTTGACTATTTTAAGTCAAGATGGTGTATATTTAAAATGAAGCAAAGAGCTGGGTACTGATGGCTCATGTCTGTAATCCTAACTACTCAGAAGGCTGAGAGCTGAGGATCAAGATTCAAAGCTGGTCTGGGCAGAAAAGTATATGAGATTCTTATCACCAAAAAGCCAGAAGTCAATGTGTGGCTCAAGTGGTACAGCACCAGCCTTGAGTGGGAAATAGCTAAGACAGAGTGCTCAGGACCTGAGTTCAAGCCCCAGTACTGGCAAAATAAAATAAAATAATAATTGATATAAAATAATTCTTTATCTCTTGAGTAAGTATAAAATTAAGTATTCTAAAATTCAGTGCAAACATATCCATATTCTTGTTGATAATACATTTATTTGCCTTTATGTCAAACTTCTAAGATCTTAACTTATACCCAATTTTAGAAACTCACCAATGCTAAATGCAGATGGAGCCCAAGCTTCCTTCAATCTTCCTGGTGAAGTCATTTGTAGAAATTTTCAGGACTTGTATTTTTTTGTGTGTGTGCCATTACTGGGGCTTGAACTCCGGGCCTGGGAGCTATCTCTTAGTTTTTTCATTAACAGCTGGTGCTCTATCACTTAAGCCACAGTTCCACTTCTGGCTGTTTGCTGGTTAATTGGAGATTAGAGTCTCACAGACTTTTCCTTCCTAGACTGGCTTCAAATCATGATCCTCTGATCTCAGCCTCCAAAGTGGCTAGGATTACAGGCACGAGCCCCCTGTTGCCTGGTACTTAGCTGCAAAAAACAAAAAACAAGGGGGGACTGGGAGGGCAGGGATGGGAAGGGGAAACAAAGGAGGCAACAATGCTTGATAAGAAATGTACTCATTTCCTTGCTCATGTAATTGTAACCCCTCTGTATGGTATTTTCACAATAAAAAAACTTATTAATAAAAAAAACAAAAAAACATAAATCCAAAGAAAATTTTCATTTAACAAAACTGGATTTGTTCCTTTTCACAACCACAAACTTTCTAAGCTAACAACAGTATGTGCCTGCACTGGGATGAATGCTGATCAACTTAAATCAAGCCCAGGCTTATCTAATTATCCATTTGCTCCCCAAGGGCTCTCAAACCACAATAAATTTTTGTCCAAATGTAATACCTCTATCTCTAAAGTCCATTTTATCATCAAAACAAAACAAAAATTAGTAACTGACTTTTTTATTTAAAAAATATACAAAGGAACTCTTTTCTGGGACATTTTGAATAATTGAATGAAACTGGCACATGAAGATCTCCCCATAATACATGATAGCTAGATAGGGGCGTGAGTCTCACACAGACAAGCTCTGCAGCAAGGTTGACTCAGCCCAGCATCTCTAAACACCAAGCAGCTGTGTGTGTGTGTGTGTGTGTGTGTGTGTGTGTGTGTGTCTGCATGTGTACCTGTGTGTGTCTGTGTATATCTGTGTGTGTTGGTACTGGGATTTGAATGCAGGGTTTCACTTTCTTGTTTGGCTTTTTTGCTCAATGCTGGTGCTCTACCACTTGAGCCACATCTCCACTTTGAACTTTTTCTAGTTAATTGGAGATAAGAGGCTCTGGGACTTTCGGCCTCCTGAGTTGTAGTGGTCTCCTGTCTTTACACTCTAGGCCTCCCAGCTAGACAGAAATGATTTCTGACTCCTGCCTAGGGAGCCTTGTCCTGTTTTTCCCTGCCTCCTGTGGTGTCACGACCAATTTATTTATGACTCTCAGTTCTCTACTGGAATGCTCTCATAAATCCATCAACAGGCCTGGCATCTGTGGCTCAAACCTGCAGTCCTAGCTACTCAGGAGGCTGAGATCTGAGTATTGCAGTTCAAAGCCAGCCAGGACAGAAAAGTTCATGAGACTCTTATCTCCAACTAACCACCAAAAAAGTCAGAAGTGGAGCTGTGGCTAAACTGGTAGGGCATTAGCCTTGAACAAAAAAGCTTAGGAACTGCACCCAGGCCCTGAATTCAAGCCCCAGGACTAGTACACATACACATATACACACAAATCCAGACATTAGTGGCTCACACCTATAATCCTAGCTACTTAGAAGGCTAAGATCTGAGGATCATGGTTTGAAGCCAGCGCAGGCAGAAAAGTCCATGAGACTATCTCCAATAAGCTACTCATAAAAAGCCAGAAGTGACACTGTGGTTCAAGTAGTAGAGCGTTAGCCTTAAGCAAAAGAAACTCTCAGGGACAGTACCCAGGTCCTGAGTTCAAGCCCAAGGACTGGCACGCACGCACACACACACACACACACACACACACACAAAACATCATCACCTAATTGCCTTTTAGTAACACTCACAGCTAGGGCCACAAGTGTCAGTGGGCCACAATTCAATTTGAACCCATCATGCTCACTGGCAGCGTTGTCTCCTTCCAGAATGGATTCTCTAAGCCTTTGGCAGCCATCCACCACCCACTTCTCATCTTTCAAGTCAGGAGGTGATTTCACTTTTTGGCTTAGTGGATGAAATAGCAAGCCAAGAGGGTCTGATAGCCATCTAATTTGGAATCAATGTAAAGTATGAATCCAGAAAAGTCAGTCTACAATGGAATTCATGACCTGGTCAATTGGTTTGCAATGTCTCAATACCAGGAATAAAAATGCCCATCTTGTGCTTTCTAGTTGAAGTCTACTACCTAAGAATTCAAAGGGCCTGGAAACTCCAGGCTCCTGCAGTAATGGGAGGGCGGGCCATGGCTCCATATGCAGGCTCAGGTTGTAGCCCAGTGTTCTGCCTCTCACCCTTCATGGTCCCCCTACCTCCATCTCTACCTGGGAGCAGAGCATATTTACATTACAATGACTTCCCAATCCAGGTCCAGCCTTGGGACTTCACAGGCAGGATTTATTCCTACATTCTGCGCTGTCTCCACCTCCCTGGTGAGGTGTTTTTACATCCTTGTCCAAACTAATCCTGGCTTTGTCCTCTACCCCTGAGCCCCGATTATTTCCTTTAGGTATTTTTTTAAATTCAGATTTCATTGTTTAATCAGATCCATGAAGGACATCCTAAACACTACACAAGACACAACAGAATATCATTTTTCTTCCAATATTAAAAAATGACATTCACAGACAACTTTTTTTGGGGGTCCAGTCGTGGGGCCTGACCTCTGGGCCTGGGCGCTGTCCCTCAGCTCTTCAGCTCAAGGCTAGCGCTCTACCACTTGAGCCACAGCGTCACTTCTGGCTTTTTTCTTTTTGCTTATGTGGTGCTGAGGAATTGAACCCAGGGCCTCATGCATGCAAGGCAAGTGCTCTACCACTGAGCCACCTTCCCAGCCCCATTCACAGACATTTTTAAGGAGCTTTTCTATATAATCAAGGTGGTGAATTTAAAAAAAAATCTGTAAGCAATTATGTTCTTGAATGCAGACTGCTGACAGATACATTTAGAAATTGCTTTCTGGCCATGATAAACATTGTATACAGGTTTTTAAAACATCCCCAAATACACATCATTATTATTAGTTTTTAAAAGTCAGTCTGGCCAACCTTTTGAACCTTTTTGGTCAGAAGGAAATAATCCTGAGAGCTCTAACAGAAAACCTGATTTTTAAAAAAAAGACCTAAACATTCATTTTAATTTGTCTTTGAATGGGAAAAAAAAATACATGGAGCTTTCTGAAAGGTATTTCACCACAGGCTACCTTGGGAGCTCAATGAATTAAAACATATAACTCAATGTACTAAAACAGATGTTTCAACGTAGCTCCAAAAATCTTTATAAATGTAGCAATTTGGAAGGACAATCCTGGATCAGAAGTGTTATTCCTTGTGTATCTACATATGTGTGCATGGCTTGTCTCAGTTGTCATAATTTTCTCTGTCATTTCCTCCTGAGTAGTGGTCATAACCACCATGGCTTCTGCCACTATAGTCCCGGGAGCATCCATATCCATTTCCATATCCATATCCTCCAGGCCGACTGTCACATCTGCCACTCCCATATCTCTGTTCCCTGCCACCTCCAGAGTAGCGGTGATCACTCCATGGCCCTCAAAGGCGCCCCCTCTGGTGCCCCGGCAGACTTGCCTGCATGGTCCACTCGGATCTAGCGACCATCCAGAGACTCTCCATTCATGGCATCTGAGGCATATTCTGGGTTGGTGAAGGTGATAAAGCCAAAACTTCAGGATCGTTGAGTATCGCTTTTCTTGACAACAACCACTTCAGAAATAGGCCCGAAGCTGCTGAAGTGGTCTTCAAGTACCTGCTTATCAGTGTTAAAGTTCAGTCCTCCCACAAAGAGTTTGCCTTCTTCAGAGACATGGTGGTGAACTTGAATCCTTGGAAAGTGAAAAGACTGATACGCCAAGTTCAGCGGAGCAGGGAGAACTCCTTTAGGTATTTATTCACACCAATGGTGACTCACCTACCTCACACACAGCCCTGAGCACCGCACCAGAGAGAGCACTGAGCCATTCACCTCAAGGCCCGCCACAGGGTGCCAGTCACAAAGCAGGTCTGGGTACAGTGACACACACCTGTCATCCTCGCTGCTCAGAGGCTGAGAACTGAGAATCACAGTTCAACGCCAGCCTGCGCAGATAAATTCAAAAGAGTAAAACTGAAAGTGCAGGTGTTGTTCAGGTGGTAGAGCACCAACTATGCACAAAAAGCTAAGGGACAGAAATCAGGTCCTGAGTTCAAATCACACACACACACACACACACACACACACACACACACACACACACACACACACACGGCATGTACTTGGTCTATTTATGACAGCATCTCCAGATCTCCATTTAGGCACCAGTGGTTCACACACCTGCAATCGTAGCCACTTGGGTGGGTGAGGTCAGAATCAGGCCTCACAGTCAGCTGGGGAGTATGTTCAATACCCCTTCCTTTCTTTTTCTTTTTCTTTTTTCTTTTGCCAGTCCTGGGGCTTGAACTCAGAGCCTTGGGTGCTGTCCCTGAGCTGCTTTTGCTCAAAGCTGGCACTCTACCACTAGTCACAGTTCCACTTACTGCTTTCTTGGTAGTTCATTAGAGATCAGAATCTCATTGTCTTTTCTTCCCAGGCTGGCTTCAACCTGTGATCCTCAGATCTCAGCCTCCTGAGTAGCTAGGATTATAGGTATGAGCCACTGGAACCCAGTAAGACCCCTTCTTAACCAATAGCTGAGCATGGTGGCCCACCTACCATCCCAGCTCTATTGGAGGCTAAGATCGGTAGGATCACAGTTCCAGGCCAGAAAGGCAAAACAAAAATCCTCAAGTCTCCATCTCATCTGACAAAGCTGGGCTTGTGGCATTTACCTGTCATCCCAGCTATGATGTGAACCCTAAAATAGATCATTATGGTCCAGGTGCTGGCAAAAAGAAAGACTGTATCTCCAAATAACTAGCATAAAGAGACTGGAGGCAAGGCTCCATGTCGAGAACCTGCTGGCAAGCAGTAATGTTTCACCACCAATGTGCTGGGATGCCCCATCCTTGCTGAAGCACCTGTGACATGGGCAGCCTATGTCTCCCAGGGCTGCCAGTGTCGCCATAGGTCACCTCACGCTCTACAAGCTCGAGACTGAATCCAAGTCTATTTTCCTGAAGTTTGGTTCCAGTTCTAATCTTATCTCTTTTATTTCCTTTCTAGCAGTTAGTCTAACAGAAGAAATCTAAAGAGTCTGAAACCCCATGATTAGACTTCTTCCTGTTTGACTTGGAAGACAGGAGCCCAGGAGAGCTGGCAGCTGAGAAGGGAGTTCAGAAGCAGTATTGCCAATGTTTAAACTGAAATGGTAAGGGGGGATAAAAGGAATGCTTAAAGTACTACTGTTTTAAACTCATTAAGTAAGAAAACTGATATTGAGCATTGAAATTAAAAGCCTGGCTTTTTTCTTCTTCTTAACTCAGCCGAGTGGAAAAAGGAGTGTTGGGGTAACATTGTCTTTAAGGGGGGAAAAAAGTGAGCAGTAAACCCTGAAAGATCTTCCATACCTAGCAAATGTAACTTGAGCCAGGTACCAGTGGCACCAAGATCCTGAGTTCAAGCCCCAGAACCAACCAACCAACACACACACACACACACACACACACACACACACACACACACACACTCCCTTCCCACTGACATCCTGAAAATCAGGGGGAAATGATGACCCTAGCAGAGACTGTCCCAAGTGAGGACAGAATTTCAGTGCCATTGGTCCTCTGCATGCAAGGCTTTGCCTTTAGGGATTCAGAGGCTACAAGAGAGAGAGGAGCTGGAGGGGATGCGGAGAAAGGGGAACCCTACTGCATTGCTGGTGGGAATGTATACTAATACAACCACTTTGGAAAACAGTCTGGAGATACCTCAGAAAGCTAAATATAGACCTCCCTTAGGAGGCCATACCACTCCTAGGAATCTACTCTGAGCAACAGGAAACAGTATACAAAGACACATGCATCTCCATGTTTATTGCAGCACTGTTCACAAGAGCCAACATTTGGAAACAACCCAGATGCCCCACTACTGATGAGTGGATCCAAAAATCGTGGTGCCTAGATACAATGGAATATTATGCAGCCATTAGAAAAGATAAAATAATGGCATTTGCAGGGAAATGGATGGAACTAGAGCAGATTATTTTGAGTGAAGTAAACCAAGAACAAAGAGACAAACGGCACATGGTCTCCCTGATATGTGGATGCTAAAGCCAAAATACAAGAAGATATGGCAAACAGGACTCAAGAAGCAAAGGACAGCCACCCATTTTGTCATATCATTGCTAAATGACTCCATGTTCTAGACCATATATACGGTAGATATATGCACACAACAGAGGGAAGCCAGGAGGAGGAAGAGGATAACTGGAAATAGCCCACACTAAGCAAAAAGAAAGAAATGTAAACATCACCTGATGTGAAAAAAAAATAACTTTTAATGTCAAAGTTCATAGAATTCACAAACTGTGTAGACCATGATCATGACAATTTGCCTTGTGAAAGTTAAAATGTGTTTGTGACTCTAAGTATCGCTATTCCACAATACTGTGAAATTTATGTAATCACCTAATCTCAATTAAAAGAAAAAAAGTGAGAGAAAGGATGGGCTAGGAGAAATGGGTGACAATGTTGTCAGACACCTTGTACTCATATACTGTTTTGTAGAATGGGAATTTCTTTGTACAACTACTTAAAGATAATAAAAAAATTAAAAAGCATATTTTTAAGAGAGAGAGAGGAGAAAAGGAGAAAGCCCTTGCTGCCATTTATCTGCCCCAGCTATGGACCCAGGAAATCAACCATGGAGCTAGGAGCCCAGTGGAATGCTGCTGTACAGCTTCTATGGCTGCAGCACACACATGGTCATACACAGCTCACACCGCCACCTTCAGGCAGGAATGCACAGAGCACTGCAGGGGTGACCTGTAGCTGGCAAGTTTGGCTTAGTTAGACTAAATTAGAGTTATGTTCCACTTTTTTTGTTTGTTTGTGCTGATACTGGGGCTTGAACACAGGACCTAGATGCTGTCCCATAGCTTATTTGCTTAAGGCTGATGCTCTACCACTTCACCCACACCTCTACTTCCAGCTTTTTGCTAGTTAATTGGAGATAAGAGTCTCATGGACTTCGCAGCCCTGGCTGGTGTTGAACCATAATCTTCAGATCTCAACCTCCTGAGGAGCTAGGATTATAGGTGTGAGCCACCAACCCCTGACTCCACTCTTACCTCCTCCCAGAATGGAAGCCCTGGTGTCCACACACAACCCACATGTGAAAAGTTGGCCCCACAATGTCACCTCTGGGCATTGTAGACATCGATGCCCTTATGCTTCCTGGCACAGACCCTGATGCCCACACCGCCCTGGCACAGACTTCTGGGATGTAGCCTTAGGCGGCTGTCCTGCTTCGACTTAGCCTTGAACTTCCCCTCTCAACTCCAAGGCCAGTAAAGGAAGGGAGTCCACTTGAGTGGGAAGGCCGTGGGTGTGCCCTGCAGAGGTCGGAGCAGGTCAATAGGTCTCCAGGGCCCCACAAGCTGTCAGTGGGCCAAGCCACCACCCCACGCGGTTCCAAAGCAAGTGTACTGCACATGGAAAGCCCTGCTGCCTTTTGTTCTCAGATGTCTCCAGGGTGGCTGAGCCCTGGGGACTGAAAACGTGCAATAGCAGGTGACAAAGCCTGACCCCAGCTGCTCTCCAGGGAAACCCTGGGCCCAACTATACCTTTCAAGGGGGCAAGGCCACAAAGGGCAGCAGTCACCCCAAGAGAGAAGGCCAGGGACACAGCTGAGGCAAGCGGAGCCCATCACCTCTGCCCACCCTCCTGGCCAGGGCAGCTCATATTCTAAGGCCTCTGACCAATCTCTGGGGAAGTATGTTTAGTTACCCAAGTCCTCCTCCCCCTCTACTGGGATGGGGGTGGGAAGTCTGCATTGCTGTGAAAGCAAACTCTAACTTGTAGAAAGAGCTGATTTTTACCACAACGGAATCTTCCTCAGATTGGGAGATGGCTACCTCTCCCAGGGTTTCCTGTTCTCAATGTAAAACTGAAGGGTGAGCAACTGATCAAGTTGCCTTTCTAAGCATCACCACTAAGCAAAGATAACATCAAAAAACCCCACAGCAGGAGTAAGTCCGATGTAGAGTGATTGCCTAAGAGGCAGGAAGCCCTGAGTTCAAATCTCCATCAACACATAAAAGAGACCAACATAAAAATTAAGAATTGGGGGCCTGGTGGCACATCTCTAACCCAACTATTCAAGAAGCTGAGATCTGAGGGTCAAAGTTAGAAGCCAGACTGGGCAGAAAAATCCATGAGACTCTTATCTATGATTAACCAGCAAAAAAACAAAAGTGGAAGTATGGCTCAAGTGGCCCCGGTACTGACACATTAAAAAAAAGCAATAATTTAAGAAAAAGAAGAACATTTCTATTAGTCTATAGTTGGGCAAATCATCTAACACAAAGCCTATGTATGTTGAAATTATTATAAGACTTTTAAAGCAAAATTCAAAATCCCAGCTACATTCTTTACTAATGCATTTGTATCACCATAAGGTGAAAAACTCATCACTCCAAGCATTATAAATTGGGGACTATCTTAAGGAAGTTAAATTAGTCATGAGTCACTGGTCCCTGCTAAGATCTGAGCCAAGATAAATGTTCCCCTCCCTTCCCACTCTCTCTACACACCAAATATCTATTCTGGAAAATTCTCTATCCCTCAGCCACTAGTGGCTCATGTTTATAATCCTAGCTACTCAGGAGACTAAGATGTGAAGATTACAGTTTGAAGCCAGACTGGGCAGACCAATCTGTGAGATTCTTATTTCCAATTAACCAGCAAAAGGCCAGAAGTGGTAGTGTGGCTCAAGTGGTAAAGTACCAGCCCTGAGCACAAAAACATAACAGACAGTACCCAGGGCCTGTATTCAAGTTCTAGTACACACACACACACACACACACACACACACACACACACACACACACACACACACCATATCTGTGCAATACTTGGTGTCTTTAACCCCTGTAGGCCTGAATCCTGACTGAAGGAACCACTAACAGTAAGGGAAGTGCCAATCTACCACTCAGCACCAGAAATGGGTGACGTTTCATCCAGCCTGAGCCCCAGGATAGAGGCTAGAGTGGGGACAGGTTCACACTGGTTAACTCTGTCCAGGGAGGCCCTAAGGAGTTGCCCTGTGTGAGAGCCCCAGCCTGACGCCGTGTCAGGGACCACCTCTGCCCACCTGCCCTTTCCACTCCATCCCACCCCTCTTGGCCCTGCTCCTTCCCATGATGGGCATTTCCCTCTGACTGCCCCTGGGCAGCCTCACTGTAGCTCTGCCCACTGCTTGTCTTTTCTCTGCAGGACATAAACCTCTTGCTCTGTCTCTCTGTCTCTGTCTCTGTCTCTGTCTGTCTCTCTGTCTGTCTGTCTGTCTCTCTCTCTCTCTCTCTCTCTTTCTCTCTCTCTCTCTGTCTCTCACACACACATACACACACACACACATTTTTCTTTTTGACATCACATAAATGCAAACTGCCTAGAAAATGTCTCTTCTCCCAAGCCCAAGCCACTGAATCCCTGCTGAGGGTCATCTACCCTGAGAGCCCAGTATTCTGGGCCAGGCCATGGGAGATGCCAGGGGAGGGACTTGCAGGACAAAGGGGAGGGGCTGCATGCTTTCTGAAGGCTCTGGGGATTATGTCACAGACAGTGTGTGGTTGGCACCCATAATGGTGGAGTCAAAATGAACATAAAACTTTTAAAATTCACACCTGTAATCCTGGCTACTCAGGAGGTGGAGATCTAAGGATCACAGTTCAAAGACAGAGCCTAGGCAGCAAAGTCCATGAGACTCTTATCTTCAATTAACCAGTAAAAAGCTGGATGTGGAGCTATGGTGCAATTGGTAGAGTACTAACTGTGAGTAAAACAACTAAGGGACAGCATCCAAGGCCCTGAATTCAAACTCAGTGGGGAGGGAGGGAGGAACGGAGGGAGGGAGGGAGGAAGGAAGAAGAAGGAAGGAAAA
Organism: Dipodomys merriami; assembly: GCF_024711535.1. NCBI lineage: Eukaryota > Metazoa > Chordata > Mammalia > Rodentia > Heteromyidae > Dipodomys > Dipodomys merriami. The sequence goes on along the minus strand of NW_027202715.1, from coordinate 16,377,245 downwards.
CGAATTGGAGCTCAGATGCCAAAGACTTAACATATTCAACAGCAGTTTTTCTTGTGCATAAGAATTATCGAAAAAGTTGGGCACCAGTGACTTATGTCCGTAATCTTAGCTACTCAGGAAGATGAGATCTGAGGATCATAGTTCAAAGCCAACCCTAGACAGGAAAGTTCATAAGACTTTTGTCTCCAATTGACTATCAAAAAGCCAGAAGTTGAGCTGTGACTCAAGTGGTAGCATTCTAGCCTTTAGTAGATAAGCTCAAAGGCAGTGCCCAGGCCCTGAGTTCAAACCCTAGAACTGGCATGCGCACACATGTGCTCACGCGCTCACACACACACACACACACACACACACACACACACACACACACACACACACACACACACACAATTACCTGACAGACAAGGACTCATCAGAGAAAGAAAGCTATATATCCATTTCTTTGATGAACATAGATGCAAAACTTGTCAATAAAATTCTATCCAATCAAATCTAACAACTCATAAAAAAAATATACACTATGATCAAACAGGATTCATTCCAGGGATGCAAAGCTGGTTCAATATAGGCAAGTCAATTAATGTGATTCGACACATCAATAAGAGCAAGGACAAGAACCACATGATCATCTCCATAGATGCAGTAAAAGCATCTCACAAGATCCAACTCCCCTTTATGATGAAGGTTCTGGAGAAACTAGGAATCCATGGAACATTCCTCAATGTAATAATGGCTGTATATGACAAAACTACAGCCACCATTATACTTAATGGTGAAAAGTTAAAGCCATTTTCTCTAAAATCAGGAATGACACAAGGATGTCCGCTCTTTCCACTCCTCTTCAATATAGTATTAGGATTCTTAGCTAGACCAATAAGAGGCAAACATAAAAGGGATCCAATAGGGAAAGAAGAAGTAAAACTCTCCTTCTTTACAGATAACATGATCCTATATTTAGAGAACCCCATGGACTCTACTCCCAAGTTACTTGAGCTGATCCGAAACTTTGGCAAAATAGTAGAGTATAAAATTAATGAACAAGGGGCTGGGAAGGTGGCTCAGTGGTAGAGTGCTTGCCTTGCATGCATGAGGCCCTGGGTTCAATTCCTCAGTACCACATAAGCAGAAAAAAGCTGGAAGTGGCGCTGTGGCTCAAGTGGTAGAGCACTAGCCTTGAGCTGAAGAGCTGAGGGACAGTACCCAGGCCCAGAGTTCGGGCCCCACGACTGGCAAAAAAAAAAAAAATTAATGGACAAAAATCAATAGCCTTTCTGTATGCCAACAACGAGAAGGGCAAGGCTGAAATCAGGAAAGCAACTCCTTTTGCAATAGCCTAGGGGGAAAAACCCTAGGAATTAACAACCAAAGCAGTGAAGTACCTCTACAATGAAAACTTTAAAAACCTGAAAAAGGAAATTAAAGCAGATCTAAGGAAGTGGGAAAACCTTCCATGTTCATGGATTGGAAGGATTAACATTGTGAAAAACGCAATACTGCCAAAGTCATTGTGAAAATGGCAATACTGCCAAAGGCAATCTACAAATTTAATCCATTACTCATCAATATCTCAGCCTCATTCTTTAATGAAAGAGAGGAAGCAATCCAAAAATTTATATGGAATAATTAAAGACCCTGAATAGCAAAAACTATCCTTAGCAGGAAGAACAGTGCTGGAAGAATATCAATACCAAACTTGAAACTCTACTACAAAGCCATAGTAACAAAAACAGCTTGGCAGTGGCACATGAACAAGCCTGAGTACCAATGGAATAAAACTGAAGACCTAGAAATGAACCCACAGACCTATGGCCACCTAATTTTTGATAAGGGAATCAAAATAGAATGAATGAAAAACAGCCTCAACAAGTGGCGCTGGCAGAATTGGCTATACATGTATAGAAAACTGAAGTTAGATCCTTATATATCATCCTACTCCAGAATCAACTCCAAATGGATCAAATACCTCATGAATAAAAGTAGGCACCCTGAAAACAGTGCAGGAAGGAATAGGTGAAATACTAGGGCTCCTTGGTACAGATAAAAACATTCTTCATAAGGACCCAGAAACACAACAAATCAAAGAAAAGTTGGATAAATGGGATTGCATTAAACTTCAGCACTTCTTCATGGCAAAGGACATAGCTAGCAAGATAAATAGAAAGCCCACAGATTGGGAGATCTTCACTAGCCATACAACAGACAGGGCCTCATATATAAAATATACTTAGAGCTCAAAAAATTAAATCCCCCAAAAACAAATCCTCAAAGAAACAACCACTTCATTAACAAGTGAGCCAAAGACTTAAAGGGAAACTCAAGAGGAAATAAGAATGGTCAATAGACACATGAAAAAATGCTCAGCGTCTCTGGCTATAAAAGAAATGAAAATCAAAACAACATTGAGATTCCACCTTATCCCAGTTAGAATGGCCATAATCAAGAAATCTAATAACAACAGATGCTGACAGGGGTATTGGTGGGAATGTAAACTTGTTCAACCACTCTGGAAAGCAGTATGGAGGCTCCTCAAAACATAGAACTCCTCTATGATGCAGCAACTCCAATCCTGGGCATTTACCCAAATGACCACAAACAAGGCCACACTAAAACTACAAACACAACCATGTTCATTGCAGCATTGTTTACCATAGCTAAGATATGGAACCAATCCAGATGCCCCTCAATAGATGAATGGATCAAGAGATGTGCTATATATACTCAATGGAGTTCTATGCTTCCATCAGAAAGAATGATATTGCCCCATTTGTAAGGAAATAGAAAGACCTGGAAAAAATTATATTAAGCAAAGCAAACCAGGCCCAAAGAAAAGTAGGTTGCATAGTTTCCCTCATCTGTAATAACTAGAATATGTCTATGATATTCTTAACAGGGGATCACAATAGTCCAATCGCTAAGTGCATAGGACCATATATAATGAAGCGTATCAAAATGAACTCTAAAAATTGGAAACAAGAGGTTCTTATTATGTCCTGTATGTAATTATTTCTATTTTTTTCTGTTTTAGTTTTCTGTACCCTTTGTCTTGTATATAAGTTCATCTGATCCATGGAAGGGGAAAGGAATCACAGAAACAGCAAGACAAAGGATGAATTAATGCAACAATGAATTAATGCAACACTATGTTGGAAATAGGTTATACAACTTAGGGGTTGGGGAGTAAGGAAGGATGAGCAGGAGAATAAGGGAGAGGGTAACAGTGTTTAAAAAGAAATGTACTTTACTTATGTAACTGTAACCCCCTGTTCATCACCTTTACAGCAGAGATATTTTTTAAAATTACCTGAAAGAGGTCAAAATGCCATCTATTCTGTCCCAGGATGTGAAATTGAGCAACATATCTAGCAAGCTATGGGCCTATTGGTGCCAGGGTTCTTAGGACCACAGTTATAAGGCAAAACAGATCTGGAATGTCATGTGTTCAAGTAACCATAGCCAGTACACAGCACAGAAACTGGAAAAAAATCTGAGATCAGCTGTAGGAAGAGAGAAGGGAGATTACATGTTGGGCAGTGGGAGGACCCCAAAGCCCCTAGTCTCTGAGCATAATTTCCCCTAGTCAGAAGTCACTGATAAAACACTTGAAATAGGAGCCCATCGTAAAGAACCTTGGGGGGGCCTATGAAATCTTCCTCCTTAAAAATGGACTCCTAATTTATAGACTTAACCCCACCCCCACCCCAAGGAAGGAGTGAGATTTATTGCTGGTAAAATATGAAAGGCTGAAACCTGATATCTGTCCAAATCCCCTGCTATATTTTCATGAGTCAGGCGGTAATTATCTCCAGAGGTGAAGTCTCCTGACAGGTTGGGAGGAATCCCCAATTGCATGCTGGGAAAGAGGGCTCTAAAACCAGCCTGGCTATAGGAGGACCACAGAGAAGAATCAGACACAAAGGAAGGAATCAAGAGTGAGTGGGTCCACCCAAGGCTGAGGGACAGGGCAAGGCAGAAGATGACTGGTAGAACAGAAGGATCCAGAAACTTGCTCCTGCACACTCAGTACTCTGGCCCCATTCCAGAGGCACTCAGCCCCCTGGGGAGAACCATACCCACAAAGCTTCCTCTTGGTGAGTCACCAACAATGAGGAGCTGAGGGGAAGCCATTGTCTCACCACCCTGGTCTCTTCCCCTTGTGGGATCTACCTAGACAGAAAACTGGCCAAATTAGGATATTCCAAGCCCTAAAGTCACCAAACCTCCTGGCCCATGACCCAAACCTCCAAATTTTCTACTTGATTTGTGATGGCCATGACCTGTGTTAAGGATGTTTATCAAAGCCCCAAGGGCTTCCACAGAAACCCATCCAGCTGTATCCACATGGTGACCGAGCTAGGTTGAGAGAAGGAGATTTATCCTCTCTAGCAATTGCACAGAGAGATTCAATCTCCACAGCACTAAGGGTGCTACGATTCACCAGCCACCCAGGTCCACATGAAAGGACAGCTGCAGAAGGTCTCAGGGAGACACACATGCCCCTCCCCTTTCCTGACACAGGATCTAGACACCATACCCATGTCAACAGGAGAGGAAGGGAAAAGAAGCTAGACACCAGTAGCTCACACCTGTAATCCTGGCAGCTCAGGAGGCTGAGATGTGAAAATCAAGGTTCCAACCCCAGTCCAGGCAGGAAGGTCTATGAGACTCTTACCTCCAATTAACTAGCATAAAGCTAGAAGTGGAGCTGTGGCTCAAGTGGCAGCTAAGGGACAGAGCCCAGGCTCTGAGTTTAAGCCCTAGTATTGGCATCAGAGAGAGAGAGAGAGAGAGAGGAGAGAGAGAGAAGCAAAGGCCCATGGTTGCAAACAAAGCAACAGACAGAAGCCCAGAGAATAGAAGGAACAGCAGGCCAGGACTCAGGATATAGGAAGATCAGACTTAGAAGGACTTGGATAGACTAGGGAGACTGAGGCCAGTTGAGGATCTGGTCTTGGTCGGGAGTGCACGCATGTAGGATCACTGGGGCCTTTAGACAGGACAGTGAGCCAATAAAGCTTTGGAAAAGCCCATGTTGGCCCCATGTCGTTTAAAGCGAGGATTAGGATTAGACTACCAGAGAAGGTTTCTGGGTGACTCCAGGGATTCAGGAGAGAGGCTGTAGCTTCAGTTAAGATGCTAGCTGTGGGCAAAGTGGGCAAAGTGGGTGCAGCAGTTGTTCCTGGCAGACCAAATTAGCCATAGACAGACTGCATTTTGGATAATTGAAGGAAAATTCTTGCAAGACACAATCTGAAGTATGCCTTCTAGTGAATGAACTAAAAGTCCTCCATGAACTTTGCACCTGGGCCCTTTGACCTTAGCTAGGCTCTGCCACAGTCACTTTTGCAATCACCTCATTTCCAGGAAGAAAGAGAAGATCCAGTTAAGCATCTTGTATGAAGGCAAACTGCCCCTTAAACAAGCAATGGCTTCTTCTTATCATCTCAGAGGAATCAGCCCCAGACTCAGGAGATCACCTTGTTCTTGTTCTGTTCTGGTCATGAAGTAATAACTTCTTTAGAACTCCTCCACAGACACAGAGTTCCCAGCCAACCAGGCTGTACCTGTGACCTGCGACTGTTTGAACTCTGCAAACTTTCTCACACCCTGTCCCCAATTCTCCCTATTTAACCTGAAGCCAATGTCTGCGTCCCTGAAGATGGCTGAAGATGTGCTGCCATGTAAGAAATCTCCCTTCCTGCCCTTCATCATGTCTCTGCATTTGGCATGTTGGGGTGAGTGGCCAGACCTAACTTGAAACTTCTGGAGTCTAACAACCCAGTTTCAATGTCACTAATGGTTATGACCTAGCATGGTAGACAAGAAGTAGCAAGAAGCTCAACAGTCAAATTCAGTTTTGATTCAAAGCCTATGATATGACACCATCAAAATGAATGCTTCAATAAGCTGACTGTTTCTGAGCTGAGAAGAAAGTTCCAGAAGTTGATTTCAATGTCTATGTTAGCATCACACACTTCACAGCCAGGATCCTGAGTGAAATGAACAGGAAAGAAAAGAAAAAAAGGAAAGAAAGAAAAAAAAGGAAAGGAAAGGAAGGAAGGAAGGAAGAAAGAAAGGAAGGAAGAAAGGAAGGAAGGAAGAAAGGAAGAAAGAAAGGAAGGAAGGAAGAAAGAAAAAGGAAGGAAGGAAGGAAGGAAGGAAGGAAGAAAGAAAGGAAGGAAGGAAGAAAGAAGAAGGAAGGAAGGAAGGAAGGAAGGAAGGAAGGAAGGAAGGAAGGAAGGAAGGAAGGAAGGAAGGAAGGAAGGAAGGGAGGGAGGGAGGGAGGGAGGGAGGGAGGGAAGGAAAGAAGGAAAAAGTGGCCCAGGACTAAGCCTGGTGAGAGGTCAAATGACCCCCTAGAACTGACCCCACCAGAACTCTGAACAGAAACAATGGCACCCAGCCCACCAGGAAGGAGCCAGGCTGCTCTGATGTGAGAAGTGTGTGACAGGTTTGTGAATCACTATCAATGGCTGCTAAGAGGTTACAAAGAAGCAAGAAAGAGAACATTTCCAGAGCTGTAATGAGATTATCCTAAAAAACACTGTAACATCTGTAGAAGAATTTAATTGGGTGTGAAGAAATTTGGGGTCTGGAAGGAAATGCTAAAAGTTTTGAATATGTAAGAAAAATGATTTAACTATGTTTAGGAGCTGGGTGCTGGTGGCTCACACCTGTAGTCCTAGCTACTCAGAAGGCTGAGATCTGAGGATGGTCATCTAAAGGAAGCCCAGCAGAAAAGTCTGTGACACTTCAATTACCCAGAAGAAAAAAAAAAAAGCTGGAAAAGAAGCTGTGGTTCAAGTGATAGAGTGCTAGCCTTGAACTGAAAAAGTTAAGGGACAGTGCCTAGGCTCTGAGTTCAAGCTGGCATACACATACACACATAAAGTGAAATATGTTTAGAAAAGATCAAAGGGAGATAGAGCCAGGAGTTCTTTGGGTTGGAAAGAGTAATCTACTAAGGAAAAGGCTGGCACAGAACCAGAAAGCTGGAGCTGAGGAAATGGACAGCTGATGCTGAATCCAAGATCACTGGATTAAGTGTGACTACACAAAGATGGAGGAGAGACCTGCTGGGTCAACAAGTTAAACACAGAAGCTAGCAACGTTGATTGGGTTTTCATGCTCCCACCCAGGGCTGGACGCTCCAAACTGGTGAGCACTGCTGTTGTCTATAGTTATGTCAGATCCCTGTGGCCTGGCTCGTGAACAGGCCTCAGCCAGGGTCTTACAGACGTGGTTCTCAGGACGGGGGGTCCAGCAGGCAAGTGCGGAGCTGTCAGCAGAAGCTGGAGGATTCACCCACAAGATGGAATGAGAGAGCCACACACACCACAGGGTCATGGGCTGAGTTTACTAGAGTGGGTGGTGGAGAGAGGGGTGGGGACAGGTGAGAATCTGGCCACCCACCCTGTAGGTGGCAGCAGAGATGCAAACTGAGGGGCCTCTGAGTTCCCTGGGGTTGGAGTATGTCATTTCCACACTTTGGTCTGAGTCGAATCTACAGGGGAAAAGCACTGGAGACAGAAAGAGGGGAGAGGGAAGGAAGCTGATTTCCTGAGCTCACCTATCTGTCATAAAGCCACTGTGAGGTCATAAAGAAGCTATATTCAAGGTCAAAAAGGAAGCAAAATGCATACTGAGTCAAGATGGGCTGCCCCCAGGCTGTCAGTGCCCTGCCTGGGCCTCGCCTGCCACACTCTTTCACCCCTCCAAGTCCCTGGTGCTTTGACCCGAGGGTCTGGGACCCCCTACCCTCCACAAAGCCTAATGGGAGCCTCACCCACCACAAAGCCTGCTGGGAGGCCCTCTTACCACAGGGCCTCCTGGGAGAACCACTCCTGCAAAGCCTGCTGGGAGGCCCTCCTACCACAGGGCCTGTTGAGTGCCTCTCTCACTGCAAAGCCTGCTGGGAAGCCCTCCTAACACAGCCCCTGCTTCTGTGAGGCTTGCAGGGAGGTGGTGAGAGGAAGTCTGTTGAAAGAACAAGCCAGAGCCATGCCCAGCTCATCTGACATGACACATGCAATGGTCACCTGTATACCAACTGGACCCTGCATGGGCAGGAATGTGCCGCAGGCATCTGGTCACCAGAGCAAGGGTAAAAGGGCTAAGGTACAGCTGTCCCTGCTGGGGAGTGTGGTTCAGGTAAGATGTGCTCCTTCCTGCCCAGGGCTTTACACAAGGAGCTTGTGCTGAAGAAATCACCCCTCTTTCCCAGCTCCCCTTATATCTGGAGCTGGAGAAGGAGGTGAATTAGACCGTCAGCTACAATATCAAAGGGGAGTCAAGTCTGCCAGTGCCTGCGAGCAGGAACAAGCAGTAATGGTCCCCACTAAGCAATAGCAAAGTCCTCCCAGGTAACACAGGGAAGAGCACACTGTGCATAGCGTGGGCACCAGGCCTAACCCGTACCCCCAGCAGGTCACTTTAGCAATCCCAGGGCTGTTTCTGTACATGACATTGAATTGCCCAGTGGATAGGAACAACCTATACCCCAGACTGGCTTATTTCCAGGACTCTAGATTTTTTAAGAAAGAAAAAAAAATAAAAAGAAAACAATGACAATTTTCTGTCCCTTGTCATTTCCTCAGAGCACTAATAGGACAAAGTAAGTATTTGCAGTAAACAGCCCAGGAGCCAAACCGCCTTTGGCTCCAACTAATGGGTTAGGTATGATTCATCTGGTGAAAATTCTCTTATTAAGGAAGAAAAACCAGGTTAAATGAGGCCCTGAACCGGGCTGCCTTCCTGTAGCAAACAAAGCCCTGGCCAGCTCAGCCATCAGGCCAGGGGAGGGAGCACTCATCCAGCAGGCCAGGGGAGGGAGCACTCACCCATGAGGCCAGGGGAGGGAGTGCTCATCCATCAGGTCAAGGGAGGGAGTGCTCACTCATCAGGTCAGGGGAGGGAGTGCTCACCCATCAGGTCAGGGGAGGGAGCACTCCTTTACCAAACCCCTGTGTCCTTACATGCAACTGCCAGCTCTGGGTGATAGTAATAGCTAGGATGACAATGACAATGTGTTCTTACAGAAATACTCAAAAGCCCCAATGCCAAGTCTTCAGAATAACACTATGATGTTAAAGCAGTGTGGCCACTGACCCCTTAGTCCCCATGGAGCGAGGAGCAAGTAGGGTGCCTGCAGGAAGAGGCAAACACAGGAGCCCCAGAGAGATGCAGAGCATCAGTCAACCGCTGCAGATTAAGACCACCTGGAGGACAGAGCAGAGGCAGAAGAGTTAGGACCTGGACATCAGGGTACTGATATGCAGGCACAGCTAGCAAATGCAGTCACTCCTGTTAGCCCTAAGGGTTGATTCCAGGATCCCCTAAAGATGTAAAAACCTGAGGGCTATGGATTTTCTAAGTATCCTCAATAATCCATGTCCTGAAGATTTAAGACACCAACCTTTGTCACTATTGTGAGAGAGTAGAATCTTCGGGGCATGGGGCCTAGTTAAAGGATTGAGACCTAGACCCTTCTATTCTATCTGTCTCTGTCTCTGTCTCTGTCTGTGTCTCTGTCTGTCTGTCTGTGTCTCTGTCTGTCTGTGTCTCTGTCTGTCTGTCTGTCTCTGTCTCTGTCTCTGTCTCTGTCTCTGTCTCTGTGTCTCTCTGTCTCTGTGTCTCTCTGTCTCTCTGTCTCTGTCTCTCTCTCTGTCTCTCTCTGTCTCTCTCTGTCTCTCTCTGTCTCTCTCTGTCTCTCTCTCTCTCTCTCTCTCTCTCTCTCTCTCTCTCTCTCTCTCTCTCTCTCTCTCTCCTTTTCCTTACTTCCTGCCTGCTAGCTCTCTATACTACCATAATGTCCTGCCATTTCCTATGTCCAAAGCAACATACCATGGATTGAAACCTTTGGTCTATAAGAAATAAATCTCTCTTCTTTCTAAGATGATTAGCTCAGGTATTTTGTTATAGTAGTAGATAGTAGTCCAGTGCTGGTGAGTCATGTAATCCTTGCTACTCAGGAGGCTGAGATCTGAAGATCATGGTTCAAACCAGCCCTGGATGGAAATAGCATGAGACTCTCATCTCCAATTAACCAGCAATCCAGAAGTGGAGTTGTGACTCAAATGGTAGAGTGCCAGCCTTGAGCAGAAAAAGGTGAAACTCCAGCACTGGTGAGTGCACGCATGCGCAGGCACACACACACACACACACACACACACACACACACAACTTTCAACCAGCAGTTGGCTAAATCCAAGCACAGAGGCAAAATCCACAGATGTGAACACCAGAACCAGTGCTGAGAAAATAGTTTCCTGAACAGGTAAGGTCTGAGAAAGTGGCACTGTCCTGCCTGACTAAGCCAGGTCAGCCTACCTGCACTGACCACCCCACCAAGACCCTCCATTCCCCCCTTTCCCAGGCACAGGAAAGCTCCCGGTCTGTCAGCACTCTCTGCAAGGCCTTCTGATTTGCTCTGTCATTTGTGAATTACATTAGTTCATTGCTGGTGGCCTGCCTCTGTCCCATCCGTAACTAGAATCAGTATTGACAGCAGGAGAGTGAAGAGCTTTGCTGGGCTTCCAGAAGCCTAGTTGGAGGACAGTGCCTAACACATCATAGGTGTTCAAGGTACTGGCTGAGGATGGAAGGAAATGAACGGGAGTTGTGAGGCTCCCTAGGTGTCATGGACCTGAATGGCTGCACCCCACCACCCCTGTCACTTGCTGAGTCGTTGCTCAGCAATGGCTCTCCTGGCTGCCTCCCTGAGCTCTGTCCAGATGTGGCCCTCCCCTCCCCACTGATTAGAACCAGATGGGGTCTCAGCTGTGACAGGACTGAGCACTGATTTCAGAAAAGTAAATGAATTACCAAAATGCAGTTATTATAACCCGTCGTGGTCTTAGTGACACACTTGGGATCCCCGGTAGAAGGTGAGTGTGAATTCAGACTTGAGCTCTGCCCACAGAACCCACATCTCTACTGAGAACCATCATCTCTACTGAGCTCTGACAGCAGGAGGAGGACCATTGCTATCCATACTTATGGGCCTGAGGCGGGGGGGTGTTTTTTTTGGGGGGGAGAGATTTTGATTTTGGGTTTTTGACTGTTTTGTTCTTGTTTTGCCAGTGGAGAGGTTTGAACTCAGTCCCTGGGACTCTCACTTGGTCTTTTTGCTCAAGGCTGGCACTCTACCACTTAAGCCATGCCTCCATTTCTATCTTCTTGTTGGTTAATGAGAGATTAGAGTTTCTCACAGACTTTCCTGCCTGAGCTGGATTTGACCCATGACCCTCAGATCTCAGCCTCTTTAGTAGCTAGGATTACAGGATAAACCACCAGCACCCAGCAAGTTTGAGAATGTTAATCTGTATAAGGAACACTCTGGGTTAGTTTAATAAGTACCCTTATTGGACATTCCTATGTGTAACCCAAGACTTGAGAGAACTAAGTTCCTTTGCTGAATTCTTAGAATTTTGCTGAACATAAGTTTTCTCAGGCCTTAGGCTCACTACAGATTAGACCTCATGGATCAACTGCCAGAACAAATCGAGAGTCCATGAACCAAGGGGTGCACAGCCCTTAGTTTACTTTTATTTGTACCCCCCTATAGCATCACACAGTGAGTTTATACAGGAGGTGATTTACCTACATCTCCCATTCTGGACAAATGTGCTTTTTTTCTACTTCAGTTGTCATGGAGAAAAAATTTGCACCATCTCTTTATGAAAAACACACCCTTGAGGATCTAAAGCTCCAGACCCTGGAAAGGTAGGTCGAAGCTCAAAGCCCCAGCCAGAGCAAAGGCAATGACACATGTGTGAAACACATTTAAAAAGTCACAATAAGCAGGGCACCAGTGGATCACATCTGTAATCCCAGCTACTCAGGAAGCTGTGATCTAAAGATCATGGATCAGGCAGGAAAGTCCATGAGACCCTTATCTCCAAGGAACCACCAGAAAAGCCAAAAGTGGAGGTGTGGGTCCAGTGGTATATTGCTAGTCCTGGGGGAAAAAAAACCAAGGGACAGCCCCAGGAACAACAACACACCCCCTCTCCCAAAAGAAATCCTTGTTTATTCACTATTGTGTACAAAAAAGTCAAGAAAATAATTGTTAATTAATATTGTAATAAGGTGAGGACAACTTCAAGCACAAAGTGAAATGAAATACCAAGGCAACTTATACCAATGAGCAATGCTGTGTTGAAACCTATAGAACGAGAGAGAAACTGGTTACACAATGTGTTCTGGCAGGGGAAATATGCATGTCTGTATATGCACCTGCACATGTGTATAATATATATGCATATCACACACATATACACACACACGCATACATGCACACTCATGATTCCTTCTCAGACAAAATTCTCACAAGCATGCTCATATCCAGGAACACAATTCTGTGTGTAATGAATAATTTGTTTCTGACTTTCTGCCATCATATTCATGCTTTTAAGGTTTGTTCTCGTGCTACAGAAAATCCTAAATTGCTAACAGCACAATTCTTTTCTTCTTCTTCAAAAGGATGCCCATGGCTGACCATCAGTTGCTCACATCTATAATCCTAGCTACTCAAGAGCTGAGATCTGAGGGTCACAGTTCAAAGTCAGCCCAGGCAGGGAAATCCATGAGGCTCTTATGTCGAATTAATCATAAAAAGAAGTGGAGCTGTGGCATAAATGGTAAGGGGCTAGCCTTGAATTAAAAAGCCCAAGGATAACACCCAGGCCATGAATTCAAGCCCCAGTACACACGGGTGGGCACACACACACACACACACACACACACACACACACACACACACACACACATATACACACACACAGATGGAAATGTCTATAGATTTCCACCAAAGCTATTCTAATGCAAATTCTTCTCACAAAATTGCCTGCAAAGAGGGGAAAGACAATCTCTTCAAGCATTTGTTTTGCAAAAACCCCTGCTCTGTTTTCTCTTTGAAATTTTAAATTACTACTAGGGCACACTGCAAATATAGAGCACTTTCTCCTGAAATGTTCCCCTTCAGATCCAGGAAATGGTATTTTATGATTAAATTAGTTGGAGCAACACAGCTCTGTGGATTTTATATTGCTGCATTTCGAGCAGATGGCTTAGGAATTTTGAGGCAAGTTTGCCAACCTCATTTTTTTAAAAATCTTTAAGATGTTTGCTTTGGAAGGAATGGCTACACAACAAGAAAAGAACCATATGCAATACCTTATCATTTAAGGCAAGTATTTCATTAAAAAAGAAAAAAAAAAGAAGAAAACCACTGGATTTCCTTCTGGCCTGTGTTGTGTGATCAGGCTGGAGGTTCGGGTTGCTCAGTGCATAGTTAGGACATGGCAAGTCTGGTTTGTGTCACCTTCATCTAACTTTGAGTTGGAGGCTGTGGTCATAGCTCCTGGATCTATGTGCAGGCCTGCTGTGATTCACTACAACAACAGGAATTTGCCACTGTTACAATGGGAATAAACCAGTATTGTAGCCGGGATAGTCATTTTGATAACATGGGTCCTCCTCAGATTCGCTGCCAGTTTCAAGGCACCTCCCATACAATCTAGGCAAAGAAACAAACAAATACTATAATAGTTTAGGATATCTTTATGTGTCAATACTGAGGCTTGAACTCAGGGCCTCACACTCTCCCTTAGCTCTTTTACTCAAGGCTGGCACTCTACCATTTGAGCCATTTTGCTGGCTAATTGGAGATACGAGTCTCATGGACTTTGCTGCCTTGGCTTCAAACTGAAATCCTCTGATCTCAGCCTCCCTTGTAGCTAAGATTACAGGGGTAAGCCACAAGCCCTGTGCTGAAATTTTTTTAAGTAATTACTGTAGGCCAAGAATTTAACAAAAACCTTTTCCCTTTATTAGCTCATTTAAGCATTATATCTTTGTGTGATAAATCCCCATTTTATCTTCTTCATAAATACTGAAGGATTGTTACAATACTCACAGCATTGTCCCTGCCCAGGCACCCAGGCTCTGGACATATCTCCCCTGCTATGCTGGCTTTCCTGTGCAGGCTGGAGTCCCCTCTATTTATTTGTCTGTGGGTCCAGAAGTAGAGAAGGACTAGACTTTTTCATTTACCTTTTTCCCCAGCCCAAACACCTGTTTCCTCCCCCGCCCCACCCTGCGAGCTGTGGTCCATCATTGGTCATAGGGTAAACTAGACAGAACAGCCAGTCAACCCAGAGCATTCTTACCTAGTGACCTCCTCCTAATTAACAGTGGCATTTGTGATTTCTCTCTCTCTTTAGCTACTCCTGTAGTTGTAGTCTATTTCTCTGTAGAAATTTAGTACTTTATTTTCTGTAGAAGACACTGAGCTATAAAATAAATTGTTGAAGCCAGGAACCTGTAGCTCATACCTATAATCCTAACTACTTAGGAGATCTGAGGATTGTGGTTCAAAACCAGCCCGGGCAGGAATATCCATGAGACTCTTACCTCCAATTAATCACTAAAAAGCAGGAAGTAGAGCTGTTACTCAAGTGGTAGAGCATCAGCCGTAAGCAAACTAAGGCACAGCCCTGAGTTCAAGTCCTAGCACTGGCACAGAAAAGAAGAGAAGGAAAGAGGAGGGGAGAGAAGAGGAGGAAAGTCACTGTACAAACCAAAGCTTTATAAGCTTGGAAAAGAAATCTAATCTTTTGTAAGAAAAGTTTTTTGTTATGAATAGAACTGGTTTGCTACAAAAATTAACTATCCAGGTAATAAAATGTTGAATGAGAATATTATTAAAATGGCTGGGCAATGGTGGCTCACACTGTTACCTGAGCTACTCAGGAGGCTGAGATCTAAGGGTGGTAGTTCAAAGCCAGCCTGGGGTGGAAAGTCTGTGAGATTCTTCTGTGTGTGTGTGTGTGTGTGTGTGTGTGTGTGTGTGTGTGTGTGTGTGTGTGTGTGTGTGTGAAAATACCATATAGAGGGGTTACAAAATTACATGGGCAAGATAATGAGTACATTTCTTATCAAGCATTGTTGCCTCCTCCTTTGTTTCTCCTGCCCATCCCTTCCCCTCTCCCCCCTCACCCCCTCACCTCCCCCACCACCAAAGTTGTAAAGTTCGTTTTTCGACATAATGACTTGTATATCTCATTGTTGCAATGGGTCCACCTGTATCCCTAGTTAAATGATTTGTTTTTTCCCTTCCCCTCCACAAATTATCCCAACATCAAATACAGTGAAAGCAGGGTTATATCATGGGCGAGGGACATACAAAGCAGCAAAGAAATCTTTTTATAAATATGTTAGAAACCTGTGAGATGCTTATCTCCAATTAACCAGCAAAAATCTAAAAGTGGAGCTGGGACTCAAATGGTTAGAGCACCAGCCTTGAGAGAGAAAAAAAAAAATGAGTTCAAGTTCTAGAATTCTCCAGCAGTAGGCTGTGCTTCCCTTTGGGAGGTTGTGCTGGTTGTTTCTAGCTGTCAATCACAATTGAGCTACCTCCTAACAGGAAACCCATGAAGGAATCAGCCAGGTTTGATTGGGTTTCTTTTGTGCTAGAATTCCCAGTGTTCACTTGGCAATGATATAGTGCTTTCAGAGAGTCAGAGCTCTCCAGAGAAACAAACTAGTAGATATATATAGATGTATATAGAGAGATTTATTATGGGAATTGCTCGTGACGCTATGGAGACTGAGAAGTCCCACGATCTGCCATGGTAAGCTGAAAGTCTGGGAAAAGTGATGGAGTAACTCAGTCTATGTCTGAAGGCCTGAGAACCAGAGCTGTAGATGTTTGAGGGCAGGAGATATGATGTATGTCCTTGCCCAAGAAGAAAGAGAGAGCTGGACACCATTGCTCTCAGCCTATAGTCTTAGCTACTCAGGAGGCTGAGATTTAAGGATCTCTGTTTGAAGCCAGGTGGGTTAATTCGGCATTCTTATCTCCAATTAACCACCAAAAATCTGGAAGAGGAGCTGTGGCTCAAGTGGTAGAACCTTGAGCAAAAAAAAGCTCTGGGGCAGTGCCCAGGCCCTAAGTTCAAACCCCAGAACTAGCACAAATAAAGAAGGAGAAGAGGGCAAGGAGGAGAAGGAGGAAGAGAGAGGGGGAGAAGAAGGAAAAGGAAAAGGAGAAAGAATTTATCTTCTCTTCCTGTTTGTTCTAGAAAGGTCCTGAGCAGGTATCATAGTGCCCATTCTCCATTGGTAGGGGTGGACCTTCCTTATTCTACTGATTTAAATGTTTGTCTCTTCTGGAAAGACCTTCACAGAGATCCCAGAAGTGTTTTACTAACTATCTGGGCATCCATAGCCCAGGCAAGTAAACACATTATTCCTGCAACATTGATCAATTAATTTGAAAAATGAAGGGTAGGAGTAAACAACCTTGGTTGTGAGTTTTGAAGCCTTGATTCCCAGATTCCATACCTGGCAAGTAACTTTCCCCAGTAATTCCACTCTGCTTTCCAGCCTCTCTCCCCACTCTGCCCTCTATCTAGTAGGATTCTATTACCTTATAAACCAAATCCAGGAGAAGGAAAAATGCACACTAGTGGAATTTGTTCCTGCCACAGTTCTGCTCTCTACGGGAGACCATGGTGTGATGTGGGGGTGGAATTCCACTGCGGTGACATGTTTGGAAAGGACAGTGTTTTGGAGGGCACAATAAAATTGAATCTCATCTCCACATCTGGAACTAAGAAGGAAAATTAACCTTAATAAACACAGCAGATTTTAGATTGATTATTCACCATGTGGAGTGATCTTCATCTCTGCAGATCAAATCTGATATTCCACGAACTCAGGAGGCTGAGATCTGAGAATCACAGTTCAGAGCTAGCCCAGGCAGGAAAGTCCATAAGGTTCTTCTCTTCAATTAACCAACAAAGAGCCGTAAGTGAGTTATGGTTCAAAGTGATAGAGAGAAAAAGCCTAAGTGAGAGCTCAAGGCCCTGAGTTCAAGCCCCAGTAATTGTACATTTATGCTTTGATGTCGTGTAAGCTATTTCAGTTCTAGATGGTAAAAACTATTGAGTGTGGGAAAGCAAGGAAATAAAGTAATAATCAACATCCATAGCACTGAAGCCATGAGAAATGGATTGTTTTTCCCTAGCAAACAAGTTTAATTCAGAAAAAGAGGAAACACACCGAAGGCCGGAACAGAGTGAATGGCCCAATTGTGTGACAAGCCGTTCAGAAAAGCAGAGATGAAGTTCTCCTATTGAGTGGCCTTCCCTGTGAGGCCAGAATTCCCTGAGCCATTTCATTGAAACATTACTAGTAAGTGGCTGGAATTCTCAAGATAACCTGAACTGCACTCATCTGATCTTGTTTGTTTTGGTTTATCGTGCAGTACTAGGGCTTGAACTCAGGGCCTGGGTGCTGTTCCTTAGCTTTCTTCCCCCCCCCCCCCCCCGCTTTTTTTTTGGCTCAAGGCTGGCACTCTACACCTTGAGCCACAGCTTCACTTCTAGTCCTTCAGTGGTTAACTAGAGATGAGAGTCTCATGGACTTGCCCCTCCCGGGCTGGCTTTGAACTTCAATCATCAGATTTCAGCCTCCTAAGTAGCTAGGATCAAAGGCAGGAGCCACTAGCATATGGTTTTTTAACATCAGAAAGTCTGAGTATCTTCAAGGAATCCTGGAATCAACCCTTCTGGACATCAACAGACGACTGTATGTGAGTGTTGTTTGTGTCTAAATTATACACACAAACATTCCAATGGGTTGTATATTTTTGGAACACTCAAAAATTTATCATGCCCTGAAGAAAAACAATTTTACTATATTCCTTTTAAAGATTTAAATCCTTCATAATACTTTCACTTACCACAATGTAATAAAAATCCAAAGTGGATATCTGGAGCTAAACAGGAGAAGGAAAAAACAAATTGAATTAGTTAGGCTCCCTACTCCCTCCCACACACCACAGAGTTTGGGCTATGTGGTACCCAGGGGAAAACAGATAGAATTATCTGCTTTTTAGAAGTAAAAATAATGAAATAAATGAATTAAGCACTCTGCAAGAGGACATTGCAGAAGAAGAATAAAAATAAACTGAATAGGAAATACAAAAACAAAATTTTTAAATATACAGGGGAAATTACTTAATGGATAAGTAAAATAAATAGGTGATTATTTTTTAAAGGAAAACACAACAAACTTCTTTAATTCAGACCAAGAAAAGAAGAGGAAATTAAGCACAAACAGGTGCATAGTGAGAAAGATATAGGACCACAGAAATTGTGAGACTAGCTCTGAAACGAACTATGCTCAATTCCACATGACAAGTGTAATCATTGAAATCAACTGGGCTGTGTGTGTGTGTGTGTGCGTGCGTGTGTGTGTGTGTGCGCGCACGCCAGTCCAGGGCTAGAATTCAGGACCTGAGCATGATCCCTGAGCTTTTTGTGCTCCAGGCTGGCATTCTACCACTTGAGCCACAGCTTCATTTTTCAGCTTTTTTTTTGGGGGGGGGGAAAGGGGGGGATCCAGTCATGGGTCCTGAACTCTGGGCCTGGGCACTGTCCCTCAGCTCTTCAGCTCAAGCTCTTCTAGCACTCTATCACTTCAGCCACAGCGCCACTTCCAGCTTTTTTCTTTTTGCTTATGTGGTGCTGAGGAATCAAACCCAGGGCCTCATGCATGCAAGGCAAGCACTCTACTACTGAGCCACCTTCCCTGCCCCATTTTTCAGGGTTTTTTTGGGTAGTTAATTGGAGCTAAAAGTCTCACAGACTTTCCTGCTTGGGCTGGCTTTGAACTGTGATCCTGAATCTCAGCCTCCTGATTAGCTAGGATTGCAAGCATGAGCCACCAGCACATGGCTAAGCAACTTATTTTTTTAGAAAACAAATACAAAAAGTAGGAGTGGGGTACAAGTGGTAGAATACCAGCCTTGCACAGAAAAGCTAAGGGATAGTGCCCTGAATTTAAGTCCCACTACTGGAACACACACACACACACACACACACACACACATACACACACACACACACACACAGAGGCACCGGTGACTCACACATGTAATCCTAACTACTTAGGATGAGTAGGAAATTTCAGAGACTTTCATGCCAGAAGTAGAGCTGAGGCCCTAAGTGATAGAATGCCAGCCTTGAGTGAAAGAACTAAGGTTCAGTGCCAAGGCCCTGAGTTCAAACCTCAGTATAGCAACTAAGACCGTGAGTTCAAGCCCCAGAAGGCCCTGAGTTCTAGCCCCAGTACCAGCACAAAAAGAAAAGAATCCTCCCTGGGAAGTAAAGAAATTTGAAAGTCAGTGTTTTACCACCCTCATCTCTGCAAGATAGTCACATCTCCTCACAATATCACCACAGAGTTGCATCTCCTCATGATCAATATCACCACAGAGTAAACCACACATGACACACCCCCCACACCCTCACCCCTGCTCAGTGAGGCATTGGGAGCCAGGGAGGGGGAGCCCCTTCCTTCTGCATCAGATCACCCCTCATCAGTCACCCACCCCAGCTCAACTCCAGCCACACTTAGCCTGGTGTTTGTTCCTTGGACACCCCAAGACCATTTGTGCCTCAGGACCTTTGTATGCACAATCATCTCTACCTGGAAGATTCTGCTCCCAGTCTTTATGTGGCTGGACCATGATCACTCATTCTCTCTCCTATCCCCTTCTAACCACTTCTAGAACTTTCTAATCACTCAGGGCTGATCTGGGTGATTTGCTTCACTGATAGAATATGGCAGCAGGAACACCTCGGGCTCAGAGGCTGGGCTGGTGGAACCCTCCATACAGATTTTGGGATTTTTTTTTTGAGGGGGAGAATCTGGTCATGGCATGAGCACAGAGGCTACATAGAATTTAGGATAAGTTCATGGATATATCTGTGCATAATATTTCAAAGCCAGGCCAGGCAAGAATGCCACCCCAGGTGCCCATAGTCCTGTGGTATTGAGTGTGCACACACCTACCACACAGGGTTATCACCCCAGCAGCTACATGACAACGAGGGAATCCACATTGTATTCAAACACTAAATTGCTTGACAACGATTGCCCATAAGAATACTCTCTAGCCAGGCACGGGTGGCTCACACCTGTGATCCTAGCTACTCAGGAGGCTGAGATCTGAGGGCCATGGTTTGAAGCCAGCCTGGGCAGGCAAGTCCATGAGAATCTTATCTCCAATTAACCAGCAAAAGAATACCAAAAGTGGAGTTGTGGCTCCACTTCTGGAGTGCTAACCTAAAGCAAAACAGCTAAGCAATAGCTCAAGATACTCAGTTCAAGCCACAGCCTCAGCATCAAAAGAAGAAAAACCGGAATACTCTCTAATCAATCATGGAATTGAGAAGTTGCAATGCCTGATGTGCCAAGACTGGCCTGCCCAGTCTGCCTTGCCATCCGCTGCCTCCATGGATTCAGGAAAGACAGACAGCCATGTTGGGTCTTTGGGGAGGAGAGATTTTAGTATGAGAGATTAAATCAGTCATCTGCAACGTTGAGTCTCCTTCCACTCTACACATTTCTGTAATTTTGTTTCTTTGTTTTTGCACCAGACCTGGGGTTTGAACTCAGGGCCTGGGCTCTGTCCCTGAGCCTCTTTTGCTCACAGCTAGCACTCTACCACGTTAGCCACAGTGCTACTTCTGGCTTTTTCTGAGTAGTTTATTAGCGATCAGAGTCTCATAGACTTTTCTATCTGGGCTGGCTTTGAAGTAAGGAGGTCAGGTCTGGCCAGCGCTGTATTGACCACATGGTGGGTGGTAGCGTCTGGCATCTTGTCTTCATGCTGGGGGAAGGGCCCCTCCCCCCACCCCATCACCTGCCTCCCAGGTAATGGGCATGCCCGGACCCCTGGAGGCAGGGGCAGGCACTTGGCTGATAGGTTACTGAATCTGTCAGTCTAGTGCCTGGGACTGGGAATTTCCTGAGGATCTGTCCCCTGCGCTGACCTTTTTAGGCCCCCGACCAGCCTAGCAACCAGGATACCATGCTACGTTTGTCTCTGTGATTGTGTCCTGCCTCCTGGCTCGTCTCCAGTCATCATGGCGTCCCAATTCAGCTCTCCATTGGGGCTGAATTGGATTGTTAGTACTGTTTTTGCTCTTTCTTTCCTCTTTAGCATGTTTCCTAGCTGTGTTATGTGTATTTGCGTGCCTCAGGCCTTTGTAACAACTGGCTGACTGCAGCTGTTAACTGTATAATAAAGACTGCAATATTATGTATTTTTAAATGTGGCTTCTGGGATGATTCACTTTACAACAGTACATAGGTATAGATGTTTCTGGAAGGTTCCAGAATATATCTTCAGGGAAAAAGACTCAGACCTATCCTTGGAGACGGTCAAGAATCGCAACCCAGGGTGGGACAGGAAGCTTTCAGGGTCTCATTGTTTTGCTTTTAAATAAAGGGTTTGCTCTTGTTGTCAAGTGCTAGCCACTCAGGGAGAGGGTGGGATTCCATGCAGACCAACACCCTCTCCAGGTCTGATACCCCCATCCCAGGAAGCTAAAACCTGCCCTGAGTTTCCTAGGCAGAAATCTTATCTTGCCACCCCCCTGCTGAAAGTCTCTTGGCTGGAAGCTCCTATTGTCCTTACAAAAAGAACAATTCAAATTCCTTCTACCCAGGCCAAACTCCACCCTAACATCCAATGACACATGCTTCTCCCTGAAGTTGCCTGGCTTCTGAACCAAGAGCCCCTGAAGTCAGATAGGTAGATGGACTTTGCTGGCTCTGAATGACTCCTTGGCATTTCTTTTTAATTTGCCAGTCCTGGGGCTTGAGCTCAGGGCCTGGGCGCTGTCCCTGAGATTTTGTGCTCAAGGCTAGCATTTTACCACTTGAGCCACAGTGCCACTTCTAGCATTTTGCTGATTAATTGGATTCATGAGTCTCACAGACTTTCCTAACTGGACTGACTTTGAATTGAGATCCTCAGGTCTCAGCCTCCTAGGATTACAAGAGTAAGCAACTGACACTGGGCTATAACCACTTCTGATTGGACCACCCTGTAACACCTTTGGATTTAGAGAGTTACAATCAGCTTTAAGGACATAAAGTACAGATGGTCTTTGCTAGCTCTAGATTATGACTGCTGGCCACTTGCTGAAGTTTCCTACTTATAATGATACTGCGTGTAGATTTGGGAAGTGCAAATAGCCTGCACTCACACTGGACAACTCCTGGCAAAGCTCTTGTTGAACTTCCCTACCCGTGCAGATACTAATTTGGGAAGTGACTGCAATCAGCTTGCTTTAAAATTCCCATGCCTGGGGGACACCAGTGGCTCACAACTACAATCCCAGCTATTCAGGAGGCTAAGCACTGAGAATCATGGTTCAAAGCCAGTGGAGACAGACAAGTCCTTAAGACTCTTATCTCCAATTAACCAGCAAAAAAAGCCAAAGTGGAGCTATGGCTCAAATGGTAGAGTGTTAGATTTAAGAAAAACAGCTCATGGACAGCACTCAGGCCCTGATTTCAAGTCCCAGAAGTGTCACACACACACACACACACACACACACACACACACACACACACACACACACACAATATCTTGCCTTGGAATCAAGGCATGATTTTGCATTGACTGTTTCTCCTACACACAAGCTTTAGATTATACTGAATCTTGGAGTTGCGTCCTTACACCTGCTTACTCCATGTTTCTTCTGGAGTAAGATATCTTTGGGCTGGGAAGGTGGCTCAGTGGTAGAGCGCTTGCTTTGCATGCCGGAGGCCCTGGGTTTGATTCCTCAGCACCACATAAGCAAAAAGGAAAAAAAAGAAATCTTTTACTTGTTGCCAGCATTTCCCAAGCTCTTCTCTTTGTGATGCCCCTCTCATCTACTCAGATGTCCTGCGCAATTCCCACCTGGAGTACTTTCTCCCCTTCCTCTCCCCCTGCTCATAGCTAAGAACTAGGCTCAAGAGGTCAGCCTCCAGTAAGGTAGCTGTGTGTATATCACTCCTCCACCCATGGTCTAAGTTATACAAATAATTCTTAATAAATATATACATATGAAAACTATGTGTTGGTAACCCATGTCTGTAATAGCTACTCAGGATGCTGAGATCTGAGGGTCAAGGTTCAAAGCCAAATCAGGAAGGAATACCCACTAGACCCTTATCTCCAATGAATCCAAAAAGACAGAAGTAGAGATGTGGCTTAAATGGTAGCACACCAGTTTTGAGTGGAAAAAGCCAAGCAAGAGCATGAGGACTTGATTTCAGTCCCCAAGTACCAGCACAAAAAATAAATAAAATAAAATTTTAAAGTAATATATACACATGATAAAAAATCCAAAATATATGTTTGATCAAGACACGCATAATTCAGAGTTTCTGCTGGCATATTTATCCAGTGTATTTATGTTTGGCATGCATAGTGCTTGATCCCAGGTGGTTTATTTTTTTTAATACTCCAGGAAACTTTGTTTTCTCTTTACTTTGCTCAATAAATTCAGCATGTCTGTCTTTTGGTATTACAAATAATATATTCCCAATGTGTTCATGAGTGTAAAGCAGTCACTCTCCAAGTACTCTGAGAGCTTGCTGTGTTTTGTGGGGGTTTTTAAACTAAAAATATTCTGATTTTAAATGTCAAAACACAAATGAATTGAAAGGTTGTTTGATGAAATGCCTTTCTCCATCTCTGTCCCCTGATACTCTACTAAGAGACAAATGCAACTTAAAAAATATGTGAGCAAGCCAGGCACCAGTGGCTCACACTTGTGATCATAGCTACTCAGGAGGCTGAGATCTGGGGATTGCAGTTTAAATCCAGCCCAAACAGAAAACTCTGTGAGACTTTTATCTCCAATTAACCACCAAAAAGCCAGAAGTGGAGTTGTGGCTCAAGTGGTAGAGAGCTAGCCTTGAGCAATAAAACTCAGGGACAGAGCCAAGGCCCTGAGTTCAAGCCCCAGGACTGGGAGAAAGAAAGAAAGAGGGGAAGGGGAGTACATGCAAAGGTAAACAATGGGCCAAGCTAGATGGCTCAAGATCAAACACATGGATGATGTTTTCAGTTGTCTAACATTCCCTAGTACCAGAAACTGCTAGACGCGTCACACCCTAGCTATGTATGATTACAGAGTATATACTCACCAGTCCACTGAAACATCTTATTTGTGAGACTGAGTGGGAAATTTCAGGTGACCTGACTGTGGGGTAAGAACCAGACACCAGATATAGTTCATTTCAGGAAGGCTTAACTCCTGTGAACTACTGGTTCCTCAAAGCTTGCCCCTTGGAAAAAAACATGTTGGTGGTAATATGCATGTGGATGAGAAATTATTCAAAGGAGTGTGCTATGTGTGATTGGTGATGTACCTTGTGTAAAACAAAAGGACTTACTATGTTCAAAAAAAATAAGTCTTCAGTTGTATAGGACTTGGGATGTGGGAGGAGTTCATGGCAACAATAGTGGGATGATCTCAGGCACACAAGGGGTCATTATTTGGCAGCATTTCAGAAGAGATCTGCACGTGATCAAGTCTGCCATCCCAAATTATACATATATGCATGAGACATAATGTATATCCATGCAACCTTAACTAGGAGTCTGTTGAGCAAAAATCTAGCTAAGGACAATACAACCTAAACAAAGACAACTAACCACTCGTGAGAGAAAAAAAACAACTCTAAGATCAAGGAGAGAGTGGAAGTATGCCAATAAAAATGAGATAGCTAAGCACCAGTGGTTCACACCTGAAATCCTAGCTACTCAGGATGCTGAGGTCTGACAATCATGGTTCATAGCCAGCCCAGGCAGGAAAGTCCATGGGATACGTATCTCCGAGAGGAAGCCAAAAGTGGGGCTGTGGCTCAAGTGGTTATGAGCACAAAAGCTCAAAGAGAGCACCCAGGCCCTGAGTTCAAGCCCCAGGACTGGCAAAAATTAATAATAAAAAAGAATGAGTTACAAAAGGTATGATGTGCTACAGATACGGTCAGCCTCTGCCTACCCATGATCCACTTTTCCCAGGAGAGGTAATAGGGGATACCAATACCTGAAAAGGAACACCTGACTCCTAACCCAGGGTTCTAACCACAGAAAATGACCATGGACCCTCAGTCACTCCAGGAGATTTTGGTCTTGGGCCCCAGCAAGAGGAGAAGATGGGTTAATAGTTGGAGTGGATGAAATCACATTCTCTCTGGCATTTGAGATGATTATGGCTCAAAAGCAGCCCTGTTCCTCACACCAGGGAGGGGCTGAGGCCCAAAGGAAGGAGTGGAGAGGTCTGAGTCAGCAGATGTGAGCTTGCATCTTGTCTCAACCACAGCTGCGGACTTGGGGAAGGGGCCTGGCAACAGAGGAGAATAGGCCTGGGACAGCCAACAGAGTTGGCAAAGAAGCCGAGAGACTGAGTGAAACGAATTGCTGGAGTCAAAGCAATGCTTAGTTCTTCCCCTTGGATCTGGAGGGAGGAGTCACTGGTGAGCATGGAGAAGCTGGCGTGAGCACTGGACTTCATATCTCCCCATACACACTCACTCCAGCTGTCATTCATGATGGACCAGGCCCCATGCACCAAGCTGAGAGTAGAAGGGGAGATTAACATGCCTACTACCACTGTGACCCCAGCATGGTCATCCTGCCCCAAGTCTTGAGTCTCCTACATGGTGCCTCACTTGGGTGGTCTTCTTTGCTGCCCTTCTTGTCCATATCCAATCTCTGATTGTTGTTTTTTTTTCCTTATCTTCCTCAGCTCGAAGGAGGCCATAGTTTCCTGCCCCTCTGACTACTTCCTCTCTTAAAATTATTTTCAGTCAGGTGTTGGTGGCTCACACCTGTAATCCCAGTTGCTCTGGAGGCTGAGATATACAGACTGCAGTTCAAAGCCAGCCTGTACTGAAAAGACTCTTATCGGGAGATAAGATAAGCCACCAAAAGGCTGAAAGTGACGCTGTGGCTCAACTGGTAGGGTGCTAGCCTTGAGTACAAAACTAAGGAACAACAACGCCTATGCCTTGAGTTTGAGCCCCAGTACTACCACAAATTTAAGAAAAAATGTTTAATTAAAAATGTAAAAATAAAATATGTTTAGCTCTGATAAGAAAACTTTTACACAGAATTTCTTCTGTAATTCAAGCCCAATACTGGCAGCTTTCACCCCTCTTCATATTTCTCTGAAGTAATAGTTGGTAAACTAGTTCTTATTTCTAAGGAAGACACCAGGAAATTGAGAACTGACCATTGCCAGTCCACTTTAGCCATCTTTTCTCTCAGGGCAGACAGAACAAGGAGCTCAGAGAGACCGGAAGAACCAAGGCCTCACTGTACCAGAACTCTGAGCGCAGGGCTCCACTTCCTGCTCCAAGCACCACCAGCTCTCGCCTGGGTAGCTGCCACTCAAACTCCCTGTTCCCATTCATTTTTCTTACTTTCCTGACTGGGACCTTGAGTAACTACTGATTTTGTTTGGTTTGCTTTGCGGGGTGTGTGTGTGTGTGTGTGTGTGTGTGTGTGTGTGTGTGTGTGTGTGTGTGTGTGTGTGTGTGTGTGTGTGTGTGTGTGTGTGTGTGTGTGTGTGTGTGTGTGTGTGTGTGTGTGTGTGTGTGTGTGCTGGGGATTGAACTCAAGGCCTCCTACTCTCTTAGCTTTTCAGTTGAAAGCTGGTGCTCAACCACTTGTGCCATAGCTCCACTTCTGCCTTTTGCTAGTTAACTGGAGATGAGTCTCCTGGACTTTTCTGACCCCGCTGGCTTGGAACCTTGATCCTCAGATCTCAACTTCCTGAGTAGCTAGGATTTCAGGCATGAGCTACTGGTCTAGCATTCTTATATCTCTTTGATATTTATTATGGGGTTAAAAGTCTTAATAAATTATTCTATTTCTTCCTCCTTCTAGCTTCAAATGCTTTTTAAAAATATTTTTATCTTTAAGTAGTTATACAAAGGGATTACAATTCAATAATGCAGTTTATAAGTACAATGAATCTTGTTCAATAACACCCCTGCATCATTCTCCCCTCACACAGCCCAACATCACCCCTCCTCTCAATTTTCCTAGTCCCACACAGACCTACCTTGCCAAGCACCAGCTATTCAGGAAGCTGAGATCTGAGGATCATGGTTCAAAGCCAGCCTGGGAAGGAAAGCCTATGAGACTTTTATCTCCAATTACCCAGAAAAAAAATAAAACAAGTGGAGCCATGGCTCAAGTGGAAGAACTCCAGCCTTGAGTGAAAAAGCTAAGAGACCCGCCCAGGTTCTGAGTTCAAGCCCCAGTACTACCACATACAGGGGGGGGGGGGGAGGGAGAAGGAGAAGGAAGAGGGAGAAGGAAAAGGAGGGAAGAAAGGAGAGAGGGAAAGGGAAGGAGGGAGATAAAGAGAGAGAAAAAAATATCTTTGCAAATATATACTGGAAATCTCCAAACTTTAATAATTTCTGCATCTATTACCTGTTGGGAATTCTAAAATATTGAAAAGAAACATCATTATCAAATATACCATCACTGAAAACATCTTAGCATCTTATGGTAGCCCCCAGCATCATTGTAGATTTCTTCTGTTATTACTTTTTACTTATACACATGGGAACCCAGACTGACCCTGCCTGGGCTACAGACCTTTTGGCTGCCAATTCTCAGCTTCTCCTATCTGTCTTCTCCTATCTCTCTCCTATCTCCTAACTTGAACCTATCTGTCTCATGAACACCAAGTAAAAACTCCTTCCCGTGGAAGTATTTGTTACATAACAGGCAATGAGAATCCCAAATGAAGTACATGCATGTGAAAATGGGGCTTCGGCTGGGACAAGGTTTAATTCTGCCTGGGTTGCTTTGGAATAATTGCTTTATGAAAGAAAATTAATGGCTAAGAAGGCCATTAGATAAAACTCTAGTTGCTCATACCTGCAATCTTAGTTACTCAGGGGGCTGAGATCTGAGGATGGCAGTTCAATGCCAGCCTGGACAGGAACGTCTGTGAGACTTTCATCTCCAATTAAGCAGTAAAAGAATGGAAGGGGAGCTGTGGCTCAAGTGGTAGAGCATCAGCCTTGAGTGAAAAGCTAAAAGACAATGCCCAAGCCCCAAGTTCAAGCTGTAGTAATGGCACAAAATAAACAAAACCAAAAAGCTGCAATCTGTCAGGTACTGCATTAATGACTGGAACAGAGAAGGAGGGAGGAGGTGGAGAGGTCCCTCAGAGAACTCACAATCCAGAGGAGAATATTTGGACTATTGCATATACATGTGGATGATCTAACACAATTAGATACTTTGAAGAGAAACTCTTTTGTTTCCCAAACTGGGCTGGGTAGTTTATTTGGGGGAGTCAGAGGGGAACTTTATTTGCCATGGGAATGCATTCCCCGTCCCCCTGTTATTAGAACAAATCATGTCTCAACATTCTTCATTGCTCTGCCATCGCTAATCATCCAGATTTTGAGAGGTTAGAAATTCCTAGTGATTCTGTTTTACTTTATTTTGTTTTAGTGCCCATACTGGGACTTGAACTCAGGACCTGGGCACTGTCTGTCACTCAAGGCTCATACTCTTCCACTTGAGCCACAGCTCCACTTTTGTTTTTTTTGGTGGTTAATTGGAGATACGCATCTCATTGACTTCATTTCTGCCAAGATTGGCTTTGAACTGTGATCCTCCTCAGATCTCAGCCTCCTGAGTAGCTTGGATTACAGGCATGAGCTACCTGCACCCATCAAGAAATTCCTGGAGATGCTGAGCCAGAAGGATAAGGTGGGAACATTCTCTCTCTGTGTCCATGTCAATGGGCCTCAGGGGTGGGGGACAATCAAATCCCGGAGAGACCCTCCTGCTGGTGGAGCCCATTCTGTGGGCCATGGGGCTTTCTGTCCCTTTGTCACGGAATGCTATGGGTTTTCTTGGACTGACAGAAGAATTTTCAGAAGTCTGCCTTGCCATGCTGAGATGCAGATGGTGTTTGGAGCATGGATTCCCAAATCACCAGCATTTCATCATGACTCTCAGCCCAGCCCTCAAATCCACACTTGGTTGCTTTTAAAAAGTAGGTGAAAGATCTTGGGAAAGAAGCCATGGAATGTCTGAAGATCCCACTGGATGAACAGAATGATCTTTATTGAACCCAGAGAAAAAAGGACGCGGTCCGCTCTTGAGGAATGCCAGCGCCGGGCCAGCCAGCGCCGGGCCAGCCAGCGCCCGGCCGCCAACCAGTACCAGGCCAGCAGGCGCATCTCACAGTGCAGCGTGGACTGAGCTTCGCGTGGAACACCAAAGGTTTTGTCTTTTTGCCCCTTTCTGGGTCAGACGCGGATCTGTGTTTCATTATTGTGACCGCACGCTCACGCCTTGCCATTGTTGACTTGCAGTACATCATAAAAAAAAAAAAAAAAAAAAACAAAGCAAGGGCAGAAATTAGTCAGAGCCAAAACCAACTCAGGGTTTGAACAGTAAGATGGAGGCTTACAACAATGTCTTTTGTTTGAATCGAAGCTCAGAGCCAAGGTATCTGTGTCCAGAGATTCTCATACAAGGACGAGCTTCATTCCCAACCTTGGTGAAGCCAGCTGGACCTGAAGGCTGGACCCTGGAGCAGCTCATCCATGACTTCTCTTGATCTCTAATCCTCCTCATGGAACCTAGAAAGTTCTTTCACACAGTGAGACCAAAGGAGGATACTCTTAGGGAAGAAACTCAATCGAAATGAACTCCAGGAGAGGGAAACCAGAAGTTTTTTGTTGTTGTTTTCTTTTCTTTTTGTCTTGTTTGTTCATTGATCTGTCTTTGGGAGGGCAGGAAATGGAAAGACAAAAGGTGAACAAATAGAGCAGTGATACTCACTGGACACTGTTGAAAATGAACTATGTAATTTGTGGATGAGGATAAGAGGGAAAAACTGAGGAGGGGGAAAGGTAACACTGTCCAAAAAGAAAAGCTCTCATTACCTGACTTATGTAACCATAGCCCCTCTGTATATCACCTTTATAATAACAATTTCTTAAAGATTTTTTTAAAGAAACGTCTTTCAACTGTGTGTGTGTGTGTGTGTGTGTGTGTGTGTGTGTGTGTGTGTGCCAGTACTGTAACTTGAATTCAGGACCTCATGTTCTCAGCTGGCTCTTTCACTCAAGGCTGGTTCTCTACTGCGTGAGTCATAGCTCTACTGGTTAATTTAAAAAAAAAAAAAAAAAAAAAAAAAAGAGTCTCATAGGCTTTCCTGCCCAGGATAGCTCCAAAAGGCAATCCTTAGGTCTGAGTCACAATGCCCACTTCAACTGTGATCTCACCACTGTGGCAGCTGATCTATCCAGGGCATGAAAGGGCCTCCCTCAATGGGCCCTACTCTGTCCTTCAGCTCAGCAACACACTCTACTCTATTGACCACATCAGACATCGTCTGGATTACTCAACATACTCTGACTGTCCCTAAGACTTAAGGTTTAGATTATCAAAGATCTCCATTTTCCTTGCCACTCAGGAGGATGAGAGCTGAGGGTGAAGGTTCAAAGCCAGCCCAGGCAAGACAGTCAGTGCAATTCTAATCTCCAATTAACCACCAAAAGCCAGAGGTAGAACTGTGGCTCAAATAGTAGAGCAACAACCTTGAGGGAAAAAGCTAAGGGACAGCACCCATACTCTTAATTCAATCCCAAGTAATGACTTTAAACAAAAAATTATCAGTATTAACTGAATGTAAATTTAAATTTAAATAAGTATCAGTATTTGTGCATATATTTATATTTATTTTAGATATATCTGCCACATATGTATTATATGCATATATAAAACTAATTTTTATATTTTATTAATTGTAAAAACCTGATCAGAAAATTGACAGTAAGCAGTTCTATGGGTTTTAGACACAACAGACATGTTATTGGTTGATTAGGTAATCACATCTTCAATTATTGCTTATATCATACTTTTTTTTTCAGAATGTTTTATCATATCCTTAGCAATGAATGAGTCTGTTCCTACTGGGACATTTCCTCACCCACAGCTGGTATGATCATACTTTCCATTTAGCCAGGTAAAGGAATTTAAAAACCTGTGTAATTGTGGTTTGAATTTGCATTCCCAAATAGCTAACAAGGTGGATCTTTTCCAAGTGCTCAATGATTTTGCATGTTTCATCGTCCTCCAAACACAGCCTCCATGTTTCAACTGAATTCTTTGTCCTTTGGGTTTGTAGATTTATTTACATGATGAACATGTGTTCTTAATTTTAATGTGTTTCAATGTGTTAATCTTTCTACTTCTGATTGTGTCTTGTTTAAGAAATCTTTTCTAACCCTAGAGGTCATAAAGTTATTTTCCTGTATATGGACTTCTAAAACTTTGTTTAAAATCATACATTTCAGGGGCTGGGAAGATGGCTCAGTGGTAGAGTGCTTGCCTTGCATGCATGAGGCCGTGGGTTCGATTCCTCAGCACCACATAAGTAAAAAGAAAAAAGCCAGAAGTGGCGTTGTGGCTCAAGTGGTAGAGAGCTAGCCTTGTGCTGAAGAGCTGAGGGACAGCGCCCAGGCCCAGAGTTCAGGCCCCACAACTGGACCCCCCCCAAAAAAATCATACATTTCAGGCTAGGAAATGTGGTTTAGTGGTGCATGAAATA
This sequence comes from Dipodomys merriami, assembly GCF_024711535.1. Taxonomy (NCBI): domain Eukaryota; kingdom Metazoa; phylum Chordata; class Mammalia; order Rodentia; family Heteromyidae; genus Dipodomys; species Dipodomys merriami. Next base: position 16,345,782 of record NW_027202715.1, on the reverse strand, counting down.
CTGGGTTCACTTCCTCAGTACCACATAAACAGAAGAAGCCAAAAGTGGTGCTGTGGCTCAAGTGCTAGAGTGTTAGCCTTGAGCAAAAGAAGCTCAGGAACAGTACCCAGGCCCTGAGTTCAAGCCCCAGGACTCAAACACACACAAAAACCTTACCTTTCCCATAAATGTCATTTGCATTATTGTTGTTTGAGGTTATTTTGTATTTTGAAGCAGGGTCTCATTGTGTCATGCAGGCAAGACAAATTCATTACATAACCAGGTTAGTCTTCTACTCAAGTTCCTCCTGCCTCGGCCTCCTGAGAGTGTGGCATGTGCTGCCACACTCAGTTCATTACATTATTTAATCCATTTAAAGGTGTTTTACATGTAGTAGTAAGATTTAATTTTTAAAAAGATGTATTAATAAGTATCAGTACTTGGTTATATATTTATTTATATCTGCATATATATTATATGCAGATATAAAATTCTAATTCTTACATTTTACTATTTACTATTAATTATAAAAATTATAAAAACCTGGCCAATCCAAAAATTCATATGGAACAATAAGAGACCCCGAATAGCAAAAAACGCTCCTCAACAGAAAGAACACTGCTGGAGGAATATCAATACCAAATTTCAAACTCTACTATAAAGCCATAGTAATCAAAACAGCTTGGTATTGGCATAAGAACAGACCTCAGGACCAATGGAATAGAATTGAAAACCCAGAAATGAACCTACAGACCTATAGCCATCTAATCTTCGATAAGGAAGCTAAAACAATAGAATGGAAGAAAGACAGCCTCTTCAGTAAATGGTGCTGGCAAAATTGGTTAACTACATGTAGAAAACTAAAGCTAGATCCTTATATATCACCCTGCACCAGAATCAACTCCAAATGGATCAAAGACCTTGAACTCAAAGCAGACACTCTGAAAACATTACAGGATGGAATAGGAGAAACCCTAGGTCTCCTTGGCTCAGGTCGAAATTTTCTGAATAGAGACCCGGAAGCACAACAAATCAAAGAAAGGTTGGACAAATGGGATTGCATAAGATTGCAGAGCTTCTGCAGGGCAAATGACATAGCTGGCAAGATCAATAGAAAGCCCACGGATTGGGAGAAGATCTTTACTAGCCATACAACGGACAAGGGTCTCATATCTAAAATATACTTGGAACTCAAAAAATTAAACCCCCCAACAACAAATCCTCAAAGAAACAACTGCCCAATAAATAAGTGGGCGAAAGACTTAAAGAGAAGCTTCTCTGAAGAAGAAAGAAGGATGGCCAATAGACACATGAGGAAATGTTCAACATCCCTAGCCATAAAAGAAATGCAAATCAAAACAACATTGAGATATCACCTCACTCCAGTTAGAACAGCAAAAATCAAGAACTCTAACAACAACAGATGCTGGAGGGGATGTGGACAGAAAGGAACCTTACTTCATTGTTGGTGGGAATGTAAACTTGTTCAACCACTTTGGAAAGCAGTATGGAGGTTCCTCAAAAGACTTCACATAGATCTCCCCTATGATCCAGCAATCCCACTTTTGGGCATTTACCCAAATGTTTACAAACAAGACCACACTAAAGCTACCAGCACAACTATGTTTATTGCAGCATTATTTACCATAGCTAAGACATGGAACCAACCCAGATGCCCCTCAGTAGATGAATGGATCAAGAAAATGTGGTATATATACACAATGGAATTCTATGCCTCCATCAGAAAGAATGACATTTCCCCATTTGTTAGGAAATGGAAAGGTTTGGAAAAAATTATATTAAGTGAAGTAAGCCAGGCCCAAAGAAGCATAGGTCCCATGGTTTCCCTTATTTGCAATATCTAGTATAGGTATGAGTCAAGCGGAAAAGGTCAGATAATGTGATGTTAAGAAAATGAACCCTTAAATATGTATTTTAATGTTTTCATTTCTTTCATGCATGTGTTTCTAACGCATTTATAAGATTATTTCTTTGTTGCTTTGTATGTCCCTCCCCCACAGTGTAACCCCCGCTGTCACTATATTTGATGTCAGTATAACATGTGGAGGAGATGGGGACAAACAAGTCGTTTAAGGATTCAGGTGGACCTGTTGCAACAATGAGAAGTACAAAATGTCATGTCAAAACCAGCTTTACAATGTCGGTGTGGGGGGGGGTATAATTGGGTGGGGGGAGGGGGGTAAAATTGGGTGGGGGGAGGGGGGAGGCGGGGAAGGGAAGTGAAGGGTAAACAAAGGAGGAGGCTGCAATGCTTGGTAAGAAATGTATGCATTATCCTGCCCATGTAATTGTAGCCCCTCTGTACAGTATGTTCTCAAATAAAATAAAATACAATTAAAAAAAAAAAACCTGGCCAGAAAATTGATGGCAATAATTTTATGAGATTTATACCCAACTCACTGTTGAATAAATGAATAATTATCTTTCTGCTTTGTATAAGCATATCAACCTGCTGCTAGGGGCTCTAGTTTCTGTATATTCTGTGGGCTTGAGAATATAGACAATAACTTGCAAATAATCACATTTTTATTTCTTCTGTTTCAATTTCTATACTACTTTTGGTGCTTGGAGTTGAGCCTCGGCAGGGCCTCACACATGCCAACTGTGATTAAAATAAACAAATTTTTTAAAATCCTCCAGTCTTTTTCACTTCAATTGACCATTACAAGTTGAATTATTTATAATACCACGATGCTTTGATGGAAGCATACATTGTAGAATGATTAAATCAAGCATGATAACATATTGATTATATTGATTACTTCCATGCTTATCACTATGTTAGGGAGAGAACATTTAAAATCTACTCTCCTTGGTAACTTTCAAGTACACAAGACATTGTTATTCATTGTAATAATAGTAACTTTACAACAGATCTTGTGAATTTACTTCTATATAACTGAAATTTGGTGTCCTTTGACCAACATCTCCTCAATCCTCTACCTCCTGACACCTATGATCAACCTTTCTACTACATGCTCCTAGGAATCTGACTGTTTTGACTCCATATATTAAAGCCTTTTCTTTCTGTTCCTGGCTTGTTTCACTTAGCATAATGCTCTCCAGATTCAAATGACTCAATTTCCTTCTGGGTAAGACTAAATAGCATTTCACTGGACCAATCTACCACATCCCATTATTTGGTCATCTCTGGATGGACACAGCCATTTTCATATCTTGAATAATTATGTGATAAACATGGGGGTACATATGTGTCTTCAACATACTGATTTCATTTCCTTTGTATATCTCCAAAAGTACTACTGTTGTGTCATTGTGTAGTTGGGTTTGTGGTTGTTGTTGTTTTGTTATCCGGGGCTTGAACTCAGGGTCTGGGTACTGTCCCTGAGCTTCTTTTTGCTCAAGGCTATCACTCTACCACTTGGGCCATAGCACCACTTCTGGTTTGTTTTTTTTTCTGAGTAGTTTATTGGAGATGAGTCCCACAGACTTTTCTGCCCAGGCTGGCTTTGAACTGCAATCCTCAGATCTCAGCCTCCTGAGAAGCTAGGATCACACATGCCTGGCTGTTTGTTTGTTTTAATTATTTGAGGAAGCGCCACACCATTTCCATCATGGTTGTATTAACTTACATCCTTATCAATAAGGTACAAGAATTTCCTCTCCAACACTTGTTTGTGTCTTTGATAAAAAGCCATCTTCGATCACTTGATCTCTCCTTGTGAGTTAATTTGCATGTGTCTGATAATTGTATGCTTGTTTTGTTTCCCACATACCAATCAGCCCTTTGCATGTCTTTTTTTGGCCAACATCTTTCCTCAAGTCTTTTACTTCTGTTTTGGGTATGTGTGAGGGGAGCAGTTGGTACTGTGGCTTGAACTCAGGGTTTGGGGGATGTCTCTTAACTTTTTCACTCAAGGCTGGCACTCTACCACTTGAGCCATTCCCCACTTCTGACTTTTGGTGGTTAATTGGAGATAAGAGTGGCTAATTGGAGATAAAATAAATGTAGGCTGGCTTAGAACCATGATCTTCAGATGTCAGCCTCCTGAGTTGTTAGGATTACAGGCATGAGCTCATGATTCTAGACTCCATTTTTTTAACTGGGTCATTTTCTTTGCTATTGAGTAGTATATTCCTTATGTATTTTCATATTAATCTCTTATCAGATATATGGTTGGCAAATATCCACCCCCCATTGTGTAAATTGTCTCTACAAAGATTGTGTCTTTTCCATCTCTGTATTTTCTCCTTTACTGTGCAGAAGCTTTTAAGTGTGATGCAACCTTATTTGTCTAGATTTCTTTTTTTTTTTTTTTGCCTGTGATGTTTGGCTAATAGTCAAGAAATGCTTACAAAATTAATGTCAAGAAGATTTCCCTGACTGTTTTCTTTTTTTAGTTTTGCTGTGTTAGGTCTTACATTTAGGTCTTTAATCCATTTTGAGTTGATTTCATTATACCTCTTAATAATTTTCTGATCTTATCATGAACATCTCAATGACTTTATGTAAGATGAGAATTCTCAGTTCCTTAAGCAATCAGTCAAAATTGCAAAAAAAAAAAAAATTAACTTAATTGTGCCTGATCTTTTCTTTAAGGAAAGAAAACAAATTACCTAAGAGTCATGCTAGGCATCAGAAGCTCACACTTGTGATCCTGAGGATAGAGGTTCAAAGCCAGCCTGGGCAGGAAAGTCCCTTAGACTCTTATCTAGAATTGGAGATGTTGTTCAGGCAGTAAAGTGGGAAAAAAGTCAAGTGAGAAGCTCTGAGTTCAAGGTTCAGTCCTAGCGCGTATATGCACACATGCATGCACAGAGAGAGAGAGAGAGAGAGAGAGAGAGAGAGAGAGAGAGAGAGAGAGAGAGAGAGAGAGAGAGATCTGAAACAATGCCTCACCCCCAGGAAGAAAAGGATATTGTTGGGGTGGAACCCCTGGGTTTAAGCTAAAAAGAGATTTATAAGCAGAAAACCAACAAGACTTCTAATTGTGTCTCTTTTTCTCTTACTTTTTAAAAATAAATAAATGTAAGTCAAAACGTTAATTATTTTGAAGTGGGATTTGGCAGCTGGCCGAATTCTGACCACACTTACACTGGGACCCGGCTCTTGGTGAGTCTTCCATAATCACACCCATGAACTCGGCTTCCCATAACTGCTGGGACGCAGTCCCACACAAGGGCTAGGGGGGCTGTGGCTCCTCTGTCCCCAGAAACTGTCTTCACTAAATTGGCAGGGTGAGATGAAGTTGCCTAGTAATTTCAGACTTTGTGTTGTGCAAGAAATGACCGACAATGGGACAACATTCTTGAAAATTGTTTTTCTTTTTGTGCTGATGCTGGGACTTAAACCTGGGGCCTGGACTTTGTAAATTAGCTTTTTCCCTCAAGGCTTGCACTCTACCACCTGAGCCACACTTCCACTTCCTGCTTAATTAGAGATAAGTGTCTTGTGGACTTTCCTGTCCAGGCTGGCTATGAACCATAGTGTTCAGATCTGGGTCTCCTGAGTAGCTAGAATGACAAGGACAAGCCACCAGCACCCAGACTGAGAAATATTTTTGATAAATGAGAAACCATCAAAGCAACCAAAGCAAATTAAATATATTTTTGAAGGAAATAAATTGGTTCAGACTGGTTTTTTAAAAATGGGTAGACCATGGTATTTGGGGCAAAACTTTGAGGGAAGTACTTGCCTGGCAGGATGGCTGGGTAGAGCTCAGGGGCAGAATCATTATCTGCATGAACAAGGCCCAGAATTCCATGCCCAGCACCACACTTAATCAATCAATCAATCAATCCACAGTACAAGTAGGTGGGTTTTAGATATGACAAAGATATGTCTACATACTTCCAGATACGAAGAGGGCAATTTAATCCAATTACAAAAATCTTCTTCAGTATACCTGATACCAGTTGTCTCAGTATTTGATATCATATATCTGGGAAATTTGAAGTTCTCATTGAAAGCAGGCCAAAATTGGCAACTTATGTAATGAAGAGAAATATCCATCTCCTATGTTAACCTTAATTCTTTCACATTCTGAGGAAATTGTATTCTGAACATTAATAGAAAAGGTAGTCTTTGAAAGCAATCACCAAAGTAATGATACATGTGATGTCATGGTGTTCTAAGCAATCCAAGAGGACTTACCACATACAGACCCCAAATATACAGAATATCATTACATTTTTATCACAAGGCACAGAGTTAGCAAATAAGATTGTAAATAGAAAATATAATCCAGGCACCAGTGCTCATACCTGTAATCCTAACCACTAAGGAGGCTAAAATCTAGGGATCAGGATTACAGTTTGAAGTCAGCCTGAGCAAGAAAGTCCATGAGATTCTTATTTTCATTTAATCCGTAAAAACTCAGAAGTAGAGCTGTGGTTCAAACGGTAGAGCACTAGCCTTAAGTGAAAGTGCTAAGAGACAGCAACCAGGCCTTGAGCTCAAGCCCCAGCACTAGCACACATACATACCCAAGCACACAAACACACAAGACAAATCGATCCTGTGACTTGAAAAGTGTGAAGTTAGATCAAGAGCCCTAAGCATTCTAGAAAACAAATAATATATATACATATATTATATACATACATATTATATATTAGATATATTATATATATCAGCTTAGAATAGTGGTAGAGGCCGGAATCCAGAGCCAGGATCTGGATTCGAGTCTCACCTTTGCCACTTCACAAGCGTGACAATGGGTAATTATTCTCCCTCTCTGAGCTTCATGAAGAAAATGATGAAACAGTTTCTACATTTCAGGTTGTTTCAATGATTAGAACTGGATCTAAACAGCACTTCTGCTGTGGTGGAATTCAAATGGCTTAGTTTTGATAAAAGTAAGATAAGGAAGCTTCGAGGAGGTTGAAAATAAAACAATGAAATCGTAAATCCAGTCAGAAAGCTTGCACATAAAATGAAGCATAAAGAACGACTAGCTAGTAAAAACAGAGCACTGTTTCTGGCACAAGCATTGTTTTCCATTGTAAATACTGTGGTTATTAAGTCCTTGTGTGATTTTTGGCATCTTTTCATTTTTTTGGAGGATATTTTCAATGGCGTTGTTTCCTCCTGACTACTCAACATGACTTCATAATGCTATTTAGGGGAAATTATGGGGAGCAGAGAGGCCTTAATATGAAATAGGAAACGCATAACCTTGGAGCCACTGAAAAATGTTGTCACTGGTGTCCTCAGAACAATTTCCAGTGGGATTTGTTTTGCTACAAGTTGTGGGGGGTGTGGGGGGGACTTGAACTCAGGGCCTGGGCACTGTCCCTGAGCTTTTTGCTTAAGGCTAGTACTCTACCACTTTAAGCCACAGCTCCACTTTTGGTTTTCTGGAGGTTAATTGGCAGTAAGAGGCTTACCAACTTTCCTGCCCTGGATGGCTTTGAACCACAGTCCTCAGATCTCAGCCTCCTGAGTAGCTAGGATTACAGGTGTGAGCCACTAGTACCTGGCCCTACCTGAAATTTTGGAGAAAAATGTATGCCCACAATGGCACTGAAATGGAAGGTTGGACATAATACTTGGCCCATCCCAAGCCACCAGCCTCAAAAATTTCTGGCTGCACCAATTTCTGGCTGGTCTCAGCTTGAACAGGGCCCAGGGAAGACAAATACCTCAAGGACCAAGGAAGCTGGGGTGAGGGGGTGGGGGGGGTGGAGATTGCCTGCAGTCCTGAGAAGCTTGGAGAGAGAGACAGCCTCTATGTAGAGATGAAGACTTCATTCATTCCTTTAGCACTTCTGACTGATTGTTCAGTTATTTCATGCCTGGATGAGGGCTCAGGAGACAGGGAAGCAAAGATAGCATAGAGACCTACGTGTCATACACCATCCCCACAAGCAGTGAAGCAGCAGACCTGACCATAGGTGGACTACTAGTTGGTTCTAAGTACTAGATGCTGATGAGGGGGCCTGGCTCCATCTGTGTGCAGGCAGCACAGAGGTTTCACTGGGCCAATACCAACTGTGGATGGAGGTGAGAGGTGGCCAGAGGAGATCTTTGCAGAGAGCTGAGGCTCTGAAGAACGAGGGTGGGGAGAGTGGAAAGGAAGCTAGGTGATTTCCAAACTGAAGAGTACCAGGCACTGGTGGCTCACACCAATAATCCTAATTACTCAGGAAAGCTGAGGCCAGTTCAAAGCCAGCCCTGGCAGGAATGTCTGGGAGACTCGTCTCCAATTAAACAGAAAAAAGCTGGAAGTACAAGTGTGGCACAATAGTATAATGTTAGCCTTAAGCAAACAAGCTAAAGGACAGTGCCCGAAGCCTTGAGTTCAGACCGTAGTGTAAGCACTAAACAAGAAGGAAGAGGAAGGAAAAGAAGAAGGAAGAGGTGGAGGAGGAGGAGGAGGAGGAGGAGAAAAGAGAGGAGGAGGAGAGGGAAGGGGGAGGAAGAGGAACAAGGAAGAGAAGGAGGAAGTGGAGGAAGGTGCAGGAGGAGAAGGAAAAGGAATCAGGAGGAGGAGGAAGAGAGTCTCCCAAAGATTCCAATTGTTCACTTAGATCTCTGAGCCTTCACCACAGATTCTTGGCAATGTTTCATTTGATCTATCAATCTGCAAGTGATGCAGACTTTATGCAAGATTATTTTCCATTTGATCTATCCATCTGCAAGTAATGCAGACTTTAAGCAAGATTTTTAGAAGAAAGATTTTCTGGGTTCATGGACCAACTGGGTGTGTTCACTTTTTTTTTTTTTTTTGACAGTCATAGGGCTTGAACTCTAGGCCTGAGTGCCATCCCTGAGCTCTTCAGCTCAAGGCAAGTGCTCTATCACTTGAGCCACAGTGCCACTTGGAGATAAGAGTCTCTTGGACTTTCCTGCTTGGGCTGGCTTTGAACCATGATCCTCAGATCTCAGCCTCCTGAGTAGCTAGGATTACAGGCTTGAGCTACCAGAGCCTGGCTTGTGTTCACTTCTTGCACTCCCATTTACACATTAACTTGGCTACCAGAAAAATTTGTTTCCTTCTATAGCCTATAAGCTGCCATCTGGCAGAGGAAAGGTTGAACTTAACTTGGAGTTTGTTTGCATTTTCCCCCTGATTTTAATTAGAAACTAATTCCATAGTAATTAGGGTTTGATTGAATTAACTCCTAATTAAAATGTTAATGCCAAAATGCTCGGGGGATTTACTTTTAATGCTTTTTTAATCCAAGGTTTCTTGTAATTTTTTTCTGAACACACCATGTTTTGTTTTTCTTTTTAAATCTAATTTTCTTTTCTAACCTAATCTGTAAACCTTCCTCTAATGATCAAGGTAATTCCTAATTTCCATTCATCCCCAGGCACTGTCTCCAGGATGTGAGGCATTTTTCCCAGTGAGGGTTACTATGACCTCTCTTGTCATTAGCAATCAGATGAGGGACTTGACAAAATGTGGGCTGCATACAGGTCAGCTGTTGCTACACCACAGTGTCCTCATACTCAGAACTTGTAAGTTCTGTCTTTTTCTGCCATAGGCTCTAGCCTGGGAGATCTACCACAGCACAGTGAAAGTGGCCAGCCCTGACCCAGGTTTCGATACCTGCACAGCCTCAAACCTCCATGAGCCTCAGGCTGACCTCCATGTATGCCATCTTATTTCAGGGTCTTCAAATAATCATGTGCTGAGATTTCACCTCCATGGTAAGGTAGAAAAAGGGTAGAAATGTGGCCTCAGTATGATGATTTAATGTGGGGCCTAAGTGGCTGGCAATATGGTTCAAATGGCAGAGTACATGCCTAAAGCCTTGGGCTCAATTCCCAGTATCACTAAATAAACAGAACAAGTACATTTATGATTAATAAATTAACTTCACTTTTAATTATTTCCCATTTGTAAAATATGTGAGCCCCTTTATAATGCCCTAAAAAATTCAATGTTAGTATTTAAAAGTTTAAAGTCATAGAGAGCAAACTAACTGGCATGAAAACATTTTTAAAATAAAATTTTAAAATAAAATTTGAAATATTAATAAAGTGGTATTAGATAAAGATTGACTCCTCGTAGGTTTAGCGTAAGAGAGAGACAGGAAGAAAGACACACATGCATGAATTCCCAGCCTCTCATTATGCAATGTCCTGCAGCCCCTCTGGACTCTGCCAGCAAGAAGGCAGGCTAGCTGAGGCCTGTTAACCTAAGGCCTCCAGAACCACAGACAGAAGTAAACCTCTTTACACAGGTGCCTGTGGCTCACACCTGTAATCCGAGCTACTAAGGAGACTGAGATCTCAGGATTACAGTTCAAAGCCAGCCTGAGCAGGAATGTTCTTGAGACTCTTATCTCTAATTAACTGCCAAAAAGCCAGGAGTAGTGCTGTGACTCAAGTGATAGAGTGATAATCTTGAGCAAAATAAACTCAGGGACAGTGCCCAGGCCCTGAGTTCAAGCTCCATAACAAGCACAAAAATATATAAATAAACCACTTTTCTTTATAATTTACCTAGTCTTTTTGTGTCAATAGTGGGGCTTTCACTCAGTGTCTGGTCCTATCCTTATTTTGCTCAAAGCTAGTGCTCTATCACTTGAACTAGTACTGCTCTTCTGGCTTTTTGTGGTTAATTGGAGAAAAGAGTCTCAAAAACACTTCCCGCAGTCCTCAGGTCTCAGCCTCCTGAATAGCTAGCATTCAGGCATGAGCCACTGGCACCTGGCTAACTTCCAGATTTTTTTCTGGTTAATTACAGATAAAAATCTCACGGACTTTCTTGCTCAGGAAACGTTTGAAGTCTTTCAAACGTTAATCTTTACATCTCAGCCTCCTGAGGAGCTAGGATTACAGGCAAGACACTGATGCCCAGCCCCATTATGATATTTTTTATTAGCAACAGAAAGTAGACTACCCAGAAGGCCTGTTGAACAGTGAAACACCAGAACATGGCCTCACAGCTCTGTTCTCTGGGACATGTCCCTTGAAAGCATGCATGTCTAGGGAGCCGGGTGATGCATTGCTGCCATCCGATTGCACTGGTAGAAGTTAAAACCCACCCAGATTTCAGGTGAGGTAGAAATGTCACCAAGTGAAGGGCTGTGCTCTTCCCTGATGCTATCTATGCCTGCCTCGGCTGTCAAACCCACCCGTCTGATGCCAAGGGCCTCCTGCTGCCCAGGCCCAACCCTGCACGGACTTAGCCTCTCAAATGTGGTTCTTCTCTCCCTCATCGACGATGCCTGGCAGTGGGGCCAGGCCTAGGAGGAAGGTTTAGCTGTTTACACTCATCTCTCAGGGAGAGCTGTAAATTCCCCCTCTTGGAGCTAGAGTAGAGCACAGGATCTCACTCACCACTCCTGCTTCTGAAAAACGTACTGAAAAACGTGTCTCTTTACATGGTTACTGGACTCATTTCCAGTACTCTTCTGGCTAACTGAGGAGCCCCACCTGCCTGCCCCACTCAGGGCTCTTTCCCTTTCTCTCTCCCTATGTCCCTTTACTAGAAGTATTCACAGGTGTCAGGATGTCATGAATTGCTGTGTTGAATTGAAACCCCTTTGTGCAGCTACTGAAAAAAAAATAGTAATAGTAATAATAAGAATACATAAAATCACAGCACATCACTCCTGCCCCCTGTTGCTTGCTCTTCTTTATGTTTTATCTTTTGTTTTTGCTTTATTTTTGTGTGTTGTCATGGGGCACTCCTCAGAGCGCTGTCCCTGAGCTGTCCCTGGCTCAAATGGTAAAGCACTAGCCTTAAGCAAAGGAGCTCAGGGACAGTGCTCAGGCTCAGAGTTCAAGCCCCTGGACAGGGGAGGGGGAAGTCCATGACACTCTTATCTCCAATTAACCGGGGGGAGGGGAGGGGGAGGGAATGGAGGGAAGGAATAGGAAGGGTAGGAAAGGGAAGGGAAGGGAAGGGAAGGGAAGGGAAGGGAAGGGAAGGGAAGGGAAGGGAAGGGAAGGGAAGGGAAGGGAAGGGAAGGGAACTGCCTTCTGCCTCATCCTAGGACCTCTTCAAATGTCCGTAGATAATTCCTTTCATCATTTCAAGAGGACCAAGAACGTGAAAGATCCACTAATCCCTTGGCTATGGAATGTCACAATCAAAGGAAGAAATTATCAGCTGATTCTTCAATCCCTGATGAACTCCAGAGCCTCCCTTGCATTTCACAGACTCCTAGCACTCCAGCAATCCTAATTTGGTGGTTTGTAGTGTTTACAGAAAAAAACAAAAACCAGCTGTCATTTGTCCAAGAGTCAAGTATGCATTTCCAGAAAGCTCACCCTAAGATGCTCGAAAAAAGGATCACTCATCTGCTCTTTGGTGGCCACTCTGGCTCATTCACCCTGCCCATAAATTACTTACAAGTGCTATAAGATTATAATTTTGAGCCAAGCACTGGTGCTCAAACCTGTGATCTTAGCCACTCAGGAGGCTGAGTTCTGAGGGTAGCAGTTCAAAGCCAGCCTAGGCAGGAAAGTCCATGACACACTTATCTCCAAATAACTACCTAAAAGCTGGAAATGGAGCTGTGGTCCAAGGGGTGGAGCACTATCTTTGAGGGGGAAAAAAAGCTAAGAAACAGCACCCAGGCCCTGAATTCAAGCCCCAGTACTAGCACAAAACTTACTGTGACTCAGTTCAAGGTACCTTGTGAAAATGGCCTTCCCTTACTTCCTGCACATTCTTGACTGATACCAACAGAGGCTACTCTTTCCTACAAAGACCCCTCCAGAGTTTTCCTGCCATACCTGCTTTCTCAGCCCCAAAGACACAGCTCAGCAGAGTTGGCTATATAGGTTCCTTGGCTCCACATGGACCCAATCTCAGCCCCTCCCATCACTCCACTGTGACTAGACTCTCCAGGGGCCCCATCTGGAGACCCACAGTGGTCTGGGCCCTGAGAACTGGGGTTTTATTCTTCCTCCTTAAGTCTGACATTCACTTTTTATGTCAATAGTAGGCCTTGAAGGAAAATAAGAAGAGGAAAAGAGTAATAGAAGGAGTGGGTTTTTTTCTTTTTTTTTGGGGGGGGGGAGGGGGTCCGGTCGTGGGGCCTGAACTCTGGGCCTGGACGCTGTACCTCAGTTCTTCAGCTCAAGGCTAGCGCTCTACTACTTGAGCCATAGCGCCACTTCCGGCTTTTTTCTTTTTGCTTATGTGGTGCTGAGGAATCAAACCCAGAGCCTCAGGCATGCAAGGCAAGCACTCTACCACTGAGCCACCTTCCCAGCCCAGGAGTGGGTTTTTTTCCAAAGTCCATTATATGCATGTATGGAACTATCACAATGATACCCTTTATACAACTATTAGACACTAAAAAAAAGAGAGTAGAAAAACAGTGAAAAAAAAAGTCTTTAGCCTGGCACCAGTGGCTCATGCCTGTTGTCCTAGCTACTCAGGAGGCCGAGATCTAAGGATTGTGTTTTGAAGATAGCCTGAGCAGCAAAGTTCATGAGACTCTGTTCTCCTATTAACCAGCAAAAACCCAGAAGTAGAGCTGAGGCTTAAGTGTTAGAACGCTAACCTTGAGCATAAAAGCTCAGGAACAGTGCCCAATCCCTGAGTTGAAAACCCAGGATCAGCACCAAAAAAAAAAAGTCTTAGAAAAGAAAAAAATATGGCTACTTAGCAGTCAACATTGTAATCATTTACATGTGGCCTCTCATTAGAATTTAGAATGTTAGATCTGGGTGTCAGAGCCCATGCCTATAATCCAAGCTAAATGGGAGCCTGAGATTGGGAGGATCCCAGTTCTGGGACAGCCTGGATGGAAATGTCTTTATGATTTTCATCTCCATGGAAGCAGGCTGGAGGCAGTGGTGTGTGCCTCTGAACCCAGCAACCATTGGCAGAATAAAGTATGCAAATAGTGACTGAGATACCTGCCTGAGAAAGAAGGAAACCTCATCTCAAAAGCAGCCACCAGGGCTGGGAAGGTGGCTCAGTGGTAGAGCGCTTGCCTTGCATGCCTGAGGCCCTTGGTTCGATTCCTCAGCACCACATAAGCAAAAAGAAAAAAGCCGGAAGTGGCGCTATGGCTCAAGTGGTAGAGCACTAGCCTTGAGCTGAAGAGCTGAGGGACCGTGCCCAGGCTCATTGTTCAGGGCCCACGACCGGACCCTATCCCCCCCCCCAAAAAAAAAGCAGCCACCACAGCCAGGCACTGGTGGCTCATGTCTGTAATCCTAGCTACTCAGGAGGCTGAGATCTGAGGATCATGGTTCAAAGCCAGCCGGGGCAGCAAAGTCCATGAGACTCTTATCTCCAATAAATCACTAGAGAACAAGAAGTGGCGCTGTGGCTCAAGTGGTAGAGCACTCCCCTTGAGCTGAAGAGCACAGGGACAGCTCCCAAGCCCAGAATTCAAGCCCCACAACTGAAAAAAAAAAAAAACAGCCACCACAAAACATGGTTGAACCAGGTGCAAGTGGCTCACATCTGTTATCTTAGCTACTCTCCTGAGGAGCTGGTATCTACAGGATCACAGTTCAAGGATAGCCTAGGCAAAAAAAAAAAAAAGTTAGCTAGACTCCATCTTCAAAATAAGTAACAAAAAAGTCAGGCTGGAGTTGTGGTTCAAGTGCTGGAGTACCAGCACAGGCCCTGAGTTCAAATCCTCAGTTCAAAAAGAATGAAAAGAGAAAAGAGAGAGGGAAGAATGGAAGGCAAGAAGGAGAGAGAGAGAGAGAGAGAGAGAGAGAGAGAGAGAGAGAGAGAGAGAGAGAGAGAGAGAGAAAGAAAGAAAGAAAGAAAGAAAGAAAGAAAGAAAGAAAGAAAGAAAGAAAGAAAGAAAGAAAGAAAGAATTGAAGGAGGGAGGGCGGGAAGGAGGAAGGAAGGGAGGAGGGAAGAAGGAAGGGAGGAAAGGAGGGAAGTGAGAGGGAGGGAGGGAAGGAGAAAAGAATTTAGAATGCTGTGCAAAGGTAGGGGAGACAAGTCACTGTCTGCCAGGGACAATTCCCAATGGTTAGCCATTTCAGTTTTTAGCCTTAATTCTTGACTGGCTTATTTTCAGGTGTTTCCTGGTTTCCCTGTTGTCTGCCTCATTTCAATTCAATCATGACACCCAGTCAAAAACTCTTACCTCAAAAAACAAAGGAGAACTGTTAGGTAGGTAGGGGTAAATAGTGGCAGACATAACACAACAGGTGACCCATCATGGTGCTGCTTCTTCCCATAGTGTCTCCAGCTCTCTCCTAAACACCTCTTCCCATCATGCTATAGGTTCCCACTCAAACACTTCTTCCCATAATGCCCTGTGGGCCCACTCAACCAATAAAAAGAGCCAAGGGAGCTGGGCATGGGGGCGGGGGGCTCACGACTGTAATCCTAGCTACTCAGGAGGCTGAGATCTGAGGATCGGGGTTTCAAAGCCAGCCTGGGCAGGAAACTCTGTGAGACTCTCATCTCCAATAAACCACTCAGAAAACTGGAAGTGGCGCTGTGGCTCAAATGGTAGAGTGCTCGCCTTGAGCTGAAGAGCTGAGGGACAGCGCTCAAGCCCAAAGTTCAAGCCCCATGACCGACCAAAAAAAAAAAAAAGCCAGGGGCTAACACATGTGAAAACCATCAATGCCAACTGCCCTCCGAGACAACTCCATTGGATCTCTCTTTGGGCCTCTCTCTTCAAAGAGTCTTGCTACTTTCCTTTTACTGCTCACTTTCAAATAAACTAGTTCTGTCTGCTCTAAACACCTTTTTAAAAACTTTCTTACCTCATTCAGGGATTAGATTGTTCTTTTGTTTGGGTGTTTTTTAACCATATTTTTTTTTCTCTTTTCTTTTTTGGTACTAGGGATGGAACCCAGGACGTTGCACTTGCTAGGCAAGGTTCTGCCACTGAGCTACATCCCAGCCCTAGAGCACTGTTTATGATGCTCTTCCAGCAGCATTGTAAAAGGAAATGTAAATAATTTCGAGGCAATGAGGAACTTCTCCTGGGTACCCACAATCACACAGGGCACTGTCCTTCCCACTGCAGTCTGAGGAGCTGGCTTCCATGAGGAGCCATGGGGCCTTGAACACACAGCACAGCCAAATGCTGATGGCTCATGACTGTAATCCTCTTTATTCAGGAGGCTGAAATGTGGAGAATCACTGTTCACGGCAGAAAAGTGTGCAAGATTGCATCTCCAAGATAATCACCAAAAAGGCAGGCTGGGGGTAGGGCTCAAGTGGTAGAGCACCAGCCGGGTCCTGAGGCTGTGAGGCCCTGATTTCAAATCCCAGTACTAGTAAAAGGAATAAAAAGAACAAAGAGAAGTTCACACATACATAGTAGTGTTCAATTAAATCTTGGAATTGAAATGTCATAAGGCAGCTCTTACATATAAATGGGTTTCCACAAGCATTCTTACCTGCTTGGTAAGAAACAATTGCCACTTCACACCAGAAGTCAGAGAATGAGGGGAGGGCAGGGCTTGGTTGTGTCCATCACTCATATAGTGGCCTTGTCAGTCACTTAAGCTTCAAGACAAGGTCTACACTTGTCTCCTGGGGACCATGTTAATCCCAACCTAGCTGGAATCAACAAGTAATAGAAGATTATAAAAGATGGAGTAGAAGCCGGGCGCTGGTGGCTCACGCCTGTAATCCTAGCTACTCAGGAGGCTGAGATCTGAGGATCGCGGTTCAAAGCCAGCCCGGGCAGGAGAGACCGTGAGACTCCTATCTCCAATAAACCACCAGAAAACCGGAAGTGGCGCTGTAGCTCAAGTGGTAGAGCGCTCGCCTTGAGCTGAAGAGCTGAGGGACAGTGCCCAGGCCCAGAGTTCAAGCCCCACGACCGACAAAAAAAAAAAAAAAAAAGATGGAGTAGGGAGGATCTTGCTTGGCTCAGTTTGTTGTTGTCTTTGTTTTTGTTTTTACTATTTTAGTAGTTAAAATCTATCATGTGGAGATGTTAAAAGGTCACATTTGTTCAATAACACAAGTGCCTCCAAACATGGAAAACTTTAGCTGGGCACCCGTGGCTCATGCCTATAATTCTAGCTTCTCTAGAAGCTGAGATCTGAGGATCAAGGTTCAAAGCCAGCACTGCCAGGAATGTATGTGAGTTTGTTATCTCCAATTAACTGAAATGTGGCTCAAGCGATAGAGAGCCAGCCGTGAATATAAAAGCCAAATGAGAGCCCAAGACCCTGAGTTCAAGCCCCAGTACTGGCACACACACACACACACACACACACACACACACACACACACAAAACAGGGGAGAAGAAGAAGGCAAGGCAAGGCAGAAAGTAGAAAACCTCTCCAGGAGCTTTATTTTGTTGTACCAGTACTGGGCCTTGAACTCAGGTCCTCACACTCCCTCTTGACTTCTTTTGCTAAGTGTGATATTCTACCACACCTCTACTTCCAGCTTTTTGCTGGTTAATTGGAGATAAGAGTCTCACAGGTTTGTCTGCCCAGATTGACTACAACCCTTGATTCACAGATCTCAGCTTCCTGAGTAGCTTGGATTACAGGCATTAGCTACCATCACTCAGCTCCTCAGGACTTCTAATGCAGGTGTCTTCAACCTGGTTGAGCCAATTAAAGGAAGAGCTGTTTTTCACTCTCTCATACCTCCCTGTCTTTTCTAATTCTCTATTAGGATCATTTTCCCTGAGTGAATGTCTCCTTATCCTTTGCATCCTTCCTTCCCAATCTTTTTTCCTTTCCATGCCATAAACCTCTGTACATGATCCTATTCCTACACCTCATTCTGCTCTAATGGAATGGATCTGCCATATGCCTTCTTTCAGAAAAAGAATTACTCATGTCATCCAAAACTATGGACCAACAACTAATTATCCCACATCTGCTTTATTTCAAGAGTGAGTGAGCCTGGACAGGGCCAGGGTTTTATCTCCAGACTGCTCAGAAAAGCTCTCAGGACTCGAGGAACTCACAGAGAATATATGAGTAATCATCTTGCTAATAGCTTGAAACCTGTATCTGGAGGACTCCCACAGACAGCCTTACAGCAGGCAATTTGGAAAGGTCTAGTAAGGGAAAACTGACTCCAACCTTGGTCAGATGAAGGGCAAAAAAAATCATTTGAATTCTTAAGCCTAAAGGACAGAAACCAAAATGCAGACAGTTTCCAGGTATACGGACATAACCATTGCCTTTCTGCCTCTGGTCCTGTGGTCAAGAAATCACATAAAGTATTCGACACTTTATTTTCAAAGGGACTATATATTAAATATCTTTTCTCAGCAGTAGACAGCTATCAGTTATCTGAGTATGTTTAAGGTAAGTTTGGCAGCTGGACACCTGGTGGCTCACATCTAAAATCCTAGCTACTCAGGAGGCTGAGATTTGAGGATTGCAGTTTGAAGCCAGACTGGGCAGGAAAGTCCATGAGAGTCTTATCTCCAGTTAACTATCACAATGCCGGAATTGGAACTGTGGCTCCAGTGGTAGAGTGCTAGCCTTGAGAGAAAAAGCTAAAAGACAGGCCTTGAGTTCCAACTCCAGTACTGTCACACATAAAAGTAATTAAAAATTTAATAATACATACCCCAAAGAGCAAAGGTCCAGCAAGTGTCTGCTACTGGAGAAGAGGAATGACTCCCACAGTCCCTCACATGGTCTGCCCTCCTTGTAAAGGCCCAGGTCTCTGAGACTAAATCTTTCTCTTTGAACCTGAACAGGCTCAAGAGGCACTGTACTCACACACTGACATGCTGAATTGAAAGCCCTTTGTACAACTACTGAAGGATTAATTTTAATTTAATTTAATGGAAATATAAAATAAAAATTAAAACCTGAACAAGAGCCCTGGCATGTAGTTTCTCTCACATCTGGCTTTCAAACAAACGTGCTCTCACAATGTGAAAGTATCATAGACCCAAATTCAAATTTTTGCAAAACTTGGAGACTCATAACTGAGCCAACTTTGCAAATCACAGAGTCTGAGAGAGAGAGAGCCAGTACTCAATGCCTGGTTACTGTCCCTTTTTTACTCAATGCTGGTACTCTACCACTTAAATCACATTTTTATTCCACATTTTTTTCTGACTAATTGGAGATAATCTTATGGATTTTCCTGCCTGGGCTGGCTTCAAGTCCCCATCCTCAAATCTCAGCCTCCTAAGCACCTAGGATTACCAGGGTGAGCCCTCAGTGCTGTGATGTGTGCTTAATCTTACGTATTTAGCAAATATTTTTCCCAGCTCTAATTTTCAATTTCACGTTATTAATGTCTCATTTTTTTCCCATGGTGCACTTCAGTTTTTAGTTTTATTCACATTCTAATGAATATGAATTCATATTCTAAAGAAGAATATTCTCTGTTATCATATCTGGGCCTTATTTTGTTTAGAGAGTTCTCACCCACTCTCCTGAGAAACATACAAGAACGGTGAAGTAAACAGAGGAAATGCTTTTGTCTGGGAGAGGAACTGACAGTGTATGTCACACTGTGTGATGGTTCAGAAAGGCCCTGGTATTAAAGGCCTCATCCTCATGATTGCTATCCAGACACCCTGGACCCCATGAGAGGTGGGAACTCATGAGAGGTCTTTAGGTCATTGGGGACTTGTTCTGTTCTTTTTTATTATCTTTAAATAGTTGTACAAAAGAGTTTCAATTCAGTCCATTTATGAGGATGGTACATCTTGATCAGTATCTCCCCTTCATCCTTCCTTCCCCCCTCCCCACTTCTCTCTCAACCCCACCCTTCCCCTGGAGGCATGTTCCTGAAGGGGATTGTGGTCTTGAAGATTGGACTCCAGTCTCTTCTTCCTCTTTTTCTTTTTTTTTTTCTTCCCAGCCATGAGGCTAGAAGTTTTATTTAATCATGTGCTCCGATCCCAAAGTAATGCTTGTGAAGACACAAGCCCCAAGCAATGAGGCCTCAACCTCCAAAACTGAGAGCTAAAATCCTTTGTGTTCATAACTTGGTTGTCTCAGGGATTTGTTACAGACTGACTGATACATATGGCAATGATTAATTTAATACAACCACAATAAAAATGCAAACATTTTCCTTTTAAAAGCTAAGTAATTTTAAAAACAATAACCAGGAAAATAAATGGGAGAGGCAGAGTTAATTAGTAAGATTTGCCCTACCAGATGTAAAAGGCTAGAATAATTAACAGCTAGCAGTCCACCTGGGTGCCCATAGCTTACACCTGTAATCTCAGCTACTGGGAGGCTGAGACAGGAGAATGGCAGTTCAAAGCCAGTTCAGACAGGGAAGTCTGTGAGACTCTTACCTCTAATTAACCAGCAAAAAGCCAGAAGTGGAGGTGTGGCTCAAGTGATAGAGCTTCAGCCTTGAGCAAAAAAGCCAGGTAAGAGCATGAGGCCCTGGGTTCAAGCCCCATTACTGGTATACACATACACACACACACACACACACACACACACACACACACACACACACACACACACACAATCCCGTGGTCCCAATGCAGAAATAAACAGAAAAATAATAGAGCAGAGTTTGCAAGCAATAAAACCAATAATCAACAGAAGCACTTGGCCTATAAATCTAAATATGACATTTCAGTGACACAAGTAAACCAGCTAGCCTGGGAGACAGGAGGGGGAGAAAGTGCCGTGTCCCACTTAAATCCACATACTGAATACATCTGCAATTGTGGCAGATATTTAAACAGAATAAGGAAATTGTTAAGGGACCAGAAGAGGATGTAATTTTTATAATATTGGGATTTAAAAGTCTTTCCAAACAGGGCACAGAATTAATTAGTAGTGAAGGAAAGGCTGGGCACTGCTAGTTACATAAACACAGAGACTCGCAAAGACATCAAAAGCAAAAGACAACATGGCCGCCAGAAGAGACGAGGTAGCAACACATAGGGCCAAGAGTGAATATCTAGCTGCACAGAGAATTGTCTCAAACCGTTAAAAAGGGGAGATAGAGGCCAATGTAGAAATTAGTGCATTAGGAAGTAGTAAGCAATCTCGGTGCTCGTGGCACTGAGCTACTCAGGGTTCTGAGATCTGAATATCCCATTTTGAAGCTAGCCTGGGCAGGAAAATCTGAGGCTCAAATCTCCAATTAATCAGAAAAAAAATACAAGTAGTGTGGCTCAATGGTAGACTGCCAACCTTGAGCAAAAAAGCTAAGTAACAATGTCCAGGTCCTAAGTTCAAGCCCCCATACTGGCACAAGAAACAAAGAAAGTATGGAAGGAAAGGAGTGAAAGAAGGGGAAGAAAGAGAAAGGAAGGAAGTAGAAGGGAAGGAAAGAGAAGGAGAGGAAAGAGAAGGGGAGGGGGAAGGGGGAGAGAGGAAGGGGGTGGGAGGACAGAAGGAAGGAAGGAAGGAAGAAAGGAAGGAAGCAAGGAAGGAAGGGAGGGAGGGAGGAAGGAAAGAAGGAAGGAAGGAGGGAAGGAAGGAAGGAAGGAAGGAAGGGAGGGAGGGAGGGAGGGAGGGAGGGAGGAGAAAGAAATTGAGGGAAGGAGGGAGGGAGGGAGGGAGGGAGGAATAAACTGATACATAAGACCTAGTGCTCAGAAGAGCAATGTCACAGGAGAATTAAGGCCACAGCCACAGAGCGTATGGAGAACCACCTGGCAGTGGATTGAATTACATGCCATTGGTCCATTTGATTACTTTTCACTTATAAAGTGTTATTTTTAAAAGTCAAAGTTGGAAATGTACAGTCTTTAAGCCAATAAGACTACTTGTAGATAATTAAAAATACGAGAACATTAACAGATGTTCATACAAGCTGGTGGCCCACTGAATTGTTGTTTTTTTTGCAATATCTAGTATAGGTATGAGTCAAGCGGAAAAGATCAGATAATGTGATGTTAGGAAAACAAACCCTTAAATATGTATTTTAATGTTTTCGTTTCTTTCATGCATGTGTTTCTAACGCATTTATAAGATTATTTCTTTGTTGCTTTGTATGTCCCTCCCCCACAGTGTAACCCCCGCTTTCACTTTATTTGATGTCAGTATAACATGTGGAGGAGATGGGGACAAACAAGTCATTTAAGGATTCAGGTGGACCTGTTGTAACAAGGAGAATTACAAAATGTCATGTCAAAGCAAGCTTTACAATGTCGGTGTGTGGGGGGGGGGGGAGGGGGGAGGCTGGGAAGGGAGGTGAAGGGTAAACAAAGGAGGAGGCTGCAATGCTTGGTAAGAAATGTATGCATTATCCTGCCAATGTAATTGTAACCCCTCTGTACAGTATGTTCTCAAATAAAATAAAATTAAATTTAAAAAAAAAAAACATTCTGACAATGACCATGCTATGCAAGATGTGGTACACTGCTGGGGGTCAGGACAAGTGGCACATTCAGCAGGAGGATGTTGAAGATATACTTGTTTTACTTCTGTGTACAGGCTGTCCTAAGCATGCATGTGAACACATGTGAGTGTGGCTACCACAATAATGACATTACATCAGGGTGGGAACACACCATAGAACAAGCTTTCTTGTCTCATGGCCAAGAAAAAGGAGAGGAGTGGAAAGGGGAAAGAGAAAGGGAGGGGCTGAGGGAGGGGAAGGGAAGAAGGAAGGAAGGAAGGAAGGAAGGAAGGAAGGAAGGAAGGAAGGAAGGAAGGAAAGATAAAAGAGACCAACATCTTTCAATACCCCAGTCCTTTTCAAGAATATACCTGCAATAATCTAAAGTCCTCACATTACTCCCTGTCTCTTAAAGAAGATCCTGTGCAATGTATCTCTGTAAATACCTATGCATACATGTATACATGTGAGCATGTATGAATGTGCATTTGCAGATGCAGATGCAGATGCAGATATACATACATAGATGTACACCAATGGATGCAGGTGTGCATCATATCTCTAGCTTGAAGTGATTTTCTCATGAGCGTGTTCACATGTTCATGACCTAGGCAATAATATGTACAAAAAGGATGCTTTATAACACAAGAAAATTGTATACAACTTGGCTATCATTCAGTAGGGAAATGTGTACCCAAGCTGTAATTTATCCATATAATGAAGTACTATTTAATACTTAAAATATAGAAATTGGACCTTCATCTATTTACATGTATATAATATGTACGTATATACATATCTTAAAGGCCAAGTTTAACAATCAAGTAGAAAAACGTAAGTGAAATACAATTCCACTTGCACCTGAGTATAACCAATGTCCACAAAGCATGCTAATGAATTATCGAAACCTCAGGAAAGCAGGACTAAATCAGGATTAAACATGAGCTTTATCTCTAACAACATTGTCTTTCAACATTTTGAAACAAAATGGCAAAATATGATTGTGATTACAGTTAGTAGAGGAATCACTCAATATGTATTCATGATAAATTAATTAAATGTCCATTTCTATAATTATTCATATATATACAATTTTACATAAATATATAAGCATGAATTTGTTTTACTTTTACTTTTCTTTACCTTTGATTTCATTCTTCTTATCTGCACCCATAACACCCTCTCCACACACTCAACCAAGTGTGTTCATCTTGATTCCTGCACTTGTAATCATTGCAAGTACACATTTGTCTTTGGCTACTTGGATGTGTGGCTGTCTATGTGCATCACTTAATACTTATATGTGGATGGCAGATAAATAGGCAAAAATTATTAATCATCAAAGCTGACTGTGAAAACTGAATCACAGATGCGCTTCCTTCACTTTGCTTTCCCACTCAACCATAGCAGACAGAAGGTGCTCTAACTGACTCTCTCTTCGTCTCTCTCTATATGATATGAATTAGCAAAGCCTCAGAACAATTCCCCCATAGGAAAATATTTCACTTATTTCTAGTGCTCAGCCCTCTCAACAATGCTGTATAATTAATGTCCTTATTTATGGTGCCTCGTTGAATGTACCAGAGATGAACAAGAAAAGTCATGGAGTATATAACAAAGGATTAATTATTTTATTTGCTTATTTGAAATTTTCTTAATATTTTTTCAAGTAAGTAGAGGCCTAAGTCCATAGAATCCTTGAGTCACAGACTTCCTTATTCTCTTCAGTCTTTTCTCCCTAAGTTCTGGGTGTTGTTTGAGACAAGAATGACCTTACTGTCTTTGGAGAGGATTTCCTTGTTTCTACCACTTATTAAATTTTTATTCAATTTTGGAACCTAGTCATTTCTACAGAATAAGTGCTGGTGAATAATGACTTCCTATATAGTCTTTATAAGGCATCATTAGCTTTCTTGACCTAGTAATTTAGATCTTTTGTCCATGGATGACATTTTTCTTAAACTTAAGAAAAAAAATCTTCCTAAATAGAACTTTCTGTTCCAATGTAGTCTTCTTCCAATGCAAGAATTAGTTCATGTTTGATTCCATTGCCTTTGGATTCTGGGTAATTTCTAAAATCTCATCCATATCTCAGTTGCATTTGTGTGTTAGTACTGGGGCTCAAACTCAAGGCCTTGTGCTACTGCTTGGCTTTTTCTCTCAAGGCTAGCACTTGAGAATTTGAGCCCTATCGGAGCTAGGAAGGTAGCTCAGTGGTAGAGTGCTTGCCTTGCATGCATGAGGCCCTAGGTTCAATTCCTCAGCACCACTTAAGCAGAAAAAGCCAGAAGTGGGACTGTGGCTCAAGTGGTAGAGTGCTAGCCTTGAGCTGAAGAGCTGAGAGACAGCGCCCAGGCCCTGAGTCAGACCCCACCACTGACAAAAAAAAAAAAAAAAAAAAAAAAAAGAAAGAAAGAAAGAAAAAATTTGAGCCATATCAACTTCTGACTGACTTTTGGCTGATTAATTGGAGATAAGAATCTCACGAATTTCCTGCCCAGGCTGGCTTTGAACCAAAATCCTTGGATTTCAGCGGGTTTTTGTTTTGTTTTGTTTTTTGGGTTTTTTTTTTTTTTTTTTTTTTTTTTTTTGCCAGTCCTGGGGCTTGAACTCAGGATTCTGGGCACTGTCTCTGAGCTTCTTTTTCTCATGACTAGCACTTTACCACTTGAGCCACAGCACCACTTCTGGGGTTTTCTATTTATGTGGTACTCATGAATTGAGCCCAGGGCTTTTTTTTTTTTTCTCTCAGTTATGGGGCTTGAACTCTGGGCCTGGCACTGTCCCTCAGCTCTTCAGCTCAAGGCTAGCACTCTACCACTTGTGCCATAGTGCCACTTCTGGTTTTTTGGGTGGTTTATTGAAGATAAGAGTTTCACAGCCTTTCCTGCCCAGGCTGGCTTTGAACCGTGATCCTCAGATCTCAGTCTCCTGAGTAGCTAGGATTACAGGCATGAGCCACCAAGCACCCAGCGATTTTGGCATTCTTAATAACTAAGATTACAGGCATGAGTCACTGGTACCTGGCTTACAGAAACATTTTCATCTGTCTTCTGTAAGCTACCTTATTTTATTACCTTTAAGTCATTATACAAGGAGATTTTAGTACCCATTTATGTACACAAGGTGTCATCTTTTTTCTTTTTCCTTTTTTTTTTGTGCTGGTACTGAGACTTGAACTCGGTCTAGGTACTATCCCTTAGCTGGTATTCTACTACTTGAGGCATACCTCCACTTCCAGTTTGGGGCTGGTTAGTTGGAGATAAGAGTCTCATGGATTTTCAAAGTCAGCCAAGGCTGACTTTGAACTGTGATCCTCAGATCTCAGCCTCCTGAGTAACCAGGATTACAGGTGTGAACCACTAGTACACTGCTACAATGAATGTTGATCAAAATCATCCCTCTCCCCTGACTGCAACCTTGCAATCTACTTTTTTAAAATCTCTCAGAAAGGAGATGCGATTTTTTTTCTGTTTCTGCTTGTCTTTGCCTTCTGCTTCATTTTCTTCTGCATTACCTCAATTCTGCGCCCCACCCCAAAGAGCTTAAATGAATTATCCACAGCCTTCCTCACTCTTTATTCCAAAGTATTCAGAATGCCATTCTAATTTATCCATTGGGGTTTTTTGGCAATATTTCATTACATTACATTTTTAATAGTCCTTCCTTCTGGAAATTATGACATACATGCAAATTTTTGCAACCTGTTCAGTGTTAATACCAGTTCACCTTACATAAAATACAGGAATTTTAGCTGGGTGCTAGTGGCTCATGCTTTTAATCTTTACTGCTCAGGAGGCTAAGATCTGAGAATCTTGGTTTGAAGCCAGCCTGGGCAGGAAAGCCCATCCAAGAAACTCTTATCTCCAATTAACCAGCAAGAAGCTGGGACTGGAGCTGTGGCTCAAGTGGTAGAGCACTAACCTTCAGCAATAAAAGCTAAGGGACAGCATCTATGCCCTGAGTTCAAGTCCCAGTAACAGTGTACACACACACACACACACACACACACACACACACACACACACACACACACACAAGTATACACAAATAGAAATCTGGTGCAAATAGGTTTTGGAGAACATTTGGATCCTACCCTTAACCCAAAAACTTTAAAATTTGAAGATTAAACTTTGTGTGTCTTTACTTTTTCCATTTTCCAACAACATGAGGAAGAAAAGAATTTTTTTTGCAATGCTGGAAATCAAATCCAGGGTCTCACACGTGCTAGACAAGCACTGTATTGCTAAGTTTTAGCCCCAGCCCAAGAAATTTTTCATGGTGATGTTTTTCCTAAATTCCAAAGGAAACAAATTGTCCCTTTTCATTTCTTGTGCTTTTTTTCCCATTCATGGATACATACCCATGTGCATGCATGTCCATACATGTTCATCCACCCACTCTACTTCATAGCTACACAAATGAAGGTTTTTATTTCTGTGTATTCATGTTTGCAAATGTTTCCATCTAGAAATCATTTTTTTAACTGGTACTAGGACTTGAATTCAGGATTTCATACTCTTGCTTGGCTTTGTCTCTCAAGTCTAATGCTATACCAGTTGAATCACAGCACCATTTTTGCATTTTGCTGGTTAATTGGAGACAGGAGTCACTTGTACTTTTCTGCCCAGTCTGGCTTTGAACCATAGTCTTGAGCTCTCAGCCTCCAAAGTAGTTATGATTATAGGCGTGAGCCACCCAGACCAAGTTTGTCAAAGGGTTTTAATAAAAGCAGAAGAAAAAAAACAAAGGTTTGATGGATGTACCTTCCTCTTCACTGTGTAAAATGACTTCCAGTTAGAAACTTTGCTGGAATTGGCCACCAGTTTATTTAAGGTCCATTGGAAGATGAAAATAAACAAGTATTAATCCTGAGAACTTTTCTATGGAATTATGAAAACAGTCTGTTATAAAATACATCCAGATGTCAGCCAAGGCTGAGCAATTGGAATAATAGCCCAGAGGAAAATCAGCAGAGGTCAGTTAGTCAGGCCCAGGAAGAAACTTCCAGAATGTCAGGTTCATGGAGGGTGGGGGAGGGTACGGCTGTGCACGAGTTGGCCTGGGGGCCCAGTCCATGAAAGAGAATTGTTTAAATTAGCTATAAAAATGATTGGGTACCATTGATCAACTTGGGTTTTTATCCCTGAAATAAAAGATTAATTTTGTCCATCTTTTAGGAGCAGGTCTCCAGAAGACCAAAATTAAAAAGTGGGGTGGGGAGGGGTGGAGAAGTCATTTGATAATAGGAAAAACTTAAACCAACAAAACTTTTTCATCCTTGGAGTATGATGAGTGAAAGGAGCACTATCGATTAAGATGCATTATATTTATAAACCAATTTGTTGAATAGCAACCCCTTTGCACAACTACTTAAAGTAATAAAATATAATTTAAAGCAACTTTTTCATCTTTATTTGTTCTTGCTTTTGCTATTAGTAATTTTTATGAGTGACAGAAGAAAACTCTTGTGTGTGTATGTGTGTATGTGTGTGTGTGCACATGCATACTGGCCCAGGGGTTTGAACTCAGGGCATTGTCCCTAAGCTTTTTCACTCAAGGCCGGCACTCCACTACTGATTCACAGCTCTACTTCTGGCCTTAACTGGAGATGGGTCTCACAGACTTTTCTTCCCAGGCTGGCCTTGAACTGTGATCTTCCCATCTCAGCCTCCTGAGTAGCTAGGATCACAGTTGTGAGCCACTGTGGCCCCACCAGAAGAAAGCATCTCTTCTATTGCTATCTCAGCCAAGTTTTCCATGTTACATAAGGAAGGATATTCAATTCATTGGAACATTTAGTTAGAAGTGTTGGGTGTGTGAGGGCGCACATCCATGGAACAGAGCCCCAATGCTGGCAGGGGTACTGCACCCACCAGGAATGAGGAATGAAAATGGAAAGAAGTCTTGCTCCAGCCATCATTTCATTCCTCATACTAGCAACCTGTGTTTCTCTGATTGTCTACCCAGGGAATGTTCTAGAAAGAAACCTGTGTTTGTGGTGGCAGCTGCCTTGGGGGAGCTGAAGATAGAAGCATTTGTTTGAATTTCCTTTTCTTTTTTCTTTCTTTTCTCTTTTTCTTTTTTTTTTCCACTTTGAGCATGAATTCCTTTTGTAAACCTTAAAAAATATAGCTTAAAAGAGCAAGAGAAAGCCATGTGCTGGTGGCTCATGCCCTGTAATCCTAGCTACTAAGGAGGCTGAGATTTAAGGATGACAGTTCAAAACCAGACCAGGCAGGAAAGTCTGTGAGACTCTTGTCTCCAATTAACCATCAGAAAATGGGAAGTGGAGCTATCGCTCAAAGAGGTAGAGTGCTAGCCTTAAGCAAAAGAGCTTAGGGACAGCACCCAGTTCTACACAAATTGAAAAAAGGAGAGGAGCGAGAAGAGAGAGAGCATAAAAGGAGGTCAGGGAATAATGAAGAACCCATAAAAGTGAGGGACAGTCTGACTCTAATGAGAAAATAGGGCCCGTGTGGAAATACTGACAACCTATAGAAATGCTGGAAGTCAGATGGTCCCACAAAAAAAAAATAGCTTTGCTCTTATGCCTTCTCTACTCAGAGAATAATTGCCTAAAAATAAGGCACGTGTCCTTACATTTGCTCAGGGCCTGCTGAGGTATTGATGGCTAAAAGCATCTCATTTGCCTGATGCTACTTTACTGTGAAGTCTTGAGAGAGACAGACAGACAGACAGAGACAGGGAGGCGAGAGGGGAGGGGAGGAAGAGGAGAGGACCTCATGCTCTCACTTGGCTTTTTTGCTCAAGACGTGCTCTACCACTTGAGCCACATCTCCACTTCCAGTTTTTTGCTTGTTAATTGGAGATAAGAATCTCACAGACTTGGCTGCTTAGGCTGGCTTCAAACAGCGATCCTCTAAATTCAGCTTCCTGAGTACCTAGGATTCCAAGTGTGAGCCATCAGCCACCATTTTTTTGGTTTTAGGTAGTCAATTCCACTGAATTTTCCACTAAGGTTTCTGACTCTTAACATTCTGGTTTGAAAAGCCTCGTGCTACTCTACAATTACAAAGTTATCGTGCTACATTTTCTTCTAACATTTTTATTGCTTTATTATCGTTACATTTAATTAATTTGATAAAGAGCTCAATTTATTATTGTTGGAATTTTTGTGGTTAGTTATGGCCAAATGCATAACCACGTGGATTGGATACTAAAGTCTTCCTACGATGATTTAAAACCATTTTCATTGTTTTAGAGGTCTTCCTACGTGAAGCTCTGTTTCTGGGTGTGTTTCTGTTTCGTCCTTTCTGACTGAGCCATCTCCCCTGAGGTTCACTCAAGGATATTCTGATCATTCAAACATTGCGATATGCTTTAATAGCTATAGCAATTACCAGGCTATTACCCTCTTTTTCCCCCCAGAATTTTCTTGGCTTCTCTTGCATGTTTCAATTCCAGATAAACCTTAAAGTCTTTTGGTTACGTTTCGAAAAGACATCCTGTCAAGACACTGACCAAGTTTTATTCAGGGCAGAAATACTAAAACACCCCATGCTGAATGTTTTCTGAATTTTTCCATCCTAAGGATTATGCTATATAGTTTTATATATTCATTACTATTTGGATTATGTTGAACATTTGGAAGATATTTTTCCTTTCTGCATGACTTCTGGAACAATTTCAATAAAATAATTGTCATTCCTATACCCTAAGTTACTGTTATTTTTTGTCCTAAATAGTCCATAATTACTGTGTTGGTTTTCTCTGTGACATAAGAAGCTTGGAAGGTTAAGCAGAAGATGTGGAGGTATGATTTGGGGGCAGGTACTGGGGCTTGAACTCAGGGACTGGTCACTATCCCTTAGCTTTTTTTCCTCTCAAGGCGGGTGCTCTACCACTTGAGTCACATCTCCACTTCCAGTTTCTTGAGTCTCATGGACTTTCCTGAGTGGATTGGCTTTTAACTACAGTCCTCAGACATCAGCCTCTTGAGTAACTAGGATTATAGGCATAAGACACTAGTGCCCAGCTGAATTGTCTTCTTACCATATCAATCTGAATTAACTGTGGCCATTTGCTCTGTCTGTTCTGCCATATTGTTTTTGTGCATGTCAGTCCTGAGGCTTGAACTCAGGGCCTGAGAGCTGTCCCTGAGCATTTTTGTTCATGACTAGCAAGCACTCTACCACTTGAGCCACAGCTCCGCTTCTTGCTTTTTGGTGACTAACTGGAGATAAAGAGTCTCATAGATTTTCCTCTCCTATCTGACTTCAAACCACAATCCTCAGGTATCAGCCCCTTGAATAGCTAGGATGACAGGCACAAGCCATTGGCACCCAACCTACCATTCTTTCTAACTTTTTTTTCTCAGTTCTTATAATTTATTGCAGTTAACACAGCTGAAAATTCACCAACACTTCAACAGTACAAAGCAAAACAGCACTAAAAGTTATCCCCCTTTTGGGAAATTTTTAACTTTATTAACATGTAGTAATTGTACAATAGGATCATTGGGGGTGTTTCCCTTAAAAGAAATTAATCGAATTCTCTAGGGACCTGGTTAGTTCCTGAAGAGCAGCAGGTCATGGGTCATGTGATGCAACCAGGTGGCCTCACCACAGTCCAAACAGTTGAGCGTTCTGAACTTCCCCTCCCACACTGTGAGCTAAACCTTTCTTCTTTATAAAGATTCCATCCTCAAGTGTTTTGTCTTACAGCAACAGAAAACAGACCAAGATGGGATTTTTAAGGGAAATACTGAGAGGAGAGGAAAAACTGGGCCCTGGACTTTGCAAGAATGAGTAACACAGTTATCCTCTAGTAAAGGAGCATATGCTCTGAGGCGTCTGGCCCAGCTCACCTCCCCTAGGGACCTGGCTGCGGTGCAAAAGGAATCCAGCCACTCTGACAAGAATGATGTGTGATGCTTCAGAAAGAGGTCAGGGGCTTCAGAAAATGGTCAGGAGCTGGAAGTGTAGCTTAGTGGCAGAATGCTTGCCTAGCATTCATGAGGCCCCAGGGTCAATTCCTCATAAACAAACAAAAATCATTAAATAAATCATAATTAAAATTTTTTAAAAGAAAAACTTAACAGCATGTGTGAAAAGAGTTGTTTCCTCCCAAGAGTCCTTGCAGATGCATTTTCATACATCTGTACACATTAAAATGTGGCTGGGCACTGGTGGCTCACACCTGTAATCCTGGCTACTCAGGAGGCTGAGATCTGAGAATCACAGTTCAAAGCCAACCCAGGCAAACCAAATCCAAGAGACTCTTATCTGCAGTTAAGTAACTAACTAAATAAATAAATAGGAAGTCATAGAATGCCAGCCTTTTATATGATCAGATGGATAGAGGCATTGCACCATTGTGTCCCTCCCTTAAGAGTGTCTTCCTCTGGTCTCACTGTGTGCGGATGCCTAGAGTCCTGTATCATTTACCATGTCTAGCTTCTTCATATGAGAGAGAACATGCATTGTTTTAGACATGTCCTTCTTGCCCTTGATCTGGCCCAGTCTAATCCAATTTATCTCACAAGGAGCCAACCTGTTCCCTCCTCTCTACCCCACTAACTCTTGTCCTTGATTTCCCACACCCTTTGAAATCATTCTTCCCTGCTCTTTGTGTCTCTGTTCCTACCCCTTCTCAATCCTTGTAGATATGTATTCAAAATTAGGATAGTCTGTGGATCAAAATAAACATTTTTTTTAAAAACCCTATATAGTCTGGGCACCCAGTAGGCTGAGATCTGAGGATTGCTGTTCAAAGCCATGCTGACAGGAAATTCTGACTCTTCTTTCCAATTAACCACCAAAACTTTAGAAATGGAGGTGTGGCTCAAGTGGTAGAGCACCAGTCTTGAGTGAAAAAGCTAAGAGACAGTGCCCAGCCCTGAATGCAAGTCCTAGTACTGGCATCAATTTAAAAAAAAAAAAGAAACAAAAACAATGTAGCTAAATGTTTAGCCACAGTTTCCTTGATCTAACTAGCTACTATTTTTACAAAAGTTACTAAATTAGCTCCCAGTTCTCACAGGGAAGAAGAATCCCATATGGTTTTGTGACAATCATTTGGTTGTAAATTTAAGGCTATTTAAAATATCCTCTAGGGGTGACATTGTATTCATAAATGCTTTCTCAAGTGGCAACTCCTTTGTACAACTAATTAAAAATAAATAATAAAATATCTCCTAAATACTCTTCATTAATTAGGAGCGGTGGGTGACAATGTCGTCAGACACCTTGTATTCATGTACTGTTTTGTAGAATGGGAACTTCTTTGTACAGATACTTAAAGATAATAATAAAAAATTACTTGCTTAATTAAAAAATACTCTTCATGTGCCTCTCACCCCAAGTACAATGGATTAGCCAAAACCAACAAGCCCTCTCCACACTTAGGTCTCTAATGACAGATACCACTACTTGCTCCCCTTCCCCACAGTGCCCAGTATGAATGCTTAATCATAGACTTTTCCTAGCGTCTGGGCCTGGGTAAACTGGGTTGTGATGGTCTCTCTGCCTTTTTTTTTTTTTAATGCTAGTCCTGGGGCTTGAACTCAGGACCAAGGTGCTGTCCTTGAGCTTTTTTGCTCAAGGCTGGTTCTCTACCACTTGAGCCACAGCTCCACTTCTGACTTCTTGATAGTTCATTGGAGATGAAGAGTCTTACAGATTTGTCTATCCAGGCAGGCTTTGACATGTGATCCTCAGATCTCAGCTTCCTGAGTAGCTAGGATTACAGGCGAGAGCCACCGGCACCCAACTAGGCACTCATTTTTGCTTTCTGGGCCTCAAAGTCCTTTCTCTGAATGAGCTCAGGGACCCTGCTGCAGCTATGCACATTCTACTAACACACTGAACCCTAGTGAGCCTCCTCTTGGATTCCAAAAGGGTTACTTTGGCAGCTGCTGTGGACTTTTCTGGAACATCATGTCCACGCTCACAACAAACAAGTTTTAACCATCTTCTCATCTTGTTCCAGAAGTCTTCATTGATATTTTGGGGTTTCCGGCCTAGTTCTTCAGCCATGGGACCCTTGAGCCCTAATGCCTTCTAAGGTCAGGACTCTTGCGGTCAGCCAGCATCCCGGTCACTTCTCTGGATGTGGCATCATGGGAGGGAAAACCAGTGGGGGTGACTGAGTCTGCCACACTCTCCAGCGGGAGGACAATTGGAAGGCTCTTCCGCTGTCTACTCATCTTCAATGATGAATGACTTCCTGTCAAGGCCAAGGAACTTGCTAATTAACAATCTGGTGCTGGCACCCGCTGTCGGCTGTCCTGCTCATTTGTCTCTCCTGTGTGGACACATTAAATACAGCCTGGGGAATCTTGCTTGCTTCATGAGTTTTTTCTCTACTGTTGTCTTATGGTCTGCAAGCTTGATCAGGAGCCAGTGGTTAAGGGTCAGGGTGCTTCACACAAGTCCCCAGAGACATCTGGAGCAGAGGAGTGGTGAGAAGTTAGAATCCCCAGATAATATTATCTGAGTATCAGCCATGGACCAGGAAAAAAATGGATAAGATCCTTTACATTGTTGATCCCATTAAATTCTTTAGGCTAGCCCCAGGGGAGTAAACAGGTAGACAGGATTACCAACATTTGGAGATGAAGAAACAGATGTACCGAGCGTAAATTATGTCTTCAAGTTCACCTATAATGAGTCTATGCTTCATCTGAGAGTTCAACACAATCAGTTTGATGCCAAAAACATTATTTGTAGTCAGACACCAATGGCTCATGCCTATAATTCTAGCTACTCAGGAGGCTGAGATCTGAGAAGCTAGCTGCAAAGCCAGCCCTGGCAAAAAAAAAAAAAAAAAAAAGTCTCTGAGACTCTTCTCTGTAATTAGCCAGATAAAAAACAGAAGTAAGGTATGGCTCAAATGGTTGAGTACCTAGGCCCTGATTTCAAGCTCTAGTACAGGTATACACACACACACACACACACACACATACACACACACACACACAAATATAACTAGTGTATGACACTTTTCTAAAGAAAATCAATATCTTTAGACTTAAAGCAGTATAATTGGAGATGTATAAATATTAAACCATCATAATATATACAAAATTCAGAATTTGATTGGATGAGACCTAGAAGAACACAGTGATAACTTCTCAGGTTGTATGAGTAAACTCATAGATGTTATTTTCTATTATGTTTCATTTTGTGTATGAGAGAAAGAGAAACAGAAAAAGAGAGAGAAAGTGACTGATGGTCTTTTTTGAAACCTACATAGATACCCTGAGGGCCAATAATATTAATCATAAGTAAATTAATTTCATTTTCAGAATAATTGCTCATAGTATACTAAATGCCATTAGAGACTTGAACTACAAAGAAATACAAAAGGTCTGGTGGGTATAATTCAAGAAGGAACCTAGACTAAGTATGTGTTAACTATGTAAAATTTTTTCACCCTCTTAGAAGCTTCACAGAGGTCTGTTTTAGGAGGATTTTTCTCTCATCTACAGACAGGATATTAAGAGTTCAGTTCCATCCCTAGTCCTGCCCTTGTAGGCCATGTGTGGGGCCTGATGCGCAGGTCTGCGACCACTCCTGGGAGTTATATGTTGTTTTCACCCAGGCCAACATAGGATACAAGGAGACCACACGTTGGGGAGAAGTCTGTTTGTCTCAGCTTCTCAGATCTTTTCACAACTGAGCAGAAAACCATTCCTCTGGTCAGACCATTAGTGACCAATGAGTCCGTGTCATTCACAGGCACAGATACCTGTAAAAGCCCATTCCAGCCCCAGCTGGGAGGGTGGGCCGGTGAGCCCAGGCACATTGTGAAATGCGCTGGCAGTATAGGCATATAGGTGACATCAGAGAGGGAGAGGGGCCTTCAGCTTCTCTGCATCCCTCTGTCTTGGGAGGATTTCAGTGGCCACTGGCCTGGATCTGGACCTGAGTCTCACAGACCAACCTTCCTTCGGCTTCTGCCAGACTCTTTGCAGTCCCTGTCCTGTGTGCCGGACTCTGGCCATCATTTCTTACTCTGAATGTCAATGCTTCAGACAGATGCAGACACTTACGGGAGGGGGGCATGGTGCCATCCCAGCCTACAGGCCTGCCTGTGGCCCTGCCCTTCGTCAGAACATCGGGACAGGGCTCAGCAGGCCTAGCACTGGAGGACCAAGACTTCTTGAGTTTGTATGAAATGACTTCTCTCCTCTACAGCAGGTGTCTGCCTATCAGGACAGACCCAGATGCAGAATAGAAACCTCTGATCAGCCGCCTGCCCTGTCATCACCATGATGTAGGCTAGGGTTGAGGTGGCTTCTTGGAGTCATTTTTACCACAGCCTCTGGTGCCCCTGAGCCGAAAAGCCCATTATCAAGGTAGCTTTGCTCTGTGTGTCCCAGGCCCTCTGTGCCCCCTCAATACCGGCCCTGCACGCAAAAGTCAGCTCTTTAGATTCCTCACTCTGGAACACCATCTCACGCTTTCTGATATTTCCATCATGCAATCACCAAATGACAAAAGAAGCCAGGAACAATGAATCATTACGTCCACCAACCCTGGGCCGGCTGGATAACTTCTCCAGGGACAGTAGAGCTCACTCCATTTCTACTGTGCCAGATTCTCATCTATTTTTTTTAATCAAGCAATTCTGGTTCTGTGGATTCATTCTCTTTCTTTTTAATCTAAACAGCTCAAAGTCTTGGTTAATCATTGTGGAGCAGCATCTTTGCCAAGTTCATGGGCAATGACAACTTCCCAGAAGTTCTTATCTGACCCAAAATTACTCATTATCAGTCCAAAATTACTCTTATCTGCCCAAAATTAAGAGAAGCTAAGATTTCAGCAAGTTGGAGCCGAGCTGTTTGCAGAAATAATGACCTGACCTCTTGCTTATAAAACTAGAGTTGGTCCTTCTCCATTTCTTACATTAACCAAGATTCTCTTCACTTTCTTTCTCTTTTCTTTTCTTTTCTCACTCTGTGTGTACACACATGCAGATGTGTGTTTGTGTGAGCAAGTAGTAGGACTTGGAACTTAGGGCCTGGGCACTGTCTCTGAGCATTTTTGCTCAAGGCCAGCACTCAACTTGAGCTATACCTCTACTTCTTGCTTTTTGATGGTTAATTGGAGATGAGAGTCAAATGGACTTTACTGCCAGGGCTGGCTTCAAACTGCAATCCTCAGATCTTGGCTTTATGAATACCCAAAGGCATGAGCTACCAGCGTTCATTTTCCATTGGGCAAAAACTATCAGACAAAGCAATCACTCCATGGTGGGGAAAAAGATCACAGCTGTCCCTTACTTATATTTAAGCTGTCTCTTACTTCTGTTCAAAGTGTCTCTTGCTTCTACAAATTTCCTTCTAGGTTCCATGCTAGGTACCAAACACTTGAAAGAGATGGGGAAGGACAGTGTCTTCCTCTTAGGAATAGCAGACCAGGGAGAAAGGAGGCACAAATGTGGACAATTTGAGCAGGGCATCAGTAGCTCACACCTGTAATCCTAGCTACTCAGGAGGCTGAGATCTGAGGATCATGGTTCCAAGCCAGCCCAGGCAGGAAAGTCTGTAAGACTCTTATCTCCAATAAAGTATTTAGAAAAAGCTAGAAGTGGCACTGTGGCTCAAGTGGTAGACTGCTAGCCTTGAGCACAAAGATGTTCAGGAGCAGTGCCCAGGCCCTGAATTCAAGCCCCAGGACCAGGAAAAAAAAGGACAATTTGGAGGATATTTGTTGAAATTTTTGAAAATCTTTTAGAAAATATAGAATTTGAACTGTGTCACTCAACATTGAGACAGTAGGTTTGGGGAAAACATTTACATGGAAATAAAATTTGCAGGAAGTTTACCAAAGAATAACCCAATTGATCCCAGAAAACTAAATACCTGGATTGGGCCTTTTATCTCTATGGTCCAAGAATGCATTCAGGACATAGAGAGAGAAGTAAAACAACTAAGATTTATTGAAGAAGTAAAAAACAAACAAGCTGCAGAGTTTTCAATTAGGTGGGAGGGGGTCTCAATAGACAGTGTTTCCTGGGATGCATTGTGTGGGGATTCATGGTATCTCTAGGAGAATGTTACTTGGAGAGCCTGTGGGCCATTTCCTCAGACCCAGAGGCTCCACATAGCCTGCACAAGCCCTCCACACATGCTTTGGCTCTGAAGGTCCATTCAGGAGCAAACCTCTGGGGTCCAATTTAGCCATTGTTCATATGCAAGTCTTCAGGGGTGATGGGGACCCACACTTCTGACTGCTAGTGGCAGTGGTGACATGATGGTCTGGGACCCCAGGCATAGCTGCCCACAGCCATCTCTGTGCAGGAGAGTTTTTTTCCTGACTCTTGCCTGGCTCATCTTCTGCTGTCATGATGTCACAGAAGCATGGGGTTTAGAAATTCTGAAATGTCCTCGGCCCATGAGGAAATCTTTTTTTTTAACCATCACACCTTACCATCCAATGCTCAGATCTTGGGAATCTGGAGAGAATATGAAAATTATCAGCAACCATGATCTTTCTAGTTTTCTTTTATTTGGCTGTTGATCCAAAAGTGCATGTTATCTTCATATCGCTGTTTAAAAAGCAACTTTCAAGACTTAGGTTAGAGGTTTAATGGAGATATTACAAGAGAAAATACTCTTTCCAAAAGTCAGTGTACATTACCAAGTGACTCAGAGCTAAATCATGAATTGCAAAGAGAAGATTATGTCGATCTAGAGTTCCTGAATGAAGACATGAGCCAAAGCTCATCAAGATCCTCAAAGTCTGGTTCAAAGAGGCTGGAGCATTGTTGGGGTGCTCTTCCACGTGGAATACCTTCTGCTGAGAATACTCTATAAATCGTTTCTGTTTTTAAAAGAAAAGCAAATACATTTATATAAGTTCTTAGCTGGGAGTGGTAGCACATACTTGTAACCTCAGCCCTTGGGAAGCAGATGCAAGAAGATTATATGGTCAAGGCCAGCCTAAACTTACATAGTAAGTTGGAGGCTAGCCTGAGATACATGGTGAGACCCTGTCTCAAAACTAAATATGCTGGGCGCTGGTGGCTCATACCTGTAATTCTAGCTACTCAGGAGGCTGAGATCTGAGGATCTCAGTTCAAAGCCAGCCTGGGCAGGAAAGTCTGTGAGACTCTTATCTCCAATGAACCACCAGAAAACCAGAAGTGGTACTGTGGCTCAAAGAGGTAGAGTGCTAGCCTTGTGCTGAAGAGCTCAGGGACAATACCCAGGCCTGAGTTCAAGCCCCACAGCTGACTAAATAAATAAATAGATAGATAGATAGATAAATAGGATAAATTATAGTATAGCTAATAATGGAATATGATTGGTAAAACAGTCATATGCACATAAAATTTGAAGATATTTGCAAATGACAAGTTTAACTTTGTCTTTCAGAGGGCAAGCTATTTCTTTAGTAATTTTCACAATGCTATCCCAGCTGCATTTCTTTTCTATAGTAGTATATTAATGTTGTATCTTTTACTACTGAAAAGAAGAAAAAGAAGAAGAAGAACAACAACAACAATAATAATAACTAGGAGGAGGAGGAGGAAGATTGATCTAGGCACTGGTTGCTCACACCTATAATCCTAGCTACTCAGGAAGCTGAGATATGAGGATCATAATTCAAAGCCAGCCCTGGCAGGAAAGCTTGTGAGACTTATCTCCAATTAACCACCAAAAAGCCAGAAATGGAGCTGTGGCTCAAGTGGTAGAGCACTAGTCTTGAGATAAAAGAAGCTCAGGGATAGCACCCAAGCTCTAGTTCAAATCCCAGGACTGACACCAAAAAAGAAAAGAAAAGAAAAAGTGGAAAAAAAGAAAGAAAAAAAATGAAGGGTAAGGCTGGGTTGTAAACTGGAATTCTGAGCCAGAAGAGAAAAAAAAAAGCAGTGTGTCCCTTGAGCTGGGCTGGTGGATTTGCTCTGTCACCAGCTAGTCACCGGAGTCCCCAGAGAGCCCTCAGGAACAACCACAGCTCAGACCTATGACTTCCTGGTGGGTTGACCCTGTGAGCAGAGGTGACATGCAGCCCCAGCTGTTGTAACTCCTAACCCATCCCAGCCTCAGCACATGACTCTCAGCTCAGCCACTGAGGTCCTCACATTTGCAGAAATCCCTTCACAGCCCTTGAGACCAGCTTGGTGGTTGTGGACAGAATACAGCCCAGAATCCAGAAAAAACTAGGCACAACACACGTACTTTGCTTACTGAGATCTGGAAGTCACTTGCCTCAAAGTGTCCTCTCTAGGGCTGGGAAGGTGGTTCAGTGGTAGAGTGTTTGCCTTGCATGCATGAGACCCTGGGTTTGATTCCTCAGCACCACATAAGCAGGGGGGGAAAAAAGCCAGAAGTGGCCCTGTGGCTCAAGTGGTAGAGCACTAGCCTTGAGCTGAAGAGCTGAGGGACAGTGTCCAGGCCTAGAGTTCAGGCCCCATGACCGGACCCCCCCCCCAAAAAAAGTGTCCTCTCTAAACTGAAATCAGGTCCTCTGCCAACTCTTATGAACCTGTTAGGAGCACCTTGCACAAGATCCTAAGAAAGAGTCAGTTAAAACTCTGTTTTTACTGTTTCTTCACAAGTGACTCATGGAAAGGAAGGTGGCTTATTTCTGCTGTTCTTATTAGGTGCCATTTTCTATGATAATCAACAATCTAATCATGTAGAATTCATCTAGCTTTCTAAAGATTTTTAGTTGTCCCCCCTCCTTTTTGTGCCAGTCCTGGGACTTGAACTCGGGGCCTGGGTGAAAAGCCGAAGCTTTTTTGCTCAAGGCTAGTACTCTACCACTTGAGCAACACCTCCACTTCCAGCTTTTTGGTGGTTAATTGGAGATAAGTTGTCACAGACTTTTCTATCCAGGCTGGCTTTGAATAATGATCCTCAAATCTCAGCCTCCTGAGTACCTGGTGTGAGCAACTAGAACCTGACTTTAGTTGTCCTTTTTCTTTTTATTTTTTATTTTTATTTTTGCCAGTCGTGGGGCCTGAACTCTGGGCCTGGGTGCTGTCCCTCAGCTCTTCAGCTTAAGGATAGCGCTCTACCACTTGAGCCACTGCTCTACTTCCGGCTTTTTCTGCTTAGGTGGTGCTGAGGAATCGAACCCAGGGCCTCATGCACGCAAGGCAAGCACTCTACCACTGAGCCACCTTCCCAGCCCCCGGATGTTTGCCCCCGGATGTATCTTAGGGTCAGACGTTTCTGGGCTGAGTGTGATACTCCAGGCTGGGAGGTTTGATATCCCATCGAAGTGATATCTGCACAGGACTCCAAACAAAGGCAGAAGGAAGCTGTCAGCTACATCAGGGCCTCTGGAGCTTCACTAGCTAGAAAGAGCTGAGCACACATCGCAGTGCAAACTGCTCATTCCAGTTAAGTTCTGCTAGGTTTTCAGGAAATGGAGAATATATGTGCTGTGAATGTGTTACCTTCTAAGGTTTAGGCTTATTTGCTCTGTCACTAAGAAAGGGAGGCATTGGTGGATCATGCCTAATAATCCTAGATCCTTAAGAGGCTGAGATGTGTGGATCACAGATCAAAGCCAACCTAGGCAGAAATGCCCATGAGTCTCTTATCTCCAATTAACCACCAAAAGCTGGAAGTAGAGCTGTGGCTTAAGGAGTAGAGTGCTAGCCTTGAACAAAAAAGCACTCAGGCCCTTGTTCAAACCCTAGGGCTGGTGCATGCACACACAACACACACACACACACACACATGCACACGCGCGCACACACACACACACACACACACACACAGAAGGGCAGAAAAGTAAAGCACACAAAACAGGTTTACCAAAAGTGGAGGCACAGTAGCAAAACAGACTCCTTGTGCAAGGAGGGATCCTGAGAACCAGAAACCACAGCCTCCCTCTCTCAGGACCCACCAGATACAGGGTACCTGTTCTCTTCCCCCTAAGTGTGCTCCAGATCCAGTGGAGCCAAGAGGTGGTTACACATGGATGAAAGTCTTGGAATTCATTTCCCACCCACGAGCACAAGCATGGAAGTTTCCCTGTGATTGGATTCCTGTCCACATGTGCGGATGGGGGCTGGGAGGGCACGGCCATGAAGCACACATGTACTTAAAACCCAGAGCTCATGGGGCCCCAATGAGAACAAGGCAGACTGTGTGTGTGTGTGTGTGTGTGTGTGTGTGTGTGTGTGTGTGTGTGTGTGTGTGTGTGTCTGTGTGTGTGTGCCCATCCTGGGACTTGAACTCACAGTCTGAATGCTGTCTCTGAGCTTTTCTGCCTAAAGCTAGTGCTCTACCATTTGAACCACAGCTCCTCTTGCTACTT
The DNA here is from genome assembly GCF_024711535.1 of Dipodomys merriami. Taxonomy (NCBI): domain Eukaryota; kingdom Metazoa; phylum Chordata; class Mammalia; order Rodentia; family Heteromyidae; genus Dipodomys; species Dipodomys merriami. Next base: position 16,304,400 of record NW_027202715.1, on the reverse strand, counting down.
TTTGATGGTTAATCAAAGATAAAAATGTCACAGACTTTCTTGCCCAAGGTGGTTTTGAACCACAATCCTCAGATTCTAGCCTCCTGAGTAGATATGATTCCAAGTGTGAGCCACCAGTGCCCAGCTTACGATGGGCATGCCTTGCTGTGACACACACATACCCTGCCCTCGTGTTCTAGCCAGTCTCAGCTGCCACTTTTGTCCCTAACTACCTAACCAGAGCCACTTAACTTTTCCTCATCATAATGCATCCCTCTGGGCACACGTGGGGAAAAGAAGGCAGGTTGGAGCTGCCACAACCTCTGGGACCTCACTTCCCATAGCAGGAGGTCAGTACAGGAAGTGGAGGCCCAACCTGTCTTGCTAAGTACCAGCACTTAGAGATATCCAGTAAATGTTTGGTGATGACTTTGCTATGTATCAACCATCTGCGTGATGTAGAGGGAGGGGCTGTGTCAGCTGGCTCTGACGATGATTAATCCTCGCCTGTGCATGTAAGGAGCAAAAAAAAATCTCATGTTTGGAGGAAAGGCCAGGGCATGAAACTGAGTTGGTGCACAGGTTGGGAGTGGGGGAGGGTGACCTCTGCCCCCCAGCCTGGAGAACCCCACTAATTAGCATCTGGCAGGTGTGAGAGCTGCAGGGACTGTCTAAGCCACAGTGGGCACCCAGCACCCCACCTCCATGCTTCTGCTGACAAAGCCTCCATTAATTAGGCTGGGGGAGGACCGTGTGTTGTGTTTCTGACTCCCTTTGCAGCTTCTGGCTCCAGTGGGTCTTAGGAAGATCTGAGCTCTCCACCCCTCCCCCGCTGCCCAATCAGCCCTCTACTTAGAAAGGGCTATAACAGTTATGTCCGCCCATATGGAGCTGTTACACCAGACATGGAAATATGAGAGTGGGATGCTGTGAGCCTTAATGTAACCCAGGGCTGGGAGTTAATAACAATGCCTCAGTGCTGTCAGTGGTGATACATGGACAACACTCACTCCAGAGGTTAAGAACAGAAAAAAATGGGTGTGGAAGGGTATACAGCAAGTCTCCATTGTCTGCTCAATTTCCTGAAAACCAAAAAGTACTCTGGGGGGCTGGGAAGGTGGCTCAATGGTAGAGCACTTGCCTTGCATGCATGAGGCCCTGGTTCAATTCCTTAGCAACACATAAGCAAAAAGAAAAAGCCGGAAGTGGCGCTGTGGCTCAAGTGGTAGAGCGCTAGCCTTGAGCTGAAGAGCTGAGGGACAGTGCCCAGGCCCAGAGTTCAGGCCCCACGACCGGACCAAAAAAAAAAAAGTACTCTGGGCACCAGTGGCTAACACCTATAATCCTTCTTACTCAGAAGGCTGAGACCTGAGAATCGTGGTTCCAAACCAGGCTAGGCAGAAAAGTCCCTGAGACCTTATCTCCAATCAATCACCAAAAAGCTTCAAGTTGAGCTATAGCTCAAATGGTAGAGCACTGCCATCCTTGAGTGCTAAAGCCAAGCAAGAGCTCAAAGCCCTGAGTTCAAGCCCCAAGACACATTCTCCTTCTCTCTCTTTCTCTCTCTCCCTCCCCCCGCCTCTCTCTCTCACACACACAAGGGAAGCTAACCAGATAGTTATCTAGGATCATTCTGAATAAGCATTCAAGATTCTGCTCTTAGTTTTCATATTGGATCTGATAGCTCAGGCCTGTAATCCTAGCAACTCAGGAGGCTGAGACCTGAGAACAGTTCAAAACCAGCCCAGGCAGAAAAGTCCACAAGATTCTTACCTCTAAGCAGCAAGCAGCCAGAGGTAGAGGTATGGCTCAAGTGAGAGTACCAACCTTGAATGAAAAATCCAAGCAAGAGCATAGGGCTCCAAGTTCAAGCCGCATTACACACACACACACACACACACACACACACACACACACACACAATTTTTTTAACTTTGTCCTGAATTATCAGCATCTTTCTATGTCTTAAAATAGTTCCCATAGCATGCTTTTTAAGTAGTACCATAAAGTCTAGAAATTAAATTTCCCCCCAAAAGGCCTCTCTCCATCTGGTTGAGATTGCCCGAGGTGTGAGTATGCAGAACATACCCAGTCCAGCCGCGAAGAGAAGCCTGACAGCGAGCAAGCCCACGGCCCCCATCTGCAGCTGGAGGTGAAGTTCCCACACTTCCAGTTATAAGTGCACCACAATGTTATTTAGAGTGGAAGACACTATTTCTGTCTCCAAGAATGTGCATCAACTCAGGTGATTTTCTACTTATAAGAAATAGGCAGGCGGGATGCAAACATTTAATGCCAGGGTGTGTGTGCAGTTCTGAGTCCTGTGGCTTTTTCTGGACCCATGAGCCAGTGTGGGGCCTTGGATCAAGATATATGAGGTTAAAGGGCAGGTACTGAGTCTTTCCAACCTTCCTTCCTGCCCAAGAAGACACCTGAGAGGTAACATGAATGGGAACAATGCAGGACTGAGGATAAAACTTACTTATGGGATGTAGCTGAGGAGATTGGAGGGAACGGATGGTAGGGGTAAAACAAAGGAGGAGGCAACAATGCTGGATAAGAAATGTACTCATTACCTTGTTCATGTAACTGTAGCCCCTTTTTTTTAACTGTAGCCCCTTTGTACAGTATTTTCACAATAAAAAAAGACTTTAATTTTAAAAAAAAGAAATGTTATACAAAAATAAAAAACTTACTTGTAAGCCAGTAGCCAGTGGCTCATGCCTGTCATTCTAGCTACTCAGGAGGCTGAAATCTGAGGATCGTGGTTTGAATCCTGCCCAGGCAAGAAAGTGCATGAGACTCTCATTTTCAGTTAACTACCAAAAAGGCTAGAAAATAGGGCCATGGCTCAAATGGTGGAGCACTAGCCTTAAGCAAAATAGCTCAGGGACATCACCCAAGCTGAGTTAAAACCCCAGGACTGGCACCAAAAAAAAAAAAAAAGGTCACTCGTGAATTGTAGCAGATCCTTGAGACCAACTTCATTCACCTCTGTGACCAGTGCCACCGCTAAGAAGATGGCACCCAGCTCCAGCCTGGGGTAAGTGACAGGCACTGACAGATAACCAGCCTTCAAAGCTAAAGGCAATGCCACGGGACCGAACAACCACGCAGAGGATGGCATGTTCCACAGAAGGTAATGTCACTAACGAGCTTCTAGATCAGACCTGGAAGGAGCAAGTTGTTACTGCACCAGCCAGTTCTCCCTGAGGCCCAGCAAGGATGGGCCAGCCCACTGTGGCCTCTGCCAAAGGCCTTTGCTCCCACAAAACTGGAAAGAAGAGAAGGCCTAAACTGAATTTGAACTAGGTACCAGTAGCTCACACTTACAATTCTAGCTACTCAGGAGGTTGAGGTCTGAGGATCACAGTTCAAAGCCAGCCTGGGCAGAAAAGTCTGTGGGTCTCTTATCTCCAATAAACTACCACCACCACCATCCCCTCAAAAAATCTGGAAGTGGAGCTCTGGCTCAGAGCACTAGCATTGAGCAAAAGAAGCTCAGGGACAGTACCCAAGTCCTGAGTTCAAGCCTCAGGACCAGCAACCTGGTTGGTCCGGAAAGAACTCTCCTGGCAGGGGGTGGAGGGCTGCAGCCAGAGCTTGAGCACTAGGCAGGGTTGGGAGGGGAGAGGCTGCAGCTGTCTCTGCAGCCAGAGCTTGAGCACTGAATGCGGGCAGAGCATCACACTGGCAGCACTTCTACAATGCTGCAGTCTGTGCAGATCTGTTTGGACCACAGAGATCCCAGATCCTCCCAGCACTGTGGCCAGTTCCAGTCGCAGTCTGACCAAGGTCTGAGGAGCCATCAGAGGACCACAGTCTGGGGGTCGTGGATTCCTTCTTTTCTCCACCAAATAAAGAGTTCCAAAACAGAAAAAGTAGGCGCAGAGACAAAGTTGATTTGGGAGTGAGAATAAGGAAAATTAGGGCTTAGCTACTGGAAGGTTGGTATAAACCCCCCAACTAGAACTGCCAGCTGGGAGGGCCTTATCCTGTCCACTGGCTTCCCTGACAAGGAGGATGAAGAATGGGAAACACAAGAGGAAGAGGAAGAGAGGAGGAGGAGGCTAGTGCTCTACCACTTGAGCCACAGCACCATTTCCACCTTTTTTGATGGTTCATTGGAGAGAAGAGCCTCAGGGACTTTCCCACCTTGGGTGGCTTTGAACTACCTCAGATCTCAGCCTCCTGAGTATCTAGAATTACAGGTATGAGCCACCGATGCCCAGCTGGGCAATCATCTTAATTTTTGACCTCCATTTCCAGGATATTGGAGGTTATATACATACATGTATACACATACACACATACATACATATATACATATGTATATACATGTATTTGTGTTTGTTTGTTTGTTTTTTGGGTCCGGTCATGGGGCCTAAACTCTGGGCCTGGGCGCTGTCCCTCAGCTCTTCAGCTCAAGGCTAGCGCTCTACCACTTGAGCCACAGCACCACTTCCGGCTTTTTTCTTCTTACTTATGTGGTGCTGAGGAATCAAACCCAGGGCCTCAGGCATGCAAGGCAAGTGCTCTACCACCTTCCCAGCCCCTATACATGTATTTGTATATGTGGATATATATGAGCATTTCTTAGAACTTATCTAAGAAATGAGAGCTCTTTAAAAAATAGAAAAAGAAATGAGCGCTCTTAGAATTTTAGCTTAAATCCTGCATGACACTTGTGAACAAGGGAACTGTTCTGCCAAACGCTTCTGAGGCAACTCTTCACCTCTTATTTTTCCCGGTTTCTGAGAACTATTTCAGGGGAAATCTCTGCTTTCATTCATGGAATTTGCCAGCGCTTTCATTGGCGGTGGCTGTGGTTATGATGAACCAGGTCTATGGCGTAGAAGTAGACCTTTCCTGCCTTAGGAAGAAAGGATATCCTTACAGAGAAACGTGAGAAACCTTCCTCGGCCCTCCGGCTAGCCTCCCACCTGTCAGTCAACACTGCCCAGTTCAGAATTTAGGATGAAATGTGACACTTGACATGTCCAGAGGAAGTCTACATTGGAATTTAGAGATTAAATCCGGGTTGGTAGGCAGGCAGTGGTTAGAAGAAGCAAACAGGCAAGAGTTTTGATTAACATTCTCTCTCTCTCTCTCTCTCTCTCTCTCTCTCTCTCTCTCTCTCTCTCACACACACACACACACACACACACACACACACACACACACACACACACACACACACGACATCCTGACATGCTGCCCCTTATTTTTCTTTTGTGAGAAACACTAAAGGGCTTTTCACAGTTCCCTAGCACTTGGCCATTTACAAGGGACTTCAGCCATAATGATCTCCTCTGAGAGGTTGTTAAGCAAAGACCACATCAGGAGAACTAAGTGACTGGCTACAGGCCATGACACTCCAGAGGGGCAGGGTCTGAACCCTTGGTCCCAGTGGACTCACTCAGAGGCAGCACTCTTGCCTGGACCACCCTGTCAAGCATGAGCTTGCACCATCAGCCTGACCCACCCCTGCTGTACATTCAAATGCCCTTCTCAACCGAGCTCAACTGGTCTATGTGTCCTTCAGAATACAACGTCCCCCTGCTGATGTCTCAAATGCTAGCCAACTCTTCTCTGGTGCTCCTGTACATACAGGGGTTCATGCTTGTCATCCTAGTTGCTAAGGAGGCTGAGAGCTAAGGATCACAATTCAAAGCCAGCCCAGAAAGAAAAGGCTGTGAGACTCTTAGCTCCAATTAACTACCATAAAGCTGGAAGTGGACTCAAGTGATAGAGCACTAGCCTTGAGCAAAAAAGCTCAGGGATAGACTTGGAAGGTAGCTTAGTGGTAGAGTGCTTGCCTAGCATGCATGAATCTCTGGGTTTGATTCCTCAGTACCACATATACAGAAAAAGCTGGAAGTGGTGCTGTGGCTCAAGTGGTGGAGTGCCAGCCTTGAGCAAAAGAAGCTCAGGGACAGTGCCCAGGCCCTGAGTTCAAGCCCTAGGACAAGGGGGAAAAAAGCAGAGGGGCCTCTACTTTTTTTCTTGCTATCTTGAACAATGACTGATTTGTTTGCACATGGAACTATTCACTTGTGACCCCTTAAGATAGTGGCACCTCTGAGACAGAGGAAGCAGAGTATTTGGGCCTATGATCTTAGCCAGAATGTGTAGGTCGGAGCGCAAGGACTCAAAGAGACAGAGAGAGAGAGAGAGAGAGAGAGAGAGAGAGAGAGAGAGAGAGAGAGAGAGAGAGAGAGAGAGAGAGAGAGAGAGAGAGAGAGAGAGAGAGGAGAGGGAGAGGGAGAGAGAGGAGAGGGAGAGGGAGAGGGAGAGTATATTGGGGCTTAAACTCAGGAACTGGGTATTGTCCTTCAGCTTTTTCACCCAAGGCTGACACTCTACCTTTTGAATCAGAGCTCTAATTCCAGTTTTTGCTGGTTAATTGAAAATAAGAGTCTCACAAACTTTCTTACCCAGGCTGTCATTAAACTAAGATCCCCAGATTTCAGCCTCCTAAGTAGCTATAGATTACAGGTATAAGCCACTGGTACCCAACCCCTCCAGCTTTTATAAGAAAGTAAGGGCACCTTGGTGATCAGCATGGTCTCTATCATCTCCATTTCTTACTCTTCCTCCTCCTCCTTTCTGTACCCTGGCTTCTACTGTGGCCTGCCACAGAGCAGACATCCTGTGAAGGTCTGCCACAGAATGAAGAGATAAAAACAGTGGCTTGGCAACAAATCAAAGAAAGGTTGGACAAATGGGATTGCATAAGATTGCAGAGCTTCTGCAGGGCAAATGACATAGCTGGCAAGATCAATAGAAAGCCCACCGATTGGGAGAAGATCTTTACTAGCCATACAACGGACAAGGGTCTCATATCTAAAATATACTTGGAACTCAAAAAATTAAACCACCCAACAACAAATCCTCAAAGAAACAACTGCCCAATAAATAAGTGGGCGAAAGACTTAAAGAGAAGCTTCTCTGAAGAAGAAAGAAGGATGGCCAATAGACACATGAAGAAATGTTCAACATCCCTAGCCATAAAAGAAATGCAAATCAAAACAACATTGAGATATCACCTCACTCCAGTTAGAACAGCAAAAATCAAGAACTCTAACAACAACAGATGCTGGAGGGGATGTGGACAGAAAGGAACCTTACTTCATTGTTGGTGGGAATGTAAACTTGTCCAACCACTTTGGAAAGCAGTATGGAGGTTCCTCAAAAGACTTCACATAGATCTCCCCTATGATCCAGCAATCCCACTTTTGGGCATTTACCCAAATGAGCACAAACAAGACCATACTAAAGCTACCAGCATAACTATGTTTATTGCAGCATTATTTACCATAGCTAAGATATGGAACAAACCCAGATGCCCCTCAGTAGATGAATGGATCAAGAAAATGTGGTATATATACACAATGGAATTCTATGCCTCCATCAGAAAGAATGACATTTCCTCATTTGTTAGGAAATGGAAAGGTTTGGAAAAAATTATATTAAGTGAAGTAAGCCAGGCCCAAAGAAGCATAGGTCCCATGGTTTCCCTTATTTGCAATATATAGTATAGGTATGAGTCAAGCAGAAAAGGTCAGATAATGTGATGTTAGGAAAATGAACCCTTAAATATGTATTTTAATGTTTTCGTTTCTTTCATGCATGTGTTTCTAATGCATTTATAAGATTATTTCTTTGTTGCTTTGTATGTCCCTCCCCCACAGTGTAACCCCCGCTTTCACTATATTTGATGTCAGTATAACATGTGGAGGAGATGGGGACAAACAAGTCGTTTAAGGATTCAGGTTGACCTGTTGCAACAATGAGAAGTACAAAATGTCATGTCAAAACCAGCTTTACAATGTCGGTGTGGGGGGGGGAGGGGGGGTATAATTGGGTGGGGGGAGGGGGGAGGCTGGGAAGGGAGGTGAAGGGTAAACAAAGGAGGAGGCTGCAATGCTTGGTAAGAAATGTATGCATTATCCTGCCCATGTAATTGTAGCCCCTCTGTACAGTATGTTCTCAAATAAAATAAAATAAAATTAAAAAAAAAAAAAAAAACAGTGGCTTGGGTGAAAATGGAAATAGTGCATGCCCTAGTTTAGAGCAGTCATAGCTCGCTGACCAAAGCTGAAAACTCGAAGCCTTTCACTTCCTCAACAAAACAACTGTACACAGGAAACTCGAGGAATTGAATTTAGGATTCTTAAGTTAATTTACCCAAATAAAAAGCATAGGCTCCCAGGCCAAAAAGTCAAGCCCACTCTTCTGGAAAGTGGAGCTGTGACTAAGTGGTAGAACACCAGCCTTGAGCACAAAATGGACAAGCCCCAATACTGGCACAATTTTTTTAAAAAATATTTGGAACTGAAACCCTTATACACCTACTTAAAGAAAATGATAAATAAAAAATAAGTCATAAAAAAGCTTTAAAAAGGGGCTGGGAAGGTGGCTCAGTGGTAGAGCACTTGCCTTGCATGCTCGAGGCCCTGGGTTCAATTCCTCAGCACCACATAAGAAAAAAGCCGGAAGTGGCGCTGTGGCTCAAGTGGTAGAGCGCTAGCCTTGAGCTGAAGAGCTGAGGGACAGCGCCCAGGCCCAGAGTTCAGGCCCCATGACCGGACCCAAAAAAAAAAAAAGCTTTAAAAATATTTTCTGTAAACTGAAGAAGTTTGTTTCATTTCAGACTAAATGGCCAGGCTAGCTTCGCTTGGAGCGATCAAAAATCCCAGGGTCATAGATGTAGGGTAGAAAGGCTTGGAAGGGCTTCACAATAGTTGGTTTAGGGAAAAATAAAATAAAAGGGTAAGCACCACAAAAAACATTACCAGCAAAAGGGTTTCCAACCGAGCTTCTTGGGGTAGGGGTGTGGGAGAGAAAGAGTTTGGGGTTCTCTGGGGGATGCAGTTTGCTTTTTACCAGCCTTTTACCATTGAGTCACAGCCCTCTTTGCTTTTGTTGGGATTATTTTCTCAAGCATTTTGCACATGCATACCTAGACTGCAAAACTCCTGCTTATGTCTCCTTTGTGCCTAGGATGACAGGTGTGTGCCCTTATATCCAGCTTTATTGGCATTTTGCCTAGTCTGACCTCAAACTGTGATTCTCCTGATCTCCAGCTTCTGAGTAACTGAGATTATGGGCATGAACCACCATATCTGGCAATGGGAATGGGGAGATGGAATGTGCTTCTTTATGTGCATAGTCTACTGCCCATCAAAGAGAAAGGTAGCAGATTCAAGGAACCTTGAAAGGAAAGGAAAAGGGATGTTTATTTAATATGCTATAATGTAAAAATAAGTCTGGGCTTTCTGATCTAAAATAGTAGCTATAAAAAATAAAGTAGACGGATGCCAGAATCTCAGATAAAGTACCTAATCTTTTTACGTCATAGTCCATTTATAACTTCTATAAATAAATAATATAGTAATCTCACACATTAGCACTAGAAATGCGTCCGAATTTTTGCCTTTTTGTTACAGTGAAAATTTTGAGGTATCAGAAATATCAATAGAGCCTGGCATCAGTGGTTCACACCTGTAATCCAAGCTTCTCAGGAGGCTGAGATCTGAGGATCACAGTTTAAAGCCAGCCATGACAGGAAAATCCAAGAGACTCTCATCTCCAGTTAACCATAAAAGAAGACAGAAAGATAATAAGGAATTTTTTATTTTGTTTTACTTTTTTTGTTTTTTTGAAATTTTAATTATATGTTATAGATAATGAGAAGCCATTAGAGATTTTTATGGGAAAATGTTGAAAGGAGATTCCAAGAGAAAAGCAGGAAGTATTACTTTTCAAAAATGACATGCAATAAAGGAAATTGCAAACCACTCACTTCAGTCAAAATGGCCATCATTAGGAGAAAAATAACAAGTCAGGTACTAGTGGTTCACACCTGTAATCCTAGCTACTCAAGAGGCTCAGATCTGAGACGCCAGCATGGGCAGAAAAGTCCATGAGACTTATCTCCAATCAACCACCAAAACAACTAGAAGTGGAGCTATGTCTCAAGTATTAGCCTTGAGGGGAAAAAATATCCTTAGGGATAGGGCTCAGGCACTGAGTTTAAACCCAAGACCAGCAATACTTTCAAAAGTATTGGTACAAGCTGAGTGCCAGTGGCTCACACTTATAATCAGGAGCCTGAAATTTGATCTGAGGATCAAGGTTCAAAGCCAGCCCAGGAAGAAAAGTATGTACTAGTCTTATCTCCAATTAACCAAAACCAAAAGTGAAGGTATGGCTCAAGTGGTAGAGTATTAGCTGTGAGTAGAAAAAGGCAAGCAAGAATTCAAAGCCTTGAGTTCAAGCCCCAGTACTGGAAAAAAGAAAAGGAAAGGAAAAGAAAAAGTACTGTTATAAATATACACAATATATTGCAAAGGAAAAGCCAGAATGTATGGCTTACAGACCTATGAACAATAGATTTTTTAGTATAATTGTATTGTTAATATTAAGATGTTGTACAAAGGAGTTACCACTTTATAGTCAGGTAATAAGTACATTTCTTTTAAGGCAAGGTCGCCCCTCCCTTTGCTTTCTCCCAATTTCTCCCTTCCATCCCTGCCCACAAGTTGCATAGTTCATTTTCCACATAGTATCTATGTAGTGAATATTATGAAATATTGACATAGTGTGTACTGACATAGTGTGTCACTGAATACTGACATAGTATGTTATTGAATACTGACATGATAGGCTACGGTATAGTAATACATTGAATGTATGTGTGCTATGAAATAATATGCAACGTTGAGCTGTAAAATTAGGAGTGAGAAGTTAGAACTATGGAAGATGGAGATAAGGACACACCCAAGAGTCTACATAGCCATCACCAAGACAACTAGCCCACCAGATAACCAGGCCCAGCCAGAGGCCAGCCAGCTCCGCCCCATCCATTGCCAGATGTGACCAGAAGCAAAGCTGCCACCACGGCAACCCTGATAATGAGACATAGCCAGAGATGAAGGCCCAGCCTAAAACATAAAAACCCAGGGCAGCAGAGACCCAGCAAGACAGACTCCTGGAGTGAGGTGACTCTGCATTGGACCGACCCTCCACTGGAGCCACCCCCAGCAAGCCGGCCACCTCTCCCTTCAGCTACTCAGAGAAGCCCAGAGGACACCCTCAGCGGCCTCCCCTTGACCTCCAGACCCAGTGACATGCCACATGAGCTCCCCTGGGTGTAAGACACACTTAGTAAAATTAAGCGTAAGAGTTAGTTATTGGTATGGATTGTATTTGAAATGTTTGAATAAATTAAATAAAACTTATTAAGTCTAACAGTGATGTTACATATATGCAAACTCAGCACAATCTACCGAATACCATGCCTGTATTTATTCATCCTTCCTCCTTCCATTTCTGCATCCAACTGATTTTCTTACCAAAGTCCACTAGCAATGGATGGATTAAAATAGTAGCACATTGCCGGGCACCAGAGGCTCACGCCTGTAATCCTAGCTTCTCAGGAGGCTGAGATGTAAGGCTCTCAGTTCAAAGCCAGCCCAGGCAGGAAAGTTCATGAAACTTTTATCTCCAATTAACAACCAGAAACCAGAAATGGTGCTGTGGCTCAAGTGGTAGAGTGCTGGCCTTGAGCTGAAGAGCTCAGAGACAGCACCCACAACCAACCAAACAAACAAACAATATATATATGTATATAGTAGCAGAAGGGGCCTGAAATAAGTAAATAACCACACATAAAATAACCACACCAACATATGTAGCATAGGCAGATGTCAACTCAAAACTGGCTAGATCTGGGGGTTTACATCTGTAGTCCTAGCTACTTGGGAAGTTGAGCTCTGAGGATCAAGGTTTGATGCCAGCCTGAGCAAGAAAGCCAATGAGACTCTTACCTTCAATTAACCATCAAAAAGCCAAAAGTAGAGCTGTGGCTCAAGTGGTAGACTGGTAAAGCAAAAAGCTCTCAGGCTTTGATACAGATCCTACAACTGGCCAAAAACAAAAACAAAAACCTATATCAATAAAAATAAGTAGGAGAAAAACATTGTAATGCAACAGAAGAAATAAATAACAATAAAAAGTAAACATTGGTTAGAAAAACAATTTTAAAAAGGCAGTAGAAATAAATAAAAATTAAAACTACTGATTTGGGGAGGAAAAAATTCACAAAATGGAGAAAACACTGGCAAAAATAAAGATAGCATAAATATACCAAAAAATAGAGAATAGCAAAAGAGTCATTAACAGGAGGATTCATTTTAATATCTTAAAGCAACACTATGATAGCTTACTACAAATGAACATGACAAAATAATTTTTAGGAAAATATAATTTACCCAATCTGAAATGTTAGAGCTATAAAGACTTGAGATTAATTACTGTAATTAAGAGGCTAATTACTTTAGATGCTACAAAAAAAAAAAAACACCCAAAACAAAACACTAGAGAGTTCTCACCAAACGAAGTGGTTGATGGTTTAGAGGGATTTATTGTTCCCAGAAAAGAGATTTGGTTTGATGGCAACTTGGGATTTTTTTTTCTGGTCCAGGGCTTTTACTCAGGGCCTGTGAGCCATCCTTGAGCTTTTTGTTTGTTTGTTTGTTTGTTTTTTGCTCAAGGCTAGTGCTCTTCCACTTGAACCACAGTTCCACCTCCTGCTCTTTGGTAGTTAAGAGATAGGAGTCTCATATACTTTCCTGCCTGGGCTGGCTTTGAACCTCAATCCTCAGATCTTGGCTTCCTGAATGGCTCAGATTACAGGTGTGAGCCACTGGCACCAAGCTAATATGGGAACTGTTTAAAGAAAGTCCTTCTGGAAATACCTAGTAATTAAAAGTTGGGTCCTCGTGTCTCATCAAGATAGATGTTTAGAATCTTGTCAGGAAATGTTATCCTTTTTCTAAAGCTTTACCTGAAATACCCCCTGTGCCCTCAGTGACCAGAGGCCAACACACAGCTTAGGCATGGCTGGAGTTCCCATCATGCTCTCAGGCTCCTAGTCTGGAATGCTGACATGGAACTCTTGCTTTCTCTATAATCGCAATGCAGCATAAATTTAGTGCTATTAATACCATCCTCCAAATTCTATTCATTAAATATCCTCCCAGGGAATAAGCCTAAAATGAGTCTAGATGAGAAAAGGAAATAAAAGCTAAGCTTTTAAAAATAACAACTTTCAATTCCTTAAACCCCCCAATGGATTGCCCATTGCCCCCAAATAACCCACAATGCTTTGCATGGTCTGAGATCACTCCCCAACTAGGTGCCCACTGGAAAATAATGCTTGGCTCTGAACTTCTGACTGACTCAATTTTCTGACCTCAATACATTCTCTTACTGTATCACATGGGTAAGTACATATCCTCTTGTGATGCCTAGGAGAGAGGGAAAGAGAGGGAGAGAAAGACAGAGGAGGGAGAAAGAGAGAAAGAGGAGAAGGAAGAAAAGAATGGGAGAAAAGAGGAGAGGGGAAGGAACAGGGAAGGGAAAAGTAGAATGAGTGAGGAGAAAGAAGGAAGAGAGGGAGAGAGAAAGGAGAGAAAGAGGAGTGTGGAAGGAGGGAGGGAGAAGAAAGGAAGGAGGGAGAGACAGGTGGGGAGGGAGGAAAGAAGAAAGGAGTGAGGGAAGGAGAGAAGGAGGGAATGAAGAAGGGAAGGAGGGCATGGGGAGAAGGAGGAGAGAGAGAGAGAAACAGAGAGAGAGAGAAAGAGAGACGGGGAGGTCCACTTCCTGGCTCTACAATCATAGACAAGTTTCCTGGCCTTCCGTGGCACATACTCCTCACCTATAAGGAAAATAACAAATGATCATCCATCTGCTGATTAAACACACCCAGTGCTTGGAATAATGTGGGATGCACTGAGTTAAAGTCCATTGTCTTTACCACCGCTTCTGTCATTGTCATTACACTCAAATATCAGCAAGTGGCAAAATGACGTTTCTACATAGAACCAGTGTTGGGGAAGCACACTGGCAGATAGAAGTCTCAGAGAATATTTTTCTTTGAAAGATGATAGAGCATGTCTATGTGCTTTTGATCATATAAAATAATATTTATCAAAATGAACTCCAGGAAATGGAAAAAAGAGGTTTTTTTCCTTCGTTGCTGTTTTTCTTTTCACTTTGTCTTGTTTGTTCATTTATCTATCTTTGGGGGTGGAGGAGACACAGAAATGGAGAGACAAAGGGTGAACAAATGCAGAAATGATACTCATTAGACACTATGTTGAAAATGAACTATACAACTTGTAGGTGGGGATGGGAGGAAAAAACTGGGAGAGAGCAAGGGAAGGGGTGACATTGTCCAAAAAGAAATGTACTCTCTCTTTTTTTTAAGTAAATGTAAGATCCACCCCAGGCCATGCAGGCCCTGTGTAAATGCCTCCCTACCTCTTGGCTAGGTTAGCCCCCAGTACCTGCATTACCTAGGTAACTGGCACATCTGGTAGCAGTTACCTCCTCCTCCTCAGCTGCCCCTCATCCTGCCTCCCATGTGACTGTAGAAGGAACCCAGGCCCTGAGGTCTCATCTGGATCCACTGTGGCCACACCTTTCCCCAACCTGGCCACACCTCTTCCTGTCCCTGGCCTAGATAAATCCTGGCCCAGGGGTGGTTTAACCCTGTTTCAGCCATTCCTCTCCACCATGCATGGCAGGTGCAAGCAGTTCAGAATAAACTTCTCTTTCTGCATGAATACCACATGGTGTTCTCTTTATCGGCTACCTAATTAATTTACCTAACAGTAAACATGTTCTTTATTTTCTTTTTTCTTTTTTTTTTTTTTGGGGGGGGGGTCTAGTCGTGGGCTTGAACTCTGGGCCTGGGCGCTATCCCTCAGCTCTTCAGCTCAAGGCTAGCACTCTACCACTTGAGCCACAGCACCACTTCTGGCTGCCACCTTCCCAGCCCTATTTTCTTTTTACTATCTAAAAAGAAAACAAGAGTAGTAAGAAAAAAAGAAAGAAACGTAGATCCCTATAAGCTGAAAAACAAGTGTTGATTGAAATAATTGAATGAAATAATTGAAGCAGGCACTGGTGGCTCACTAGTATTCAGGAGGTTGATAGATGAAGGATCACAATTTGAAGCCTGCCCAGTAAGTTCATAAATTTGTGAGACTCCATCTCCAATTAACTGGCAAAATGCAGGGCTGGAGACATACATGGTTCCAGTAGTAGAGCACCAGCTGTTGAAGATCTGATGCAGAATGAAGAGGGGGGGGTGATGGGTGGGGTCATGGGGGTCATAAGGCTTCCACTGCTATGGCGTGGTGGAGTGAACACATTCTCTCGAGACACAGAGCTGGGTAGGGTCGGCAAGAGCTTTGGCTGAATCTTCTTCAGACTCCTGCTCTCAGCAGGCAGCATCTGTCATGAATCTTTTGTCACAAAGAGTTCAGTTAAACTGCTTCTCAAGAGCATGAAGAAATGTGAAACCAAGAAATGTGACTGTCCCCATCTCCTGTTCTTCCTGCTAAAATGTTCACCAGAAGAGTTTGTTGTAAGAAACCCTCCAGGCAGAAAAGAATTTATAGGAGGAGAGCAAACTGCTGGCCCACACAAAATGGAGGTGCGCAGAGAGAGGGGGGAAGGAAAAAGAGGAGAGAGAGGAGAAATTCATTCTTTACTTGACTTATGTAACTGTAACAACTCTGTACATCACCTTAGATAACAACAACTTTAAAATCTTTAAAATTATAGATTAGACAAGTCGCAGAATGAGTATGTACTCAGAAGAAGCCTAAGCCCGCCTGCTGTGCTCTCGTGTGGCACAACTAGCCCCTGGCAGAACACATTGACTCAGAGAGTCTCACAGGGCCTAGCTATGGAGATCTTGGAAACATGTGAATTAAAAATGTACTAGTTGGGCTGGGAAGGTGGCTCAGTGGTAAAGTGCTTGCCCTGGGTTTAATTCCTCAATAACACGTAAGCAGAAAAAGCTGGAAGCGGGCTATGGCTCAAGTGGTAGAGCACTAGCCTTGAGCTGAAGAGATGAGGGACAGCACCCAGATCCAGAGTTCAGGTCCCACGACTGACAAAAATAAATAAATAAAAATTCATTCATTCATTCATTAAAATGTACTAGCCAGGCTGGGCACCAGTGGCTCATACCTGCAATCCTGGTTATTCAGGAAACTAAGAGATCTGAGAAAGAAGGTTCAAAGATAATCTAGGAAACAAATCCAAGAGACTCTTAATCTCTAATTAACCAGCAAAAAAAAAAAAATCTGGAGATGTAGTAGGAAGACCTCTACTCAGGCAGGCAAGCCCACCTAGTCATCCGGAAGTGACAGCCCACCGCAACAAAGTTGTTAACAAAGAAGCAACTTTATTGAGAAGGTTCCTACACTGACCAGCCAGGGCTGCAGCACAGGCTCAGGAGCTGATACTGTGACCCCAAGCGGCCCCCATTCTTTGGTTTTTAAAGGCAAAATCCATGAGGTCGAGCCTGGTCACTCACAGGTGACCAATGGGATCGTAACACACACAAAGGATTGTACAGTCATACCAGACCACATACAGGTGACCAATGAGGTTACAGTTTGTCTGTCTGTAATGCCTGTATAAACCAGCCTATCACCTTGGTTTAAAATGGCACACAAATGTAGAAGGTAAGGCAGGGTCTACCTTTTGATGGGCAATAGGTGGGGTTTACCTTAAGCATATAGTGTCACCAGTAGGCAAAAGGTGGGGTTTACCTTAAGCATGTAGTGTCACCAGTTTGAGCCAGGTTACAACCTATCTGTTTTATCAGTCAGTCTTTAACTCAACAATCAAGGGTGAGTTAGGTTGTTAAGGAGAGGGGGACTAGATGCATTTTTTTTCATTCCTGAAACTAGGCCCATGGAGTCTAAAATCCTGAAAACAAAGGCAAAGCTCAAAATGGAATCATACCAGCTTGGGCCCCATCTCAGGGTCCACTTCAGAAGAAGAGTTGTGGCAGAGCACCAGCTTTGAGGGGAAAAGAATCTAAGCGACAGTAGGCAGGCCCTGAGTTCAAGCCCTAATACCAACTCAAAAAAACTGATTTATAAACTGACGAACTTTGAAGAGCCATTATCCTCTGGGTAGCATAAATCCTAAAACTGGGACAGCACAGAGAAGATGAGCGTGACCTGGTCAAGGAAGGCACACAAATTCCTGACACCTTCCAAACTTTTGAGAAATTCCAGCAAAGCAGAGCACAAATGTTGAAAGGACTCCTCCCTTTCATTTTAATCCTGTTTCATTGTAATCCTGTACAATATCTCAAAATGGCAGTTGTGTTTGAAGCAAGACTATCCACAGTGAGCCAGGAATCCTGATTTGAATTGGCAAATTCTTACTTTAATAAAAATTCCATAGAGTAGAGAAAAAACAAATATTAATTCTTTTTTTTTTTTTTTTTTGGTCGGTCATGGGGCCTGAACTCTGGGTCTGGGCGATGTCCCTAAGCTCTTCAGCTCAAGGCAAGTTCTCTACCACTTGAGCCATAGCGCCACTTCTGGCCGTTTTCTGTGTTTGTGGTGCTGAGGAATCGAACTCAGGGCCACATGCATGCAAGGCAAGCACTGTACCACTGAGCCACCTTCCCAGCCCCAAAAATATCAAGAATTCTTAAAGTCCCTTGTCAATCCTGTATTTGGGATTCACCCTGCTTAGGGTGGTTTGTGTGTTTGCACTGTGTATGTGTTTGTGGGTGAATGCATGGTTGGGTAGGTGTGGCACACACACACATGTACCAGCCCCAGGTCTTGAACTCAGGGCCTGCATACTGTCCCTTCATTTTTTGGCTCTTTTTTTTCCCTCAAGGCTAGTGCTCTACCACTTGAGCCACAGCTCTACTTCCAGCTTCTTGGTGGTTACTTGGAAATAAGAGTCTCACAAACTTTCCTGTCTCAGCTGGCTTTGAACTGTTATCCTCAGATCTCAGCCTCCTGAGTAGCTAGGATTATAGGCAAGCCACTGGCATCCAGCTGTGTGTTTGCTTGTTGCAGTCACATGTGTTTTCCCATGTTCCTCTCACATTTACCTTCATAATAGAAAGGAATAGGGCTGGGAAAGTGGCTCAGTAGTAGAGTGCTTGCCTTGCATGCATGAGGCCTAGGTTCAATTCCTCAGCACCACATAAGCAGAAAAAGCCAGAAGTGGCGCTTTGGCTCAAATGGTAGAGCGCTAGTCTTGAGCTGAAGAACTGAGGGACAGCGCCCAGGCCCAGAGTTGAGGCCCCAAGACCAACAATAAATAAATAAATGAATAAATAAATAAATAAATAAATGACATCATTGCATCTATGGGTTTCTGCCTTGTTGGTATGGAGTTATGATTGTGTATGTGTTATTTCTAACTAACATAAATAGAAAAAGAGTGCTTTTCTCATGGGGAAGTATGGATACTTCTTTTTATTACCTGTAGAAGGGAAGCAGTGAGCCAAGGACCTGTGGCTCCCGCCTCTAATCCTGACTATCATGAAAGGTTAAAGTTTGAGGCAGTGACCACTTGTTGCTTCTTTCTGTCTAGCAAAGCAACACGTGGTGGTAATCCAAATACCTGGTTGATTGTGTGCCTTTATAAGACCTGCAAATCCTTAGCTCGGGGCTCTCCTCCTAGGCTCTGCTGTGTCGGAGTGTAAGACGAGGCCCAAGCTGCAGGCCGTTTAAATAAAACAGCTGTAGAGTCTGACTCTCGGTGGTCTTCTTGTGGGGGTCCTGCATAACACTCAGAAGGCTGACATCTGAGGATCATATTTTGAAGCCAATTCAGGCAGAAAAATCCCAGAGACTCTTATCTCCAATTAAGCAGCAAAATCTAGAATTGGTGTGGTAGCTCAAATAATAGCACACTAACCTTGAGCATAAAGCTAAGGGACAGCACCTAAACCCTGAGTTTACGCCCTCGGACAGGCACACACACAAAATGTATTTTTTTCTCTCCTGCAATTCTCAATTATGTCACCAAATAAAAATATCCAGTCCACTCACTCCAAGAGTATATTTTTACTTTGGGGCTGTCTGGGTGGCAAGGTGGCTGTGGTCCAGGCCAGCAACCACAGGCAACCACAGTGCCCTTTAATTGGAAGGCCCTGTCCCTACCAGGTCACACCCCAACATGGCCACGCCCCCACGTGGCCCTACAGAGGGAGCAGAGGCAGAGCTGAGCATTTGGGGTGTGGGCTGCACTCATCCTGCCCAGGTAAACGATTCCGGGGGGGCCCCCCCCCCCCAGCCACTGAGGTCAGATTAAAGGCTCGAAGCTATTTTGGCCACATTCTTGGCCCAAGAGACAGGTTTCCTGTTAATGCTGTTTTGATTTAGATTGTTTGGGTCTGTCCAGCAGGAGACCAGATTTAGATCAAACACACAGGATCCGCCAGCTGAAACTAGAAGGTTTTGGAACACCCAGGGAAGCCGAAGTCCTCTTGTTCGAAGGTGGGAAACAGGACTGAGGCACTTTCTCTGCAGCCCAGGGGAGCCCGGGAAAGAAAGGCCCGCCTGCCCGGAGCCACACAAAGACAAGGGCCTTGGCCCAGCAGCTTGGAGGTCAGCGCATCCCAGGGCTCTGCTGGCCCCGCAAGGGCCTGAGCCAATGAGAGCCCACGCACTCACACTGGGAGCCCACAGTAAGGAACCAAGGAGAAGTCCGAGACAGGGACCTGGCCTCTGTCAGACTTGACCCATCTGATACATTGCCTCTTGTCAGTCTTGTGTGTGCCTGTGTGTACGTGGTGTAAGTATGCGTGCATGGGGCAGGGGCGAGGGCACAGTACTAGGACTTGAACTAAGGGCCTGGGTTCTGTCCTTTAACGTTTTTACTCAAGGCTAGCTCTCTACCACTTGAGCCAGCTCTACTTCTCGCTTTTTGGTAGTTAATTGGACATAGAAGTCTTATGACTTTCCTTTCCAAGGTAGCTTCAAACCACAACCCTCAGGTCTCAGCTAGGATTATAGGTGTGACCACTGGCACCTGGCACAGGAGATCTTTATGACAACTTAAACTCAGATAAAATGTTTTTGAGGCCTAACCAGATGTCCCGACCCGCAGGACTTCAACGAGGTCGGTGAACCTAAGCGAGAAGGACAAGAGACACGAAGAAGGACAGCAAGACAAGGATTCTGATCAAGCTGCCAAATTTTATTTTTCACACAAGGGTATTTATATGCTTGGACTTAGGGCGTGGTGCAAAGGTGGTCGTTAGTAGATTTAGGGCGGGGTGAAAAGATGGTCGAGAGTAGCTGCAGGGTGTTTACTTTAGGGCATAGTGAAAAGGTGGGATTCTGTAAACTCAGCCTCAGGTTGTTCCAGTGAGATAGTTAAGCCTATCAAGTATGAGAGACTTAACTTTTGGCTCCCAACACCAGACACTCAGAGAATGCAGGGAGGTGAAATCCACAGAGTATATCCTCCAACTCCCCCCGACTCTGGATGGGGTACAGACACCAGATTTTAGGATGTCCCTGGCTTCCTGTGAGAACTGATGACATAAAGTGTTCAGGTTTAAGCTGGGCACCAGTAGCTCAATCCTAGCTACTCAGGAGGATAAACTCAGAATCAAGGTTCAAAGCCAGCCCAGGCAAGAAAGTCCAAGAGACTCTTAGCTTTAATCACCAGAAAGCCAGAAGTAGAGCTGTGGCTCAAGTGGTGAGCACTAGCCTTGAGCACAAAAATTCAAAGACAGTGCCTAGGCCCTGAGTTCAAGCCCTAAAAAGAAAAGGTCTTCTGCACATAGTCATTGTCCATGATATCCATGATGCATCACTGAGGACCAGATGCAAATGCATTGTTCTCTGGAGCTAGAGAAAGACCCCCTTTCCCACACCAAACTGTATTTTGGCACAAACCAGCGAGCCAGGATCAAAGTGCTCTTGACAGGCAAAGCCAGGCCAGGCCTGACAGGCCTCTTCAGTAAACCACGATCACAGATTCCATTCCACTGAGGCGAGTCCCCACCTAGCCTCCAGGCTTGGGCCCTGGGGTACACATGTAAGCCAGTGACAAGCCAGCGGGCTGGCCCTGCGTCTGGCCTGGTCAGTATCAGTCAAGAGAGCTGAGTTAATTGGGACAAAAATCTGTGTTTGGTCCTGGGAATTTGCTTAGCAATTTAGAGAGGATTTGTCTGTACATACACACTGATGGAGAAAGCAGATGACTCCACTGAGAGCCACTGGGCTGTGCACCGAGCTGTCACTCACAGGACTCGCTTCCCCTTGGAAAAATACTCAGTACAACTTCATGACATGTACGCCAAGGATGACATCCTCTTTACAGTAAGAGAACCGTTAACACCAAAGTGAAGGAATACGGGGCACCCTCACCATTCCACTCCCATGTCCCCCTTTCCTCCCAGCTTCTACCGTAGATTTCACTATGCTGTAGATAGACACACTCTCATACACACACATACACACACACACACACACACACAGGCACACACAGGCACACACATGCACAGATAGATAGACAGATGGACAGATAGATGTTAAGATAGATAGAAGATAGATTAAGATAGAAAATAGGTAGAAGATAGATATATATGACAGATAAATGAAAGAAGATACATAGGTCGAAATACATAGATGATAGAGATTTAGATAGATAATAGATTAAGATAGGTGATAGATATTTATAGATAGATATAGAAGTTAAATACAGATGATAAATACAGATGCTAGAGATTTAGATAGATACAGAAATACAGATTTAGACAGATATAGATTAGGATAGATGATAGAAGATAAAGATAATACTTGTTAGAAGATAGATATAGGTGATAAATAAAGGTAGAAGATAAATAGATAGATAGAGATATTATCTATTTAGATATAGAGATATAGATAGTTTATGATACTATAGAGTACTACAGAGTAACTGATCCTTTTCACCTCTTAGAATCCCTTCCCCTCCCTCTTCCTCTCCCACGAATCCCCCTAGCCAGTCCCTGTTACATTCATAACACATTATTACTATCAGCAGCAGCAGCAGCAACATCATCATCATCATCATCATCATCATTATGAGTTAAGATTTCACAGGGGAACAAAAATGTAATGTTTGGCTTTCTGAGCTTGGTTTATCTCCCTTAACAGGATGATCTCCGGCTCCATCTAAACCTGCAAATGGCATCATTTCATTCTTCTTTGTGGTTGAAAAGTACTCTTAGTGTAAATGGACCACTCATCTTTGTTGTGTACCCCAGCTGACTCTGCAGTTTGGCTTTTGTGAGCAGAGCTGCAATAGACATGGGTACACAGATCCATTTCTTACTTATCTCCTGAAGATATAAGTTCAACAATGGTATGCAGGGCAACAAGGTACAGCCATTTTCAGTAGCTTTGATTTTGTGCTCTATAAAAGCAGAGAGCTGGATTCCTCAGATCTGGATTACAGAAGGGCCTCAATCAGTTCGTCACAAGTGAGCAAGGAAATGGCATTTAGGAAATGGCCTATCATTCACTGTGGACTTGATACTGGCCCTAGAAATTGTATATATAAACTTTTTTTTGGGGGGGGGTGAACATGGGGCTTGAACTTTGGGTCTGGGCACTGTCCCTCAGCACTTCAGCTCAAGGTGTGTGCTCTACCACTTGAGCCCCAGTGCCACTTCAGGTTTTCTGGTGGTTTATTGGAGATAAGAGTCTCACAGATGGGGCTGGGAAGGTGGCTCAGTGGTAGAGTGGTTGCCTTGCATGCCTGAGGCCCTGGGTTCGATTCCCCAGCACCACATAAGCAAAAAGAAAAAAAGCCGGAAGTGGCGCTGTGGCTCAAGTGGTAGAGCACTAGCCTTGTGCTGAAGAGCTGAGGGACAGTGCCCAGGTCCAGAGTTCAGGCCCCATGACTGGACCAAAAAAAAAAAAAAGAGTCTCACAGAATTTCCTGCCTGGACTGGCTTTGAACCTTGATCCTCAGCTCTCAGCCCTCTGAATAGCTAGGATTACAGGCGTGAGCCACTGGCATCTGGCTTGAACATTTTCTGTATCCATAAAATAGAAGCAATACTCCTAGCTGCTTTGTAGGGCTTTTGTGAAGATAATATGCCACGTAAAATCAACTAAATACTTGTAAGAATCCTTCACGACCGACCGTTCCAGGGGACCATGCAGAGGCAGGCAGGCACAGGAGAAAAATTATTATAAGGTTTATTAGAGCGGCCATATCTCCCAAGGAGAGGGAGCAAATAGCATCCACCCCTATCCAGGAGGCAGGCAGGTCTGAGAGAGGGAGGGCAGAAGTGAAGTAAGTGTGCAAGGTAAGTCTGGGCAGAAAGAGGGAGTGGCCAGCTGCATGCCAGCAACTCTAGGGCAGGGAAGAGCTCAGGTCTAGGTGGAGTTGAGGACCAAAGGTGGGGATAAAACTAACAATACTGACAATGACTGAGGCTACCCAAGACACAAAGTACACACTTTAAATTGGCTTCTCCAGCCGGGCGCCGGTGGCTCACCCCTGTAATCCTAGCTACTCAGGAGGCTGAGATCTGAGGATCGTGGTTCAAAGCCAGCCCGGGCAGGAAAGTCCGTGAAACTATCTCCAACAAACCACCAGAAAACCGGAAGTGGTGCTGTAGCTCAAGTGGTAGAGCGCTAGCCTTGAGCTGAAGAGCTGAGGGACAGCGCTCAGGCCCAGGGTTCAAGCCCCATGACTGACAAATAAATAAATAAATAAATAAATAAATAAATAAATAAATAAATAAATAAATAAATAAATAAATAAATAAATTGGCTTCTCCATAAGTACTGCAAAGAAAAGCACTATTATCTCCATATTTCCTTGATAGAGTTAGTGGGGAAGGAAAGGGGAATAACAAAATGGTGAAACAAGGACAAAGGATGATCTAATACAGCAATAATACTCACAAGACACTTTGTGGACATGAACTTTACAACCCTGTGAGTGAGGGGAGGAGTGGAGTAGGGAAAGGATAATGAGAGAAAAATGAAGGAGTAACAATGTTCGACAAGAAATGCACTCACTACCTTACTTATGTAACTGTAATCGCTCTGTACAGCACCTTTACAACAAAATAACATAAAATGGAATTGGACTTGTAGCCAGTGCCTCACATCTATAATCCTAGCTACTCTGGAGGCTGAGATCTGAACATCACATTTCAAAGCCAGTGAGGACAGGAAAAAGTCTGTGAGACTTTTATCTCAAACTAACCACCAAAAGTCAGAAAAAGAGTGATGGTTCAAGAAGTACAGCACCATCCTTGAGCAATAGGGGACAGGCCCAGATCCTGAGTTCAAGCCTTAGGACCAGCATACACACACACACACACACACACACACACACACACACACACACACACACACACACACACACACACACACACACAGAAGGAATGGGTGCTGGACACCTGTGGTTCATGATCATAATCCCAGCTACTCAGGATCCTGAGATCTGAGGACTGTAGTTCAAAACCAGCCTGAATAGGAAAGCCCATGTGACTCTTACCTCTAATTAATCAATCACCAAAAAACCGGAAGTGGAGCTATAGCTCAAGTGGTAGAGTGTTAGCTTTGAACAACTGTAAAGCCCGAACAAAATATAGCAGTTTTAGTTTTGGATTCCATTTTGTCCCGGAAATGTGTGAGCCCAAATTCCAGGAACAACCCTCTGTACAGTAAATTCCACAAACTACAGCTAATGAGCAGATAACAGGAAAAACCCACAGCTCCAGATGTTCCTGCAAGTGAAAGACCACTCAGTTGCGGCTCAGACCATCTGCTCCAGCCACTCATTTCAAAGAGCATCAACCCCATGAACCAGCCAATCCTCAGTACCTGGTTGGTTCCCGCCACTGGTTACGCGAATCATCTTTTAGAATTATTTTATGATTTTCCCGTGGTGTGATATGATTTGTTAAGTGTTGCAATGACACACAGAAGTCCCTAAAAACCCTGCTACAGGAAGGGTCTGGGCTCTCAACTCTGACCCACTGCGTTGGGGACGGTTGTGAGTCCAGGCTCGAGCTTACAATAAATGACTCTCATTACTTGCATCGGAATCGGCTCCTTGGTGGTCTTTGGGGATCCTTATCTGGGCACGACAACAAACTCAAAGGACAATGCCCAAGCCCTGAAGTCAAGCCTCAGGACTGATGCGCATGCACACGTGCGTGTGCAGGCTCATGCACACACACGCGCGTGCACACACACACACACAAGCAAAGAGAAGGTGGTGTGGTGATAGGGCATTTTTCTAGCATGTATGAGGCCCTAGATTTGATATCCAGCAACACCACCCCCATAAAAAGAAACAATGAGGTAGCCAGGAAAATAGGCAGAAAAGTATGCAAGTAAGACATCTTGACAGCAACAAGAAGAACCTTGTCAGGCTTGGTAAGAAATGTACGCATTATCCTGCCCATATAATTGTAACCCCTCTGTACAGTATGTTCACAAATAAAATAAAAAAATAAAAAATAATAAAAAAAAAAAGAAGAACCTTGTCAGGAAGGACACAACCCATGCGGTTCCTGAGGAGTTCACAAAGAACTGAGAGCAGGTCAGTGTTTCTGTGGTGGAGAAAACACATGATTCATTGGGGGGGGGGGGGGCTTAAGAAAGAATGGGATGTAACATTGTCTTAAAACATTTTTAGGGGCTGGGAAGATGGCTCAGTGGTAGAGCGCTTGCCTTGAATGCATGAGGCCCTGGGTTCGATTCCTCAGCACCACATAAGCAAAAAGAAAAAAAAGCCGGAAGTGGCGCTGTGGCTCAAGTGGTAGAGCACTAGCCTTGAGCTGAAGAGCTGAGGGACAGTGCCCAGGCCCAGAGTTCAGGCCCCACAACCAGACCCCAAAAAAAAAAAAATTTAAAAAAAACTGTATTCATCAGGCTGGACATGGTAGCACATGCCTGTAATCCCAATACCGCCAGGAGACTGAGGAAGAAGGATAAAAAGTTTCAGGCTAGCCAGTCACCAGGTGGCTCACTCCTGTAATCCTAGCTACTCAGAAGGCTGAGATCTGAGGATCACAGTTCAAAACCAGCTGGGTACATGAGACTCTTATCTCCAATATTCCACCAGAAAACCAGAAGTGGCACTGTGGCTCGAATGGTAGAGTGCTCACCTTGAGCTGAAGAGCTGGCAGCACCCAGACCCAGAGTTCAAGCCCCACAACTGACAAAAAAAAAGTTTCAGGCCAGCCTGAGCTACATAGTCACACACACACACACACACACACACACACACACACACACACACACACACACACACACACACACACACACACACAATTAACCATAAAAGAAAAGCAATTGATCAGTTTGACTTCATCACAATGAAAGCCTTGTGCTCTTCAAAACACGCCATTAACAACATGAAAGCTGGACAGCAGAGGAAATATTCTCAAATCATGCATCTGACACAGAGCTCAAGTCCATAAAGAGCGAGTCCAACTCAATATAGAAAAGAAACAATCAAAGCCAGGTGTGGGGACTCATGCCTGAAATCCCAGCTCCTTAAGAGATAGAGGTAGAAGGATCCAGGCCAGCCCAGGGAACATTTTGAGATTTTTTGTCTCAAGATAGGTGGGTAGATAGATAGATAGATAGATAGATAGATAGATAGATAGAT
This sequence comes from Dipodomys merriami, assembly GCF_024711535.1. Classification (NCBI taxonomy): domain Eukaryota; kingdom Metazoa; phylum Chordata; class Mammalia; order Rodentia; family Heteromyidae; genus Dipodomys; species Dipodomys merriami. The sequence goes on along the minus strand of NW_027202715.1, from coordinate 16,277,925 downwards.
AGATAGATAGATAGATAGATAGATAGATAGATAGTAGGGCCAGAGGCTTAGAACAAGTGGTAAAGGACTTGCCTAGCAAGTGTAAGACTCTGGGTTCAATCCCAACGCTGCAAAGAAAGGAAGAAAGGATGGAAGGAAGGAAGGGGAATAGAGAGGGAGTGAGAGAGGAGGGAGGGAAAAAGGAGAGGAGGAAGAAAGAAAGGGAGAATGGAGAAGGGAGGGAGCAAGAGAAGAAGGAGGGGAGGAGAAGAGAGAAGCAAGAGAGGGAGGGAAAGAGGGAAGGTGGGAGAAAGAAAGGAAGAGAAGGAGGGAAGGAGGAAAGGAAGAGGGACAAAGGGAAGGATTCTTCCTTTCTAGGAAGAGGGACAAATGGAAGAAGGAAAGAAGGAACAGAAGAGATAAGGAAGGAGGGAAGAAGAGAGAAAGGGGAGGGAAGAAAGGGAGAGAGGAAGGAAAGAAATGAAGGAAGGAGGGAAATGGAAGGATGGCAGTAAGGAGAGGAGGGAGGAAGTTGGGAGAGGGGAAGGAAGAAGGAGGGAGGAGAAAAAAAGAAATCAACCTTCCAACTTGAAAATTGGCAAAACACATGAATGGATCTTCCACAAAAGCTGTACAGATAGAGAGCCACGTGTGTAACGGTGCTCCCTAGCTTCTGTGGTGGGGGGATGCAGATCGGAGGCCTGCCGAGTAGCCAGATGACAGAGTTGGCACTGAGCAGCGACCAGGGCCAAGTGCTGGCACAGGGCCGGCAACAACTGGAATTCTCGCACACTGCAGTCAGAACGTGAAACAACACAGCCACTTTGGAAATCCATTTGGCAGTTTCTTAACATGTGAAACCTACCATATGACCCAGAAATCCCACTCCTCCATATTTATCCAAGAGAAGTAAAAACACATGTCCAGAGAAACGGTCAATCCACGCTGCTGTCACCGCTTCCTCTCGGAGAGCCTGCATCTCCATGGTGCAGATCTCCTCATGCTGAGACTCGAACCTCTGCTGGGGCTCTGTGAGGCCTCAACCTTTCTGCCTTTGGTTAGAGGAAATTAGAATCATCTAATGCTGCAAGAGCCCTCCTGGCCTTCAAACGACTTACCTTGCATTGGTGATTCATCATCAGGATTTCACTAGTTTTCTCTGAGGTGTGAACAGTTCCCAGCAATCGCCATCTGACTGACTGCAAACACCTTGTCATGCCTCTTTGGCCCCCAATCTTGTGATAATCATAGGAGATATTGTACTGGCCAGGGGGCCCCTGGCAGCACCCCATTCTCAGTTTACCACTGCTCAAGCTTTCAGCAATCATGGTCCAGCCTCCCAACAGTGTCCTCTGCATAATTCACCCTCAAAATCTAATTTTTACCAGGGTTGGTGGCTCACTCCTGTAATTCTAGCTACTCAAGGGGATGAGACTGAAGATCTGGGCTCAACGCCAGCCTAGGCAGAAAAGTCTGTGAGACTCCTATCTCCAATTAACTACCAAAAAGCTAGAAGTGGTAGAGTCCCAGGCTTGAGTGAAAAAGCTAAGGCACAGCTCCCAAACCCTGAGTTCAAGCCCCAGTACTGGCTTGCATGTACACACACACACACACACACACACACACACACACACACACACACACACACACACACACACACACACACACACATCAATTATGTGTTTTAGAATATTTTCTGGTCCCAGATATCTTAGTCTTTTTGGATTACCAAAAGCAGTCTCTAGAGTTCTGAGATTTGAAGGCAGAAGGTTTGTTGGACATTACTACCAAGATTCACATTTATAAGCAGAGTAGAGAAGTTGAAATGCAAGGTGGTTTGCAACAGAAAGTTTTGATCCTCCTTGATGGCTCACATCTGTAATCCTAGATACTTAGGAGGCTGAGATTCAAGAATTGTGGTTTAAAGCTAGCTTAGGCGGGAAATTCCATAAGACTTGTATCTCCAATTAATCACCAAAAATCTAGAAGTAGAGCTATGGCTCAAGTGGTAAAGTGCTAGCTTGGAGTGGTGAAGCTCAGGGACAGAGCCCAGTCCGAGTTCATGACCCCATATGTGCACACATGCACACACATACATATACCACATAAGTACTTACTGGTGTTCTCATTTCTAGCTCAGGCTGGAAAGGAGGAAAGGAGGGCAGGGCAGATACTGAAGACTCTGTTGCTCTACTTAGTAAAAACCAAATAAAGGCCAGCAATCCTAACAAGCAGAATTTAACATTGCCCTCTCTCCCTTTCACACCACAACTTGATCAAAGGGAATTGAACAGTAATATAGAATTTAACAACATTAACACAAAAATATCTAGCATTTATTGAATGGTTATATGTGTCAGGCCATGTTCCAAGCACCATGTTTGTATGTGCATATGCACATCTAGATAGATGATAGAAAGAAAGAAAGAAAGAAAGAAAGAAAGAAAGAAAGAAAGAAAGAAAGAAAGAAAGAAAGAAAGAAAGAAAGAAAGAAAGAGATACACTCAGACGTGTATGTACACAGACAGACAGATGGTGGATGGATACAGGACAGATAGGTAGATAGATCGATCGATAGATAGATATAGGATGGGTTGGGAGATAACAGAGAAACGTAGATGGTGGGTGGTTGATAACAGATGAGTGAGAGAGAGAGAGAATAGAGGAGAGAGAGGGGGAAGGGCTGAGGATGGTGATGGATGTAGGTATATGCATGCATGTATATGCACAAGCACATTGGTTTAATTGTCCTAGAAGCCCTCTCAAGAATCCCTATAATTGCACCATCACAGATGCAATGTCATGGACATGGAGAGGCAAAGTTAACTTGCCCAGCATTTTAAAGAAGTCTGAGGAACAAGGCTTTAAGTTCCCGTTCCTTCATCCTCCCATGCATCTTTGTGGAGATTAACATCTGCATATCACATGAATAGAACCCTTTCCCATGTGTGACACACAATTCTCATGGAGTGGAGATTGGGCCCCACTTCTGCATGAACAGGTGTGAACAGTGTCTCAAATAAATTCGTGACCACAGATGGTGGCCAGTGCAGGATGGTGCCCAGCAACAACAGACCAGGCATTGTCTGTCTGAACGGCACACAGAAAGGGATGAGTCAACTCACATGCTTTCCTGTGCCTGTCTTTGCCCACCAATGGCCTCATGTACAATCCATTCTCCTCTTCCACCCCTCATGATTCCCCAACCAAAATGCTCCATGATTCCCCATGCTCCCAAAATGCCAGAGTTATCACTGAAGAGCCCAAGAATCTTCTCTGTATGGGTTTCCAAAGACATATGTAAATAGCTTCAAAAAGATCTGTTTTCTTACCCCTAAACCACTTCTCTGTGTTCTCAGGTCTGATTATAAGCAACAGTATCTATCTATCAACCTCTGTAAAAATGTAGGGTCTCTAGCCAGGCACTGGTGGCTCACACCTGTAATCCTAGCTACTCAAGCTGAATAGCTTCTGGTTTGAAGCCAGCCCAGGCAGAAAAGTTCATGAGACTCTTATCTCTAACCAGAAAAATGCTGGTAGAGTGCCAGCCTTGAGTAAAAAAGCTAAGGAAGGCTGGTAGAGTGCCAGCCTTGAGTAAAAAAGCTAAGGAAGGCCAGGCACCAAAGGCTCACACCTGTGATCCTACCTACTCACGAGGCTGAGATCTGAGGATCATGAATCGAAGCCATCCTGGGCAGAAAAGTCTATGAGACTCTTATTTCCAATTAATCACCAAAAGAAACCAAAAGAATCCCAAAAGAAATATACTCATTTCCTGACATGTAACTATAACTTCTTTGCACATCACCTTTATAATAACAATTTAAAAGATCACAAACACTGATAAGAAAAAAATAAAGAAACCCAAAGTGAAGCTGTGGCTCAAGTGGCAGAGCATTTTTTTTACTAACCTTGAGCAAAAAAAGCTCAGGGATAGCACCCAGGCCCTGAATTCAAGCCCCAGGACTGCGGAAGGAAGGAAGGAAGGAAGGAAGGAAGGAAGGAAGGAAGGAAGGAAGGAAGGAAGGAAGGAAGGAAGGAAGGAAGGAAGGAAGAGAGAGAGAGAGGGAGGGAGGGAGGGAGGGACAGAGGGAGGGACAGAGGGAGGGACAGAGGGAGGGACAGAGGAAGGAAGGAAGGAAGGAAGGAAGGAAGGAAGGAAGGAAGGAAGGAAGGAAGGAAGGAAGGAAGTGAGGGAGGGAGGGAGGGAGGAAGGGAGGGAAGGGAGAGAAAAAGAAAAGCTAAGGAAGAGAATAAGGCCTTCAGTTTTAGCTCTAGTATTGGTAAAAATTAAAAAAAACTGTTCATGCAACTCATAACAATAATCACCTTTAATTTACCAATTATTATTTATTTCTAGGATTTTTCCCATGTAATATTTTGGACCACAAGTGACTTGATGAAAAGTGAAGCCATAGCTACGGGAGAAAGGGCAGTACAGTAATGTCCTTTTTCCACCCTTCAGGCAGGATGACCCCTCAGCTCTCTCTGACTGTCACAATTTGGTCTATAAATTTCAATCCTGCAAAGTCATGATTTGTCTAGTCTTGTGTGCCATTGAGAGACAGTGCTGACAAGGACTCCAGACCCGTGAATTAAATTAAAATTTATAAACTTTCTAATGAGTAACTGAAGCAAAATGACATCTCATAAATTACTTAGTGGTATTAGCAACTATTGCCAGCACTGGTAATGAGAAGAAGCAAATGACAGACATAGCCCGGTGCTTGTGATTCACACATGTAATCCTAGCTACCCAGGAGGCTGAGAACTGAGGATAAGGTTTGAAGCCAACCCAGGCGGGAAAGTTCATGAGACTCTTATCTCCAATTAACCACCAAAAAGCCAGAAGTGGAGCTGTGGCTTAAGTGGTAAAGCATTAGCCTTGAGCAAAAATTTCAAGGATAGCACTCAGGCCAACTTCAAGCCCCAGGACCCGCACTAGATAGATATAGATGGATGGATAGATAGATAGATAGATAGATAGATAGATAGATAGATAGATAGATAGATAGATAGATAGATAGATAGATAGATAGATATGGAAGAAGGATACGTATGAGGGTCAAGTGGTAGAGCACCTGCCTACCAAGTGCAAGGCCTTGAGTTCAAATACTAGTGCCAACAAAAAAAAAAAAAATTCAACTAAATCATATGAGAGAGTTGTGTAGCTTACATGCAAAACCTACACCATGTTATATGCTTGAGCATTCTGGCACTTTGGTGCCTGTAGGCTTATGATATCAACTGCCTATGGATACTGAGGGATAACAAGGTAACAGATAACTACAACTGCTGTCAGAGTAATAAGCCAAGCCTTGTACATGAGGATCACATGTGATGTGCTCTAGGACACCCGGAGTCAGTGGTCTGTGGAGGGGTCACTGAAAAAAATGACCTTAAAACTGAGACTTTCTAGATAAAAACACATCATCCAGAAGTGTAATACTGAGGACTTGTATTAGGCTCAAGTGAGTTGGCTGTAAAATTTTCACAAGTTTAGGAACTGGTTAACCACAGTCATTATATTAAAAATTAAATTGTAGTTGAAATCTACATTAAAAGTGTTAAAAATAAAGTTCCTAATTATTTCACACATAAAAAAAAAAAAAAAAACTGAGACTTTCTGGATGACCAGAAGCCATGATAAAGCCCTGAGCAAGGGCAAATGGTGTGAGCCCAGGTGCAGTAACCAGGAATCTTTTTTTTTCTTTTCTTTTTGGGCCAGTCCTAGGGCTTGAATTCAGATTTCTGACTTTTTGGTGGTTAGTAAGTCTCATGGACGTTCCTGTCCAGGCTGGCTTCGAACCGTGATCATCAGATCTCAGCCTTCTAAGTAACTAGGATTCCAGGTGTGAGCCACTGGAGCCTGGCATAACCAGGTGCAGGTTATGCTGGGCCCTTGCTAGCCCAAGAGGAACCGTTCCTCCTAAGCTACTCAATACTACAGATGTGGAACAGGTAGATTGTACACACCTTCTGTGTGCAGCCAATCCACAGCCTGTACCCCCATCACCTCGCAGACTGTCCTTGAACACTGCTGAACTCATTACAACTTTCCAAGTTCATTGCACATAGACTGGAATTTTCTGTGTGGTCATCTGCAAATATAATCTCTTGCAGTTCTTCCTTTCAGGTCTGCGGGGGTGGGGTGGGGGCGGGTGTTGCTGTGTCTCTTCTTCTATTATTCCACAGGTAAGATGTGTAACAACACGGGGATAAGGAGAAATGTTCTCATCTTGGAAGTAAGAAACAAGCATCATCTCAGCTACAGATATTCTTTAGTGCTGCTCATTAACTGGAATACGTTCGCCCTCTGTTTCTGCCTTTCTGAGAGTTTTATTTGTTTCTGTCATGGAGTTGTGTTAGGTTTGGCAACAGTTTTCTCTGAAGCAGTTGATGTGGTCATATGTTTATTTTTCAGCTTTACCAAAGTGAGTGGCTTCCCTTGGGTTTTGAATACTAAACCGATCTTGCATCAATGGAATAAAAAGATCATTTTAGACTAAACAATTGAATTCTATTTATTAAGAAAAGCTCTGGGTTTTGGTATCAAACCAGTCTGGTTTAATATTACTATCAAAAAATATCTATTAGCCAGAAACTGGTGGCTCACACCTAGCTATTCAGGAGACAGATCTGAGGATCATGGTTCAAAGCCAGCCCGGGCATGAAAGTCCATGAGACTCTTATCTCCAATAAACCACCAGAAAACCAAAAGTGGTGCTGTGGCTCAAGTGATAGAGTGCTTTCCTTGAGCTGAAGAGCACAGGGACAGCGCCCAGGCCCAGAATTCAAGTCCATGACAGATTTTTTTAAAAAAAAAAAAGTATTAGTTGACATTATCCAAAAAGAAATATACTCATTACCTACTTATGTAACTGTAACCCCTTTATATATCACCTATATAATAACAATATTAAAGAACTAAAAACCTAAAAAAATGTATTGCCAAATATCTCCTCATATTTTCCAAAAGAAATAGTGAAAATTGATATTAATTATTCACTTTTAGCAGTGGTTTAATTATAAATCCAATTTTCTAATCAAATTGCCTATTTCGTGTGTGGTGATTTGTGAAAATTTGTATTTTGAGGGATTTATTCATTTCACCTACACTGTCAGCCTTATGCTGCTTTTTAGTATCCCAGAATCATACTGCTGTCTGCAGGTTTAAACTTGTAAAAGCTTTCATTCCTATCAGTAATCTGTGGATGCACTCTTTTATTGTATATTTCGCTGGTCATGGGGCTTGAACTCAGGGCCTTGGCAATGTCCCTGTGCTCTTTTGCTCAATGCTAGTGTTCCACCACTTTGAGCCACAGCTCTACTCACGGTTTTCAGATGGATAATTGGAGATAAGAGTCTCACAGACTCTTTCCTGACCAGGCCAGTTTCAAATCACAATTCTCAGATCTCAGCCTCCTGAATAGCTAGGATTATAGGCATGAACCACCAGCACCTGCCTGAATTCTTTTTTACTCTGCAGTCTTGCTCTAGGTTCATCAACTTGACCGATATCTTCAGAGAACTAGCTTTTTGTTTCATTGATTTTCCTCTATTGTTTTTCTTTTCAATTTCATTGGCATCTGTTCTTCATTTTTCTTCATTCTGCTTACTTATTGAAGTTTTCAGAGTTGTTGGCATAGGAGCTTCGATGCTTGCTTTGTGATAATTTCCCCCTTTTCTAATCTATACATTGACTTACATGAATTTTCCTCTTGCGTTGCATGCGTTGTGCCCCCCCATAAGTTTGATGTGTTGCATTTTTATTTGCACTCAGTTCAACACAGTCTCGGATCCCTCTGGGATTTCCCCTGTGACCTGTGGGTGCTTACAAGTGTATTATTGGGTTTCTAAGTGTGTGGAATTTTTCCTATCATTTTCCTGAGTTGATTTCTCATTCAAGTTTGTTACATCAGAGAACGTACCATATGATTTCAATTCTTTCACATTTGTGAACGTTTCTTTATGGCCTGAGATTTGATCTATTGCTGTGGTCTATACTTTGTGGGCGTGAGAAGAGTGCATTCCACCCATGCAGAAACATCTGTAAATGTCCATCTATGCTGTTGGTGGACGGAACTATTATTTTCCATTCTACTGGTTTTCTGTCACATTGTGCCAGCATTGTTGAGAGATGGGCATTGTAATTATAGATCCAGCTACTTCTTTCAGTTCCATTCATTTGATGCCACATATTGGTAACTTTTTAAAGAAAGCTGTTTCTTCAAGGACACCAGTAGCTCATATTGGTAATGCTAACTACTCAGGAGGCTGAGATGTGAGGATTCCAATTCAAAGCCAGCCCAAACAGGAAAGTCCATGAGACCCTTATCTCCAATCAACTACCTAAAAGCTAAAAATGGAGGTGTTTCTCAAGTTGGTAGATTGCCAACCTTGACAAAAAAAAAAAGCTAAAGGACAGTGTGAGGCCCTGAGTTCAAGTCTCAGTACCAACCAAAGTGAGGGTGGAGATGGGGATTGTGAGGAGGGGTCCAAAATACATTTCATCTCTTACTTATAGCCGTTCTGCTTTCCTTTGATTAATGTTTGTATAGCATAGCCTTTTTCATTTTGATTCTTTCAGTATGTTTGAAATGGGTTTTCTATAAGCGGCTTCTAGTTAAGTCCTTTTTTTTTTTTTTTAATCCACTCCACCAATTTCTGTTTTTTATTTGCTGCATTAAGACCAGTTACATTTAATGTCATTATTGGCATGTTAAGACTTAAGACAGCCTCTTCATTTACTGTTTTCTGTTTTTCATTTCTGACTTTTCCCTGCATTCTTCAGGGTTACTTGAACTTTCTTACTACTCTGTTTGGTGTTATGTGGGTTTTGCCCCCACACCTCTGTGTAGCTTGTGTGTATAGCCACCCCAATATTATACCATAAATATGGAACATCATAATCTGCTAACATCATATTTTAGCACTTCAAATCAAGAAGAAGCATCTGTCATGTCCATTCATCCTCCTCTCAGGTTATTTATGGTCATCTCACCAAGAAGTCATCTAAAGTTGGTTTGGACATTGGTGTTTGTTTGTGTATGTGAGACAGAGAGTATATGCATGCGTGCGTGTGTCCGCATGTGTGAGTACTGGGCATTGAAATCAGAGCCTGTGTAGTGTCCTTTAGTTTTTTTCACTCAAGGGTGGCACCCTACTCCTTGAGCCACGCCTCCACCACTGGCTTTTAGGTAGTTCATTGGAGATAAGAGCCTCACAGACTTTTCTGCACAGGCTGGTTTCGAATTGGGATCACTCAGCCTCCTGAGTAGCTAGGATGACAGGCATGAGCCACCACACACACCCTGGATGTCAGTATTCTTGGTGGCTATCATAGTGTAAGAGTAAACAGAAAAAAGTTGTCATGACTCACATAATAAAGCTTTCAATGGAGAGTACCTCGTGAAGGTCAAAAACGGCTTGAGAGACCAGGAAAGGGAAATTGGCTTAGCAGTTTTGTGGTAGTCTGGCGACCAAGTTGCCCAGTCAGAATGAGGGTTTCCATAGATGGCTTGTATCTCCATCCTCTGCTGGTTCAAGGGAAGAAGAACCAACGCTTCCTTTCCAACTGGCACAGGTGTAGGGCAGGAGAGGAAGATCTGCCATTTTAAGGAAAGCCAGCCATCAAACATCAGAAACAATGGTGTCCATACCTGCCACATTAGTGTGCAGTGTCTCATGCATTTTTCCATGATCATCTACCACACCAGTGTCGCCTTCATATTTTTTAATTATTTTCTTAGTGTCTTGAGAGAGGAGGTCCTAAATGACATTATAACTCATAAGACTCTAGTTTCAGGTAATACCAATGACATACTATTTCTTTCTTTCTTTTTTTCTGTCTGTTGTGGGGCTTGAACTCAGGGCCTGGGCACTGTTCCTGAGTTTCTTTGTGCTCAAGGCTAGCACTCTACCACTTGAGCCACAGTGCCACTTCTGGTTTTTGAGTGGTTAATTGGAGATATGAGTCTCTTGGGAACTTTTCTGCCCAGATCTGCTTTGAACTGCACTCCTCAGATCTCAACCTCCTGAGTAGCTAGGATTACAGGCATGAGTCACTGACTCCTGGCATATGACATACCATTTCTATACCTATAAATCTTGGCTTCCAGCCAGATGCTGGTGGCTCATTCCTCTAATCCTAGCCACTCAGGAGGTTAAGACCTAGAGGATCTCAATTTTAAGCCAGCTAAGGCAGAAAAGTCCTTGAGAGTCCATCTCCAAAGTAATCAGCAAAATGCCTGGCTAGAGTTGTGGCACACGTGGCTATTGTAGAACTTGCTCCACTGAGCTGCAATACTAGTCCTTAGTCCTTGGTGTTTTGAGTCTGTGTAGCCCAGGCTGGACTTGAATTTGATTCTCATGCCTCTAACTCCTGAGTGCTAGGATTACAGACCTGTCCTACCATGCCCAGCTTACATCTATATATATATATATTTTTTTTGTCGGTCATGGGACTTGAACTCTGGGCCTGGGCGCTGTCCCTCAGCTCTTCAGCTCAAGGCGAGCACTCTACCACTTGAGCTACAGCGCCACTTCCGGTTTTCTGGTGGTTTATTGGAGATAGTTTCACGGACTTTCCTGCCCGGGCTGGCTTTGAACCACGATCCTCAGATCTCAGCCTCCTGAGTAGCTAGGATTACAGGCATGAGCCACCAGCGCCCGGCTTACATCTATATTTAAAGGGCAATTTTCTGTGTATAAAATGTTGAGTTAGACTTTTCTTCCAGTGTTTTGAGTGTATCATTCCCATTGGCTTCTAGCCCTCATTTGTGAGGAAATGGCATCTGCTGCTCTTATCAAATGATGAGTTATTATGCGATGAGTTATTGCACTCTTTCTTTTCAGATTTTCTCGTATTTCAGCAGCTTGATGATGACATGTCCAAATGTGGATCCTTTCTTTTCTTTTCTTTTGTACCAGTCCTGGGGCTTGAACTCAAAGTCTGGGTGCTGTCCCTGAGCTTTTTTGCTCAAGGTTAGTGATCTACCACTTGAGGCACAGCACTACCTCCAGCTTGGTGTGTGTGTGTTTGCACTTAGAGATAAGAGCCTTACAGACTTTTCTATCCAAGCTGGCTTTGAACCTAGATCCTCCGATTTCAGCCTCCTGAGTAGCTAGGCTTACAGGTGCCTGGCTGGATCTTTTCTTATACTGTCAACTTTTGAGTTCCTCAAACTTCTTGGATGGAAAGATAAATGTCTTACATCCAGCTTGCGAAGATTTTGTTTTGTTTTGTTTTGGTCAGTCGTGGGGCTTGAACTCTAGACTTGGGTCCTGTTCCTGAGCTCTTCAGTTCAAGGCCAGCCCTCTACCACTGAGCCACCTTCCCAGCTCCTTGCGAAGGTTTTGTTTTGTTTTGTTTTGTTTTATTTTGTTTTGGTCAGTCGTGGGGCTTGAACTCTAGACTTGGGTCTTGTTCCTGAGCTCTTCAGTTCAAGGCTAGCCCTCTACCACTTGAGCCACAGCACCGCTTCCAGCCTTTTTTGTTTATGTGGTACTGAGGAATTGAGGCCTCATGCAGGCGAGGCAAGCACTCTACCCCTGAGCGGCCTTCCCAGCCCCAACTTGGGAAGTTTTTGTCTGTTATTTCTTCAGGTATTTTTCTTTGCTCTCTTTCTGTCATCCGCAAGGTGCATATTCCATGTGCTTCATGGTGGCTGATGGCTTCCTTTCTTTTGTTTTCATGCTTTGCTCTTTCATTTCCCTAGACTGCAGATTCGCAGTTGGCTGCTCCTTGGCTGTCAACTCAGGCCTGCTGCTGAGCCCACAAGTGAGCCATTCATTGCAGATACTGTCATTCTCAACAGGCCAATTTCCAATGGTCCTTTTCTATTGTTGGTCATTTTCTATTTACTGAGAACTTGTTCTAACTAAAAATATGAAATATTATGAAAATATGTAAAATATTTTTCTCCTAGTTCTTTAGATGTGGTTTCCTTCTTTCTTTGAATATAACTACTAAGTAGCTATTTTTGGTCTTATTGAATACAAATTTCCTCAAAGCCAATTTTAATGACTTCTTTCCCCTCCTAAATACAAATCATATTCTCTTGTTTCTTTGAATGTTGACACTGGGCTTTTAAAATAATATAACATGGCTCATCTTGAAATAAAATTGCTACTCATGAGTTTTTGTTTGTTTTTGTTGTTATTTGATTTTGGTGCTATATTCTGTTTGGCTGGTTGGTTGGTTGGTTGACTGATGAGTTTTGGCTTTCCTGAATAATATTACATGCTGTATCCTTTGACATTTGTGACTATAAATCTTCCATTAGCTCAATGAGCAGCTAATGAGTTTTTTGTTCCAGTCCTAGGGCCTGAACTCATGGCCTGAGTGCTATCCCTGAGATTCTTTTTTTAAAGACTAGTCCATACCACTTGAGCTACCATTCCACTTCTGGCATTTTCTGGGTATTTTATTGGAGATTAGAGTCTCATGGAGCCAGGCACTAGTGGCTGATGTCTGTAATCCTAGCTACTCAAGCTGAGATCTGAGGATCATGGTTTGAAGCCAGACCCAGGCAGAAAAGTCCACGAGCCTCTTCTCTCCAATTAATCACAGAAAAAGCCAGAAGTGGCTCAAGTGGTAGAGTGCTAGACATGAGCAAAATGAGTCCAGAAACAGCACCCAGGCCCCAAGTTCAAGCCCCATGACCAATTTTTTTTTTAAAGGCTCATGGTCTCTCCTGCCTTAACTGGCTTTGAACTATGATCCTCAGATCTCAGCCTGCTGAGTTGCTAGGACTACAGGTGTGAGCCACCAGAGCCCAGCCTTAAATCAATCTCTTTAACTGCCTAAAAGCTACAAGTCTTCCAGTCCTTGCCAACAGACTCTACGTGTTTCAAATTTCAGTCATAGTACAGTCAACTCATTGGCCATTCTGCCTTAATACTCTTTTCACTCTTACAGCCAAATGGACAATCAGAAATGAAAGCTTAGAATGTCTCAAGTTTAGCCAAACTCTGGTAGCTCATGCCTGTAATCCTAGCTACTCAGGAGGTTGTGATCTGGGGATCACAGTTCAAAGTCAGCCATAGCAGGAAAATCTATGAGACTCATCTCCAATGAACTAACAAAGAGCCACAGTGGAAATGTGGCCCAAGTGATAGAGCACCACCCTTGAACAAAAAAGCCAAGCGTTAGTATGAGGCCCTTAGTTAAGCCCTAGTACTAGCACAGAAAAATAAAGTATAAAAACAATAATAATCATAATCATAATATTTTTTCAGGTTTTCCTGGAGATAAATACAGCCTTGAGCATATATAAAACTCAATACAGACAAGTAGCCTTCTAGAGTCCCTGGAATATTCCAGAGCTTCCCATGGCCCTCTCACTCTTTCTTTTTCAGGTTTTGGGTAAGCATGATATTTGTCCCCAAATATTATCAGGACCTAAACCATCACTGTCGTGGATTTCTGACAAATTACCCTGGGGAAAAGGTTATTTGAACTAGACAAGATCTCAGTCCAATCAAATAAAGACAACTCTGGTGAGGAGGAAAGCCCAGGACACATTCATGCCCTGGGCATGAATCTTTGCAGAAGATCCATCGCCATTCTGGGTCCTCCCATGGCTGGTGGGCTCTTGGTGCTGGGCTGTTGGTGTCCTAGGCACCGAGTTTGCTGCTCTGACCACGGGTTCCGAGGTTTTCTCTTGAATAAACACTCCATGGCCTGTGGCAAGCTTTGCTAATTTCCAGAGTTCTACAAGAGTTGCTCATACTGGCAACCTCCTCGTAGATTTTTATGGAGAAGAGGATGTTCAGAGGACCTGACTCCCTCCCTCCCACTGATATCCTCTTTGGATGCATTTGAAACTGCATCTTGTTTCAATTGTCAAACATAAATTAGAACTCTTAAGAGGGGGAAAAAAAGTCCATTGCATTTAGCTACATTTTTTTTTCAATATGCTCTTCCTTCTCACCGTTCTCAGATTTCTCCTTTCATCCTTTCCTGTGTAGAGAATTTCCTTCAGCTTTCTTTGAGAGTGAATCTGCTGGCAGTGAATTCTCTTGGCTTTTGCTCCATCTCAAAGGCTCTGATTTTCCCTTCATTCCTAAAGGATGGTTTCACCGATAGGTGATTATGGGCTGGCAATTCTTTCACTTGGATTTTGACAAATCCACTCTCATTTGATATCTTCTGAACAGGGAAGGAGGTAATTCCAGTCCACTGCTTTTGATTTTTTTTTTTCTTTCCTAGTCTTTACTCTTCAGAGGATTGACTACAATGTAGATTTTCTTTTGGTTTATCCTACTGGACTTCACTCAACCACTTTAGCCTTGTAACTTTATGGTCTTTTCCAAATTCTGGAAATTTTCAGACATTATTTCTTGGAATACTTTTCTGCCCTCTCTTTTTCCCTCCTCTCCAGGGATTCCTTTGAATGCTGGATGGTGGTATATCACTCTATGAATGTGTTCCCAGCTGAACAGAGTTAATAACTTGTTTAGAAGTTTTATCTGTAGTCATAAGTGAAAATGATCTATCTTGTTACAGGTTTTGGACCTATTGTTATAGAAGATTTAAATCTGAAATGGACTTATACAATCTTAATAGCATAATCAGAAAGTGTCTTTCAAAATCTACTGTAATTTTTAATTATAAAAAATAAGTATCATTATATTTTCATGCTGACATATGTCCTTTGATCATGTTCATCCCAATATTCTGTCTCTGTCTCTCTGTCTCTGTCTCTGTCTGTCTGTCTGTCTGTCTGTCTGTCTGTCTGTCTGTCTGTCTGTCTCTCTCTCTCTCTCTCTCTCTCTCTCTCTCTCTCTCTCTCTCTCTCTCTCTCTCTCTCTCTCTCTCTCTCTCTCTCTCTCTTTCTCTCTCTGGCCTCCTATATCCTGATACACAGGACATCCTTTCCCAAAATAATCACCCTTCTACTTTCATGTCTTTTTATTTTCTGATTCTGGAGCTTGAACTTAGGACCTGGGTACTGTTCCTGAGCTTTTCTACTTCCAGACTTTTGTGTGTGTGTGTGTGTGTGTGTGTGTATGATTAATTGAAGATAAGAGTCTCAGAGACTTTCCTGCTCAGGCTGGCTTTGAACCACAATCCTCAGATCCCAACCTCCTGAGTAGCTGGGATTACAGGTGTGAACCACTAACACCTGGTCCAATTGTCAATTCTTATTGTGTTTCCTGTGTTACTGGAGTGCTATCCAGTCATTATCTGTACCTATGTCTTCAAATGACTCCCTGTAGTAGTTTTGAACATTTCCAGTGTTACATTAAGGTCTTTTTTCCATCTTGAATTGACTTTTATACAGACTGAAAATGGAGATTTGTCCTCATTTCAATCTTCAGTATGTGGACATCTAGTTATTCAACACTATTTGGTGTTGACTATCTTTACACCAGAATATGTTTGTGGACACCTTTGTGACAAATCCAGTAGTGATAGCTGTGTGGGTTTATTTCTGGATACCCTCTTCTACTCCATTGTTCTTTATGTCTGTATCATGCTGATTTTATCATGGCTCCATAATATAATTAGAAGCCTAATTTTCTGATGTTTATAGCACTGCTCTTTTTGCTCAGCATTGTTTTGGCTATTCAGGGTCAATTATGTTTCCATATAAATTTCAAGATTGTTTTTCTTTCTTTCTATTTGTATAAAGAATGTCATTGGAATTTTTACAAGATTGCACTGTATCTGTAAAAGGTATTAGTAAAAGGCCATTTTCATACTATTAATCCTGCTGATCTATGAACATGGGAAGTCTTTCCATCTGTGTCTTCTCCAATTTCTTTCCGCAATGTTTCATAGTTTATAAGGAGGTCCTTCATCTCTTTAGTTACATTTATTCCTAAGATTTTTGGTGGGAGGAGGGCATCTGTTTTGTTTGGACTTCTTATTCTTTTTTTTAAAAAGTATTGTTGTATGTATGGTGTATAACATGTGAACACCATTTATATGTTATAGACTGTGATAGACAATTTGCTCCAGGAAAGTTAGAATGAACTTGTGACTTTAAATGAGCATCATTATTCCACAATACTGTGAAATTTGGGAAATTATGTAATCACTTAATCACAATCAAAAAAAAAAAAGAACCTCGGGGAAGGTAGGGAGGGAAGGGATGGTAGGGGGAAAACAATGGAGGGGGTAACAATGTTCAATAGGAAGTGTACTCATTACCTCACTCATGTAACTGTAACCCTCTGTATAATATCTTTACAATAAAAAAAAGTATTGTTGTAAAGATAACGTTCATAAGTCACATATTTCTTTTTGGGCAGTGTCACCCCTTCCCTCTCTCTCTCCCAGTTTTTCCTTCCCATCCCCACCCACAAGTTATATAGTTCATTTTCAACATAGTGTCTAATGAATACCACTGCTATAGCCTGACTAGCAAACATAAAGCCTTGAGTTCAAATCCCAGTACCACCACCACCAAAAAAGTAATAGGCTATGGCTTTATGGAGGAAGTGATACTTGGAGAGGCATTTGGAGGTTGGTATCGGTACAGAATTTGCATTGACTGGGTGCTGGTGGCTCACGCCTATCATCCTAGATACTCAGGAGGCTGAGATCTGAAGCTCATGGTTCAAATCCAGCCCAGTCAGGAAAGTCTGCAAGACTCTTATCTTCCAATTGACCACCAGAAAACTGGAAGTGGTGCTGTGGCTCAAAAGCGGTACAGTGCTAACCTTGAGCACAAAAGCTCAGGAACAGCACCTAGATCCTGACCAACTAAAAAAAAAAAAAAGCAGCAATAAAAAAAAATCTTGCCAAGCACTGGTGGCTCACACCTGTAATCCTAGCTACTCAGGAGGCTGAGATCTGAGGATCACCGTTCAAAGCCAACCTGGGCATGAAAGTCCCTGAGACTCTTATCTCCAGTAAACCACTAGAAAACCAGATGTGGCACTGTGGCTTTAGCGGTAGACCACTCGCCTTGAGCTGAAGAGCACAGGGACAGTCAGTGCCCAAGCCCAGAGTTCAAGCCCCACAACTGACAAAAAAAAAAGAAAAGAAAAGAAAAAACCTTTGGCTGGGAAATGTGGCTTAGTGGTAGAGTGCTTGCCTAGCATGCACGAAGCCCTGGTTTCCATTCCTTTGTACCATGTCAACACAAAAATACAGAAGTGGAGCCAGGCACTGATGGCTCATGCCAGTAATCCTAGCTACTCAGGAAGCTGAGATATGAGGATCATGGTTCAAAGCCAGCCCAGGCAGGAACATCCATGAGACTCTTACCTCCAATAAACCACTCAGAAAACTGGAAGTGGCATAGTGGCTCAAGTGGTAGAGCACTAGCCTTGAGCTGACGATCTGAAGGACAATGCCCAGACCCAGAGTTCAAGCCCCATGACCGACAAACAAAAAACAAAAAACAGAAGTGGCACTGTGGCTCAAGTGGTAGGGTGCTAGCCTGGAGCAAAAGAAGCTCAGGGACATTGTCCAGTTCCTGAGTTCAAGCCTAAGACTGGGAAATTAAAAAAGAAAAAGAAAAGAAAAAACCCTTTGTTTCCATTTTCTGGAGTTTATTCTTTTCAAATAAAATTTCTCTTCCCAGAACAAGTTTATGGTAGCAATGAATACCTTTTGTGTGTGCACTGGTCCTGGCACTTGAACTCAAGGCCCGGGTTCTGTCCCTCAGCTTCCTTGTTCAAGGCTAGCGCTCTACCACTTGATCCACAGCTCCACATTTGGGTTTTGGTTGGGAAACTGGAGATAGAAGTCTTAACAGTGCCTAGAATGGCTTTGAACTACAATCTTGAGATTTCAGCCTCCTGAGTAGTTATGATTACAGGCATGAGCCACCTGCCCTCGGCTTAAATATCCATTTTTAAAGCTATAAATTCAAATGTTTTATGCTGTTATAAATGGACTCACTTTCTTGATTTCTTTCTCAGTCATTCATTATTGGTATACGGACAGCTACTGACTTTTGCATCTTGATTTTGCGTTCCTCTCTTTTGCTGATGTGTTTACTACATCTGAAGGTCTCACAGGGGCAGATATCAGGTTCTCTGAGGACTTTTAATGGAACCCATCCAAATACGTTTCATCATTCTGTGGCCTGCTCTTTCAGGGGTTAATGTTAGTGGTTATCTAATTTTGGTGGCTGGGATGATGAAATTAATTGGTTTACAAATAACAATTTGTGAAGGCCTTGACACCCTAAACCAAGGAGAGGGCAGGCCACTGTCTGGCACTCGGCTCACTGGTTCATACAGCAACCTATCCGCCGAGGTCTCAGCGGATCAGTGTCTTCAGTGTCTTTTCTAAAGACACTAAGGGAGGGGGCTGAGAGAATGTGGCTCAGTGGTAGAGCACCTGTCTTGCAAGTATGAGGCACTAAGTTCAAACTAACACCTTCAACAAAAAAAAGTGGGGGGTGGGGGCGGGGAGACACAGACCTTCAGACTATGTCAGTGGCTTATATTTGTTTTTAAAAAATTTGCCTATCATATCTCCAGTAAACTATTCAAAAAACACCAGAAGTAGAGTTGTGATTCAAGTGGTAGAGCACTAGCCTTGAGCAAAAGAAGGTCAGGAGCAGCATGCATGCACGTGCACACACATGCATGCACACACACACACACATACACACACACACACACATATCACTTGTCAGGCAGAGGGCTCACACCTGTAATGTAAATAGTCAGGAGTGAGAAATCTAAAGGATGTCCATTAAAAGCCAGGCCATGCTGTAAAGTCCAAGATGTTAGATTCTATTTCCAATTAACCAGCAAAAAAGTTGGACTGAATATATGGCTCAAGAACCTGCTATGAGCAAAAGAGTCAAGTGGGAGTTCAAGCCCAAGTACTGGTACATAAATAAAATAAATCTAGGCAGTCACACACAGTGAGATCAAAGGAGGATACTCAGGAGAGGAACACACAGGTGCAATGCTATGTGCTTCTGATCATATAAAATAATATTTATCAAAATGAACTCCAGGAAATAGAAATAATTGGACTTTATTTTTCCTGTTAAAACAATTAACAATTTATAGCTTACTTTTGAAACGTGATTATCATTAAGTTATATGAAATACTACCACTGGATGTTGTGACATAGACCTGTAATCCTAGCTATGCTAGAGATGTAAGTAACAGAATTGAGATGGCTAGGGGGGAAAGATCCAAGAATCTATGTGAAAAACAACATAACTAAAGCAAAGCCAAGCACCAATGGTTCCCACCTGTAATCCTAGCCACTCAGGTGGCTGAGATCTGAAGCTTCTGGTCCAAAGCCAGCCTAGTAGAAAAGTCAGTGAGACTCTTCAGCTAAGAGACAGTGCCCATGCCCTGGGTTTAAGCACAAAAAGAAAAGAGAAAAAAAAAACATCATATGTTTATAATTACCAGAAATGTGATTTGCATGTGTAGATATATTCGCAATTTAAGATAAAAATATCACAGAGCTCTTTTAAAAATGGATCTTGTAAGGTTTGCAGAAAGGAAACTCCCCCGCAGTTCAAGGGAAGAGAGTTTATTGAGAGAGGGAGAGAGCAAACCTCCAGCTGCACAAGATGGAGCAAGCGAGGATTATGGCGGGAAGAGAGAAATTATACAGGGGAAGGGGTGTGGCCTCAGCAGATGCGGGGGTGACCTCAGAGGATGGGGACCCTCCCACTGCCACCAGGCATGCCAGTTTCCTGGGTTACGGGTACTGGGCGGGAACTTATGGGGTGCACAGGGGAGAGGGCCAAGGGAAGGGGCTGCCATTTTTCCCTGGTGGGCCTAACACAGCTACTGGAATATAACCTTGTTTTGTTTTAGTTTGGGGTTTGGGGGTTTTCTTTGTTATATTTTTGTTTTTTGCTTGTTTGTTTTGCAGTACTGGAGCTTGAACTTGGGAGCCCATGCTTACCTGGCTGGTGTTCTCTCACTTAAGTTGTGTCTTCAGTTCTCCGATGCAGTTCAGGCCTTCCCATGCTGGCACTCTCCACAGCTGGGTGTTCTGACTGAAGGCTAAGAACCTTTTGGGTACTGGCATCAATGAGCTAAAAGGAACTATGTAGTGTACAGGCTCACACCTGTAATCCTAGCTACTCAGGAGGCTGAGATCTGAGGATTGCGGTTCAAAGCCAACCCAGGCAGGAAAGTCCGTGAGACTCTTACCTCCAATTAACCACCAGAAAACTGGAAGTGGCACTGTGGCTCAAGTGGTAGAGAGCTAGCCTTGAGCTGAAGAGCTCAGGGACAGCACCCAGGTCCAGAGTTCAAGCCTACCACTGCCAAAAAAGAAAAAGAAAAAAGAAAAAATACAGGACAGTTTTAAGACCCTGAGTTTAAGGCCTAGTGAGAGGGGGGAGGGGAAGAAGAGAAAGAGAGAGAGAAGGAGGAGGAGGAACAGGAGGAACAGGAAGAGCAGTCCAGGCTTCTAGAGGGGGGAAAGACAAAGGAGGGGGTAACAATGCTCGATAGGAAATGTACTCATTACCTTGCTCATGTAACTGTAACCCCTCTGTACAGTATCTTTACAATAAAAAATATATATTAAAAAAAAAGATTTCATAGCTAGCAAGCCAGGTTCCCAGTAGCTCATTCATGCTTGTAATCCTAGCTACTCAGGAGGGTAAGATCTGAGGTTCTCAATTCAAAGCTAGCCCAGGGAAGGAAAATCTGTGAGATTCTTATCTCCAGTTAATCAGCAAAAATTGGGAAATAGAGATATGGCTCAAGTGTTAGAGTGCCAACTTTAAGCAAAAATCTAAGAGGAGAAAAAAAGGCCAAGGGACAGCACCCAGGCCATGAGTTCAAGCCATGAGACCAGTACACACACACACACACACACACACATACACACACACACACACACACACACACACACACACACACACACACACACACACACACACCATAGCAATCATAAGATGCAACTACCTTTGCTACACCAGCTCAAAGAAGTAGCTGTATCTCAGGTTCCATAAGTGATTTAATCTCCTCTAGCATAGTGGGGTCCTGGAGGGACTGACAACTCTGGGCTGGAAGATAAAGGATGTGCAGAGACATGGAATCCGTCACAACACTGCACAACGGCTCCTGTCCTAGCTGCATGCACCTGTGCTCAAGAGAGTTCTCGTGGACTCGGTTGTCCTGCTGCTGGGCCTGTGAAGGAAGCCTGCATGCTGCTTCTCCTCCTCCCTTCCATGCTTTTTTTTTTTCCTGTGCCAGAACCAGGGCTTGAACTCAGGGCCTGAGCACACTTGTCCCTTAGATTTTTTTGCTCAAGTTTGGTGCTTTGTCACTTGAGCCAGAGCGCCATTTCTAGCTTTGTTTTTTTCCCTGGTTAATTGGAGATGAGAGTCTTTTGAACTTTCCTACCTGGGCTAGTTTCAAACCATGATCCTCAGATCTCAGCCTCCTGCATAGCTAGGATTACAGGTGCCAAGGGACAGCACCCAGGCCATGAGTTCAAGCCGGGCACTGTTGGTGCCCGGCTGTTCCATGCTCTGTGTATATTAAATGGCACTAATTGCACAGTTGCATGAAGGCCTTCTCTGCCTCTCTGCTGCTCTTCCAAGAGGTGTGAAACTTTAATCTCCTTTCCCTTCCCTGTGACTGGAATAGTGCAGCCTGTTTCTTGGTGTCCCTCAGACTGATTGTCGTGGAACAATAGCACTCCAAGTTGAACAGCATCCACACAGAGTGTTTGGCACTGTGAGTCTGCCCTGGCTCAGGACTCCCTAAATCTCTGTTGTGCTAATGAAGGAAATCTATGCATGTTACCTGTAGCCCTGTACAACCCTGACGAGACTGGGAAGCAACCTAGCTCATGTGAGTGATAAACAAGTAGGACCTATCAGATGATCAGCATCAGGAACTATGAGGAAGACAAGCCAGGGAGCTGGGACTCAGGGACCTGGTGTGCTGTGAGGTGGGGAAAAGACAAGCACTGATTACAAGCTCACACCTGTAATCCTAGCTACTCAGGAGGCTGAGATCTGAGGGTTACAGTTCAAAGCCAGCCCAGGACAAGAAAGTCCATGAGACTCTTACCTCCAAGCAACCATTAAAAAGCCGGAAGTGGAGAGAGAGAGAGAGAGAGAGAGAGAGAGAGAGAGAGAGAGAGAGAGAGAGAGAGAGAGGGAGGGAGGGAGGGAGGGAGAGAGAGAGAGAGAGAGAGGAAAGGAAGAAAGGAAGGAAGAGAAAGAAAGATGGAAAGAAAGATGGAAGAAAGAAAGATGGAAAGAAAGGAAGGAAGGAAGGAAGGAAGGAAGGAAGGAAGGAAGAAAGGAAGAGAAGGAAGGAAGGGAGAAAGAGAAAAAGAAAGAGAAAGGGAGAGAAGAAAGGAAGGAAAGGAGAGAGGGAGGAATGGAGGGAGGGAGAGAAGGAAAAAAAAGATTTGAAAGGAAAAAGAAAAAAGACGAGACAGGCCTATCTTTAACAACAGAGTGATGAGCTGGATAACTTAATGCACCACCTCTCAAGGCACAGATGGAGATAGTTTCCTCAGACACCAAAGGAGACTGCTCCGAAGCTGGGGCTTGTTAGGGAAACAATTCGATGGAAAAGTATTCTTGCTGACTAAAAGACTGATCTCAGGCAACTGTACCTGAAATCACCAGCAAAGCACAATGGTCATTGTACCCACAAGAATCAGGACCCTATTTTCCCTCCTGCTCAAAACTATTTTTAAGGTCCTTCCTAAATCACTGTGAGGTCAGCCATACTACACATTCCAGAACACTCAGGGGAAGCGTCAGAGGGCCTTGCCAGGACACAACCCCCCATTGTCTGGCTGCTTCCTGCACTGCTCGCCCCAGCCAGCCAGTCTGCAAGGTGGTGGATGCCTGCCTCCCTGCCTGCCTGCCTGCCTGCCTGCCTGCCTGCCTGCCTGCCTGCCTGCCTGCCTGCCTGCCTGCCTGCCTGCCTGCCTGCCTGCCTGCCTGCCTGCCTGCCTGCCTGCCTGCCTGCCTGCCTGCCTGCCTGCCTGCCTGCCTGCCTGCCTGCCTGCCTGCCTGCCTGCCTGCCTGCCTGCCTGCCTGCCTGCCTGCCTGCCTGCCTGCTGGGAGGACCAGCTTGGCTCACCACCACTCTGGCGCACAGGTGCAGATGGTGCCATGCACACCATGACCCTCCACTGTGCCCTTGATACCATGAGCCCCACGGAAGATTCAGCAGGCTTGTCTTGTCTCTCTCTGCCCCCTCAGTCCTAGCCCTGGGCTTGAATTTCATGATTCTTCTTTTGGTGTGTGTGTGTGTGTGTTGGTACTAGGAGTTGGAATCAGGGCCCAGGCCCTCTCCCTAAGCTTTTGTGCTCAAGGCTAGTGTCCTATTACTGAAGCCACAGCTACACTTTCAGTGGCTAACTGAAGATAAGAGTGTCATGGAATTTCCTTTCCCAGGCTGGCTTTGAACCACAATCCTCAGATCTCAACCTTCTAAGTAGCTAAGATTATAGGCATGAACACCAGACCCAGCTCATTTGATGTATTTTAACTTGTTTAGTCTTTCTTTCATTCCTCTCTAGACATAACTCCAAGCTCGCAGGGTCTTTTGTCTCCAATTGGACTCATGGGCCATTTTCCCCTTCTTTCCACACATCATCTTTCCTCCCTCCCATCCTCTCACCTACAACAACCCATCCTGGAACTGGTCCTGTGGCGCAGATTATTGGAGTCTGTTTGGTTTCTCACAGCCTCTAGCAGGTGTTGATATCACTTAGGCTGTAGTAAATCATTTTACTTTCAAATGCCCTGGGTCTTGTCCTGCTCCTTTTCTGGAAGGAGGTACTTACATTGGGTTTGACCCTTCAGGACTAAAAGATGATCGATCAGAACCCAGTCAATGTAGATCCTCAGCCATGTGTATTATTATTGGCAATGGGTATCTTGGAGGGCTTGCTTGCCCATTCCTCTTGGCACATTGCTGAATCAATGGCCTCCCAGAGTTCTCCGTCACCACCTTTGTGAATTTGACTGACAGGAAACTGGTGGGCTTTCACCAGCAGCATGGTCGGGGCTATTTCATGCTCCCCAAAAAGGATCCATATAAGATGATTGAGGCCAAGCCGTAGAGGCTCACACCTGTAACCCCAGCTACTAAGGAGGCTGAGATCTGAGAATCAAGGCTCAAAATCATGTAAGAAAGTGCATGAGGGGCTGGGAAGGTGGCTCAGTGGAAGAGCGCTTGCCTTGCATTCATGAGGCCCTGGGTTCGATTCCCCAGCACCACATAAGCAAAAAGGAAAAAAGCCGGAAGTGGCGCTGTGGCTCAAGTGGTAGAGCGCTAGCCTTGAGCTGAAGAGCTGAGGGACAGTGCCCAGGCCCAGAGTTCAGGCCTACGACCGGACCAAAAAAAAAAGAAACTGCATGAGACTCTTATCTCCAATCAAGTAGCAAAAAGCTAGAAATAGAGCTGTGGCTCAAATGGTAGAGTGCCAGCCTTGAGCAAAAAATCTAAAAAACAGCCCAGCACCAGTAGCTCATGCCTATAATCCTAGCTACTCAGGAGGCTGAGATCTGAGGACCATGGTTCAAACCCAGCCAGGGCAGGAAACTCCTTGAGATTCTTATCTCCAATAAAAACCACCAGAAAACTGGAAGTGGCACTGTGGCTCAAGAGGCAGAGTGCTCACCTTGAGCTGAAGAGCTGAGGGACAGCACCCAGGCCCAGAGTTCAAGCCCCACGACTGACCAAAAAAAAAAAAAAAAAAAGCTAAAAACAATGCCTAGGCCTTGTACAGGTGCACACGCATGCGCACATGTGCACACACACACACACACACACACACACACACACACAAGATTTTTAAAGTGGATGTTGTGAATTGTATGTTTCCCACTTTTCCCTGCAGGTATTCAAGGAAAATGAGACCTTTTCTCAAGGACAGCATAGGTGGCTTTACAAGGCCCTCAAGGGAACATACCCTGCTCCTGGTGGACAGAAGGCCAGGCTTGAGAGCCCTGAGGTGGGCCGGGGAAAACACGGGGGAAAAGCCTGTTCTACTCTTTTGTACTTCCTAAGGGAATTCCAGAAAATTTTATTATTCTTATTCTCCACTAACTGCTTCCTGGCCCACCCATTCCTTTAGCTCCTGGATTTTAGAAATCTTATTCACTTAGATCTGTAAGAATAAGAACTTTTTTTTTAATCCAAATATTTACTCTGTGCCAAGCATTGTTAGAACTTTCTAGAAGCCAACTCATTTAGTCCTCATACCAACTCAATTGAGTAGCAACTCTACTTTCCCAACAGAGTGAGCAAAGTGAGTTCCAGAGAATTTCAGATCTGCCCATGGTCAGAAAAGCTGGTGAAGACCAGCCCTGGGCACAGAGATTACAGTCGTGCCAGTGGAAAGGACAGACAAACAGTGAGACAGACAGACAGAAGGAACTCCTTCAAACCCTGTGCTGCCACACTGAGTGTTTGAGAGGAGTTCAGGGAGGGAGAGGGATGTCAGGAGTCACTAGGGAAGCTAGCACAAGCCTTCAACCCGGAGTCCTGTCAACCCAACTCCCCATCAATCAGCCCTTGCAAGAGGTAAGTCACATCTGCACAAGCTACAGATGCTGCCGCTGGTCCTTCCCAGCCAGAGATGATCTGGTTTTTGAGTGTGTGTGTGTGTGTGTGTGTGTGTGTGTGTGTGTGTGCGTGCGCGCATGCGCGCACGCACGCCAGTATTAGGACTTCAACTCAGGGCCTTGGGCACTGTCCTGAGCTTTTGCACTCAAAGCTGATGTTTAACTGAAAATAAAAGTTTCACGGACTTTCTTATCCAAGCTGGCTTCAAACCTGATCTTGAGACCTCAGCCTCCTGAGTAGCTAGGATTACAGGCAAGGCACCAACACCTGGCAATCTTAAGTCTTTCTAAGCGTATTTTTTTTTTTTGCAGCCAAAATAAGGTGCGCATTTTTTATTGCCGAATATGTGCTAACTACTGGTTGAAACTGGGCACCAGTGCTCACATCTGTAATCTCAGGTATGCAGGAGGCTGAGATCTGAAGTTCTCAGTTCAAGCCAGCCCAGACAGGAAAGTATGTGAGACTCTTATCTCCAATTAACCACCAAAAAGCTGGAAGTGATGCTGTGGCTAGAGTGGTAGAATATCAGCTTTGAAGCAGTAAAACTAAAGGTCAGTTCAAACCCCAACACTGGCACACACACACACACACACACACACACACACACACACAGAATTCAGTCAAACATAAAAATTGTTACTCCTGTTTGTGTTAAATACCTTTCATTAGAAAGGATGATATTTCATTGGGGACTAATTTCTGTCATTTGGAGGCTGCTTTTTCATAACACTTTCTATGAATTACCTGAAGGCCATGAAAATTACAATGGAGGGAAGTGAGTTTTCAGGGGTCTGACTTCAAACATTGAGGTATTATTATTATTGTCTGTTTACTTCAGATAACACATTATAGTTTTATTTATACATCTGTTTGAGCATCATGAAAATTTTGGTGGTAGTAACAGTGTTTTAAACATTTTTGTTCATTTGAGTGTATATATGTGTGTATGTGTCTGTGGGCTAGCACTGGAACTTGAACTCAGAGTGTTGGCCACTGTCCCTGGGCTTTTACACTCAAGGCTAGTGCTCTGCCACTTGAGCCAAAGCTCCACCTCCAGCTTTTTTCTGTTTAATTGGAGATATATCTCACAGACTTTCTTGCCCAGGCTGGCTTCAAACTGTAATCCTCAAATCTCAGCCTCCTGGGTAGCTGGGATTATAGGAGTAAGCCACTAGCACTTGGCTTGAAATTTTAATTTAAAAAAATTCTGGAACAATCAGATTCGTGCATAATGGAGAAAATGGATCCATGACTACATTTTGTGTTTGTAAATTATCTTTTTGTTAAACTCTGTAGCCTTATAAGCTTCCATTATTTCTGACTGACAGATATGTGTTAACATCACACTTTGAAGGTTACAAATATTATTGAAATTCCTTCATTGAAATTATAACAAAATCTCTGTGTTTTATTAAAAACAAATAGTGTATTTTATAAACAAATCCTCTCAAGTACGAAAGGCCAATAAATACATGAGAAAGGTCCTACATCTTCAGCCATGGAGGAAATGCAAATAAAAACTACCCAGAAGCTGGGCATCAGTGGCTCATGCTCATAATTCTAGCTACTCAAGAGACTGAGAATTCAGACTCACAGTTCAAAGCCAGCCTAGGCAGGAAATTATGAGACATTTACCTCCAATTAACCACCAGAAAGCCAGAAGTGGAACTGTGGCTCTACCCAAATGGTAGAGTGCTAGTCTTGACTGAAAAGCTAAGGCACAGCATCCAGGCTCTGAGTTCACACCCCATTGCTGACAGATAGATAGATAGATAGATAGATAGATAGATAGATAGATAGATAGATAGATAGATAGATAGATAGATAGATAGATAGATAGATAGATAGATAGATAGATAGATAGATAGATAGACTAACAATACAATAAAACATTAAATCTTGGGATGACCAACTTCTGTAGTGAATATATGAGCATGGATTCCATACTTTTGAATAGGAGGCTGAGCAATTGTATAAATGGCATGCCACACTGGGGAAGCCTGGAGAAGTATATTTGTCCATTCTGTGTTACTGTAACAAAATGCCTGAGACTAGGTAATTTATAAAGAACAGAAATGCATTTTTTTGCACTTTTGCCTGCTGGAAATATCAAGTCTCCAGCATCCAGTGAGTATCTTCTTCCTGGGTGAGAAAACCAAAGTGTACAAGAGAGGGGAGAAAGAGGGCAAGCAGGTGATTAAAGGCACTCATTCCCACCATGATGAACCTACACTGTCTCAAAGCATTAGCTCATTCATGAGGACAGAATCACCATGGCCCGATCACATCTTAGCTTGACAGGCATGTCACACCACTGCAAAGTGGAGGAAGATCTGCACCCTTAGGTGTTTGTTCTTGTTGTTGTGTAGATACTGGTATTTGAACTCAGAGCCTGAGCACTGTTCCTTTTGCTTTTTCACTCAAGGCTGGCACTCTACCACTTTCCAGCATTTACTGGTTAATTGGCAATAAGAGTCTCATGGATTTTCCCATGTGGGTAATCTGAACCTCCATTCTCAGATCTCAGCCTCCCCAGTAGCTGGGATTACAGGTGTGAGCTACTGGTACACAACTTCCTCATCCCTGAATTCATTGTAACACATCTCTGAGGAGTAGAGCCAGGAGCGGGGCTGTGCTGTCTCCCCTAAGCATGGGGAAACAGAGGCACAGAAAGGAGAGAAAACTTTAATGAGCCCCAGGCAGAGATAGCCCACTCTGACTGCCAGAGCTCCCTGGCCACACCAGCCCCGGATAGCAGGCACAGGGCCGCCAGCCAAAGTCTCTCGTAGTTTCAGTTTTCAGCAATTAAAACATTTGTCAAAGAGGATTTCACCCAGCGTCGTAAAGTGCTAAGGCAAACGGACTTGGCTCAAAGCTGTTTTCTTTAAGTCCTATGAAATGGCTGCTCCCAAAAGTAATTCAATTATGTTACTATGGCTTTAAACAAAAACAGCAACTCTAAAGATCATATTTTGATATACCAGGAAAAATCATTTTGAACCTCAGTCATTAAATTTTATTGAAAAAAAGTTTTTAGTCAAACTCTAAGAGAGGTCCCTAACTAAAAACTTCGAAGGCTCAGGCAAAGGCAGGAAAAATACAAAACAAAAGCTAGCGGGTCCTCTTGACAAAGCCACACTAGGAGAGAATGACTTCTTTGAAAATCAGCCTCTCAGGGTGCAGGTGGCTCACACACCTCTAATCCTAGCTACTCAGGAGGCTGAGATCTAAAGCATCTGGGCTCAAAGCCAGCCCAGGTAGGAAAATCTGTGAGAATCTAATCTCTAATTGTTGTTTGTGATCTCCAACAAAACTGTTGTTTGTTATTTTCCAGCAAAAATCTGGAAGTGGGCTGTAGCTCAAGTGATAAAGAGCTAGCCTTGAGCAAGAAAGATTCAGGAACAGTCCTCAGGCCCCAGGACTAGCAAACACACACAAAAAGATTGGCTACAGGCAGGTGGAAAAGCATAGGGAAAGATCTCTGAGCTCAAGGCCATAAGTGAGGGGCATGCACAAAATGTAGAAGAAATCTTTTGTTTTCAGGCAAAGTCTCACTTTTGAGGCTGGGCTGGAATTGAACTCTAAGAGATTTTCCTGGGCTGGGAAGGTGGCTCAGTGGTAAAGCGCTTGCCTTGCATGCATGAGGCCCTGGGTTCAATTCCTCAGCACTACATAAGCAGAAAAAAAAAAGGCTGGAAGTGGCACTGTGGCTCAAGTGGTAGAGCACTCGCCTTGAGCTGAAGAGCTGAGGGACAGCACCCAGGCCCAGAGTTCAGGCCCCACGACCGGACCCAAAAGAAAAAAAAAAAAAAGAGATCTTCCTATCGCTGCATCCTGATGAGCTGGGATTACAGGTGTGTGTACCTCCGTGCCTAGTTAGAAGATAATTTAGAAAATTGTAGATTAATTCTCACTTTGTATTACTCAAGATCTTTGTTTTTTTTGTTTTCTGTTTTTGGGGGTTTGAGTGTGTGTTTGTGTGTGTTTGTGTGTGTGTGTGTGTGTGTGTGTGTGTGTGTGTGTGTGTGTGTGTGTGTGTGTGTGCTAGCATGCATGTGCACGCATACATAATGCTAGTACTGGGGCTTGAACTCAGTGCCTTGATGTTGTTCTCTTAACTTTTTCCCTCAAGGTTGGCCTATTACCACAGCACCACTTTCAACTTTTTGGTAGTTAATTGGAGATAAGAGTGTCACATCTTGGAACTAATCTTTAGATCCCAGCCTCCTGAGTAGCTAGGATTATAGGCCTGAGCCACCAGTGCTCAGCAAATTTCCTCCTTTCTGTCACAGTGCTAACTCCATCCTTCATGACTGAAATGAGTTTTCCTATAGAGATAAGACCCCATGCTTCCTCATTCTTGCCTGGCAAAAGACCCCCCTGATCTACAGTGTGTACCCCAATTCCACAATGTGTACCCCTTTCCCAGCAGGCTTGGTCAGGGAAAGACTATGCTGACTTTGGAAAGCCCAGAAGAACTGGAGGGGGTAGCCAGCTTCATCCCAAAAAGTAGACAGCAGAAAAAGGAGAAGTTGAGTCAGCACTAGTGGCTCACGCCTGGAATGTAATCCTAGCTAATTGAAAGGCTGAGATCTGAGGATCTCAGTTCAAAAGCCAGCCCAGACAGTTGTGTATTAGACTCTTACCTCCATTTAACCAGAGAAAAAACTGGAAGTGGAGGTGTTGGCTCAAGTGGTAGAGTATCAGCCTTGGACAAAAAAATAAATAAATAAATAAAAGCCAAGCAAGAGTACAAGATCCCTGAATTCAAGCCCCAGTACTAGCACCAAAAAAAAAGCCCAATGACCCTAGCTGAGCCTTACTCTGTCTTAATTCTCTACAACAACCCTGAGCTCACATAGCTTACTAAATTCTTCGCCCAAAATCCTGACAAAACATTTTTTTTAATTCCAGTCTGGTTTCTTTCCAAAGGTGAAAAAGTCTAAATTATAAAATATTACAATGTCACACTGAAAGTAAACAAGAAAGAATGAGGTAAAATATCATGGAAGTTTATAAAAACCCCTTCGCAGAATCAAGAATTCCCCAGAGCCTTTTGTCTGGTTTGAATTAATAACCACTGCTATGATTAAAAAACTCATTTATGAATCTTTCAGTCCCTTCACACCATGAGAAAGGTCACCACACGACCAAGTGGTGACGGTTTGGGGCCTTGCTTCCATTACTCCAGTTTGGAAACAATGTTGTCCTGACCTCACCGAAGTCACCACCACCACCACCACCACCACCACCACCAAGCCTACAGCCCACACTGGGGTTTTCAAGGAGCTTTGGTCCCACTAGTATCCTGAAGTTAAAATAGCTGTGAACCCAGCATCTTCATCTCTAAAATTACAGGCGCCAGTGGCTCATACCTGTAATCCTAGCTACTCAGGAGGCTGAGATCTGAGGATGTAAGTTCAAAGCCAACCTAGACAGGAAAATCCATGAGATTCTTATCTCCAATTAACTAGCAAAAGCCAAAAGTAAAACTATGGCTCAAGTGGTACAGATTTGAGTACAACAACTAAGGGACAGGGGCTGGGAAGGTGGCTCAGTGGTAGAGTGCTTGCCTCGCATGCATGAGGCCATGGGTTCGATTCCTGAGCACCACATAAACAGAAAAGGCCAGAAGTGGAACTGTAGCTCAAGTGGTGGAACGCTTAGCCTTGAGTAGAAGAGCTCAGGGACAGCACCCAAGCTTAGAGTTCAATCCCCACACCAACCAAAAAAAAAAAAGTGGGGGGACAGGCTAGGTGCTGGTGGCTCACACCTGTAATCCTGGCTACTCTGGAGGCTGAGATCTGAGGATCATGATTCAAAGCCAGACCAAGCAGGAAAGTCCATGAGACTTCTTCTCTCCAATTAGCCACCAGAAAACTGGAAGTAGAGCTCTGGTTCAAAGTGGTAGAGTGCTAGCCTTGAGCTGAAGAGCTGAGGGACAGCACCAGGCCCAGAGTTCAAACCCAATGACTGGCCAGAAAAAGAAAGAGAGAAAGAGAGAAAGAGAGAGAGAGAGGTAGAGAGGGAGGGAGGGAGGGAGGGAGGAAGGAAGGAAGGAAGGAAGGAAGGAAAGAAGGGGAAAAAAGAAAAAGCTAAGGAACAATACTCAGGCACTCAGTTCAAGTCCCAGCACTGTTACAAAATAAATAAGTTAAAATAAAATAAATCACACACATCCATGTGTACACTGCTCTTATCATGTGCACATATACATGCATGCAAAGGTATTTATCTTGTGGAGTATACACATATATGTGTATAAAACCAGGAGCTAAAAACATACACATATATGTATATAAAACCAGGAGCTAAAAACAAGAGTAAGGTCTTTTTTCTTCTGGTGCAGGTGTTGGGGCTTGAACTCAGGGTCTTAGTGCTATCCCTGAGCTTTTTCCCTCAAGGCTGATGCTCTATCACTTTTGCCACAGCGCCACTTCCAGTTTTCTGGTGGTTCACTAGAGATAACAATCTCATTGACTCTCCTGCCTGGGCTGGCTTTGAACCTGGATTCTCAGATTGCAGCCTCCTGAGTAGCTTGGATTACAGGCATGGCCATCAGCACCCAGCTAGACTGCCCGGTTTACTGAACGCTGCTCTGATCTCCGCTGGGTTCCTGGAGACACAATTGGTAGCTCCACTTATCATAACATCTGTGAGGAAGACGTGACAGGAGAGCCCCAGAGCTTGGAGAATAACCCGATCCCTCAGCAAGGAAACCCTAGCAGGCTCAGGAAGGGGCCACGCGCCCCACCTGAGGATCGGATGGCTTGCCCTTCTCCTGGAGGAAGCAGAGAGCACGAAGCGTCTGGAAACAGAAGGCAAAGTGATGTCGGGTTGGCAAGAAGGCTGGCATGGAGGATTTAATTAAAAGAGACTGGAAAGCTCCGTTTTCCAAGAGAACGTGCCAAATGGGACAAGTGAGCAGGATGCAGACAGGCATGGCTGCGAGGCAGACAGGTCAGAGACCTTCCTCCACGGGACGACCTTCACCGTGACCTCCTTCCTCACAACCTCCCTGCTCCAGAGCCTCCACCCACCACGCTCCTTCCTCTGGGTCCATGTGCCTCTAATGAAGGAAAAGGAGTTTTTGCTTATGTCAGTTAGCTTCTTGCAAGTGATAGAATATGCGCTGAGTGATTAAGCCACAGAATACATTTATATTACATCTATTAGAATAAAATACTCAGCTGGGTGCAGGTGGCTCACGCCTGTTATCCTAGCTACTCAGGAGACAGCGATTTCAAGACCACAGTTCAAAGCCAGCCCAGGCAGGAAAATCCATGAGACTCTTATCTCCAATTAACCACCAGAAAACCAGACGCAGTGCTATGGCTCAAAGTGGTAAAGTACCAGCTTTGAGCAAAAGAGCTCAGTGACAGCACCCAGGCCTTTGCATTCAAGACCCATGACCAACCGAAATGAAAAGAAAGTCCAAGAGACTCTTATTTCTAATTAACCACCCAAATGCTGGAAGTGGGAGGTATGGATCAAGTAGTTGAGAGCTAGCCTTGAGCAAAACAGCCAAGTGGAAAAGTGAGGCTCAGAGTCTAAGCCTCAGTACTATCACAAGAAGAAAAGAAAGAAAAGAAACACAAAATAATGAAATGAAGTAACATAAAATAATGAAATGCTGAGATCAAATAGCATTAAAAAAAAAGAACCATGCAAAAACAGGTGCCAGTGGCTCATGCCTGTAATCCTAGCTACTCAAGAGACTAAGATGTGAGGATCATGTTCAAAGCCAGCCAAGGCAGATGAATCTTATGGAGCTGTGTGCTCCTTATAGAGCACTAGCCTGGAGAAAACAGCTCAGGGACAGCATCTAGGCCCTGAGGTCAAGCCCCACGACTGGCACCAAATTAACTCGTTAATTAGTAAAAATAATTGTTGAAATGTGTATGTACATGTTTCTGTTCTAATGTTCCCTCTATCGCATAGAAAATCATATTACTTCCATTCTGTGTACCACATTACATGAAATAGGACAAAATACTGTACTTGTTAAAGCTGTCATGCTAAACTAAATGAGTCTTCATGAAATAACCCAGAGCCAGAGCATGGCCACGCCCCCATCCCAGTTCTCAACCTATCCGCTTCAAGTTACTAGCGCAGCTGTCCGTCCTCCAGGATCTAGTCACAGCTACACTCCCCTGAGTGGAATGGTGGGCACTCCTGGAGTCCCCCACATGTAGCTTCTTCACATCACCTGCCACATGGGTCTTACCCCATGGATCCACTACCACCTGGCCCTGAAGGGTGCTTGTCACACTGGTAAAGAAAAAAGCAAGCTAAGAGCGTGTGTTCTCTCACCTAAAGATATAGCTCAAGGCCCCACGGAAGTCCTGCTCAAACAGACCCCAGCCTTTGGGGAGAGTTGTTGGTGGGAGAAGTCCCCACAGTGCCAACAGTCTTTGGTGCTTGGACTGAGTTGCCTCTGAATATTTCACATGTGAAAGGAGGGGGTTGCTGAGAGGTGGGAAGAAGGAGGGAGAGGAAGGCGGGCACAATCAGAGTACAAGCATAAAATAATGATGAAACCTATGAAAACTGCTGAACACCTCTGGTCACACCTGTAATCCCAGCTACTCAAAAAGCTAAGATCTGAGGATGGAAGTTTGAAGGCAGCCCAGGCAGGAAAAGAAGGGACAATACCTAGACCCTGAATTTAAGCCCCAGTGGTCTCTCTCTCTCTCTCTCTCTCTCTCTCTCTCTCTCTCTCTCTCTCTCTCTCTCTCTCTCACACACACACACACACACACACACACACACACACACACACACAGAGTTTACTACCTCTACCTACAGGGCATGTATATGTGTGTCTATGTGTTTGTGTGCCAATCCTAGGGCTTGAAATCAGAGCCTGGGCACTGGCCCTAAGCTTTTTTTGTTCATGGTTGCAGCTTGGCCACTTGAGCCACACCTCCACTTCCAGCTTTTTGGTGATTAATTTGTAGATAAGTGTCTCTCAGATTTTCCTGCCCCGACTTGCTTCACACTGCAATCCTCAGATCTCAGCCTCCTCTGTAGCTAGGATGGCAGGAGTAAGCCACTGGAATTTTTACTTAACAAATTTTAAAATGTACCTATTTATACCATAATGTGTATGATATTCCATGCACGTATGCATGGTATAATGTTCAAGTCCAGGTAATCTTGGTTGAGGTTTTAAGCAGAATTAAGGCTCAGTGCTCAATTTTTTGTTGTTGTTGTTACCAAAGGCTTGTGAAAAGTCAGAGTCAGTCTGCTAAGTCCAGGTGCACGTACACCTTTGGGACCCTCAGATAAGCAATAAACGTAAAAGTAAAGGCCAACAGTGGTTGGATTTGGGCCTCTGTTATCTGAGGATTCCTGAACTAAATCTTGAGCCTTAGCGATGGGAGAAGGCACCCGGTTCCTGCAGTTGCAGCAAGGCCAGAGGGCATGGAGCAATGGCCTCCATTCACTAGATAATTGAGTTCTCTACACCCCACTGACCGCCCAACACTGAGCATTGCTGGCCAGAGCACCTCTGTTTAATGGCACTTTGCTGCCATCTGCTGGATAGAGCTTGCAATGAGATTCACTTCCACATCAAGGATGAATTTAAATTGTGCCCCTTGGAGTTCATGGTCTATTGCTCTTTTTTTTTTTTTTCTGTGTGTGTGTGTGTGTGTGTGTGTGTGTGTGTGTGTGTGTGTGTGCGCGCGCGCGCGCGCGCGCGTGCGTGCCAATACTGAGCTTGAACTCAGTGTCTAGACACTGATGTTTAGCTCCTTTTCTCATGGCTGGCACTTTACCACTTTGAGCCACAGGATCACTTCTTGCTTTTTGATGATTTAATTGGAGATGATAGTCTCACAAACTTTCTTGCCCAAGCTGGCTTTGAACCTTGATCCATAGATCTCAGCCTCCTAAGTAACTAGAATTTCAGATATGGGCCTCCCATGCCCAACTTGGTTTTTTTATTTACTTCTTTATTTTGTCAGTCATGGGGTTTGAACTCAGCCTAGGCGCTGACCCTGAGCAATTTTGCTCAAGGCTACCACTCTACCACTTTGAGCCAGAGTGCCACTTCCAGGTTTCTGGTGGTTAATTGGAGATAAGTCTCACAGACTTTCCTGCCCAGGCTGGCTGGCTCTGAACCACAATCCTCAGATTTCAGCCTCCTAAGTACCTAGGATTACAGGTGTGAGCCACCAGTGCCTGGCTGTTTTTTTTTTTTTTATTAAGAAATGTTTTCCTATTATTGTTTCATATGTACTAATTTTGTTAATTCCTCCTTTCAGTACTCAAAGTGTTTTCTTTTTTTCTTTCTTTCTTTCTTTTGTTTTTTTTTTTTTTTTTTTTTTTTTTGGTTGGTTGTGGGGCTTGAATTCAGGACATAGGCACTGTCTTAGAGCTTTTACATACAAAAGGCTAGCATTCTACCACTTTGAGCCACAGCACCACTTCCAGTGTTATAGTAGTTAATTGGAGCTAAGAGTCCCATAGACTCTCCTGCCCAGTCTGGTTTGAACTGCAATACTCAGATCTCAGCCTCCTGAGTAGCTAAGATTACAGGCGTGAGCCACCAGCACCTGACCTCTCTTTCATTTTTATTGCTGCTTTTACTAATTTTCTTTTTTTCCCTTTTTTTGAGGTGTGTATGTGTGCGTGTGAGTGACTGTGTGTGAGCATGAGTGTGTGTGAGAGTGTGTGTGTGAGAAAGAGTGAATGACCTGATCCTGGGGCTAAAAGGCAGGGCTGGGCACATTCCCTGAGCTTTTGTGCTCAAAAACTGTCACTCAGCCACTGAAGCCACAACTCCACCTCTACCTCTTTTATGGTTAATCAGAGATAAGACTCTCACAAACTTGAGAAAGTGAGGGAAGGGGTAACACTATCCAAAAAGAAATGTACTCATTACCTGACTTACGGAACTGTAATCCCTATGTACACTTTGATAAAAAAAAAATAAATATTGTTTTTTAAAAAGTCACATTATTTTCCTACCTAGTTTGGCTTCAAACCATGATCCTCAAATCTCAGCCTTTTGAGTAAGCTAGAATTACAGTCGTAAATCACTGGTGCCCCACTAACTCTGTGTGTGTGTGTGTGTATCTGTGTCTGTGTCTGTGTGTCTGTATGTGTACGTACAAGTGTGTACATGTGCACCATTATTAGGGCTTGAACTCAGAACCTGTGTTCTTCTTGGCTATTTTGATGTTTGACGTTCTGCCATTTGAACCACACTTCCTGGCTTTTTGGTAGTTAATTGAAGATGAGTCTCATAGATTTTTCTGCCTAGACTGGCTTCTAACTGTGATCCTCAATTCTCAGCCTCCTGATTAACTAGGATTACAGCTGTGAACCATTGGTGCCAGACTTACAAACCATGAATTCAAATTGCACCATGGAAGTTTCATGATAGGTCAGTTGCTCTGTGTACACTATGGTCTTGGGTTCAGGCCAACATAGAAGAGAAATGTAATGCACAGACACTGTCCTGAAAACAACAAAAGGATCTCGACAAAAGGATCTCTGCTTACTGTGTCTGGCACCTGGGGAGGAGTCCTGAAAGGACAAGAAGAGAAAGAGTGCACTCACTGCCTTTACCTGATCTCTGATGGTGAGATGATTCTGCCACCCCGGAAGGAGCTTTGCAAATGGAGTAAGCCACTCCCTGATGAGTACAAGGCCCTCACACCCTTCCACCAGAGAAGAGAGGAGTTCTTGCCCCACCTCCTCATGCCAGCACATCCTGGCAGCCCTGGCTAACTTGGTGGCCCATGGAACACTGGGTTCCGAATGGGTCCAAGCAAGGATGGTGTCTCTCCTACACTGACCTGGGACCAGCACCTGTTTGCCCCTGCTCTTCCCCTCTTGCCTCTCTGACCTTTGACCTCAGGTGGAACTTAGAGCTGGAAAGCTGGGAGGAGCAGGTGAAAAGCCCTGAGTGCAGCAGGAAAGCTGAGAAACACTAGCTGGGTCTAGAGCTAGACCCATGACATCATGACCTTCAGAGTCTCAATGTCAAGTGTCAAATACTAAGGAAAAAAGAGTCAACGTCTGAAACTTGGAATTTGTACAAAGAGTATGAGGTCCCTCATCTGTGATTTAAACCCATAGCCTGCAGGGCTTCAGTAGTTCACACCTATAATCCTACCTGTTCAGGAGGCTGAGAGCTGAGGATGGTGGTTCAAAGCCAAGCTGAGAAGGAAAGTCCATGAGACTCTTTTAATTAACCAGTTTTGTCCCATCCCACTCCTCTTCATCATCTGGACTGCTCCATAAGTCCCAGGGAGAAAAAAGCCAAGTCAAGAAAGATCCCATAGCCCGGCACCAGTGGCACACTCCTGTAATCCTACTCAGGAGGCTGAGATCTGAGGATCTAGGTTCAAAGCCAGCCTGGGCAGGAAAGTCCAGGAGATTCTTATCTCCAATAAACCACCAGAAAACCAGAAGTGGTGCTGTGGCTCAGGTGGTAGAGTGCTCACCTTGAGCTGAAGAGCTCAGGGACAGCACCCAGGCCCAAAGTTCAAGCCCCACAACTGACTAAAAAAATAATAATAATAAAGAAAGGTTGAGTGCTGGTGGTTCACACATGTAATCCTAGCTACTCAAGAGGCTGAGATCTGAGGATCATGGTTCAAAGCCAGCCCAGGCAGGCAAGTCCATGAGACTCTTATCTCCAATAAATCACCAGAAAACCAGAAGTGATGCTATGGCTCAAGTGGTAGGGCACTTGCCTTGAGCTGAAGAGCTTTGGGACAGCATCCAGGCCCAGAGTTCAAGCATCCAGGCCCAGAGTTCAAGCCCCATGACCAGAAAAAGAAAGGAAGGAAGGAAGGAAGGAAGGAAGGAAGGAAGGAAGGAAGGAAGGAAGGAAGGAAGGAAGGAAGGAAAAGGAAATGAAAGGAAGAAAGAGAAAGAAAGAAAGAAAAAGAAAGAAAGAAAGAAAGAAAGAAAGAAAGAAAGAAAGAAAGAAAGAAGGAAAGAAAGAAAGAAAGAAAGAAAGAAAGAAAGAAAGAAAGAAAGAAAGAAAGAAAGAAAGAAAGAAAGGAAGGAAGGAAGGAAGGAAGGAAGGAAGAAACAAAGGAAGGAAGAAACAAAGGAAGGAAAGGGGCTGGGAAGATGGCTCAGTGGTAGAGTGCTTGCCTTGCATGACTGAGGCCCTGGGTTCTATTCCCCAGCACCACATAAGCAAAATGAAAAAAGCCGGAAGTGGCACTGTAGCTCAAGTGGTAGAGTGCTAGCCTTGAGCTAAAGAGCTGAGGGACAGCGCCCAGGTCCAGAGTTCAGACCCCACGATCGGACCCAAAAAACAAAAAAAGGAAGGAAAGACGGAAAGACAAAGAGAGAAAGAAAGACAAAGACAAAGAGAGAAGAAAGAAAGAGAAATACAAAGAAAGAAAAAAAGAAGAAAGAATGAAAGAGAAAGAAAGGAGAGAGAGAGAGAGAGAGAGAGAGAGAGAGAGAGAGAGAGAGAGAGAGAGATCCCATCATGAAACAGGGGTTCTAGGATCCTCAGAGGCCCCGGAGGCCCCGGACAGAACCTGGAGGAGGAGAGCCAGTGGCTGATCTGGGCAGGTGGCGAAGGGCACAATGTGAAAACATCAGAACCAGATGGAGTGACACGAAAGCATCCTGAAGAAGCACAGTGGCCAGTGCAGTCTCCATGCAGGACCATGGGGCCTCGGTGGGCACAAGGCCCGTGGCTTCTGCAACTCTCTTGAAGCTAAGAAAAGAACACAGATAGTGAAAATCACATTGCCTTGACTAAACCTTTCCTCTCCATGTCTCAAAGGATGAGTCTACCAACCAGAGGGAGAAGTCAAGTGGCAAAGATTTATTGAAGAGAAAGATCAGCAGAAAATTGGGCACTGGGGGCTCATGCCTATAATCGTAGCTACTCAGGAGACTGAAATATGAGAATTTATATTCAAAGCCAGCCAGGCACGAAAGTCCATGAGATTCTTAATCTCCAATTAATTACAAATAAATAAATAAAAGCTAGAAGTGGAGGTGAAGCTCAAGTGGTAGAGCAGTAGCCTTTAGCAAAAATAAATAACTTGCCAGGACCGATGGCTCATGTCTGTAATCCTAACTACTCAGGAGGCAGAGATTTGAGGATTGAGGTTCAAAGCCAGCCCAGAAAGGAAGCTCATGAGACTCTGATTTCCAATTAACCACCAGAAAACCAGAAGTGGCAATGTGGCTCAAGTGGTAGAGCACTAGTCTTGAGCTGAAAAGCTCAGGTACAGCACCCAAGCCCAGAGTTCAAACCCCACTACCAAAATAAATAAATAAATAAATAAATAACTCAAAAATAGAGCCTACACCCTAAATTCAAGTCTTCGAATTGGTACACACCCCCTCCTCTAGGAAAAAAAAGGAGGCTGGAATGTGGCTTAGTGGTAGAGTGCTTGTCTAGCATGCATGAAGCCCTGGGTTCAATTCCTCAGCACCACATAACCTGAAAAAGCCAGAAGTAGCACTGTGGCTCAAGTGGTAGAGTGCTAGCCTTGAGCAGCAGAAACTCAGGGACAGTGCCCAGGCCCTGAATTCAAGCCGAAGAAAGGAAGCAAGGAAGGAAGCAAGGAAGTATGGAAGGAAGGGAGGGAGGGAGGGAGGGAGGGAAGAGAGAAAGAAAGAAAGAAAGAAAGAAAGAAAGAAAGAAAGAAAGAAAGAAAGAAAGAAAGAAAGAAAGAAAGAAAGAAAGAGAGAGAGAGAGAGAGAGAGGGAGGGAGGGAGGGAGGGAGGGAGGGAGGGAGGGAGGGAGGAAAGGAAGGAAGGAAGGAAGGAAGGAAGGAAGGAAGGAAGGAAGGAAGGAAGGAAGGAAGGAAGGAAGGGAAAGAGAGAGGGGGGAGGTTAAGAGAGAAAGGGATAGAGGGAAGGAGGGACAAGCAGACCTCCTATTAGGTGGGAGGGGTCGTAAGGTGGAGGGGCCCTAATGGAGGGCTCTGCCTGGGATATGTGGAGCAGGGCTTCATAAGGTGTCTTTAGGAGAGACATGACTCTCACAATCATTGGACAGCCTGTGCGTCGTATCAGTCCCCAGATCCAATCAGAGGCTCCACGCAGCCTGCATGAGCTCTCCGTGCATATTTTAAGCTCTGTGATTGGATTTCTGTACTGGCACACACCTCTGGGGGTCCAATCAGCCCACTGTGCACATGCAGGTCTTCCAGGGACAATAGGACAAGAGGTGATACCCAGAGATCTCAGGACCATGATGATGAGATATCCAGGGGTCTGCACACAGGACCACTCAGGGCCATGGTGAGGAGTGCAGAGACTCTACAGGAGGGGCCTTCACCCTGATTGTTCACCCAGGCTCTTTTTCTGTTTTTAGCACTATGGGGGCAGAGCTAAGTATTCTGGCTCAGTCAACTTCTTGCCTGCCAGGACTGACAAAGTCACTGGTCAGTGTTTTCTTCTTTTTTTCTTTTCTTCTCGTGTGTGTGTGTGTGTGTGTGTGTGTGTGTGTGTGTGTGTGTGTGTGTGTGTGTGTGTGTGTGTGCGCGCGCGCGCGCACGCCAGTCCTGGGGGCTTGAACTCAGGGCCTAGGTGCTGTTCCTGAACTTTTGTGCTCAAAGCTAGTGTTCTTGAGATCACTTGAGCCACAGCTCCACTTCCATGTGTGTGTGTGGGGGGGGGGTTGTTTGTAGTTAGTTAGAGAGAAGACTCTCCCAGACTTTGCTGCATGGGCTGTCTTTAAACTGTGATCCTCAGAGCTCAGCCTCCTGAGTAGCTAGCATGACAGGCGTGAGCCACCAGCGCCGGGCATCACTGGTCAGTGTTCAACCCTAGTCCCCTGGCCTCTTCCACACACCACCATCAAAGATCAACGCTGGC
Organism: Dipodomys merriami; assembly: GCF_024711535.1. Lineage (NCBI taxonomy): Eukaryota > Metazoa > Chordata > Mammalia > Rodentia > Heteromyidae > Dipodomys > Dipodomys merriami. The sequence goes on along the minus strand of NW_027202715.1, from coordinate 16,236,611 downwards.
ACTTCTCTCTGGGAACAGGAGGCTTCTCAGCCTGGCCTGGCATTCCATGAACACTGATTTCTTGACACAAAAGGCCCTGGGCACCGCATCCCAGGCCAGCATCTGCTGCTCTCTCCTCTGAAAGGAGGCCAGGAGACAGGGGCATTGGCTGACACCTCAGGAGACGCTGGACTCCCCTTCCCTCCCTTCTTGTCACTCCTACCTCCCACCATTCTTCAGCTATGCCCCACCTCCCAGCCATCCAGCCACCAAAGCCAGCCACCAAACCACGGATGCCTCCGTCCTCAGAGCCTGGCCACTGCTGCCGGTGCTAATGCACCAGCCAGAAAGATAAAATCCTCCCATCCCTCAGCAGCCCTCCATACCATGGAGGTTAATTTTCACTTTGATAGAATGTTCTAGAATGGCCAGGAATAAACCAAGAAATGCTTAACAGTGAAATAGGCCCTCCCATGGGAGGGGAAGCAGATGAAAGGAAGCGTGGAGGAAGAATACAGCCATGATATTCGATGCACACCGGTGTAAAATAAGCCAGGAACCTTCGGGCAACAGGTAGGGTTGGAAGAGATGGTGGAGAATGATAAAAAAAAAAAAAGGGTTACACTGATCAAGATGCTTTGTACTGCTAGGGGCCGTGGCTCATGCCTGCAATCCTAGCCACTCAGGAGACTGAGATCTGAGGATCACATTCGGTTTGAAGGCAGCCCAGGCAGGAAAGTCCCTAAGACTCTTATCTCCAATTAATCACCAAAGAGCTGTGGTAGAGTGCTAGCCTGAGCAATAGAAGCTGTCCCTGTGTGCCCAGGCCCTGAGTTCAAGCCCCAGGACCAGCAAGAAAGCAAGCAAGCAAGCAAGCAAGAATGAATGAATGAATGAGACATGTTTTGTACTCATGATTTGATACATTGAATTGAAATCCTTTTGTATATCTACTTAAAGATAATTTTAGGGCTGGGAAGGTGGCTCAGTGGTAGAGCGTTTGCCTTGCATGCTCAAGGCCCTGGGTTTGATTCCTCAGCACCACATAAGCAAAAAGAAAAAAGCCAGAAGTTGCGCTGTGGCTCAAGTGGTAGAGCGCTAGCCTTGAGCTGAAGAGCTGAGGGTCAGCACCCAGGCCCAGAGTTCAGGCCCCACGACTGGACACACACACACAAAAAAGATAATTTTAAAAAATTAAGCCAAGTGCCAGAGGCCCACACCTATAATTCTATCTATTCAGAAGGCTGAAATCTGAGGATAGTGGTTCAAAACCAACCCTGGCAAGAAAGTCCCTGAGATTCTTATTTCCAGTTAACTATGAAAAAGGTCAAAAGTGGAGCTGTGGCTCAAGTGGCATAGTGCTAGCCTTGAGCAAAAAAGCTCACGGATATCACTCAGGCCCTGAGTTCAAGCCCCAGGACTAACACACACACACACACACACACACACCACAAGGGAGACAGGCAAGATAAGACCAATCCTGAAAGGAAAGAGTCCACCCCAGATTCCCCAGCACACCAGCACCACCCCTGGTAGAATCTGCCAGAGACCAAGGTAAGGAGCATCCAGAGGGTTATCCTATGATAACTGAGCAATCACTAGCTTGGCAGAATTGACTAGAAGGTGGCTGATTGGTCTCCAAGAGGCACAAAGGAAAAGCTTATATATACATAGAGTTAAATCTTTCTCAGATTTTTTTCTTCTTTTTTTTTTTTCTTGTGCCAGTACAGGTACTTCAACTCTGGCACTAGGCTCTGTCCCTGAGCTTTTGCCCAAGGCTAGCTCTCTACCAATTGAGCCACAGCTCCACTGTTTGGCTTTTTGACAGTTAATTGGAGACAAGAGTCTCATGACTTCCTGGTCAAGGCTATCTTTGAAGTACAATCCTCAGGTCCCAGCCTCCTCAGTAGCTAGGATTACAGGCGTGAGCCACCGGTGTCCAGCTGGGAGCTACATTTCTCATACCTGAGTCTATCTGGATCTTTGAACACAGTAAATACCTTTTTCATAACTGGCTATGGTGCTGTTTCACAAGCACCCTGAGCAAACAGCGGCCTCAGGAGTGGCTGCACCAAGATAACCCACATCCTCCCTTCCTACAGACTGCTGAGTAGTCCCACCAGTGTGACCTATATCTAAAGCAAAAGGAACAAACAAAGTCCCTATTCTACTCCACTATAAGCTAAGCCCCAGGTCAAAGCTCCAGGCCATGAAATAAATAAGAGACTGACCCACGGCAAGCTTTCTGACTGACACTCCAGAGTGTGCCCGCATCGCCCCCTACTGGACACTTCTGGTATCAGCCTCAAGCCTCCGCGTGGGCCACAATCAGCCTTAGTGGATTCTAATGTTGTACCCACCATCCAGGAAGTCACCACAGCCAGGACTGACTCCGGCCTGCCGATAACCAGAAGCCAAGATGGCAGGTCAGCCAGGTGGACTTGGGATGTTAAGTCTGGGCACTTGTGCTGTTTTCCTCTAGAAGTTATTCTGATTAAGTCTGATTGTGAAAGTCTGTTTTTATGTCTCTTGGTAAATACCAAGGAGTGGAATTTTTGGGTTACAGCATACATGCATCATGAAGTTTAGAAGACACTAACAAACTGGGTGCCCTGAGGTTTCTGCCTGTAATCCCAGCTACTTAGGAGGCTAATCTGTGAGGATCAAGGTTCAAAGCCAGCCAGAGCAAAAAATCCAAGAGACTGTTATCTCCACTTAGCCAGTAAAATGCTAGAAGTTGAGTTGTGGCTCATGTGGAAGAATGCCACTCGAGCAAAAAAAGGCTAATGGAGAGACTGGGTACCAGCCTGGGCAAGAAAAGCCCTTACTCTTTTTTTTTTTTTTTTTAAATTTTATTTTATTTTATTTGAGAACATACTGTACAGAGGGGCTACAATTACATGGGCAGGATAATGCATACATTTCTTACCAAGCATTGCAGCCTCCTCCTTTGTTTACCCTTCACCTCCCTTCCCCGCCTCCCCCCTCCCCCCACCCAATTATACCCCCCTCCCCCCCCACCGACATTGTAAAGCTGGTTTTGACATGACATTTTGTACTTCTCATTGTTGCAACAGGTCCACCTGAATCCTTAAACGACTTGTTTGTCCCCATCTCCTCCACATGTTATACTGACATCAAATATAGTGAAAGCGGGGGTTACACTGTGGGGGAGGGACATACAAAGCAACAAAGAAATAATCTTATAAATGCGTTAGAAACACATACATGAAAGAAACGAAAACATTAAAATACATATTTAAGGGTTCATTTTCCTAACATCACATTATCTGACCTTTTCCGCTTGACTCATACCTATACTATATATTGCAGATAAGGGAAACCATGGGACCTATGCTTCTTTGGGCCTGGCTTACTTCACTTAATATAATTTTTTCCAAACCTTTCCATTTCCTAACAAATGGGGAAATGTCATTCTTTCTGATGGAGGCATAGAATTCCATTGTGTATATATACCACATTTTCTTGATCCATTCATCTACTGAGGGGCATCTGGGTTGGTTCCATATCTTAGCTATGGTAAATAATGCTGCAATAAACATAGTTGTGCTGGTAGCTTTAGTGTGGTCTTGTTTGTAAACATTTGGGTAAATGCCCAAAAGTGGGATTGCTGGATCATAGGGGAGATCTATGTGAAGTCTTTTGAGGAACCTCCATACTGCTTTCCAAAGTGGTTGAACAAGTTTACATTCCCACCAACAATGAAGTAAGGTTCCTTTCTGTCCACATCCCCTCCAGCATCTGTTGTTGTTAGAGTTCTTGATTTTTGCTGTTCTAACTGGAGTGAGGTGATATCTCAATGTTGTTTTGATTTGCATTTCTTTTATGGCTAGGGATGTTGAACATTTCTTCATGTGTCTATTGGCCATCCTTCTTTCTTCTTCAGAGAAGCTTCTCTTTTTTTTTTTTTTTGGGTCCGGTCGTGGGGCCTTGAACTCTGGGACTGGGCGCTGTCCCTGAGCTCTTCAGCTCAAGGCTAGCGCTCTACCACTTGAGCCACAGCTCCACTTCTGGCTTTTTCTTTTTGCTTACGTGGTGCTGAGGAATCGAACCCAGGGCCTTGAGCATGCAAGGCAAGCGCTCTACCACTGAGCCACCTTCCCAGCCCCAGAGAAGCTTCTCTTTAAGTCTTTCGCCCACTTATTTATTGGGCAGTTGTTTCTTTGAGGATTTGTTGTTGGGTGGTTTAATTTTTTGAGTTCCAAGTATATTTTAGATATGAGACCCTTGTCCATTGTATAAGCCCTGACTCTTATCCTCAATTAACCACCAAAAAGCTGAAAGTAGAGGTGTGGCTCACAAGATAGAAAGCTAGCCTTGGACAAAAAAGCCCAGGGACAATGATCAGGCACTGAAGTCACACTCCAGGATTGGTGTGTATGTGTGTGTGTGTGCGTGCGCACACACACACACACACACACACACACACACAGTGCCCAGGCCCTGAACTCAAGTCTCCATATCAGTATTTTTTTTTCATTTTAAAATTTTTTTATTGTGAAAATACTTTACAGAGAGGTTACAATTACATGGGCAAGATAATAAGTACATTTCTTTTTTTTCATTTCTTTTTTATTTTATTTTATTTTGTGAACATACTGTACAGAGGGGTCCATTTTTAAAACGAACAAACATATTACTCAAGTTCTCAAATCACATTTTTTTTTTTTTTTTGCAGGTCTTGGGGCCTGAACTCTGGGTCTGGCCGCTGTCCCTCAGCTCTTCAGCTCAAGGCTAACACTCTACCACTTGAGCCAAAACTCCACTTCCAGCTTTTTCTGTTTATGTGGTGCTGAGGAATCAAACCCAGGCTCTCATGCATGCAAGGCAAGCACTCTACCACTGAGCCACCTTCCCAGCCCCATGTCTTAATTTTTTTAAACTGAGATTCCCTTGTGAAAGTATCAATGAAAGGATCGGTCTCATCCATGCCAGGGGACCATGCAGAGGTAGGTACGCACAGGAGAAAGATTATTAAAGATTGCCCTGGAGAAAGAGCACATAGCAGCTTCCACTATCTAGGTAGCAGCAGGGTCTAGGGGTTAGAAAGTGAGGTTGATGGGAGTTCAGGTGGGTCTGGGCAGAGAGAAGGAGGGGCCAGCTGTATGGCGGGAACTCCAGGAATGGGAGGGGGCCCAGGTTTGGGTGGAGCTGAGGACCAAAGGTGGGCATAATGCTTACACCTTGTCTTCCTGGGATCTTGCCTATATTTAGTTATGCTGGTCTTTATTTTAATTGGTAATTTGTTCTTTTAATTTCATTCTCCTTACAGTTAAACCTTGTTGAGTTTTCCTACTTATTTGTCGTCTGGCCACTTAATTGGACTATTGTTTATTAGTATTAGATCTATCAGCTATTGATATTGTAAATATTTTTTTGTTTTCTCTTTGGTTGCTTTTTGATAACCAAAACTTTTTCTATCTTACTCTTTTGTATTATTGTGGTAAAATATCAAGAAAATTTACTAGTTTAACTTTTCATGTGTGTGTGTGTGTGTGTGTGTGTGTGTGTGTGTGTGTGTGTGTGTGTTCTGGTCCTGGGACTTGAACTTAGGGCCTAAGCCCTGTCTCTAAGCGATTCTCTGCTCAAGGCTAGCACTCTACCACTTGAGCCACAGCTCCACTTCCAGCTTTTTGGTAGTTTATTGGAGATAAAGAGTTTCAGAGCCTTTCCTGCCTGGGCTGGCTTCAAACTGCAATCCTCAGATCTCAGCCTCCTATGATTGCAGGTGTGGGCCACCAGCACCTGGCCAGAATTCTGTTTTCTGCATTCATTCAGGCTCTTCCCTATGCTCTGGTTTTGCAGACAGGAAGTCAGTCCCCTGGCCCATGCTGGCTCTTGGCTTCCCCAGCAGGGTTCTATAACCAAATGCGAAGTCATTCGTGTGTGTGCTTGAACTCAAGGCCTGGGCCCTGCCTCTGAGCTTTGTTGCTCAACACTAGCACGCTACCACTTGAGCCACAGCTCCATTTCCAACTCTTTTTCTAGTTTATTGGAGATAAGAGTCTCACAGGCTTTCTCGCCCAGGCTGGCTTTGAACCGTGATCCTCAGATCTCAGCCGTTTAGCAGGGAGGATTACAGGGGTGGGCTACCGGTGCCCAGCATTTTCCGGTAATTTAATGAGGCTTCCTACCCCTAACTGGCCAGCCAGGGCTCTCCCGGGCGGGCCCGCCTTCCGAATCTGCAGCGCCCCAGCACCCCCCAACGACGCAGGCCAGAACGGCGACGCTAGCGGCGCCACCGAGCAGTTTCCCACAGTGCCCCGGGGCGCGCGCGGGCTCCTGGGAGTTGTAGTCCGGCCGCCGCGTCGGCGCTGCTGAGGCTGCTGCGGGCTCGGCGCCGGCTTTGTCTGTCTGCGGGCGGGCGCGCGCCGCTGCGGTGAGTGAGGCCGCGGCTGGGTCTGTGCGCCCAGGCGAGGCGGGCCCTGCCGTCGGGTCCCCCTGGGCCCTCCATGCGGCCGCACCCCGGAGCGGCGGAGGCAGGCAGCCCTGCGGGGACGCGGCCTGCGGGAGGGGCCCGCAGACGGGGGCGGCCTCGGGCTGGGGTCGTGGGGCTCCCCTCCGGGAGGGTGGCCGCCCCGGGTGGGCAGCGGAGTCCGGCGTGGGGAGGGTACCCTGCAGCGGTCCCCGGTCCTGGGGAGCCGGGGGACCCCGGGCGGCGCAGGCCTCCCTCCGCAGCCCCCCGGAACTCCCATCCTAGGCCTGCCGTCTGGCCGGGAGGTCGCCCGCACGTCCGAACACTGGTGAGCCGCGCTTGGCACCCGGCCAGGGCGCAGACCCACCGAGACCACAGACTGGGCGGCCGGGGCACGGACACACTCAGAAAGCCCATTGGACCCCATTTCCCAAATTCGCCATGGCAGCCCTGGCAGGACAAGCAATATTCCCTATCACAGGAGCGCTCTATGATCATTGGATTGCTCAGTCTCTTGATCAACATGTTACCATCTAGGGTTCGGTTCCCCTCCCCCCCCCCTTTTTTTTAGGTCTGAGACTGGGACTTGAACTCAATACCTGACGCTTTCGCTCACTGGCTCTCGCTCTACCGTGCCATGCCTCCAACCCCTCCATCTTTTTCTTTCTCTCCTCCAGATAACGAATTACCAGGGCTGGGCACCAGTGCCCACACCTGTAGTCCTAGCTACTTAAGAGGCTGAGATACTTGGACCGCAATTCAAAGCCAACCTGGGAAAAACAATTCATGAAGCTCTTATCCCTAACTACCAAAAAGCTAGAAGTGGAGCCTGTGGCTCAAGTGGTAGAGTGCCAGCTTTTTTGAACAAAAAAGCTCAGAGACAGTGCCCAGGCCATAAGTTCAAGCCCGAAGACAGACACGTGGGAAAGAAATGGACTATGAAGCAGGAAAAGTGGAAGTAGATATAAAGTTTATTTGAAAGTAAAAGTCTCTTAGTTATTAGTAGGTTGGTAGTCCCAATCTTGAGTCCCACTGGCTCGGGTCACCTGCCATATGAGGTCTGATCCACCTTCTTCCCAGGAGGAGGGAGAGGAAGAGGACTGAGAGTACTCTGTTCAGTGTAAGAGAACAAGAGATGGGGCTTGGAAATCAGTAGCCTCTGTAGGCTCATGGGGTCCCTCTTCTACCCTCCTCTGAATCTCGCACCTGCTTGGGTCACAGCCCACCTCACCCCATGAGGAACAGTACCTGTCTCCCTTGAGGGTCTGCTCCAGGAGAGTTGAGAACCTTTATCTCGATTTTCCCAGAGGAGGAGGTGCAGGCTCCAGGGGACATCTCTACTTCCCCCAGGGTTCCCAGGAAAAGAGGGAAATGTCATATCCACCAGGCCACTGTGTCTCCATATCTGCTAATCTTTTCCCTTTTGTTACTCCCTCAAAGGAAGAGGACTTGACAATGTCTCTTTATTAAGAAGGTTCCTGACATATTGCTATATTATTATCTATTGGAAACCTGCCAGTACACATAGAGCTGTAGATTCTACCCAATTATTCTGAATGAATCATTTTCTGGAATTCTCAGTGCAAGAAATTGAATCCCTGGCAATGGGTACCGTGTACTTTTCCACTGGCTATAGCTATGTGCTTGTTGATCTGTAATATCTTGAACTCTCAAGTGAATGAGCTGACACTGTGCTGGGAGTCCTTTGCATCTTCTGTTGTACATTGAAAGTGAGTCTTCCAAGTAAGAGTTGCTGGTCAGGGCCAGGAGCTGGTGGCTTACACCTGAAATGCTAACTACTCGAGATCTGAGAATCATGATTCACTGTCTATCCAGGAAGACAAGTTCAAAAGTCTGTTATCTCCAATTACCCAGCAGAAGTTCAGCAGCAGAGCTGTGGCTCAAGTGGCAGAGCACCAGCTCAAGCAATTGAGCAAAACTACCACCACAGAAAAAAGTTCCTGGTTATCACAGCATATAGCTGAGTGTGCAGTTGTCAAGAAGAGCCAGCTTGATGAGTAAAATGAAGAATTGTAGCATCACATTGTTACTCCATTAAATTAGGGGTCTTTCGATAGGACATATTAGAGGAAAACAGGTTATTCTTTCTGTCTATCTTTTTTGGTAATCAGTTGTGAGGCTTGAACTCAAGAGTATAGGCTCTGTCCCTGAATTGTTTTTGCTCAAGGCTAGCACTCTACCATTTAGCCCACAGCTCCCCTTCCAGCTTTTTGGTAGTTTTAGCAGAGACAGGAGTCATAGACTTTCCTGCCTGGGCTGACTTCAACCATGATCCTCAGATCTCACCCTCATGAGTAGCTAGGATAACAGACATGAGCCACCTGCATTTGGCTACAAAGATTATTCAGTAATTAGGGCTCTGATATAAGAAGCAAAAAAAGGCCAGGTACTATGTGACTTTTATCTCCAATTAATCACAAAAAGCAAGAAGTGGGCCTATGGCTCAACTGACAGAGTGCTAGCCTTGAACAAAAGAACTAAGGGCCAGTCACCAGTGACTTATGCCTATAATCCTAACCGCTCAGGAGGCTGAGATCTGAGGATCATGGCTCAAAGCCAGCCCAGGCAGGAAAGTCTGTGAGACTCTTATCTCCAATTAACCACCAGAAAACTGGAAGTGGTGCTGTGGCTCACAGGGGTAGAGCCCTAGCCTTGAGCTGAAGAGCTCAGGGACAGCACCCAGGCCCAGAGTTCAAGCCCCATGACTAACGAGAGAGAGAAAGAGAGAGAGGGAGAGGGAAAGAGAATGCTCTCAGGGACAGTGCCCAGGCTTCCAGAATTCAAGCCTCATTACCAGCACCAAAAAAAAAAAAAAAAAAAAAAAAAGGAGCAAATGGATGGCTCCTATGGTACTTAGGAAGGGGAGGGAGAGGTAATTAGAAAAGAGAACAAGAACTACTTATCATGGGACCAATAATCCAAGGATGAAATGTTGACTTTTTAGATTCTGGATTCCTTTGGGGCTTACAGGATAAAACACTAGATAGTAGCTAGGCAATGGAAGATTGCCAATCTCATACCAATACTAAACCAGTTACCATTATCTGGAAATTCACTAGAAAAAGTACATGCTTATGTGTTTCTGCTTTCCCACTGTTCATTTGCTCCAGGATTCCTTTGTATGGGTCCTGGTATCTTCTAGCCCACATTGCAGGGACAGTGGAGGTGGCTAATGTCATACACAGCAATCAAGATCTGTCCTGTTTGGTTTGTACCAAGAACTGGAGTTCATGTTGATGTTAGTTTTCTCTCTTGTAAATTTATGCCCTTTGGGGTGTGTGTGTGTATGTGTGTGTGTGTGTGTGAGTGCACACGCGTGCGTGCACGTGCATGCACAAATCCTGGGGTTTGAACTCTGGGCCTAGGTGCTGTCCCTGAGCTTTTTTGCACAAGGCTAATGCTTTACCACTTGAGCCACAGCTCCACTTCTGGCTTCTTGTGGTTAATTGGAGATAAGAGTATCACAGACTTTTCTGCTTGGGCTGATTTCAAACCATGATACTCAGCTCTCAGCCTCCTGAGTAGTTAGGATTATAGGCATGAGCTAAAAGTTCCTGGCTGCCCCTTAGTTTGTGGTGGTTTTATTTGTTTATTTGTTTTTTTTTTCCTTCAGGTATTCACGAGCAGCCCATGGAAGAATCATATGAAGAGGTGGACATTGAAATTACAGAGCAGGAGTGGCCATGTTTGGATTTCCAACAGCTACCCTGCTGGACTGTCATGGAAGATATGCCCAGAATGTAGCCTTTTTCAGTGAGTGAGTCAGCTGATCCTGGATGCCTTCAACTCAGATAGTTAGGGTCACTGTCCTTAGTACTGACAGCAGACTGAGGAAACAGGAGCTATTCTTGCTCACTGTGCCTTGGGGTTACAGTGAAAGCGTACAAGCTGGAGTCAGAAGTAACAGTCAAAACAGATCAAGAAACCAAGTGTCAGTGGCTCATGTGTGTAATCCTGCATACCGAGGAGGCTGGCTTCTGAGGATCACAGTTCAAAGCCAACCCAGGCAGACAAAATTGAGAGATTCTTGTCTCCAATTAAGCAGCAAAAAGTCAGAAGTGGAACTGTGGTTAAAGTGGTAGAGCACTAACCTTGAGCACAAAAATGAATAAAAATAGTACCAGCACAAAAATAAAGTACACTAGGAGGCTTAGATGTATATCCATGCAAAGTGTTCAAGCCAAAGTTGATTTCACTTTTAACATAGCTTAATAGACTAAATAGCCTGGATATATCCAATTCAATAACTGTCCTGAACTAGATTTGTATTATCAGAGACATTAATTTTCTTAAGTTCCTGGAATTTTTGTTTTTTGTTTTTGTCTTTCTGCTCATCCTAGGACTTGAACTCAGAGTTCAGGTGCTGTCCCTGAACTTTTTTGCTCATGGCTAGTGCTGTACCACTTGAGCCACAGCTCTACTTCAGCTTTTTGGGGGTTAATTAGATATAACTCTGATGGCCTATGCTGCCCAGGCTGGGTTTGAACTAGGATCCTTACATCAGCCTCGTGAGTAACTAGGATTACAGGCTTGAGTCACCAGCACCCACCTTAAGCTTTGTCACCTATAAAATGTGACAGTTTGTTATGTGTGTGTGTGTGTCTGTGTGTGTGTGTCTGTGTGTGTGCGCACGTGCATGTGTGCACGCGCGCACGCATGTGCATGACAGTCCTGGGATTTGAACTCAGGGCCTGGGCACTGTCCTTTAGCTTTTTCCTTCAAATCTAGTGCTCTACCACCTGAGCCATATCTCCACTTCCAGCTGTTGTGGGTGGTTAATTGGAGATAAGCTCTCATGGACTTTTCCTGCCCAGGCTGGCTTCAAACTGTGATCCTCAGATCACAGCCTCCCAAGTAGCTAGGATTACAGGCATGTACCACCAGCACCCAAGTCACAAGATTACATTTGGGAGAGGGCAAATTAAATTTAGAGGTAGTACATGACTGAAACATGCCAGTGTTTTAACTCCACTAATTTGCTGTGTGGTCTTTGGCAACTTAATTTCTTTGGAAGCTCTCATTTCCTTATCAGTAGCAGTGTCAGACTCAGTTATGTATGAGAAGTTCATCGCTTGTCGCCTGCCATGTCATGAGCACTGAAAGGATTGTGTTTCTTTCTTTCTCCCTGTTCTTGCTCAGCACATTGCTGCATCTTACATGACTTCCCTCTCCTTTTGCCAGATGTGATGACAGAAGCCCACAAATATGAGCACTCTGAGGCCACAGGATCCTCAAGCTGGGACTTCCCAAGTTCCTTCCGAAGGGAGAAGCTGGAACCCAAATCCCAAGATTCTAAGTCACTACAGGAAGACTCACCCGGAGTGAGACAGAAGGTCTATGAGTGCCAGGAATGTGGGAAGTCCTTCCGGCAAAAAGGCAGTCTAACCTTACATGAGAGAATCCACACGGGTCAGAAGCCCTTCGAGTGTACCCACTGTGGGAAAAGTTTCAGGGCCAAAGGCAATCTTGTCACCCACCAGCGAATACACACAGGAGAGAAGCCCTATCAGTGCCAGGAGTGTGGGAAAAGCTTCAGTCAGCGAGGCAGTCTGGCCGTGCACGAGCGGCTCCACACCGGACAGAAACCCTATGAGTGTGCCATCTGCCAGAGAAGCTTCCGGAACCAGAGCAACCTGGCCGTGCACCGAAGAGTTCACAGCGGGGAGAAGCCCTACAGGTGTGAGCAGTGTGGGAAAGCCTTCAGTCAGAAAGGAAGCTTAATTGTCCACATAAGAGTCCATACCGGCCTTAAGCCCTATGCCTGTCCCCAGTGCAGGAAGAGTTTTCACACCAGGGGAAATTGTGTCCTGCATGGCAAAGTCCACACAGGAGAAACGCCCTACCTGTGTGGCCAGTGTGGAAAGAGCTTCACCCAGAGGGGCAGTCTGGCTGTGCACCAGAGAAGCTGCTCACAAAGGCTCACCCTCTGAGCCCCCTTTTCTGTTTTTCCTTTTGCTCTAGTACTGGAGCTTGAACTCAGAGCCTGCACACTATCCCTTAGCTTTCTCACTCGAGGCTAGCACTCCACCACTTGAGCCACAGCTCCACTTCCGGCTTCTTTGGTGGTTTATTGGAGATAAAGAGTCTTCACAGATTTTCCTTCCCAGGCTGCCTTTGAACCTTGATCCTCAGATCTCAGCCTCTTGAGTAGCTTGAATTACAGGCATGAGTCAACAAAGTCCAAGCTTGATCATGCCCTGCAAAGCAAGTTTTCTTTATGAATGAAGGGTTAAAAACCCTCTGTTGAGATCAAGAGGCCTGTTGAATTCTGTGGAATAAATGGAGAATCTTCCAGGAAGACCTGCATTGGGTAGGGCAAACTGACTTTTTCCCTTTCCCCCAAATGATTATGAAAAAATAAATGTCTTGTTTACATCATTATATAATTCATAATTTCTGTTTATTTTGACCTGATTTCCCATGGTACCTTTATTAATTGAATGCCACATTAGAGGTTGTTTTGAGTATCACAAGTATAGATTTTAAACTTACAGAGTTGATGGCATCTGCCTTTTAGAAAAAAATCAGGGCCAGGTTCACACCTACTCAGCTACTTAGGAAGCTGAAATCTGGGGATCATGGTTTGAAGCCAGTCTGGGCAGGAAAGTCTGTGAGACTCTTAACTCCAATTTATACCACCAAAAATCCAGGTGTGGAGCTAGTGGTTGAGCACTAGCCTTGAGCTAAAAAGCAGAGACACTGCTCAGGCCTGAATTCAAGCTGCAGAACCTACACCAAAAAAACAAAAACGGGCTGGGAAGCTGGCTCAGTGGTAGAGTGCATGCCTTGCATGCCAGAGGCCCTGGGTTCGATTCCTCAGCACCACATAAGCAAAAAGAAAAAAAAAGCCGGAAGTGGCGCTGTGGCTCAAGTGGTAGAGCGCTAGCCTTGAGCTGAAAAGCTGAGGGACAGCGCCCAGGCCCAGAGTTCAGGCCCCACGACCGGACCCAAAAAAAAAAAACAGAACTATCACCAGTGGCTCAGTCCTGTGATCTGAGCTAATTAGAAGCCAATGATCTATGGATCAAAGTTCAAACTACCATAAGTAGAAAAGTCCATGAAACTCATCTCCAGTTAAACAGTAAAAAGCTGGAAATAGAGCTATGTCTCAAGTAATAGTGCCAGTGTTGAGTGAAAAAGCCAAGCACTGAGTTCAAGCCCCAATATCAGCACTGAAGAAAAAAAAAAATCAACCCCTTATGAATTTTAAAGTCCTTTTGTTCCTTCCATATTCAAAATAATCCCATTTAAGACCACTGGGAAAAATCCAAAGGGAAAAATCTATTTTTTTTTTCTTTGTCAGTACTGGGGCTTGAACTCACAGCCTGGGCACTGTCCCTGAGCTTCTTTTGCTCACGATTAGCACTCTTCCACTTGAGCCACACCACCACTTCTGGCTTTTCCTATTTATGTGGTACTGATTAATCAAACCAGGGGCTTCTTGCATGCTAGGCAAGCACTGTACCACTAAGGCACATTCCCCACCCCAAAATCATGTTTGTGTGTATGTGTATGTATATGCTGGTCCTGCCTGGGGCTTGAACTCAGGGCCTAGGTACTGCCCCTTGGCTTTTTCACTCAAGGTTGGCTCTCTACCATTTGAGCCACAACTCCACTTCTAGCTCTACTTGCTAACTGAAGATAAAAATCTCAAGGACTGGGTGCTGGTGACTCATACTTGTCATCCCAACTACTCTGGAGGCTGAGATCTGAGGGCTATAGTTCCAAGCCAGTCCTGTCAGGAAATCAGTGATCCTGTCCCTGAGCTTCTTTTGCTCCAAGTAAGTACTCTATCACTTGAGCCACAGCACCACTCCTGACCTTTTCTGTTTATGTGGATACTGAGGAGTCGAACCGAGGGCTTCATACATGCTTGGCAAGCATTCTACCACTGAGCCACATTCCTCGCCCCTCTGTGAGACTCTTATCTCCAATGAACCAACAAAAAGTCAGGAGTTGAAGGTATGGCTCAAGTGGTAGAGGACCAGCCATGAGCACAAAAAGCTCAGGGACAGTACCCAGGCCCAGCATTCAAGTCCTCATACTGGTACAATCAATTGTTTTGGATCATTCCTTTCCTTCCATAGAACCCAAGTAATTGTAGGAGAGACTGAATAAAGAAGATACATTTTTAATGGAGGCAGGGATGCCAAGCTTCTCCTGCTTTTTCTTGTGGGCCCAAATAAGGAAGGAGTCAGGGCCAAAGTGCCTCTTGGTGTTACCAAATCTGTGGGTTCTTTTCCTGTTCATAAATAACCAGACAGTCCTGGGATCAGGCAGGATGCTGCATACAATGGTCAATAAATGAAGAAAGGGTTCTCATGCACTGAGCACCTCCTCCCCAAGCACCTGCCCAGGGCTGGGTTTTCACTGAGGCTGGATTATGAGGGAATGTATGTGGGTTGTATACTATCATAACAGCATTGTTTCAGTTGGTTTGGTTTTTCTTAGGTTGTTTTTGGTGCCAGTATAGGGGCTTGAACTCAAGGCCCCAGTGCTTTCCCTCAGCTTTTCCACTTAGGGCTAATGCTGTAGCCATGAACCACACCACCACTTCTGGCTCTGTGTGTATTGGGGGGGGGGGGGGGGCGGTTAACTGGAGATAAGAATCTTACAGACTTCCCTGCTCAGGCTTGGTTTTAACCTGGATCCTTAGATATCAGCCTACTGCATAGCTAAAATTACAGGCATGAGTCACTGGAACCTGAATGCATTTCTACCCAGCTGCATTTCCTCTTCTAGTTAGGTTAGACCCCACAATAATCTCAATTTTGTTACATTTGCAAAGATTATTTCCAAATTGGGTCTAATTCTAGGGCTCTAGGGGATTAGGATTTCAATCTGAAAATATATGAGGGATGGGCTGGGAAGGTGGCTCAGTGGTAGAGCGCTTGCCTTGCATGCATGAGGCCCTGGGTTTGATTCCTCAGCACCACATAAGCAAAAAGAAAAAAAAAGCCGGAAGTGGCACTGTAGCTCAAGTGGTAGAGTGCTAGCCTTGAGCTGAAGAGCTGAGGGACAGCGCCCAGGCCCAGAGTTCAGGCCCCATGACCAGACCCAAAAAAAAAAAAAAGAAAATATATGAGGGAAACAATTCCAATGTGGCACTTTTTATTTTTAATGGTTCTGGGCCTGGGCGCTGTCCCTGAGCTCTTCAGCTCAAGGCTAGCGCTCTACCACTTGAGCCACAGCACCACTTCCAGCCTTTTCTGCTTATGTGGTGCTAAGGAATCGAACCCAGGGTCTCATGCATGCGAGGCAAGCACTCTACCACTGAGCCACCTTCTCAATCCTGTAACACTTAATTTTAATGATTTGTTCTTTTTTTTTACTTTGATATGCTAAATTTTTTTCTTGTTAATAGCATAAATTGTACTAGGGTTTTATTGTGTGTGTGTGTGTGTGTGTGTGTGTGTGTGTGTGTGTGTGTGTGTGTGTGTTTGCTGATCCTAGAGCGTGGACTCAGGGCCTGGACAGTGTGTGTCCCTGATCTTTTTTGCTCCAGGCTAGATTGAGATCTGTCACTTGCGCCACACCTTGACTTTGGCTTCTTGGTGATTACCCAGAGGAAATCTCATGGACTTTCCTGTCCAGGCTGGCTGGCTTTGAACCTCAGACCTCAGCCTCCTGAGCAGTTAGAATTACAGGTGTAAGCCACCAGTGCCTGGCCCTTTTCATTTATTTTTAAAGTTTTAGTAAGGATTTATTTTACTATAATGGGGCTAAACTTGGGACAAATAGAAAAACATTTCCTGCTCCTCAGGCAGGAAATGGGAATTTGAAGATTGCTGTACTACTGGGCTGGGAAGGTGGCTCGGTGGTAGAGGGCTTGCCTTGAACGCATGAGGCCCTGGGTTCGATTCCTCAGCACCACATAAGCAGAAAAATTCAGAAGTGGCACTGTGGCTAGAGTGGTAGAGCACTAACCTTGAGCTGAAGAGCTGAGGGACAGTGCCCAGGCCCAGAGTTCAGGCCCCATGATCGGCCAAAAATAAAAATAAAGATTGCTATACTAGATTTCATTGTCATACTAAGTAGTATGAAAAAGCTTTGGAAGTCAGAGGAAAATGTTGAGTGTTCAAAAACATTGTCATTTTTTAAAAAATTTTGTGGTACTGGCATTTATTATCGGGCTTGGCACTTGCTAGGCAGTCACTCTACCAACTGAGGGACACATCCAGCCCCATTTACTCTTTGAATTATATTATTATTATCGTTCTCCCTTGTGAGGCTTGAACTCTTGGGCCTGGACACTGTCCCTCAACTCTTCAGCTCAAAGAGAGCACTCTACCACTTGAACCACAGCACCATTTCCGATTTTCTGAGTGGTCTATTGGAGATAAGAATCTAACAAACATTCCTGCCCAGGCTGGTTTTGAACCTCGATCCTCAGATCTCAGACTCCTGAGTAGCTAGGATTACTACAGGCGTGAGCCACCAGTGCCGGGCCTCTGAATATTTTTAAAGGTAAAATACTTATGGTGGTATTTACAACCCGTTCCGCGCCAGTGACATTTCAACAAATAAAAAAATGCATCCCATGATGTTTTTCTTACGTGTTTCTGGTTAACTTTATCACTTATTTCCTAGCCAGTGATCAGTCCAAAGCAGCACAAACGGAGCCCGCCCCCTCCGTCCTCTGCCGCCGGAGGTGGGCGTGCCCAGCGCGCCCGCGCAGCCTGCTGGGACTTGTAGTTCGGGCCTGACGGAGGACGCGGGTCGGTGTGGGGATCCTGGCGTCTCTCCCCGAGGCCTCCACGTGGGAGGTGAGGTGGGCGGAGCGGCCCCCGCGGCGGCGGCCCGGGTCAGCTGCAGGTGTACCCAGACCCTGGACGCCTGGGCCGAGCTGTCACACCGCGCCACCTGCGCGTGGCCGAGCGCCGCGTCCCCGCGCAGGGCCACGGGCTGCACGCAGACCACCCCCTCCGGCACCGCAGGCCGCGGCTCCGGGGGCCCCCTGGTAGCGGACCCGACCGTGCGCCGCAGGGCCGGCCTGAGTCGGCCTGCTGCTCGCCGGGGACCGGCCCTGCGCTCGAGGGCAGGGCCTGAGGGAGGCCGAGACTGCGGCCGGCAGGGATTGGGATGTTTTCCTCTGTGATCGGAAGTGCCGCGCGGAGAGCCCCGGGGAGGCACCGCGCGGCGTGGGGCCCGGGCGGGGGGCGGTGCTTCGCCGAAGCCGGGACCTTTTCATCTTCTTTCTTTCTCCTCCGCCTTTCCAGGACTCTGCCCTTCCCCGAGGATGTGGCGGCAGCCCAGGTAAGTTGGGTTTCCTTCTCCAAAATCAGACACCTCCCTCCTTTTTTGGACAGGAGCCAAGACATCAGAATGAATGGAGTACCTGCTTGGTGTCAGACCCTGTGTCTTTCCTGTGTGCTGTTTTTACCTGGCGTCATCACGCTTCCCTGGTTGCCAAATGGGTACAGCCACGAAGATGCTGTGTGACTTGCTCATGCCTGTAATACAAGCCACGCAGGAGGCTGAGATGAGGATCACTGTTTGGAAGTCCATGAGAAAAGCTTCCTCTCCAGTTAACCACCACAAAGCTGGAAGGGAAGCGGTGGCTCAAGTAAGGGAGTGTCAGCTTTCATTGGAAAAGGGACCACACTCGGGCCTTGAGGTCAAGCCTCAGTACTGGCACAAAATTAATTAAAATAAAATAAATCCAGCCTTGTATTTTATTCAAATAATAACTTGTTGGTTTAGCTCTGCTGGGCTTTTTTGTTGTTTCATTTTTTATTGGTATTATACAGGTGATGTACAGAGGGGCTATAGTTACATAAGCCATGCAAAGAGTATATTTCTTGTTTTTTGTTTTGTTTTGTTTTTTTGCCGGTCCTGGGGCTTGAACTCTGGGCCCGGGCAGTGACCCTGAGCTTCTTTTGCTCAAGGTAAGTGCTTTATTACTTGGGCCACAATCCCACTTTTTTTTTTTTTTTTGTCTTTCATGGGGCTTGAATCTGGGCCTGGGCACTGTCCCTCAGCTCTTCAGTTGAAGGCTAGCACTCTGCTACTTGAGCCACAGCACCACTTCCGGTTTTCTGGTGGTTTATTGGAGATAAGAGGTTCACAGACTTTCCTGCCCCTGCTGGCTTTGAACCACGATCTTCAGATCTCAGCCTCTTGGGTAGGTAGGATTACAGGTGTGAGCTACTGGTGCCCAGTGCCACTTCCAACTTTTTTGAATAATTTATTGGAGATAAGAGTCCCATGGAGTTTCCTGTCCAGGCTGGCTTTGAGCCACAATCCTCATATCTCAGCCTGCTAAGTAGCTAGGATTACAGGCACGAGCTGCCAGCACCTGGCTCGAGTATATTTCTTTTTGGCAATGTCACCACTTCCCTCACTCCCTCCAACTTTTTCCCTCCCATCCCTGCTCACAAGTTGATTAGATCATTTCAACAGTGTCCAGTGAGTACCACTGCTGCTTTTGTTCACTCTCTGTCCCTCCGTTTCTGTGCCCCCCCCTTACCTTCCCAAAGACAGATAAATGAACAAACAAGACAAAAAAAATTAATTGCTGGGTTTTTTGTTTTCTTTTTGTCTGTCATGGGGCTTGAACTCAGGTTATACTCTGTCCCTCAGCTCTTCAGATCAAGCAAATGCTATACCGCTTTAGCCACAGCGCCACTTCTGATTTTCTAGTGGTTTATTAGAGATAAGAGTCTCATGGACTTAACTGTCTGGGCTGGCTTTGAACCATGATCCTCAGATCTCAGCCTCCTGAGTTGCTAGGATTACAGACATGAACCTCCAGCATCTGGCTTGCTGTTGTTTTTAGATGGGGTCTCATTATGTACCCCAGCCTGGTCTCAAATTTCTGTCCCTCCTGCCACAGACTCCCAAGTGCTGTGATTACAAATGTATGATGTTATACTGTTTATAGTTGGCATTTTATTTTCCTTTTTATTTTTTTGCTATATTGCATTTTGAATTCAGGGTCTTAACGCTTGTTTGGGCAAGTGCTCTGCCACCCCTCTAGCCCTTTTTGTATTTATTTTTTATTCAGGGTCCTATTTTTTTGCCTGGGATAGCCTAGACCAAAATACTTCCCACATGCTGGGCTGATTTTTTTTTTTTTTTGTCGGTTGTGGAACCTGAACTCTGGGCCTGGGCACTGTCCTCCAGCTCTTCAGCTATAGACCAGCACTCTACCACTTGAGCCTCAGCCCCACTTCCGGCTTTTTCTGCATATGTGGTGCAAGGCAAGCACTCTACCCCTGAGCTACCTTCCCAGCTCCCCTGATGATTTTTTTAGATCGTATATGAGGATATTTTTATATTACCTGCCCTAATATATCCATCCTCCCAACTCTGTATCAGAATTTCACTGTTCAAGTGCTTCTATTCCTTTGACCATAATTATGGTTCCCTGTAAAATCAAGTAATACACTATGGTTATAGTTCCTCATTCTTACTCCCATAGCTAATACTTGCTTTTTTAAAAATAAGTCAGGCACTGGTAGTTAATGTTTACAATCCTAGCTACTCAGGATGCTGAGATATGAGGATTATGTTTGAGGTCACCCTGGGCAAGTAAGTCAGTGAAGACTCTTATCTCCAAGTAACCACCAAAAAGCTGGAAGTGGAACTGTAGCTCAAGTGGTAGAGCACGAGCCTTGAATAAAAACATCTCAGGGACAGGGCTGGGAAAGTGAAGTGGCTCAGTGGTAGAGTAATTGCCTTGCATGCATAAGGCCCTGGGTTCGATTCCTCAGCAACACATAAGCAGAAAAGGCCAGAAGTGGTGCTGTGGCTGAAGTGGCAGAGCACTAGCCTTGTGGTAGAGCACTAGCCAGTTCAGGCCCCACAACCTACAAAAAAAATCTCAGGGACAGTGCCCAAATCCCAACCTGTACCAAAAAAAAGGAAGATTTTTATTCCATACTGATACAGCAGAATTTTGGTTAATTTTGGTTAGATCAACAATCGATTTACCCTACATATATATAAAAACATTAGTTGTACAGTGGGGTTTCAATTCAGTTTATCAATTCATGAGTACCTTTAATTATTTTTTATTGTTATTATAAAAGTAATGTATAGGGGTAGAAATGTGGCTTAGTGGTAGAGTGCTTGCCTCGCATGCACAAACCATGGGTTCAATTCCTCAGTACCACATAAACAAAAGGCTGAAAGTGGTACTGTGGCTCAAGTGGTAGAGTGCTAACCTTAAGCATGAAGCTCAGGGACAGTGCTCAGGCCCTCAGTTCAAGCCCCAGGACTGGCAAAAAACCCAAAAACCTAAAAACAAAACAAGTGATGTACAGAGGGCTTGTAGTTGCATGGGTCAGGTAAAGAGGTATTTTTTGTGGGTGCCAATACTAAGGCTTGAACTCAGGGACTTATACCTCGTTTGGCTTTTTTCACTCAAGGCTAGCACTCTGCCACTTGAGCCACAGATCCACTTCTGGCTTTTTGCTGTTTCATTGGAGAAAGAGTGTCACAGACTTTTCTGCCTGATCTGGCTTCAAACCATGATTTTTGGATCTGACTACTGAGTAGCTAGGATTATAGGCATAAGCCACCAGGCACCAGTCCTGGATTACATACTTTATTATTTCGTGTATCATCTTTTCTTTAGCTTATTTCTATAGTCCATTTCTGGGTGATTTATTTTAGTAATTGAATTCCTCCATGTCTTCTCATTGAAATGGTTGCTTGGTTACATGTAGCATTCCCGTTTCACTTTGCCTCCAGAATTTCTGATAGTATCTTCTATCCATTTGTAGTTTAGTGTCCATAAAATCCACATTTACATGTATACAATTTCACTGTCCTATCTGGATTTTGTTTTGTTTATGGAGTGTTTTGTTTATGAAGTCTGGACTCAGAAGCTAGGATTAGTTGAGAGCCTGTGTGCCTTATTTTTCATGAGGTCCTGAGGTTTTGCAGTTTGTGCTTTGGCTTTGAGTCATTTCACATAGTGCTTTTTTCAGATTGGTCCAAGACTGGAACTCAAATTCAGTACCTGACACTTTGTTTGGCTCATTGGCTCACACTGAGCCACACCTCCAGAACCTTACATTTTGTTTTTACATGCACTGCACACTAATCTTCAATTTTTTTTTTTTTTTTTGTCGGTGGGCTTGAACTCTGGGCCTCGGCACTGTCCCTGAGCTCTTCAGCTCAAGGCTAGCGCTCTACCATTTGAGCCACAGCGCCACTTCTGGTTTTCTGGTGGTTAATTGGAGATAAGAGTCTCACAGATCTTCTTGCCCAGACTAGTTTTAAACCATGATCCTCAGATCTCAGCCTCCTGAGTAGCTAGGATTACAGGCATTAGCCACTGGCGCCTGGTTGAATCTTGAATTTTCTTAGAAACATTTTTTTGTGTGCTACTTGGATCATTTTGTCACTTCATCCTATCTTTACTATTGTCAAACTCTCAGGAAATGAGTGTTTACTTTGTGTGTGTATGGTACTTGAGATTGAATTTGGTACCTCATGCTTATGGGATAGCCATTCTACCTCTTGAGCAATGCCCCCAACCAAGCTTTTTTAATTGTCACTCCATATTAATCTCTCAGTCTTCACCTTAACATTTTCATTTTGCTATGCAATGAAGCTAGATCAGGCCTTTTATTAAGATGGCCTGACACTTTGCTGTGGGAGAAGTTTTGTTTTCATACAGGTCTCGGGCCCTGAATTCAGGGCCTGGGAGCTGTCCTTGAGATATATATATATATATGTATATGTGTATGTATATAATAAGCTTGGCACTGGTGGTGGCTCACACTTACAATCCTACCCATTCAGAAGGCTGAGATCTGAGGATCCAAGTTTGAAGCCAGCCCAGGCAGCAAAGTCCGAGACTCATCTCCACTTAATCACCAAAAAGCCAAAAGCAGATCTTTGACTCAAGTAGTTGAGCACCAGCCTTGAGTGAAAATGCCCAGGCCTTGAGTTTAAGCCCTGTACCTGCACAAAAACAAAGTTATAAAACAGTGGGTGTGAGGAGTGTAGCTCAGTAGCAGAATGCTGTCTAGCATTCAAGTTCAAATTCCTGGGTTCAGTCCACATTCACCCGTGCACATACCAACAGTGTAAAAGGGTTGCTTTTTCCACAGCTTTCTCACCAGCAGTTATTGTTCTCTTGATGATTGTCATTCTGAGGTGAAATACAATCTTATTCTGGTTTTGATGTGCATTTCTTTATGGCTAAGGATGATGAACATTTCACGTATCTATGAGTCATTTGTATTTCTTCTGAGAACTGTTCATTTGGCCATTTATTGAGTTATTTGTTCTTTTGCTGTTTAATGTCTTGAGCTCTTTGTATATTCTGAATATTAATCCTTTTTTTGTTGACTATCTGGCAAAGATTTTCATACATTCTGTGGGTTGTCTTGTGTTTTGTTTTTTTTAGTTTGCTTTTGCTTCCTTGTATAATACTGTTATTTGATGCAATCCTATTTTGTCTTTTTTTTTTTTTTTTTAATGCCAGCCCTGAGGCTTGAACTTAGAGCCTGGCACTCTCTCTTAACTTTTTCGTTCAAGGCAGACATTCTAACCCTTGATCTTTTTTGCTGATTAATTGGAGATAAGAGTCTCCCGGGCTTTCTTGCCCTGGTTGGCTTTGAACTGTGATCCGCAAGTCTCAACCTCCTGAACAGCAAGGATTACAGATGTGAACCAATGGCACCTAGCACATTTGTTAATTCTTGTTGCTCTTTTTTGGGCAATTGAAGTTCCATGCAGAAAATAATTGAAAGGATCCATCACATCCATCCCAGGGGACCTCGCAGAGGCAGGCAGGCGCAGGAGAAAGATTATTACAAGGTTTATTGGAGGAGCCATATTTGCCCCGGAGAGAGAGCACATGCCAGCCTCCACTAGCAGCAGGGTCTGAGGGGTAGGAAGTGTGGTAGATGGGAGTTCTGGTGGGTCTGAGCAGAGAAAGGGAGGGGTCAGCTGTATGGCGGGAACTCCAGGGCAGGGAGGAACTCAGGTCTGGGTGGAGCTGAGGACCAGAGGTGGGCAATAATTACTGTGCCTATAACTTCCAAAATTTTCCCTGTACTAGCCGGGCGCTGGTGGCTCACGCCTGTAATCCTAGCTACTCAGGAGGCTGAGATCTGAGGATCGCGGTTCAAAGCCAGCCCGGGCAGGAGAAACCGTGAGACTCCTATCTCCAATAAACCACCAGAAAACCGGAAGTGGCGCTGTAGCTCAAGTGGTAGAGCGCTCGCCTTGAGCTGAAGAGCTGAGGGACAGCGCCCAGGCCCAGAGTTCAAGCCCCACGACCGACAAAAAAAAAAAAAATTTTCCCTGTACTGTGCCTATAACTTCCAAAATTTTCCCTGTACTGAATATCAACCACTATTTTGTCTCCATGTCCCACACTTTTACTCAGAAATCTTCTCAAGGGACTGGGAAGGTAGCTCAGTGGGAGAGAGCTAGCCTTGCATGCATAAGGCCCTGGGTTCCATTCCTTAGCACCACATAAGCAAAAAGAAAAAAGCCAGAAGTGGCGCTGTGGCTCAAGTGGTAGAGCACTAGCCTTGAGCTGAAGAGCTGAGGGACAGCACCCAGGCCCAGAGTTCCGGCCCCACAACTGGGCCAAGAAAAGAAAAAAGAAAAGAAATCTTCTCAAGCCAGGTGCCAGTGGCTCACACTTGTGATCCTAGTTAGTCAGGAGGCTGAAATTAGGATCTCTGCCAGCCAACACAGAAAAGTCCATCAGATTCTTATCTCCAGTTAACCACCAAAAACACAGAAAAGTCCATCAGATTCTTATCTCCAGTTAACCACCAAAAACCTAGACGTAATGGTGTGGCTCAAGTGGTAGAGCAGCCTTGAGCAGAAAGCTAAAGAACAGCACCTGGCTGGGCACTGGTGGCTCATGCCTGTAATCCTAGCTACTAAGGAGGCTGAGCTCTGAGGATCAAGCCAGCCTGGGCAGGAAAAATTAATGGCCAAAAAACCAGAAGTGGTGCTGTGGCTCCAATGGTAGAGTACTTGCTTTGAACTGAAGAGCTGAGGGACAGTGCCCAGGCCCAGAGTTCAAGCCTAAGTAATAGCGCGCACACACACACACACACACACACACACACACACACACCCCAGAGTTCAAGCCTAAGTAATAGCACACACACACACACACACACACACACACACACACACACACACACACACACAAAGAAAAAAAGCAGAGAACTGTCTGTCTTCTGAACACAGGTCTGTCTCCCTTCTTCTGACAGTAACTTAAAGGAGATGACTCCAAGGACAAGCCAGGTTCTGTCCTAGTTGCCAAGCATTTAGGCCTTAGGCACTCCTGTTCTAAAATCTTAAAGTCTACCCTTTTTTTTCTTATCACTGAATGGTTTCCTAGGAAAGTTGAGTGAAAATTCTATGGAGATTCTTGAAGAAAAAGAACATAAGTACTCCGTACATGAGCTTTCCTGCTGCCTAATTTTGGAAGAAACTACAACCACTCAGTACCCGGATGTCAGGATTACATTGTGAATCTTCAAGGGGGAACAGAACAGGGATCCTGAACTAGATTCAAAAGTGAAGAAAAGCCTGATGCCAGTGGCTCTACCTATAATTGTTGCAACTCAGGAGACTATGATCTAAAAATCAGTTTGAAGCCAGCCCGAACAAGAAAGTCTGAAACTCTTATTTGCAATTCACCAACAAAAGCCAAAAGTGGACCTGTGGTTTAAGTGGTAGAGCACTAGCCTTGAAGGGGGAAGGAAAAAAAAAAAGCTCAGGGACAGCATCTAGACCCTAAGAAGCACCAGGACTGGTACACACACACACAACACACACACACACAAAAGTGGAGAAAAAAACATTCTACCATATTTCCACAAACACAAAGAGTGTGGTAACTCTTCAAAGTGATTTTGCAAATATAAAAACAAAAAAAAATTGTCTTTGAAAAGTCTAAAGCCAAATGGCCATACGAGACCCCTCTGTGGAATTCTGTAAGAAGGAGTCTCAGGAGAGCAAAGGTCTCTTTGTAAATGAAGAGAGCACTGAGAGCAAAGTGTTAGTAAGCAGAGAAAGTCCTCATGAGGCCCATCCTTCAGACAACCCTCAACTCCACCTTGCATCTGCTGTAACAGAGGTGGGGCTGCCATTGCTCAGTGGTCAGGCACCTTGCCAGAATGGACAGTTGAAAGGATCTCCTGCTAGTTTCGACTGTCACTGTAAAGATGTTTGTGAACCACAGCCCCTGTTGGTCAGTTGCAGTCATCAAAGCGCTCACACAGAGGGGACGTCCTGCAGTCATGAGCACTATGAGGACAGACTTCATCCCCATGAGACTGTGCAAGCTGCAGAGAAACTTTGCAAATGTGATCGGGATGGGAAACCCTGCAATCAGAATGCAGAGCTACGTCGTCATCAAGGGGACCTCAAAGAAAAACCCTACAGATGTGAGCAGTGCGGGAAAAGCTTCACACGGAGCTCTAGCCTGCTCATCCACCATGCCATCCACACAGACGAGAAACCTTACAAGTGTGACAAGTGCGGGAAAGGCTTCACGCGGAGCTCCAGCCTGCTCATCCACCACGCCGTCCACACTGGAGAGAAACCTCACAAATGTGACAAGTGCGGGAAAGGCTTCAGCCAGAGCTCCAAACTGCATATCCACCAGCGAGTGCACACGGGGGAGAAGCCCTACGAGTGTGGGGAGTGTGGCATGAGTTTCAGTCAGCGCTCAAACCTGCACATACACCAGCGAGTGCACACAGGAGAGAGACCCTACAAGTGCAGGGAGTGTGGGAAAGGCTTCAGCCAGAGTTCGAACCTGCACATTCACCGGTGCATCCACACGGGAGAGAAACCCTACCAGTGCTACGAGTGTGGGAAGGGCTTCAGCCAGAGCTCAGACCTTCGCATTCACCTCCGCGTCCACACCGGAGAAAAGCCCTACCACTGTGGCAGGTGTGGGAAAGGCTTTAGTCAGAGCTCCAAGCTCCTCATCCACCAGCGGGTACACACTGGGGAGAAGCCTTATGAGTGCGGGCAGTGTGGGAAGGGCTTCAGCCAGAGCTCCAACCTCCACATCCACCAGCGGGTACACAGCAAGGACCCTCGCTGAGAGACATGGGTCTGCTCAGTCCTTCAGAATACTTGTGTTGTGAAGATTCAATATTTTGAAGCTGAGTACCAGTGGCTCATGCCTATAATCATTACTCAGGAGGCTGAAATCTGAAGATTGCAGTTCAAAAACAGCCTGAGCAGGAAAGTCTGTGAGAACTCTTACCTTAATTAAACTATCGTAAAAGCTGGAAATAAATGTTCAAGTGGTAGAGCACTAGCCCTCAGCAAAAAAAAAAAAAAACAAAAAACTCAAGGACAGCACCCAGGCCCTGAGTTCGAACCCCAGAAAGATCTGGAATAAACCAACTAACACACACACACACACATCAGCTGACAAGGTAGCTCAGTGTAAGAGTGTGTGCCTAGCATGCACAAGGCTCTGAGTTCAGTCTCTAACCCTGCCAGTTCTGGAGATTGAATGCAGGCCTGGGCACTATGCCTGAGTCTCTTTTACTCAAGACTGGAACTCTTACCACTTGAGCCACAGTTCCACTTCTGGCATTTTGGGGGCCAAATTGGAGGTATAAGGCTCACAGACTTTTCTGCCTGGACTGGCTTCAAAACTTGATCCTCAGATCCCAGCCTCCTGAGAAGCTAGCAGCATGAACCACTGGTGCTGGTTTAAGTTAATATTTTTAACTTCAACTTTTGTAGTCTGCAAAAGAGAGACAATAAGAGCTACTGAGATAAATTCCCTCAGTGAAAAATCATGTAAAATATTTGAATACCAAGCACTTTGTTATGCTGTACAGTGGATGGATTGTTCTAGATCTTTCAGTGGGTATAGTGAAAACATCTGTTCACTGTAATTCAGCCAATATTGTTAGAAATACTTTTGCTACCCAGCATTTTAACTTTGCATTTGTCCAAGCAAGGCATGTTCCTTTTTATTCACATTCCCTTGAGAAATTAGAACCTGTTGCTCTTCAATTAATGCGCCTTGTGTTCTTCATATTTTCTTATCTTTTGTTTTAGTTCCAAGACTCGGAGACCTGTCGCTTTCACTCACTGGCTAGTGCTTTACCAACTGAGCCATGTCTCCAACCCCATCTTCATATTTTCTGTAATTCCTCAGTATCCTCTTTTAAACCCTGGTTGCATACTCTATCCATGAGCCTGAGGGTGGTCAGAGAGTGGGCCTGGGAATCTCAGACATTCAATGCAAAAATGTACATCAGCCAGCACTTGTGGCTCACCCTTCTAATCCTAGCTACTCAAGAGGCTGAGATGCGAGAATTGAGGTTCAAAGCAAGCTGGTCAGGAAAATGTCCAAAACTTCTTAAATTCACCACCAAAAACCTGGAAATGGAGCTGTGGCTCAAGTGGTAGAGCACCATCCTTGAGTTCAGGGGAAACAGGCCCTGATTTCAAGTGCCAGACAGAACCTGCACACACACACACAAAAGACACTGATCTGTGGCCACACAAGGTAGAGAAGAGTTACTTGTGAGGTACATCTCTGTATATAATTTTAACAAAGTTTACTACACCCTCCTGCAACTATTCATGAATATAAGTTCTTATTTCCTGAGTGGTGCTAGTTTACTGGTACTCCAGGGTGAAAACAAGAAAGAGCCCAAGTAGTTTTCAGAGAAAAGCTATCTAGTGAATGAAAGCTTTGTGAGAGCTGTTGATGTCATCAGATAAGACCCAAAGACAGAAGCAGGTAAAACCAGCAAGAGCTTTCAAAGGGAAGATAACAGGGAATTTTGAACTGAATGAATATGAATTGTGTATAGCTAAAATGGGGCTTAGAGGGAAAATGGTAGTATTGAATGTTTACCTTAGACAAGAAGAAATATCCTAAGTTGTTCTAAGTGTTCAGCTTGAACTAGAAAAAGTACATTTACTACAAGCAGAGAAGGAAAGAAAGCAATGCAAGCTGGGTGCTTGTGGTTCATGCCTGTAATCCTAACTACTTAGAAGGCTGAGATAGGACTTGAGATTCTTTTTTTTTTTTTTTTTTGGGTCCGGTCATGGGGCCTGAACTCTGGGCCTGGGCGCTGTCCCTCAGCTCTTCAGCTCAAGGCTAGCACTCTACCACTTGAGCCACAGCGCCACTTCCGGCTTTTTCTTTTTGCTTATGTGGTGCTGAGGAATCGAACCCAGGGCCTCTGGCATGCAAGGCATGCGCTCTACCACTGAGCCACCTTCCCAGCCCCAGGACTTGAGATTCTTATCTCCAATTAACCTCCCAAAAGCTGGAGGTAGAGTTATGGCTCAAGTGACTGAGCCCTAACTCCAGTTAAAAAAAAAAAAAAAAAAAAAAAACTGGGCTGGGAATGTGGCTTAGTGGTAGAGCGCTAGCCTAGCACAGTAGCACATAAACAAAAAGCCAGAAGTGGTGCAGTAGCACGTGGTAGAGTGCTAGCCTTGAGCAAACAAAGCTCAGGGACATCATCTAGGCCCTTAGTTCAAGACCCATGACTTGTCAAAAAAAAAGAAAAGAAAAGAAAGAAAAGCTGCAGCACACAGATACTATTTTTTCTTTGCTTTTAGCCTTATACTCCCTCAATAAACTGCAACATTAAGAAAAAAAAGTGGCAGGGCTGGGGGAAGGACAGCTCCCTCTAATCTTGTCTGCTCGTTCAAATGTGTACTCTGAGACACACAAGGAAATCTTAGAGATACTCATCCTGGAAACAAATCATTTGAGAAGTGTTTGCAAAGGAAAATACTGATCTCAAAGATGGACACCAGGAGTTTGTGACGGATCCCATCCTTTTGGTAAAAGGGATATTCAGACATTTTATGTTTTAATGATCCAAATGAAATAAACAGACCAGCCTAGAAATTCTAATCAGTTGATAAAACTGTGACTGACAACAGGCATGATAGAATGTACCAAGTGTGGGATGAAAGGGAAACACTCATCCTAAGAATTTAAGCCAAACCCCAAACTCTTCTTTTAATATAATTTTATTGTTGTTATTAACTGTACAGCATGGTTACCATTTCATAAGTCAGGTAATGAATACATTTCTTTACTGGACAGTGTCATCCTTTGCTTTCCCCTAGACTACTTTTTGTGTTTGTTAGTCATAGGGCTTGACATCTGGGCCTTAGTGCTACCCCTGAGCTTTTTCACTCAAAGCTAGTACTCTATCACATTGACCCACAGCTCCGCTTCCAGGTTTCTGGTGGTTAACTGGAGATAAGAGTCTCACTGACTTCTCTGCCCAGTCTGGCTTTGAACCACAATCCTCAGAATTCAACCTCCTGAGCATCTAGGATTACAGGCATGCGCCACAGTTGCTGGCTTCCCCAGACTGCTTTTTTCACCATAAGTATCCCAGAGACTAGGGTGGTCCTTGTACCTGTCATCTGACATGCCCACATCCACTTCTGGTTGTGTACTGGCTTGGCTTGGCTTACTAATGCACTTTCTTTGTCTCTTCTTTGATGTGTCCTTACAGGTTTTTTGTGACAATATCACAAATTCTTTTTCTAGGTGGGCACTAGTGGCTCACGCCTGTAATTTCAGCTACTCAGAAGGCTGAGATCCAAGGATCAATGTTCAAAGCCAGTCTGCCCATGAGACTCTTGTCTTCAATGAACTACTCAGACAAAGCTGGAAGTGGCACTGTGGTTCAAGTGGTAGAGCACTAGCCATGAGCCAAACAAGCTCAGAGAGAGCACCCAGACCCTGAATTCAAGCCACAGGACTGGCAAGTAAATAAATAAATTCAGTACCCACTCCAAGAACCAGGCAGAGACCTCCCCCAGGCACCTTCACTGGTTCCAGTAACGATATATGGATATGGAAAAGGCAGCGAACATCAAAGGAACTTCAAAGGCTCTTAAAAGGGCACGCAAGAGCACATTAGTAGCAGGACTTGAACTTAGGGCCTGGGTGCTGTCAATTAGCTTTTCCATTCAAGGTTGGTACTTTTATCACTTGAGCCACATCTCTTCTGGCTTTTTTTGCTGGTTAGCAAGGAATAAGAGTCTCAGACTTAGCCGGGCGCTGGTGGCTCACGCCTGTAATCCTAGCTACACAGGAGGCTGAGATCTGAGGATCGAGGTTCAAAGCCAGCCCGGGCAGGAGAGACCGTGAGACTCCTATCTCCAATAAACCACCAGAAAACCGGAAGTGGCACTGTAGCTCAAGTGGTAGAGCGCTCGCCTTGAGCTGAAGAGCTGAGGGACAGCGCCCAGGCCCAGAGTTCAAGCCCCACAACCGACAAAAAAAAAAAAAAAGAGTCTCAGACTTTACTGCCTGGGCTGGATTTGAACCAAGATTCTCAGATCTGAGCCTCCTGAGTAGCTAGGGTTACAGGTGTAAATAACTGTGCCCACCTCAAACTTAAGGTTTTATGATAGTGGAAGTGAGAAGTCTGGGTTAAATATTGGGAATGAGAACCTCACATACAGGACAGGGGCAAAGGCCACTACATACACAGTCATGCTTCATGTCTCATTAGAATTTGGAATGTAGGGCTCGAAATGTGGTTTAGTGGTAGAGTGCTTGCCTCGCATGCATGAAGACCCAGGTTCAATTCCTTAGTACCACATTCAATTCCTTAGTACCACATAAGCAGAAAAAGCTGTACGTGGCACTGTGGGTCAAGTGGTACAGTGCTAGCCTTGAGCAAAAGCAGCTCAGGGACACTGCCCAGGACCTGAGTTCAAGTCCCAGGAATTAAAATCTAAACACACAGATATATGCTTTGCTATAGTAATGCAGGAAATATTACTAGAAAGGGATCTAGTGTTTATGCTCTAACAGATGGCAAGTCCTGGACCTTATATAGAATAGGGGTGCAGGTACTAATTATCCAAACAGTCCTCATTCATACCAAGGGACTGGGGAGCTAAAGATCACCACTGTAGGCCAGGTCTTGGCACAGAGCAGGTTAAACCTGTGGTTTCACAGTGCTGCCATCTCTAGGTCCAGCGTCATATCTTGGGTGCCTGTCACAGCCAGAGCTATTTTGTTCCTTTTTTTTTGGGGGGGGGGTCCGGTCGTGGGGCCTGAACTCTGGGCCTGGGCGCTGTCCTTCAGCTCTTCAGCTCAAGGCTAGCGCTCTACTACTGGAGCCACAGCACCACTTTCGGCTTTTTTCTTTTTGCTTATGTCGTGCTGAGGAATCGAACCCAGGGCCTCATGCATGCAAGGCAAGCTTTCTACCACTGAGCCACCTTCCCAGCCCAAGCTATTTTGTTCTTATTCAAGAAACCAGGATGTGGCCACTCACACCTATAATCCTAGTTACTTGAGAGGCTGAGATCCAAGGACCAAGGTTTGAAGCTGCTGGGGCAGGAAAGTCCCTCAGTCTTTTATCTCCAATTAACCATCAAAAAGCTAGAAAAGGAGGTGTGGCTCAAGTGACTGAAAGCCAGCCCTGAATGGAAAAAGCTAAGAGACAGTGCCCAGGCCAAAGGGAGGGAAGGAAGGAGGGAGGGAGGGAAGGAGAGGGAGGGAGGGAGGTTTCCCGGCTACGGCCGGGCAGGAGCGCAAGTTGCGGGCGATGGCCGCGAGGGGGCGCGCCTCCTCCATCGCGACCCGTGGGCGGCGCTGCGGAAGTTCCGAGACCCCACCGCGAGCCTAGAGACCCGCCCGTAGCCGCCCCCCCCCCTCCCCCCGCAGCCTGCCTGGGTCTCTGGCAGCATCAAGTCCCGGCTCCGCCAGGAAGACGTGTTCTGGTTGCCCTTTGACCCAGAGTAGGACCTGACTCAGATCAAAGCTGCGCTTGCGCGACCTCCACATTTTGAAAAATAACTACTCAGAACCTGAGAGGCGCATGCGCAAGAGGCTATGGGGGGGGGGGGAGAGACTTGGGACCTGAGCTGCGCACGCGCAGGAGCGAGACCTCTAGGCGGGAACCTAGTGCTAAGGCTGTACCCTTGCTGGGCTGGACTTAAATCACAGATGGGGGTGGGAGGACAACACAGGGATTCTTGGTGGTAGTAATAACAGTGAAATGTGTGAATAATGATGGGGCTTTACAGTTCCTTATAATACATAAATGTTGAATAGCCCCGTGCTGGTGGCTCATACCTGTAATCCAAGCTGCTTAGGAGGCTGAGCTCTGAAGAGCTGGGGTTCAAAGCCAGTCTGCCAGGAAAGTCCATGAGCCCCTCCAATGAATCGCAAAAAAGGCAACGGTGGACCTGTGGCTCAAAGTGGTAGACCACTAGCCTTGGACAAAAAATAGCTCAGGGGCCAGTGCCCAGGCCCCAAATTCAAGTGCCACAACTGACCAAAACATAAAAATGTGAAAATTAAGATTAAATGTGTATATACACATACATATGCAAACTCAGCTGTAGAGTACAGAAGGCCCAGATACTGGGAATTTAGCAAATGGGTGGAGGTAGTGTGGTCAGGACTGTGTTAAGCCAAGGTTTCCATTTGCAGATGCTGGGCTGGAAACACTAAGAGCGACACAGACAAATATCCTGAGCTGCTTGAGTGTGATGAGGAAACTTTATCAAAATCATGTATTTCAGCCAGGTGCTAGGGGCTCACACCTTATAATCCTAGCTACTCAAGAGGCTAAGATCTGAGAATGGTGATTGGAAGCCAGCCCAGGAAGAAGAATCTATGAGACTTACCTGTAAGTAATCAGAAAAAAAGCCACAAGTAGAGCTATGGCTCAAGTGGTAGAGCACTAGCTACAGGACAGCACCCTGGTCCTGAGTTCAAGCCCCAGTACCGGCAAAAAAAAACAAAAAACAAAAAAAAAAACAAGAATGAAAGGGAGAAAATAAAAAGGAAAGAGTTGGGTGCCCATGGCTCACACCTATAATCCCAGCTACACAGAGTAAGGTCTGAACAGGGACACCTCCCTCCCTCTGGTTTAAGTTTCTACCCTGTATCTGTTACCTAGGTAACTGGCAGACCTGGAAGCAGTCACTCCCCACCCCCCCAGGTCACACCCTGGGCCACCTCCCATCTGACTTTAGAAGGGTCCTAGACCCTGAGGTCTCATCCAAATCCAGAGTGGCCACACCTTTCTCCCACCAGGCCACACTGCTTCCAGTCCCTGACCTAGATAAGTCCTGGCCCAGGAGTGGGTTGCTCCCTTCCCACCAGGTTGCTCCCTTCCCACCCCCTTTCCTTTTCAGCCATGCTACTCCACCATGCATGGGGGGTGGGGGGTGGGGGTGGGGTTGCGAGGCAGCAGTTGGGTAAATAAACTTCTTTTCCTGCCTGAATAGCGTGTGGTGTTCTCTTCATCAGCTACCTAATGAAACCTACCTATTTAATATACCTTACACTCAGGAGGCTGAGATCTGAAGATTGCAGTTCAAAATCAGCCAAGGCAGGAAAGTCTCCGTGAGACTCTTATCTCCAATTAACCACTCAAAAACAGGAAGTGGCACTGTGGCTCAAAGAGCACTAGCCTTGAGCTGAAGAGCTGGGGAACAGTGCCCAGGCCCCTAGTTCAAGCCCCACAACTGACAAGGACAACAACAAAGACAAAGAAGAAAGGGAGGAGGAGGAGAAGGGAGGGGAGGGGAAGGGGGAAGGAAAGATTGATTCTGTAGAGACTGAACCTGGACAAAAACTCATCCTGGCAAAGAGGGCCCATACAGAGAAACTTTAGAAAAAAACCAGAGGAGGAATTACTGTCAGATTTCAAATGGATCACTTGTACTTTCAAAAAGCCAATAGGTTGAGAGTAGTTTATAAATATGGTTGCCCATCTACCTTTCAACTTGCAATCTTACCTTTCACCTGATATTTCTTTTCATTTGTGTATGTGCTTGTATACCCATGTGTGTGCTTGAAGTCAGGGCCTGAGTTCTGCCCTAAGATGTTTTGCTCAAAACTAGCACTCTACCACTAGAGCCACGTTCATCTATGGCTTTCTGGAGGTTAACTGGAGATAAGAGTCTCAACAGACTCTGCCAGAGCTGGCTTAATTTCGATCTAGAATTACCAATGTATGGCAATTCTGGGAATTCAGTCTTGAGAAACAAAGAAGCCACATTTGTGAGGCTGAATCAGGAGTCTATTAGATTAGAAAGCCAGTGGCTGCAGGTAGACTCCTGTCTCAAAGACCTACTGCTCTGAACAGAGCTAACAAAACTTTGTCAGTCGTGGGGCTTGAACTCTGGGCCTGGGCACTGTCCCAGAGTTCTTCAGCTCAAGGCTCGGACTCTACCACTTGAGCCACAGTGCCATTTCTGATTTTCTGGTGGTTAACTGGATATAAGAGTTTCACTAGCTTTCCTTCCTGGGCTGGTGTTGAAATGCTATCCTCAGATCTCAGCCTCCAGAGTAGCTAGAATTATAGATGTAAACACAGATGTAAGCACCAAGCTAACAAAAAACTTTTAAAGGCAAAAACCACAAGCTGGGTTGGAGACCATAAAAACAAAGCAAGGGCTGGGAAGGTGGCTCAGTGGTAGACCGCTTGCCTTGCATGCCTGAGGCCCTGGGTTCGATTCCTCAGTGCCACATAAGCAAAAAGATAAAAGCCAAAGTAGAGCTGTGGTTCAAGTGGTAGAGCGCTATCCTTGAGCTGAAGAGCTGAGGGACAGCGCCCGGGCCCAAAGTTCAGGCCCCACAACCGTACCCAAAACAACAACAACAACAAAAAAAACAAGCTAGATGAGGATAATTTATTTCTAATAAAAGTCATACATAGGCAGATCTGACTATACAGGGGAACAATAAGGGGCCATTAGGACCCCAATTATCTAGAGGAAGCATGAGCTCCCTGGAGCCCAACTCATGACTATTTGCAATCCAAAGAATGTCCTTTGTGGGGAAGGGAAGGGAAATAACAAAATGCTGAAACAAGGATACAGGTTGACCCATTGTAACAATGAGATGTACAAGGCACTATACTGAAAAGGAACTTTACAACTTGGGGTGGGGAGGGGGGATCGTAGGGGAAAAACAAAGGAGGAGGTAACAATGCTTGATAGGAAATGTACTCATTACCTTATTGTTATAACTGCAACCCCTCTGTACACTATTTTTACAATTAAAAATTTTTAAAAATGTCCTCTGTAACCTCAAGAAGTCTCAGAAAATCCCCATCTTCTATTCTATCAAGATGCCATGACTTAGATTTAGTATCCTTATTTCACATTAGTGTCTGTGTCTGTGTGTGTGTGCACATGTGCTCATGCTTGGGTACAGTTCCTTAGCTATTTTGCTCAAAGCTAGCCACAGCTCCACTTCTTGTGTTTTTGGTGCTTAGTTGGAGATAAGAGTGTCTCACACTATCTTGCCAGGACTGGCTTAGAATCAAGATCCTCAGCTCTCAGTCTCCGGAGTATATCTAGAACTATAGGCATGACGCCCACCCCCACACAGCTTCACTTGATATTTCTATACATCCAGAGGAACACTGTTATCCCATCTACTCAGGCTGAGCTCTAATGATCCCAGTTCAAAGCCATACCAGGCAGGAAAGTCCATGAGATTATGATCTCCAAAACGCTAAAAAATGGAGCTGTGGCTCAAGTGGTAGAGCACTATCACTGAGCCAAAAAGCTCAGAGACAGTGACCATGCCGAGACCAACACACACAACAACAAAACAACTACTGTTTGGGGAGGCAATGACTGGCACCTGTTATGCTAGCTACTCAAAAGGCTGAGATTTAAGGGTTGCAGTTTGAAACTAGCCTGGGAGGAAAGTTTAGGAGACTTACAAGTAGCAGGTTGCCAAGAACAATGGGAAATGCAAATGAGATGTTAAATAGGATGGGATCCCTAGGCCTCTGCGAGAAAACACTGTAGTTAAGCTTTCCCTAAGCCCTTAATACCACCCCCATCAAGATCAGGAATTCCAAGATGGGATTTTAGAGTACTACACTTGCAGCATTCCAAGTAGGGTGGGCCAACAGATCTTTAATTTACCCCCCAGGACAGTAAATCATAGCCAAGAGGTCCTAGGTAACTCAGTAAACCTGCTGATTAAATAGACCAGTAGCAGGCTGGTCTAGGGGAAGGACCTGACAGCCCAAACTCTTTATTTTCAAGGCAGGCGTCAGCAGCTTAGGCCTGTAACCCTACTCATGAGGCTGAGATCTGAAGATCGCAGTTCAAAGCTAGCCAGGTTGAAAAAAACGCCTGTTACAGTCTCCAATTAGCCAGGAAAAAAAGCTGGAAAAGCCGGGCTCTGGTGGTAACCGGCGCCTGTAATCCTTGCTACTCAGGAGACTAAGAACTGAGGATCGAGGTTCTAACCCAGCCTAGGAAGGAACGTGCGAGAGCTAAGGGACAGCAGCAGGCCCTGAGTCCAAGCCCTAGTAACGGCAAAACTAAATTACGATAACCCACTTCAGCCTCAGCGACAGCCTTAAGCAGCAGCTATGGAACAAGGCTGGGGTAGCAGCAGGCGGGAAGCCGGAGCCTGAAGCAGGAGAGCTGTAGGGTTGCGGCAGCAGAGCTTTCCAAAGCTCGCGAGATTCTCCCAGCCCCCTCCCCCCGCCCGGCGCAGAGGCTTCTGGATTTTGTAGTCCTGGCCATACGCGGAAGGGGACAGCGGGGCCGCGTGGTGGATAACAGGAAGGCCCTGCCCCTGGGGATCCCGAGTGCGCAATGTTTTCTTGTCCGCGAAGGGCAGCATGTACACCAAACCACTTGTTTTTTTTGGTGCCAGTCCTGCGATTTGAACTCAGCCTGGGCACTCCCTGAACTTTTGCTCTTCTTCTGGCCTTTGAGTGGTTAATTGGAGATCAGAGTATCAGGCTGGCTCTGAACTGGCTCCTTAGATCTCAGCCTCCTGAGTAGCTAGAATGACAAGGGTTAGCCACTAGCACCCCATTAAAAGTTGGGAATTTGTATGTGTATATGTCGGGGAGATGGGAGAGGGGGAGATGGAATCCTGGAGCTTGAACTCAGGCGCTGGGCACTGTCCCTGAGCTTTTGTGTTCAAGTTAGTGCTCTACCACTTGAGTCACATCTCCAGCTCTGGCCTTTTTTTTTTCCTGGTTTATTGGAGATAAAACTCTCATGGACTTTACTTCATAGGCTGTCTTCAAACAATGATCCTCTCAGATTTCAGGCTCCTGAGTAATTAAGAGTACAGGTGTGTTACTGATGTAACTATAACCTCTCTGAACAGCATCTTTACAAGAAAATAAAAAAATTTTAAAATATATTCCAAAGTAGTAAGAAGCTAGGAAAAAAAATATCAAGAGGCTGAAAAGGTTGTATCAAATGAATCAGCCTTAAATATAAAAGATGGAAGTTAAAAAGGTTTATGAGTGTGTATGATTACATTTATTATAATTGTAATTTAAGAACTATTAAAGAATGTTTGATGGTCACATTTTAATGAAAAAAAAAAGATTACAGGTGTAAGTGGGAATATTTTTTAGTCAATACATCAATGTTATCAGGACAAAGTTTTGTTTTTTTTTTTACAGACCTTTCCCCAACAAAAGCTGAGGAAATGTAAAATGCTAGGCTGATAATTATTTCTCAGAGGAATGCATGGGACCCCTCCTCTGTCCTCTTTTCATAGATGGAGTGAGGCTCAGGAACCCTTGGCCACCTTTTGCCTCCTAATGTTCCCTCCAACTATGCAGGGGCTGGTGTACATCCACGAATGTGGGATTAATGCAGCAGAGCCCACAGGCAACAGTTTCTTTCCATACAACTAAACACATTTTATGTATTTTGTGTGTGTGTGTGTGTTGATACTGGGGCTTGAACTTAGAGCCTGAGCACTGCCCCTCAGTGTTTTCACTCAAGGCTGGCACTCTACCACTTGAGCCACAGTTCCACTTCAGCATTTTGGCACTTAATTGGCAAGTCTCATGGACTGTTCCACCTGAGCAGGTTGAGATCTTCAAATCTCAGCCTTTTAAGTAGCTAGGATCACAGGTGTGAGCTACTGGCTTTACATGCTTTGCAATTGGGTGAGGTATGGTGTCATATTATACAGATCAAGAAACAAATGATTAAGGAATTGTAACTTCTTTGTACAACTACTTAATTTAACAATGAAAAATGCAAAAGAAAAGAGTTTTAGAACTTTTGCTGTAGGCTAGTGGCTTAGGCCTATAATCATAGCTGAGGACTGACGTCTGAAATAAACCTGGGCAGAAAGTCCGTAAGATTCTTTTTTTTTTTTTTCCTTTTGTCAGTCATGGGGCTTGAACTCAGGGTCTGGACCCTGTTCTTGAGCTTTTGCACTCAAGAGCACTTAACTACTTTGAACCAAAGCTCCACTTCTAGTTTTCTGGTGGTTAATTGGAGGTAAGAGCCTCACAGACCTTCCTGCTCAGGCTGGCTTGGAACCTTGATTCTCAGATCTCAGCCTCCTGTGTAGTTAGGAGTACAGGTGTGAGTTACCAGTGCCAGGCATCTAAGAGATTTATCTTCAAGTAATCACCAAATGCTGGAGATGGAGCTATGTTAGGTCACCAGCCTTAACCCATAAAGCTAAGGAGACAGCATCCAGAACCTGAGTTCAAGATTTATCATTACAGGCATGCAGTGGGGAAAAAAAAAGTTTACAATTTTTTTTGGCCAGTCCTGGGCTTGAACTCAGGGTCTGGGCACAGTCTCTGAGCTTTTGTTCTCAAGGCTACTGTTCTACCACTTGAGCCACTTCCAGCTTTTTCTGAGTGGTTTACTAGAGATAAGTGAGTCTCAA
This sequence comes from Dipodomys merriami, assembly GCF_024711535.1. NCBI lineage: Eukaryota > Metazoa > Chordata > Mammalia > Rodentia > Heteromyidae > Dipodomys > Dipodomys merriami. The sequence continues at coordinate 16,197,549 of NW_027202715.1, read as the reverse complement.
GTACTTTCCTGCCCATAAAGGCTTTAAACCACATCCTCTTATCTCAGCCTCCTGAGTAGCTGCAAGCACCCAGCTACAATTCTCCCTTCTCTGCTAGGGACATGTTCCAAGACCACCCCCTTCCCAATGGATAGCAAGAATCTCAAGACTATACCATACCCCAAACATAGTGTGTTTTTTTTCCATATATACTTAGAATACAGTTTAAAAGTTAGATTAAGAAATTAACAATGAGGGCTGGGAATGTGGCTTAGTGGTAGAGTGCTTGCCTAACATCCATGAAGCCCTGGGTTAGAGTCCTCAGTACCATATAAACAGAAAAAGCCAAAAGTGGAGTTGTGGCTCAAGTGGTAGGGTGCTAGCCTAACATCCATGAAGCCCTGAGTTAAGATTCCTCAGTACCACATAAACAGAAAAAGCCAAAAGTGGAGTTGTGGCTCAAGTGGTAGGATGCCTTGAGCAAAAGAAGCTCAGGGACAGTGCCCAGGCCCTGAGTTCAAGCCTCAAGACTGGCAGAATGAACGAACAAAAAAAAAAAAAGAGAAAAGGGGGGGGGGAGAAAGGGGAAGGGAAGGAAGGAAGGAAGGAAGGAAGGAAGGAAGGAAGGAAGGAAGGGGAAATTAACAATGACTAATACTAATTCCTGGCATGGGGCATGCACCTTTAAGGAGCTCAAGGCCAGTGGTATATACAAAGAGACCATCAAAAATAATTTTGTAACTACATCCATTAATAAATTGGACACAGGGTCACTTGGAAAGCTCAGAATAAGGAGAGACTGCATCAGGCTACTCAGAATAGGGCAGTTTCAAACAAGCATATTTCTGGAACTTTCTACTCAACAGTGTTGACCATAAGTAACCGAATCTATAGAATGAAAAACCACGGATAAGGGAGAGGTAGCACAGCACCCACAGTTCACTAAGGACACAGTACCCCACTCAGGGTCACTTAGGGGTACATCATAAGGCACAACAATCAAGAGGAGGGTGCTGTGAGAAGGCTCCCCTCCTTTTTTTTTTGCTGGTACTAGTAATTGAATTCAGGGCCTGGGCACTGTTCCTTAGCTCTTTTTCCCTCAGGGCTGGCTAACGAAAGCCACAGCTGCACTTCTGGACAGCTTTGAACCCAGATCCTCGTATCTCAGTCCCCAGAGTAGCTAGGATTGCCAGCCTTGAGCTATCAGCACCTGCAAGAAAGCACTTTCGTTGTGGTTTATGTAGGAAGAAAAGGGTTAGGCAGGGCACAGCTTGAAAACTGCCTAGTCTGAGTAGCTTCAGGAGCTCTGCGAGTTTCAGTGAACTCCTGTTGGTCGGCTCTTGGCCCAAGGATGATTAGGGCCTGGGCAGGAGAGTAATAACTCTTAGCGTCAATACTCTGTCTGATAAAGGAGGTGTTCAGGGGTGTAGTCTTAATCTTCTGTCACAAAAAGAACTGAAAGCCTCAAGCCAGCCCAAAAGTAGTTGTTCAAGGAAGAATAAAACCTCACACAACACTAGATTACAAAAAGCAGTGTTCTGTAAACCAATTTATGTAAATGCAGAACATACTGTGCTAAGGCGCTGGTCCAAAATCTTCAATTCTGTTCACTGGTTATATATTACACTTTATCTGAACTTTTGAAAGATTTCATTATTCAGAAGTTGTCTTTATAGTAATACTGTGTGTGTTGCTGGGGATGGAACCCAGGATTTCACAGCTATATTATTCTATCACTGATCTATATTCCCAGTCCTTCAGTTTTTATGTTTTATGGGGGAGTTTTTTGGGTGGGGGGAGAGAAGAGGACGTTTCCCAGGGCTTGAACTTAGGGTCTCTGGCTCGCTTGGCTTTGTTCACTCAAGGCTGATCCTCTATCACTGGAGCCACAGACATTTCGCTAGTTATTTGGAGATAGGAGTCTCCAAAACTTCTCTGCCTTGGCTGGCTTAGAAATGTGATCCTCAAATCTCAGCCTCCTCAATAGCTACAATTACAGGTATGAGCCACTGGTGCCCAGCTCTGTGAACTTTTTCATTAACGCAGATGTTTACTTGATGTGGTGGCACGTACCTGTAGTCTGGGTACTTGGAGGGCTGAAGCAAGGTGATTGCTTTGATCTAGAGATTCAAGACCACCCTGGCCAAATAATAAGACGCTTCCTTTAAGATTTAAAGGGGCTGGGAAGGTGGCTCAGTGATAGAGCGCTTGCCTTGCATGCATGAGGCCCTGGGTTCGATTCCTCAGCACCACATAAGCAAAAACAAAAAAGCCGGAAATGGCGCTGTGGCTCAAGTGGTAGAACACTAGCCTTGAGCTGAAGAGCTGAGGGACAGCGCCCAGGCCCAGAGTTTAGGCCCCACGACCGGACCACAAAAAAAAAAAAAAAAAAAAGATTTAAAATAATAACAATTAATAATAATGTTTGTCAGAGGTAGACAGAAAGAAAAGTTGCCCTGTCTCCAGCAATTTTTTTTAAATGTGGGTACTGGGCCTTGAACTCAGAACCTAGCAATCTTTGTTGGCTTTTTCATTCAAAGATGGCACTATATTACTTGAGCCACACTTCCAATTCTGACTTTTTGCTTATAAATGGGAGATAAAAGTCTTTTGGATTTGTCTACCCCAGCTGGCTTTCAACTATGATCCTCATATATCAGCCTCCAGAGTAAGTAGGATTACAGGCACTCAGCATATCTTGATCCAGTTTTCTGTCTCTTCTGAGGTTCCATAGGTGAAGCATCTAATTTCTCTCTCTCCCTTCTTGTTTTTTGAACTCAGGGACTAGGTGGTCTCTTAGTTTTCTACTCAAGGGGCTCTACTACTTGAGCCATACCTCTACATCAAGCCTTTTCCTGATTAACTAGAGGTAAGTCTCATGGACATTTCTGCCCAGACTAGCTTCAAACTGCAATTCTCAGGTTTTAGTCTTCTGTGGGCCTCCTCCCAGCACCAAAGGCTTAAAGTTATCAGTGCCGCTAACTTCATTTTTCTATCCATCAACAAAATTAAGCAGGCTGCTTTTGTAGCTCAGTGGTAGACCTCTTGCATAGAATACTTGAGGCTCCAGGGCCCATCTAAAATGGATCCCTAGTTCCAGGAGCAAGAAAAGGAGGGGGGAAATATGCACACAATGAAGTGAATGATGAATTTGGCTCCTTCCAAACTGAGTTATTCTACTACTAGAGTTATCAATCTACTAGAGGACTTGACCCTACCTGAGGAGAAAGGTGGCATTCAGACAAGGGTGTTTTGTAGTTGGACAAGGGTGATTTGCATGTGCACCAGTACTGGGGCTTGAACTCAGCCAGGTTGCTGTTACTTGGCTTTCTCGGTGATTAATTAGAAAGAGTCATGTACTTTCCTGCCTGTGGCTGTTTGTGAACCTCCATCATCTCAGTCTCCTCTCTATCTGTGAGCCACCAATGCCCAGTTTGGATTGGGCTTATACTATGTCTGGGCCATTCAACTGGCTTTCTCAGTTCTTTCATCTCCCCTTTCACATGAGAAAGTGAGACAGTGAATGGGCTTATGGGCTCAATGAGGTTCTACAAACCTGTAATCCCTGCAGTGTGCAGATTGTGGCAGGATAGAATTCTGAGGCCAGCCTAGGACACATAGCTAGGACCCATATGAAAAACAAACCAGACAGGCACCAGTGGCTCACGGCCGTAATTCTAGCTTCTTAGAAAGCTGAGATCCGAGATTCATGGTTCGAAGCCAGCAAGGGCAGAAAAATCTGTGAGAGTTATCGCCACTTAACCAGAAAGCCGGAAGTGGAAATTTGACTTAAGTCGTTGAACATACAGGATCTGAGTTCAGGTCTCACACACACACCATCCAACAACTTCAACCAGACAATCCCACCTTAAGCCTGACCCTCACAGATGCTTCTAGGTTGTCTCATTTCCTCTGTCTCCTCACTCCCGCTGGTCTTCAAATTTGCAGCCCCTAGAGGTTCAAAAGCTACGGAGCTCACCAGCTTCAAGACTTCCCGCCTTTCCTCTAAAATAGGTTGGTGCCTGCGCTGCCCCTCCTCCCCCGCCCCCCCCCCCCCCCCCCCGCACACACACAGAGGCGGGCCCTCTCCAGCGCCAGCTCCACCCTGACAGCTCCGCCCTGCATACGGCTGGCCAATGGTTGACTCCGTTTGGGACCCGTCAGAATAGCGCCGTGAAGGGCCCGCCCCCTAACATCCGTTGCTCGGGGCTCCGCCCCGCCGTGGTGCCTACGTTCTTCCGGTTCCGTCGAGGAAGCAGGTTAGTGCCGCGTCTTTCTGAAGGTGGGGTTCGGGAAAGGCTAACTCGCCGCCACGCCGGCTTCTAGCAGTGGGAACGGGGCGAGGGCTCTTGGAGTGCCGTTTCCGGGTGTCCGGGGCGTGGGGCATGAGCTGGGGTGTCCTGCGCGCCGTGAAGACTTCCGGATGCGCCGCGTGCGCTCGACGGGCCAACTCTGACCTTCCGCCCTGGCCCCGCCCCTCCGAAGCCCCGCCCCGAGAGCGCGTTGCCGCGAGTTACCTTGGTGACGGTAAACAAGCCTCAACTGCCTCAGCTACAACTGCCAAGTGCCCCGCGTTCTACCCTCCTCTAGGTGCTCCGAGGGCAGACCGAGGTTCCGGATGTGAGAGCGGGAGCGTGGCGGCTCCGAGCCCGAGGTGAGAGGCAGCGGAGAGCGAGTCCGAGTCTGAGGCCGCATCCCGGGAGCACTGGGGGTCCAGGCCCTCCGGCGGGTGACCGAAGCCGGAGTTTGGGGTCGAGGAGGCGGGAAACGAAGTCCGGAGTCGCGCGGGGGCGGAGACCAGGCCTTGGAGAGTGGGGCCCAAGTTTGGGGCTGGGAGGCGGGAGTTGGGCTCGGGCGGGATCCCGGGTCCGGACCCGCAGGATCCAAGGGGAAGGCGCCTGAGCCATGAGGGGGGCAGGTCTGGGGACTGGGGTTTGGGGAGGGAGAGTCGAGGGCTAGACCCGCGGGCGAGGGGAAGCCGGGCTCCCCCGGGGCTGGAGTGTGGGATCGCTGAGGCGGAAACCGAGGTGTGGCCTCACGCCCGCCAGGCGGAACAGAGTCCCGTCTCCCCGAGACTGGGACCCCAAGGGCTCGAGATTGGGGTACTAATGTCGTGGTGGGGACGGGATACCCAGGGGCTGACTGGAGGAGTAGGGACGGACGCCAGAGACAGAGGCTTGGGGTCCGGGAGGTGGCGGGGCCCGCGGACCACGAGGATGAGGGAGGGCCACGTGCGCGGGGGCCGGGCGGGCGGGCGGGCGGGGCCTCGGGGGCGGGGGCGCGCGCTCCCGGCGGCGGGCGGGGAGGCGCCGCTCCGCCCCGCCCCGCCCCACCCACGCCGCGCCTGGGCTGCTGCTGCTCCTGGGCCCGGCGGCCTTTTCTTCCTCCTCGTGGCGGCGCGCGTGCCGGTTGCGCCGGAGTGCGTTCGTCTCCTTGCCCGTAGGTCCCGTGTTTGCGCTTTGGACGAAAAAAAAAAAAAAATCTAGGCCTCGTGAGGTTAGTAGATGGCTTCTTTTTCTCCCAATTGTGAGTTCTCGTGTGTGCGGTTCTCCGAGTCCGGGGAAACTTGAGAGCTCGGCGGGCTCGGCCGTGCCCATCCCCCCACCGCGCGTCCCGGAGTTGGCGGGCGGCGGCGGCGGCGCCCGGGAGCCCAGCCGCCCGCGCGTGCCGGGCGGGGAGTCCGCACCCCCTCCGCTGGGGCGCTTCGCGGCCGCTCTTCCTTCCTCTCGCGCTCAGCCGGAGGGAGGCGGGGGGGAGACCTTCCCACTGCCTCAGTGCCGGGGGAGCCGTGGCTCCTGCCTGCGCGGGGCGGGCAGCGCGGCCGCCTGGGCTGCCCGGCACGGCCCGCTCGGGGTTTAGGAAAGAGCCGAGCTCCCGGGTTTGGAGGGCCGTGTATTTATCTGTTCACAAAAGAGAACCGGGCCGATTTTCATATTCTTGGTGCTTTAGACATAAGTGAACTCTTTAACTTCGGAGCTAAAAGAGTGAAGGTACTTTTAGACAACGTGTACTGGTCTCAGTGAAAACACTTTGTAACATGTGTGCGCACGCGCCTTGCTCTCGCTTGGCTTATTCGCTAAAGGCTGGTGTTCTGCTACTTGAGCCATTGCTTCACTAACAATTTTTTGCTGATTAGTTGGAGATAAGAGCCTCGGACTTTCACTACCCGAGCTGGCTTCGAACCGCCATCCTATCAGTCTCCTGAGTAGCTAGAATTACTGGCCAGCCACTGGCGCCCAGCCAAGCTATAACTTTTTATTAAGCTGGCAAATGACTCGTGGGTGTTACAAGAAAAAAAGTTTTCTCTTAAATGCAGTTTCCTGCTGAAAATAAGGATTGGTGTAAAGCAAAATATTGGATGTATATAGGGAAGCCGGTGCTGCCCTGAGACTAAACCATTGAGAGCCAGGAGCATTTGGCCCGTAATGCGCAGAGTTGGTGGTTTTACCACCAACTCCCTTTAAAAGGAAATTAACTTCTTAGAACAGCCGGTGTGAAAAAGGTGGAGTCCTTTACTCACGGACACAGTTGGACTGGGACTTAGGTCTCTGGGGATCAGCTGGTTAAGCCGTAACCGAGCTCAAGCAAAAATTGCTTTTTTTTTTTAATCCCATACCAGTTATTTTTGTGTGGTTAGGAATTGAATCCAGGACTTGATGTATGAGCTGTAGTCGCAGCCACCTAAGTATTTTTATTTTTCCATGAGGCATGGTTCAGCGATATCGAGCCAACTTAGGAGGCAGGAGTCCATGGGTTCGACCCCCAGTGCTGTACATAGCAAAATCCTGATAATCTTGCTTGGGGCCAATGGGGTACCTTTCAGAATGTTTGTCAAATTTTATTTTGTTACTGGGTATTGAATACAAGACCAAGCTTGCTCAAGTTGCCTTTTTATTTTCATGAGCCACATCTCAAGCCCAGCTTTTCACTTGTTATATCTAGACTCAGACTTTGTCCGTTGATACATCAGTATGTTGAATTCCTGGGAATAACCTTGAAAATTTTGACTACACTTGCTTTTTCTAATCTAGTTTGGTCATGTTGGTTCTGATGCTTTGTCTAGCTGGACTTGGGCTAGTGTTTGGGATGTTTGCTATTTGTTAAGGATGTTTGCATCTAAGTCATAGGTGAGATTATTTCCTGAAATTTACCTGATTTTAGAACTGTTGGAAATGACAAATTGATTTTAGGATGATTGTAGATCCAAAAATGCAAGGTTTAAATCAGAAAGATGCAAGCATGCTGTTTTTAAAACATTTCATATTACCAGTATAATTTCAGCTTTTAAGTCAGTAACTACATACATACACATTCTGAAGAGGATCAGTTATTGATACCTCTGTTCTTGTTAGAATCCAGGCTCTTGTTCTGCTTAATGATACCTGGTTAGAGCAGTGCTTTTCAATAAAATTACAATATGAAATCTTAGGCTTTAATTTATTTGTATCTTTGGTTGTGAGGCTTGAACTCTGGGCTTGGGCACTGTCCTTGAGCTCCTTTTGCTGGTGGCTACTTCAATCACTTGAGCCACAGTTCCACTTCCGGCTTTTGCAGCCTCCTGGCCTTTCCATCCTCGGGCTGGATTCTAATCACAATCCTCAGATCTCAGCTTTCTGAGTAGTTGGGATTATAGGCATGAGCCACCAGCGCCTGGCTTCACTCAAGCTTTTAAAAATGAACAACTCACAAGTTTTTAGTAGTCAAATTTGTGAACGTATTGTTTAGGGTTATGGAATGTTCTATACTTTGTAATCTTTTTCAGCTTTTCTTTTTTGGTACTGGCAAAAAGTGGTACTTGAATTTATTGGGGCCAGAGGCTTACAGATGTCTGTCTAATACTTGACCAACATTTTTCAGGTTAATTGCCTCTCCCTTTAAGACTCAACCTCTTGAGTAACCTAGGATTTCAAGTGATTGCTTTTGTGACATTTTGACACTTTCCAGTCTGTTATTTTCTTTGATGTGTTTGATTTTGGTAAAGTACCAAAGCTTTCTGGCTTAAAGGGAACTTATTTTCTTTTAATTCTGTGTGCCAGAAGTAGTCTGTAGGATCAATTTGTCAGCAGAGTTAGTTCCTTCAGAGACAAAGGAAACAGACTCAAGTTGGAGGAAAGAGATAAAAGAATGAAAGGAAATTTTGCTGGCTTAAGATACACTTGATTCTGTGGTATTCCCATTGGGATATTTACAAAGAACTCAACCCAAGCATAAATTGTTTTGTTGTTTTTTTTAAAGCTATGTTTAAAGTACAGATAGAATTGATTAACAAAGTATGTCCCAAAGATTCGCTTTCCCCTTCTTTATGTTGTGTGATTTTTTTTTTCTACTTGCATTACCGGGCTACTACTGTCTTTCACTGCCAATTCATTACTTATATATTGAAAGGTGAAAGGATTTTATTACCAGAAAGTTTTTAATACTGAAACAAAATGTCTGAAAGTGCTTATGTTTTGTTCCTGTTAAAATATTGATGGTTTTGTCTAGCACTTCTTGTTCCCTGAAACTGCCCACCTGTGAAGTTCGGTATATTTATTCCAGGTGCTGGAGATGGCTTCCCACACCACCACCACACATTATCATGTTCCTTTCTCTGCTCCTAGCTCTCCTTCCCTCCCCCCCCCCCCCCCTCGGCTGGGTACTCTGTTTCTAAAGGAACAAGAGCTACCGCAGCGTGAGCACCTGTGGTCACACACACAGGACCCAGGCAAGGTGTCTGTTTTCTGAAGAGAAGATGGAGGGAAAAAAAAATCCATCTTTGTAAGCCAAAAGAGACACACCTTCTGAAAGGCTGTAGTCTCCCTAGGGAGCAGTATCCAAACCCCATAGGCTTTGCTATGCCTAATCACCAAGCTCAGGATCTTAATAGGACTTCTCAAGCCTTGCTCAGGAGATAATGGAATGTTGCTGTAGGAGGTTGTGATAACCTAATCTTCCCAGAGTATATTTTCCTCCCCCCTTTCTCTCTTCTCCTAATTATTATTTTTTATATATTTGTTGGTACAGCTCTTGAGGCTTGAACTCGGGGCCTGGGTGCTGTCCCTGAGCTACATACAACTCTATTTCTGGATTTTTGCTGGTTAATTGACGGATTTGTCTGCCCTGGGCTGGCATCTCAGCCTCCTGAGTAATTAGGATTGCAGACAAAAGCTACCAATACCGAGCTCGGTTGTGTTTTCTTTAACAGAATCTGTACTCACATTTCTTAGCTACACAGTGATTTTATTTCTCCTGGGGTAAATAGCTACCAATTGTTTGGATGATAAGGATTCTCCCTCAGTTGAGGGCAGATTTGGTCTAGTTGCTGCATCTCATGAACATGGAAATTATTTGTTTGGCTTCTGTTAATTTAGATGATCTTGGTTCTTGAATTAATTGCAAAATGCAGTCTACAGCAAAGGTTTATTATTCTGTGTTGGTAAAAATTTGTTCCTCCTATGTGTTTTAATAAAAGCATTAGGGACAGAAAACTTAACCTAATATATTACATTATATATTTTAATAAAACAGCTTTTGAGAAAATTAAATAAAGCACATAAACTTCTGTTTAAAAAAGATAAGGGCTGGGAAGGTGGCTCAGCGGTAGAGTGCTTGCCTTGCATACATGAGGACCTGGGTTCGATTCCTCAGCACCACATAAACAAAAAAAAAGCCGGAAGTGTCGCTGTGGCTCAAGTGATAAGAGCGCCAGCCTTGAGCTGAAGAGCTGAGGGACAGCGCCCAGGCCCAGAGTTCAGGCCCCACGACCGGACCTCCCTCCCCACCCCCCCCAAAAAAAAGTTAGATAAAAGTTAATGAAAAACTGCCTTCCCTTGGCATACAGATAATGATGTTTCCTTTTGGTGGATGCCGATTTTAATTTTAATTATTCATCTAGTTTCTTGGTCATTAATAGAAAGCTTTAGGGATCACTTGCACCCCTTGAAAAGTTTAGACAAATTGTTAGTATGTGTTTTTGATAGAGTTGTCCTGGCATGGAGTATAGTCTTTTTGAGTACACAGCATGTAATACCTACCACCAGGGAAAAAGCAAGCCAGAAAACCGGGAAGATGGTGTTGAGGCCATTAAATCTAATTTCTAGCAAAACCCAAAAGACCTCCATGACAAGTAGGTATAGGCTATATTCATATACTGTATCACCAGGGAAATCTTTTCTCCCAGACCCATGGAACTTGTGAAAAGAGGTTAAAAGGAAGCTGGGTGCTGGTGGCTCACCCTGTAATCCTAGCTACTCAGGAGGCTGAGATCTGAGGATTGAGGTTCAAAGCCAGCCCAAGGAGGCAAAGTCCTTGGACGCATACCTCCAGAAAACTGGAAGTGGCCCTGTGGCTCAAGTGGTAGAGCGCTCGCCTTGAGCTGAAGAGCTGAGGGACAGCGCTCAGGCCCAGAGTTCAAGCCCACCCACGACCGACCAAATAAATAAATAAATAAATAAATCAGGCCCCAGGAGCTGCGTTTTTCAGAAATAAAAAGAAAGCTATCTATAGTGGAGTAACTAGGACAATACACACTTCTGGTTGGGTAACATACTGGGGCTTGAATTGGGGCTCTTCAGCAAAAGTACTTGGCTTTTAAACTCCAGGAAGTATGATGAAACTCCTCCATGTACACATTACTAGAAGCTTGGATACCCATCTTATTTCTTCCATTTTATTTTGAAACATTCGACTCCAGATACAACAACAGTTCCAAAAAAAATAGTCACTGTTCTTGCCACTTGTTTTGACTTAGGCCTCAAAAGTACATAGTTTAGGAATTTCGTTGAGGGCCAGGATAACAAGGCAGGTTTCCATCTCACCTTTCCAGGTGATCTTTGATGGTTCCCGGTGCCTCCCGGTGCGCTGTTCTGTACTTTGCCCGGTCACTCTCCTCCCCTGCGGCCATCCTGACCCCCTCCAGCGTGCTTACTGACAACTGTTGGCTTTCTTCCCCCCTCCCTACTTCCTGCCCGGGCCAAACGCGCGGTTCGCGGCTGCACCTGCAGGCACCCGTTTCCCATTGGTGACATCTTGGCGGGCCGGCGGTGGCACTTCCTCCTCGGCACCCCGTGACCCACGTCCGGCTGCCGGCTTGGCTTACACGGCCTCTGCGTCCCGGACTCCGGACCCTACAGCCCGTCCCAGGCTAGGTGAGCCCCTTGCGGGCCCCATAACCTGAAGCCCCGAGACTCCAACTTTCCGGCACCCGCTTAAAAAACTACCCAGGCCACAGAAAAGCCTATGCACGGCTTTGACCTCGGCCTGTCACTGCCCCTTGCCCTGCACCGCCACCCTTTTCCTTTCCTTCTAGACTCACTCCCCCACGGCCCACAGGCCCTGGAGGGGCAGGAACAGGGGCTGCCGAACTCCACAAGCCCTCCCCTCCCCCTGCTGCGGGGGAAGCAGAGGAACCGGCCAGCCGCCCTAGCCCGGAAACGCCTTAGCACAGGCCCTGGGCCCAACCATCTTTGGTCTGTTGTGAGCTGTGTGGCCAGGTGGAAAACGCTGCTCGCCCTTGTCTTTGAGCCTCAGTGGTTCTTCCCGCCACAACAAACCACAGTCCCTGGAGGCTCCACCCTTTCAGTAGTTGACTCTGACTATTTGAGCTTCCATTTCAGGTTAAGAACAAAAGAAGATGCACCTGGACTTTCCTCGGAGCCCTCTGCATTTTTAAAGCGTTGGGTGGAATTTGGGGTTCCCTGGCTGTAATCCGCTGTTGCTTGATGAAAACCGAGACCTGTTGTACCTTCCTTGGAGGTAAGTCTTTGGAGCAGAAAAGACAAGAGGCTTAGTTCTGGAACCCCGATCAGCACCTGTGGACTTTGACTCAGAAGTAAAACTTACTGAGGCTAGTCTGGACACACTCCCAACAGTCCGGAGGTCAAAACTTAGAAAGTGAAGGGCTCCCAGTGAAAAGGGGTGGAGACTGGGAGGGTAAATTAGATTTGAATGTAGGCCGAGTCTCACCCCAGCTCCACCACAAACAAAAGAACCAGGTGGGTGGTGCACTGCCCTGTTTACCTTAGAATTCAGAGGCACACCCTGATTATTTTGATTGCTTCTACCTTGAGGCAGCTTCCTATCCTGTCTGACCACTATCCCCTTGGCTGGGAGTGTTTATTCCTTGCTGGTTAGAAGTGTAGTATCTTAACCTTTTCCCAGCCACTTTCTCTCACAGGGTTTGTATGCACCTTCATTTTTGATTTGTACTCCACAAACTAGACATGCTGTCTACACCTTTCAGTCACCTGGGCCATTCATGCTGACACACCGATAGACTTGTACTGAGAATGTTTAATGTACCTGCAGCCTGCACTCATAACTGTCCCATATCCACCTTGTCTGCCAACCAGCAAATGTGGCCAGTTGCCAGTCCACAAGTGACCTCAGGGAGGCCTTAGGTGTGGTTCAGCAAACTGCTTGGAAAGGAGCTGGGGGTGGGGGAGATAAACTGGGGTGGAAAAGAGTCTGAAAGGTGAGTGAATAGGTGTCACCCTTCAGATCCCTGCCTCCTAGGAGGTAGAGGGCTGGGCATGTGGGTAGAGCCTGGTGAAAACCTGGTTCCATTCCATTTCCTAATAGATCGCCCTTTAACTGTTAGTTTTTCTATTTGTACACACCCACTCGTCATCTTATGTAATCACAAGATAAAAGTAAGACTAGTCAGGTGTAAGTATGTGTTGCTGGGGTTTTTTGGGGGAGGGGTCCATCAAGGGGCTTGACTGGGTCTGGTCGTTGTCCCTGAGCTCTCTCCAGCTTAAGGCGAACACTGCCACTTGAGCCACACCACCACTTCCAGTTTCCTGGTGGTTAATTGGAGATAAGATTTTCACAGACTTTCCTGCTTGGGCTGAACCTTGATTCTCTAACCTCACTCTCCTGAGTAGCTAGGATTACAGCTGTGAGCCACTCGCCCCAGGCTAGTTTGTGTTTTTTTTTTTAAGACAGCAAGCTGAGTAAGTAACATGAACATTTCCAATTTCATGCTTCCAATCAAAGCTTGAAAATTGCAGCTTAAATCGCAATATTCCATAGACTCTAGCCCTTGTTACACCCATGCAGGCAGTGTTCAAATGGCTAATGATGAGGGTAATACCTTGTCTTTGCTATTTTTTTTTTGTCTTTGCTATTTTTAAAAACCTATTTCAACATTTTGTCTCCCTATTCCGATACCATAAAATCAGTTCTTGTGGAATTCCCAAATAAATCCAGTCTTTTCATTGTCTCCACACCACCCTAAAGGGATTCTGGGAAGGTATAAGTCAAGTTGATCCAAATCATTCTAGTAAACACCATTCTTCTATGAAAGTAATAAGTCTTAGCCTTTGTGCTGAAAAGCCCTGTCCTGGGAATGCACAGGTTAGTACCAAAGGGCCATGTTTTTCTGACCAGAAATCTTTTTTTTTTTTCCTGAAGAACAGTCTGCCATCTATTGTATCTCCCACTGAAGGCATCTGTGGTTGTTTGAGGTAAGCTCTTTTAAGGAAACATTCAACTCATTTATACTTGATAAAGCTTTACTTGATCACAAGTATCAATGCTAAAGTCCCTTCATTAATCCCCCTTTATACCATTCTCTCCCAACCCCACCCACTGATTTCTCAGTTACTTGTTCTAATTTTTGTATAGGTACATTGAATATTGACTGAACTCACCTACCCTTCCTCTCCATCTTTATATTCCTTTCCTGTTACCACTTACTTTGACTAGAGTTTCACAGCATTCTTCAGTTCAGTTTTAGTTAATGAATTAGATGGGAGTAGAAAATTGAGTAGTGAAAACAAGGTGTTAAAAAGTAAACATGGGTTTTAGGAAATAATACTTTTTCCCTTATTGGCCTCCAGTGTTTCTGAAAGAAAACTTGTGCGATGCTTTGTCAGATCTCAGGCATGTGTAAGGTGTCTGTTTTCATACTTCCTTTGTCTTTTCAGCTGCTGCATTCTTGTGGAAGCTGTTGACCCCACTTAGCTATAATCCTTTGCTAATCTTGGTTGGGGCCTGCAATGTCTGGCTTATGGTAAAGATGGGATCATAGTGGACAACAGACTTAATTTGTTCCCAGTGCTGTTTGAGAAGAACTTTCAAGCAAAAGAGTGCTGAAAGTTAACACCAGATTTTAGGTTGCAAGCAACAGAATGAGATTTTTTGTGTGTGTCGGACTACGGAGGACTAGCACTGACAGCTGAAGGATTAGCAGGATTTAGATCAGCAGAAGGTTGGGCAGAGTATATTTGGAGGGAGAATTACCATGTGGGTCAAGTCAACCATGTGTGTCAAATCCCTCAGGGAGCAAAGTGTAGCAAATTCTAGGCACTGAGGAGGAAAAAAATTTAAAAAGGAAGTAAGATGGAATTAATGATGCTATAATCTTCCTTGCAGAGTGGTGTCTAAAAGTACAGAGTATGAGAAACCTTTATAGGTTTCTTTAATTTCACCATGTTCAACTTGAAATTTTTCAGCGTTGTGATGGCTTGAGGAAGGGTTCCTAGGTCAGCCGTGAACTTTGTCTGACTGTAGGCATTAGGGAATAATCTGAGCACATTTAGAAAGGACCCAAGTGAAAGTTGTAATGTTGGGTAAGTTAACTGGGTTTTGATAGTGATACTAAGGTTTGAACTCAAGGCTTCCTGCTTAGTGGGCAGGTATTGTATCACTTGAGCCATACTTTCAGCAATATTGGGTGCATTAAGAGCATATGAGATATTTTCAATATATAAGTGTAGCAATCCTGTTAATAGAATTTAGGGACAAGGGTTCAGTTTGAAAATGGGATTCTATCTATAAAGCTGGGCATTAGAAAAAATCACTGAAGTCTGGATAGTCATGTCCTCTATCCTAGCCAGAAGTGAGTATAAAGAATCTGGAGGGGATAGTACAATGAAGAGATGGGCATTTCTCCTTCCAAGATGATTCTTAGCTCAATAAATGTACCTTAGTGGTGGAAAATGCAGAAGACAGTACATTTTAAAGAAGAGGGAAAAATAAATCAGGTTACTGCAGGCAAAGCTGAAGCAGAGAAGGCATGTGTTAAAAGATGGTTAAGACAGCATATTTTGTTGGTAGGAGACTTCAGTGGAAGTGAGGAAAAAGGTTTTTCTAGGTTGGGGCCTAGTGATCTGAAAGTCTGCCAGGGGCAGCTGTGGTAGCTTTCTTCATTTAAGGAGACTACTCTCCATAAGTTTACACCTGGGGGCAGTTAACTTCAGGGGAGGGACATTTGAGAATATCTGGAGATAACTGGGATGAAGAGTACCACTGGCCTCTAGTGGTGGAGACCACATTTGCAGCCAAGAGCCTGGAATTGCGCAAGACAGCAGGCTCTACATAGAGACTGCTTCAAAATGCAAGCAGTACTGAGTAGAGAGGCACCATATCTGTGGATGCACATGAGCCCCCCAGAAGCACCATGGCACTAGGTCCATCCAGTCCTGAGTCTGAGGTGGGTCAAGAAAGTAGAGAAAGGGGGTTGAATAAGGAAGCTGCAGTCTTTGGAGGATAGTAGCTGTAGGATGTGGTCATAGTGGGATTTTCCATTGTGACTCTTAGACTTTCAGAAGCAGTGCTTGGGAACAGTTAGTGGAGGATCGTTGAAGATAATCTAGGATGACCTGGTAACGTGGTGTCTTCAGAGGTATATGACCAGGAGTCATCTGGCCACTCACTTTTGTCCTGGCATTAAAAATGGAGGAGTGCAAGGAGCCCCACTGATCCTCATTTATGTTCTCAGGTAAAGAAAGAGACTAATAAATAGATGCTATTTTTTGCAGAAAAAAGTAAATGGTTGCATCAGACCTAGGCACTGCCCCTGAAATTTTGTGTTCAACCACTTAAGCCACAGCTCCACTTAAAGCTTTTTTGATACTCAGTTGGAGATAGGATCCTCACCTCAATCCTTGGGTAACAGGCATGCATGAGCTGCCAGCACTTGAGGCCATTAGACAATGAATGCCTCAGAGTTGGCCCATTAAGTGACTGAACATTTACTCCAAATATACATGCAGTTGGTAGTAAGACATTTATGCAGAGAAGGCTGTGCTCAACTCTTATTAGCAACTCTTTGTGCATCTTGCACTATGATATAAATTTCTGATGTTAGGTCTCAATATTTGCAAGTTTAAAAAGGTAAAATGTCTACATTTGAAAACAGTTGTTTTAATGGGTTTGTGTTTCCTAGTCTAGTTCAAAAATTATTTGACTCAAGTGCTCCTCCTGGGAGCATGTCCTCCTCTGAGAATTAGGAATCTGAATATTACCTCCAGATTGATTGTCTTTTTATGTCCACAGTAATTGACCCTCCGCTACATTTTCAAAGAATTCTAGGTTATTGACTTGAGTGTCTTAGGTCGTCAGCCTGTTTTGGAAGACCTAGGATTGGATTGCCATCTTGAAACACCTATTTTTGGAGATTCAGTAGGTCTTGGGTATGTTGCCCGGGCTGAACTAGACTCCTTCCTCATCTTAATTTTTTTTTTAATTTTATTTTATTTGTGAACATACTGTACAGAGGAGTTACAATTACATGGGCAGGATAATGCGTACATTTCTTACCAAGCATTGCAGCCTCCTCCTTTGTTTACCCTTCACATCCCTTCCCAGCCTCCCCCCTGCCCCCCACCTCATCTTAATGTTAAGCTTTACATGACCATGCCACCTTGCCTGACTATTAATGTCTCAAATGAATTGATATTTATCTTACTAGTAAATGAGGAAAAAGTATTTACTGCAAGTTCTTGCTCAATATATGAACTGAAAACTTATGTGAAGTAGTTTCTGCTTTCTTTCAGCTACAAAATCTACCCAAGCTTGTGTGACATCTGTCCTGCAAAGTGTCCATGATGCTGGGCCCTGAGGGAGGTGAAGGCTTTGTGGTCAAACTCCGTGGCCTGCCCTGGTCCTGCTCAATTGATGATGTGCAGAACTTTCTCTCTGACTGCACCATTCACGATGGGGTTGCAGGGGTCCATTTCATTTACACTAGGGAAGGCAGGCAGAGTGGTGAGGCTTTTGTTGAACTTGAATCTGAAGATGATGTAAAATTGGCCCTGAAAAAAGACAGGGAAAGCATGGGCCACCGGTACATCGAGGTGTTCAAGTCTCACAGAACCGAGATGGATTGGGTGTTGAAGCACAGCGGTCCAAACAGCGCTGACAGCGCCAATGATGGCTTCGTGCGGCTCCGGGGCCTCCCGTTTGGATGCACAAAGGAAGAAATTGTTCAGTTCTTCTCAGGGTTAGAAATTGTGCCCAATGGGATCACACTGCCAGTGGACCCAGAGGGCAAGATTACAGGGGAGGCCTTTGTACAGTTTGCCTCGCAGGAGTTAGCTGAGAAGGCCCTGGGGAAGCACAAGGAGAGAATAGGGCACAGGTATATCGAGGTGTTCAAGAGCAGTCAGGAGGAAGTTAGGTCCTACTCAGACCCACCTCTGAAGTTCATGTCTGTGCAGCGCCCAGGGCCCTATGACCGGCCTGGCACTGCCCGGAGGTACATTGGCATTGTGAAGCAGGCAGGCCTGGATCGGATGAGGTCCAGCGCCTACAGTGCAGGCTATGGGGGCTACGAGGAGTACAGCGGGCTCAGCGATGGCTATGGCTTCACCACCGACCTCTTTGGGCGAGACCTCAGCTACTGTCTCTCGGGCATGTACGACCATAGATACGGGGATGGCGAGTTCACCGTGCAGAGCACCACTGGCCACTGTGTCCACATGAGGGGGCTGCCCTACAAAGCCACCGAGAACGACATTTACAACTTCTTTTCTCCACTCAACCCTGTGAGAGTACACATTGAGATCGGGCCTGATGGAAGAGTGACCGGAGAGGCTGATGTGGAGTTTGCTACTCACGAAGAAGCAGTGGCAGCAATGTCAAAAGACAGGGCCAACATGCAGCACAGATACATAGAACTCTTCCTGAATTCCACCACAGGGGCCAGCAATGGGGCATACAGCAGCCAGGTGATGCAGGGCATGGGGGTGTCTGCCGCCCAGGCCACCTACAGTGGCCTGGACAGCCAGTCTGTAAGCGGTTGTTACGGTACTGGCTACACCAGTCAGAACAGCATGGGTGGCTATGACTAGTTTTGTAAAAGCATTGGAGTTTCAATCAAATATTCCCAGGCAGCCAAGAAGCAGGGAGAGAGCAGTCTATAACTAGAGGAAGCTGTGGGACCCAAATTGCACCATGAGTTTGTGAAATCTGGATTAAAGAAATTACCTCTTCAGTGTTCTCATGCAGACCTTTCTTCTAGCATCTGATATGGAGTAAACTCAAACTATCTGCTTCCACTTTCCGCAGTTCACATTTTGATAGTGACGTTCCCTTCCAGTAGTTCTGACTGTTAGATGTTGGATCTTCACACCAAACTGCAGGGAGCACATTGATTGGGCCGATTGCTTTTTTGGAGAACTCAAGGTGCTAGGTCCCTCATTCAAAGAGAAACATTTCTCATGTTGGTTCATTCTAGTTTCTATTTCCTTCATTTAAAATCTTTTAGGTTGAATTTCAGCTTTTTAAAAGTTAGTTTTGCGAATTGAGACACAATACTAATACTGTAGGAATTGGTGAGGCCTTGACTTAAGCTTTGTACTGTGATTTCCTTTCGGGTGTATTTTGCTAAGTGAAACTTGTTAAAAAGAAAATTTTTTGTTAACTAAATTTTTTTCTTAAAATAAAGACTTTTCCACAATGACTGGCACAGATTATCTACTCAGCAATAGCTAGCAAATGACTTGGGTACTCAGGGAGGATTTATTGATTTTAATGTACAGATTATACATCAAAGTACAAGTCACACATCAAGTCTGAGCTTTCTTGTAAGGGTTAAGGCAGGTGACTAGAACGCATCAAGCAGGTACAAAGAAGCCCCACATTTCCTAGCCATCCCTGAATCACGCTCACATTTGAGCTACATCTTTTTTCTACTTTAAAATTCTTTTGTTTGTTGAGCCCATAGCTTTAGTTTTAAGGCTACAATCTTTCAAAGTTTGGTTTTGGTACTGGCTTTATGGGGTAAAGCTCAGAACCCTGTCCCCCTCACATCTGGTGCTCTACCACTTGATCAATCCCTTCAGTTCTGATTAACTGTAGTCTTGTTAATTGGATTTGTCTGCCTAGCTGGCTTCAAACTGGTCCTCAGATCTCAACCTGAGCGGTTAGGATTATAGATGATAGCCACTGGTATCTGGCCCTTCTCAAGTTTTTTACTTGATGCTATTGCCATATATTTCCTATTTTAATTGGGAGTTTGAACTTGGTGCTTCAAACACTTCTCTTACTTGAACCGTGCTCACTGGCACTCTTTTTTTTTTTGAGTCAGCTCTTTAGTTCCATTGCTAATAACCTCCAGCATAGTTTGTTAGGTGAAGTGTTAGATGCCTGTCACCAGGTCTTGCTAATTGAATTTTTTTATTTGTTTCCTTCCAGTCCTGGAATTTGAACCAAGAGCCTGAGCACTGTCCTTGAGCCTCTGCTCAAGGCTAGTGCTCTACCACTTGAACCATAATACCACTTCAGGCTTTTTCTGTTTATGTTGTACTGAGGAAGCAAACCCAGGGCTTTATGCATGGTAGGCAAGTACTCTACGGCTAAGTCACATTCCCAGTCTGAAATGAGAATCCTGATCAGGCTTCATACAACATAGTTTACAATGATCCTCCCGATCTCTGACTCACAACTAAATATCTGAGTTATTTAAGTGTAGTGCATCTTGGTTAATAACCCCTCCCCCTATACTTTGGACTTTTTGGTGGTTATCTGGAAATAATCTCAGATGTTCCTGTGTAGGCTAGTTTCAAACCATGATTCTCTGATTTCAGCCTACTGTGTAGTTAGGATTACAGGTGTAAGCCACCAGTTTGTGGCTATACACTGCTATGGATGTTTGCATGTAGTTTCTTTTTGGGGCCACATCTCCAGGCCTAGTTTCTGTCCCTTAGTTTTTTTCACTTAGAAGTTGGCACCCTACTACTACTTGCCACACCTCCACTTCCTTGTTCTTAATTCTTACACAAGGCCTTTATTTCAAAAGCATTTTCCTGGATTTACTTAACAATAGAAAGTAACAAATGCCACAGTGGTGCTTCACATAATCCTGGCTGAGGGCAGCACTTGGGGTATAGAGAATTTTGCAAAACCTGTATAGAGCCCAGTATTAATCCCATGGCTGCTCACTCCATGCACCAAGGAAGGAAACAAGACAAAATTGGGGATCAGCAGCTGCTTCAGGTCTGCCTTTGGCTCATCCAGATTGAGCTCTTGGCACTCTGCCATTCCCCGGCCCACTAAGCACTGGCCCCTGCTGGGGCACTAGTCTTTTAACATAGCTGATGCTCCATGCCACGGGGAGACGGGCTTGGGGACTTAGCTGGCTTCACATCAGTCAGAATGAATAATAGGAATTAGGTTGTGGCTTTGGCGCCTGAGGACAGCAGAACTGGATGTAACAGGAAATACCCACAATAACAGCGGGGAGCTCGACACCCTGGTTGAGAAGCAAGGCTGAACCTAGTGCCACTGGCTGAACAGTGTGATCTCAGCCACTCGAGACTTCTCTAAGGATCACAGTTAAGAACTAGCCTGGGCAGACTTCCCCAAGTCAGAACTGGCTCCAGTTTAGCAAAAGCTAAAAGTGGAGCTGTGGCTCAAGTAGTGCAACACAAGCCTTGAGCAAAATGGCCAAGCACCAGTGCAGGCCCTGAGTGTAGTCCCAAGACCAGCACACAGTTCATACGTGCCAGGCAGGGACCAGGTTTTTACTTCTCATGCTGCAGTACTGTCCTCACTGCCCAGTACCTAAGCATGCCCTGAGTTACCTCCACAGGTTCTGTTCAGGCCTGCTTTCTGCAACTTCATACCCCGTGTACTTGCAAGGCTACGATCTTATCACCTGCATTCCGTCCATGCAGCCTTGCCTGAGGAGCAGTGAGCAAGCATACCTTCTGTTTGCCAGTGCTTGCATCTTGCCATGCCCATGGGAACATAAGATTTGTGTAGATAAGTTGTCCGTTCCCCCCCCCCCCCCCGGGCTATCAGTACTAAGCTAGCTTGGGAACTGTCCTTTAGTGTTTTGGGGTGGGGGGGTGGTTGGGTTTTCTCAAAGCTGGTGTTCTACCACTTGAGCCACAGCTCCACTTCTGGCCTTTTTTCTGGTTAATTGGTGACAGTGATAAGGGTCTCATGTACTTTTCAGTCCAAGCTGGCTTTGAACATGATCCTCACATCTCAGCCTCTTAAATAGCTGGGGCTACAGGCATGAGCCACTGGCACCTGGCAGTGCTCCTTGAAGCACTATCTGGTATCCCCCAAAAAGCTGGAGGCTACTATCGCTGTGTTGGTCTAAGGACTTTATTGGGGCAGGTGAGACAGTGAAAGAACTAGGTTTCTGGAGTCACATACCATATAGCACCCACTGAGTGCTGCTGATATGGAGAATGACCCATTGCAAATTCTAGCTTCTATGATGTCTACCACTGAGTTATCAGGTATGAATATTGTAAAGGTGTTATGTACTGGTAGTGGGGCTTGCACTCAGGGCCTCAAGTTTTCTGAGCCTGAGACATACCTACTTTCAATTAGTTCTCCACCCACCCAGTCTTGGGGCTTGAACTCAACCTGGTTGCTGCCCGAGCTTTTTGTTCAAGGCTAGCACTCTGCCGCTTGAGCCAGAGTGCCACTTCTAGCTTTTTCTATGATTAATTAGAGATAAGAGTCAGGGACTTCAGGCTGGCTTCGAACCACGATCCTCGGAGCTCAGCCTCCTGAGTAGGATTGCAGGCATGAGCCACGGGTACCCAGTTAGGGTTTTTACTGCTTAAGTGGAGATAGAGTCCCATGGGCTTTACTGCCCAGGCAGACTTTACACCACAATCCTCAGATCTCAAGCCACATAAGTAGCTGAGATCACAGCCACCTGTGCCTAGCCTATAAATTCAATTGATAAAACCTGGGGCTTGTTGGACTGGGAGTGATGGGACATGAAGCGGGTGACAGAATCAACCAGGGGAGATTCTCAAGTGGGGCATTGCCAGGAGTGAGCCTCTGGACATGGAATTATGTGACAGTTAATAGTACACCCTTCCCTCCACAGAATGCCACAAGAACACAAGAGGGAGAGGTAAGACCAATTTATTTGTATACCAAAATAAGCTTTGGACATGCCCTGATCAGGGCACCAAACAGCCAGTCCTGGAGGGAGGCCATACAGGAAGAACCAGGAAGGAGAAGCAGCAAAGGGTAGCAAAAGCTGTGGGGCCCAGGAGTCCCTTTAAGCTGTCTGGTACTTAGCAGGTACTGGCAGGGCCTACAAAATTAAGACAGGTCCTCAGTGACACAGGCCAGGCCTCCCCCACCCCCCAGCTTCACACTCACCTGCAGTGATCAGTGGCATGGGCTTCTCAGGTAAGGGACTAGAGAAAGGAGGGAGTCAGATTAGCACTGGGGATGGGCTTCTTTCTCCTTCCTGGTGGCCCTCCTCTGTGACACTTCATGGCCACTTCACACAAATCCCAAGGGAGTTAGCCTCCATCTTGGGGTCCTTGGAAATGGAGGCTTGGCTCAAGTGGTAGAGTCCCAACTTTGACCAAAAAGGCCAAGCAAGAACGTGAGAACCCAGAGTTCAAGTCCCAGCATAGACAAAAAAAAGGAACTCCTAAAGAAAGTTCTCCTGAATCAGCAGCATTTGAGGTGATACAGGGGAGTTGGGACATTCCTGGAGGGAGCCATGGTGAGAGGAAATAAGGAAGGGGTGAGATTGCCAGGTGCTTGTAAATTCTAGTTACTCAAGAGCCCAAGCTCTGAAGATGAAGGTTCAAAGACTGGATGGCAAAGCCTGAGACTTATTTTCAATTGATCAGCAAAAAGCTAATAGTAAAGCTGTGGCTGAAGTGGTGGAGCACCAACCAGCCTTGAGTGAAAAAGCTAAGAGGAAGCACCCAGGCCCTGAGTTCAGTCCCAGTATACAAGATTTGATTTAGGGTCCCTCAAAGTTGATATCTGACTCAATCCAATTGCAAACCCAATGAACAGAGCTAGGAGCCTTATCCTGGCTGTCTGAGACCTGGGACTTGATGCCCACATCAGTGCAGCCAAGGTGCATGTGCAGAGGGGGCTGGCCTTACCTGGACTTCTGACTGCCCTTACATTTGCATTTGCTACCTGGGCAAGGAAAAGAGGAGTCAGAGCTGGCTAAGTATGAGTGCTCCCTCTCCTCACCCTTTTCCCAACACTCACTTAGGACAATGGCAACTCCAGCGACACACAGCAGCCCTCCAAATATCATCCCACCCAGCTGTAGGCTTTCCCAGTCTAGAAACAGAACAGGGGACATGCATAGTGAGCTCTTCCCCACCCAGTGACCTCCATTTACTCAAGGGTGTGTGTGTGTGTTTACTTCGGTGATAGTCCTAAACTCAGGGCCTGGCACTGTCCCTGAGCTGCTTTTGCTCAAGGCTAGTCCCTACCACTTGAACCTATTTATAGCTCCACTTACTGCTTTTTTGGGTTTGTTTATTGGAGTTGTGCAGACTTTTTGGACTGGTTTTGAACTGCAATCCTCAGATCTCAGCCTCCTGAGTAGCTAGGATCACAGGCATGAGCCACCGATGCCAGCTTTATTCAAAATATTTTATGAGCCTGAGGCGCTGTAGCAAGTATTTACAAGCTCCTGCTTGGGCAGTCTGCCTTATAAATAAATTCCTGCTCATTTTGACATTTCCATCCAGGTAGTGAGAGGGCAAGCAAGCAAGGCAGTCAACAGATACAACTTTTACAACTTGTAGTGTCTGGTTTTCTGAAGAAATGGTAAGTTCAGAGAAAGAAGGGCTCTGAGGAACCACAGCAAAAATCAGGTACTGTGACCTTTAATCCCAGCTACTGAGGAGGCTGAGATCTGGGGACTGAGGTTCAAAATCTACACATGCAGCCAGTTGCTGGCAGCTCATGTCTATAATCGTAGCTAATCAGGAGACTGAGATCTGAGGATCAGGGTTCAAAACCAGCCTGGGCAGGAAACCTAGTGACACTTTTATCTCCAATAAACCACCAGAAAATCGGAAGTGGCAGTGTGGTACAAGTGGTAGAGCACTAGCCTTGAGCTGAAGAGCTGAGGGACAGTGCCCAGGCTCAGACTTCAAGCCCCACGACCGACAAAAAAAAAACACACACACACATGCAGAAAAGTTTGTGAGACTCTTCAATTAACCCAGCAAAAAGCCAGAAGTGGAGCTGTGGCTCAAGTGGTAGAGCACTAGCCTTGAGCAAAATAGCTCAGACAACATCTAGGCCCAGAGTTCAAGCCCCAGGACCAGAACAACAACAAAAAAAGGTGGAGGGAGGCAAACCTCTCTTACCATAGTAGAAGGGACTGCTTCTATCTGCAGGAAAGAGAAACAACACAGAATAAAGACCAGAACTAAGAGACTGGATGTGGGGGTCTCAGAAGGAGAAAGCATGGCAGCTAGGGGTCACTCACCTATTAGGTCATTGGCTTCCAAAGCAGGCAGGCCTGGGTAGGCAAAGCAAAGGAAGTGGATGGTCATTCATGGCACTGGTATTCAAATATTTTGGGTAGGTGGGCACATTACAGGCACGCCTGTAATGCCAGTTAATTGGGAGGCTGAGATGAGATGATCACTTGTGGTCAGGAGTTCTGGTTTACAGTGGACTGTGTTTTGGGTGTCCACACTTCAACTTCATTATTGGGAGAGGCCCACCAGGCTGCCTAAGGAGAGGTAAACTGGCCAAAGTTGAAGGGACCTTCCCACTGGTGGTGTAGTGTGTATGGTGTGTTTGTGTGTGTGCGTGTGCTATACCTCAGGTTTGAACTCACAGCCTGGGTGCTGTCCCTTAGCTTTTTTTCTCAAGGTTAGCTCCGCTTGCGGCTTTTTGCTGCTTAATTGGAGATAAGAGTCTCACAAACTTTCTGCATGGGCTGATTTTGAACCTCAACCCCCAGATCTCAGCCTCCTAAATAGCTGGGATTACAGGCATGAACCACTGGTATCCGGCTAACAATTTAAACATACATTTATTGGACACAAGCTGTCTTTGGGGAGCAGGCTGTGTCTCCCCATTTCCTTGGTGGGTGGGGTCTCTGTGGGACTCACCTGCCAACATGAAGACAAAGGCACAGGTCATTCCTTCCATCTTGGGTCGGTGTATAGTGCAGGGCTGCTATAAAGCAAGAGATAGAGGCAGGAGAAGGGGGCTGTGTCTGCAATCCAACCACCTGTCTGGGAGTCATCATTCATCCCCTTAGTATGGGTGGACAGGCAAGAGGCAGAGCAGGGTTACAGTAGCTGTGTATACACTTTCCTAGAAGGTAATCTTGTACACATGACCACTTTCTGCTCTCACATTTATATATACCTAATACTAGTTATTTCTGTGCCAGTACTAGAATTTGAACTCAGGACCTGGGCACTGTCCTTTTTTTTTTTTTGCTCAAGGATAGCATTCTACCAGTTGAGCTACAGCTCCATTTTTAGCTTTTTGCTGGTTAGTTGGGAGATAAGAGTCTCACAGACTTTCCTGCCCAGGCTGGCTTTGAACCTTCATCCTTAGGATCTCAGTCTCCTGAGGGGCTAGGGGTTACAGGCATGAACTCCAGTCTGGAGCTCTTATATTGATTTCCCAGAGAATCTGAGTTCCAACACTTGCGGGTTTCAGAGAAGTCTCTGCCATTGTTCATTTCTGTCCTGCCTGGCTCTGGTCTCTTAATGAAATCCTAGATCGGGGGCCAACACTTCCCTCTTAAACACCAGATGTGTGACTTAGTTGTTGCTCAGCCTCTCTGAGCTTCAGTGACCTGTAAATAGCAGCAACTTGGCAAGTTATAATGGTGGAGTTAAATGAACTATTTGCCAGGCCAAAGATATATGCCTGGTACTCAGGAGACTGAGATCTGAGAAGTGCAGTTGAGTCTGGGCAAGTCTATGAGACTCTGATCTTCAATCTAACCAGCAAGAATTGGAGGTGGAGTTGTGGCTCAAGGGGTAGAGTGCTAGCATTGAGTACAAAAGCTTAGGGACAGTGCCCATGCCCTGATACAAGCCTCAGGACCAACACTAAATAAACAATAAACACCTGTGTACTTTTGCCATGAGAGGGGACATGCCGTTTGTGAACTAGGCCAGTGTCCAAACTGGCTTCTCTTAGTCTTTTATCTGTCTTCTGCTTCTTCTCTACCCTGGATCCTAGATCCATCGATTGATTGATTGTAGTATGTGTGCCAGTACTGAAGCTGAACTCTGGCCCTGGTACATTTCTTTAACTTTTCACTTAAGGCCAGCACTCTCCCACTTGAGCTACAGCTCCCCTTCTAGCTTTTTGGTGGTTAAGTGGAGATGAGAGTCTCACAGATGTTTACTGCTCAGGCTGGTTTCCAACCCTCATCTTCATATCTCTGCCTCCTGAGTAGCTGGGATTATAGGCATGAGCCACATCACCCAGCTTGGATTTGGTAGATTATAAAGATGTCATCTCTACCCCACAGATCCTTCCACTAAAGATTGACTCCTGCTCCTCCAACCCCAGCTCACCACCACACAAGGGCATAAAGCATGAAGTCCCTACTGCCCTAGGGGCTGCTAAAGCTACTTGTCTTCAAAACCTACAAACAGCAACTCATTACTCAGAATTCTGGGATTTCCATGACCACCTCTTCTACCTGGCCATCCTGAAGTCCTAGCAAATGCCTGCTCATCTGAGGGCTTACCTGAGCCAGGCTGAAGGGACAGCAGGTCTGAAGAGCGGGCTGGGCTGGGGACCTTTAGGTGGGTTCTGGCTCTTTATACCCAGAGCCCCGCCCAGGGCAACAGAGCAGCAGACTGGAGGGAGCTGGTCAGCTCCTAGTAAACTGCTTGAAGCCTCCCTTCCCCAGGTGCTCTTAAAGAAACAGCTCACCTGCCACACAGGGCAGAGCCAGGCCAGGGCAGAGGGACATTGAGTGGGGGAACTGTGGGTGAGACTTCAGGGCCTCCTGGGAGGAGAAGGTAGGCTTCTGTAAGTCCACCTAGATCTTCAGAGCAATTGGTGTTGGGGGTGTGACTCAGTTGGTAGAACACTAGGCAACAAAAGTGGCAAGTACTAAGTTCCAAGTCCGAGGCTCAAACATGAAAAAAAAAAAAAGTTGAGTCCCAGAGAATGTTGTAAGGAGTGGGTGTTTAGGGATCCGGTGCCAACAGTGGGGTACCAGGTCCTCTGGGAACAATAGAACGGATGAAGAGTCAGGAAGGGATTTTTTTTTTGTTGTTGGTTGTGGGGTTTGAACTCTGGGCCTGGGTACTGTCCCTCAGCTCTTCAGCTCAAGGTGAGTGCTCTACCACTTGAGCCACAGCACCACTTCCAGTTTTCTGGTGGTTAATTGGAGATAAGAGTTTCATGGAGCCAGGAGTCGATGGCTCCTGCCTGTAATCTAGCTACTGTGGAGGCTGAGATCTGAGGATCTGAGTTCAAAGCTAGCTTGGACAGGAAACTCCCATGATACTATTATCTCCAATAAACCACTCAGAAAACAAAGTGGTGCTGTGGCTCAAGTGGTAGAGCTCTCGCTTTGAGCCGAAGAACTGAGGGATAGCACTCAGGCCCAGAGTTCAAGCCCCATAACCGACCAAAAAAAAAAAAAAAATATCTCACGGACTTTCCTGACCAGGCTGGCTTTGAATCACAATCCTCAGATCTCAGCCTCCTGAGTAGCTAGGATTACAGGCTTGAGCCACCAGCACCTGGCAAAGGACGGGTGTTTTTTTTTTTTTTTTTTTGTTTGTTTTTGGGGATCCGGTCATGGGGAACTCTGGGGCTGGGCACTGTCCCTCAGCTCTTCAGCTCAAGGCTAGTGTTCTACCCCTTGAGCCACAGCACCACTTGCGGCTTTTTTCTTTTTGCTTATGTGGTGCTGAGGAATCGAACCCAGGGCTTCATGCATGCAAGGCAAGCGCTCTACCACTGAGCCACCTTCCCAGCCCAGGACAGGTGTTTTTATGTGTGTGCTTCTTGGGGTTTGAACTCAGGGGCTGGATACTATTTCTTAGCCTTTTCTCTGAAGGCTAGTTAGGCTAGTGCTCTACCACTTGAGCCATACCAACACTTTGGGCTATTTGGTGGTTTGTTGGAGGTAAGAATCTCAAAGTTGGACTGGGAATATGGCTCAGTGGTAGAGGGCTTGCCTAGCACACATGAAGTTCTGGGTTCAATTCCTCAGTACCACATAAACAGAAAAAGTCAGAAGTAGTGCTGTGGCTCAAGTGGTAGAGTGCAAGCCTTGAGCAAAAGCAGCTCAGGCATAGTGCCCAGACCCTGAGTTCAAGCCCCAGCCCTAGGACTGGTAAAAAAGAGAAGAAAAAAAAAAAAAGGTGTCACAGTCTTTCCTCCTCAGGCTGGCTTTGAACCTTGATTCTCAGATCTCAGCCTCTTGAATAGGATTACAAGTATGGGCCACCAGCATACCTTTCCCTCCAGGTAACACTGGTCCCCTGTAAAATTGTGAGACAGCTGTGAAAATGGAGTCCCAGTCAGTCCAGCCAGGCACCAGTGAGCCACACCTGTGATCCTAGCTACTCAGGAGGCTGACATCCAAAGATCACAATTCAAAGCTTGCCCAGGCAAGAATATCTAAGGCACTCTTATTACCAATGAACCAGCAAAAATCTGGGTGTGGAGGTGTGGCTCAAGTGGTAAGGGTCCCAGCCTTGAGCAATAAAGCCAGTGAGATCACAGAGCCTTCAGTTCAAGCCCTAGGACTGGCACAAAAAAAGGAAAAAGGGAAACCTGAGCAATGATTGCCAGCCAAGGGCCAGGCAGGAAGAACACTGTACATTCCAGTGGCCCTTTTGTGCTCCCACATAGGTTCAGAAACAGTGATATGCATGAATGAAGGGCAGCCTCTCTAGTCAGGCCAGGCGTGGCTGCCATTGCCCTCTGGGTTGCACGACCTGTGTCTTGGTGCACCTGGAAGCCTGAGGCTTAACCGAAAGGCATCCAGGAAATCTGTGATGCCTGGCTGCATACTTGGCTCATTACACACATTCGTTCATGGAGAGGTCATGACCCTGGCCTAGCTGCAACCCTTCTCTGCCTGTGTAATTGCCTTCCTGGGCCTTCATTGTATGGCTTTTCCAGGGACCAGTCTTCTTGAGGGCAGTATCAGCTTCTGTCTCCCACACGTGCAAGAACAGCTCATTGTCTCTGTGTCTCTCAGTGTGTGCCCCTTGCCATAAATGTAAAAAGTTGAATTTTATTTTTGGTGTTTTTTTTGTCAGTCATGGGGCTTGAACCTCTGGGCCTGGGCACTGTTCTACCACTTGGAGTCACAACACCACTTCCAGTTTTTTGGTAGTTAATTGGAGATAAGAGTCCTACAGACTTTCCTGCCTGGGCTGGATTTGAACCACAACCCTCAGATCTCAGCCTCCTGAGTAGCTAAGATAACAGGTGTGAGCCACTAGCACCTGCCTCCTTCTCATTTCCTCTCTCAGTCTCTTTCTCTCCTGCTAATTAGCACCTGGCTAATTTGGAAGTTTGTGCATATCAGAATTTGAACCTGAGGCCTGTCTTATATACTAAATGACATTGAGGAAGTGGTGCTGTGGCTCAAGTGGTAGAGTGCTTACCTTGGGCTGAAGAACACAGGGACAGCACCTAGGCCCAGAGTTCAAGCCCCATGACCCACCAAAAAAAAAAAAAAAAAATCATGGACATTGAAAGAAGTTCTACCTCCTCTGGCCTCTCTTCATATGTTAAAGAACAGTGAGCCAAAAGCCAGTCTCTCACACCTGTAATCCTAGCTACTCAGGAAGCTGAGAGCTGAGGGTTGTGATTCAAAGCCAGCCTGGATAAGAAAGTTTGAGACTCTTATATCCAATTAACCAGCAAAAAGACTTGAAAATGTATTCCATCTCTATCCAGCCAGACATCAGTGAGTCACACTTGTGATCCTAGCTACTCAGGAGGCTAAGCTGTGAAGATCACAGTTCAAAGCCAGCCCAGGAAGTGCTGAAGTGGTTAGAGCACCAGCACTGAGCAAAAACATTAAGGGACAGTGCTCAGGTCCTGACTTCAAGTCCCAGTACACACACACACACGATAAAAAGTAAGAGTCAAAATGATTTTATCTCTCTCTGACATGCTCAGGATTTGAACTACATGGACTCAGCTAAGACACTGAACTCTTCTCAGCTGGTTCCCCTCCACTGGGTCCTAGTACCTTTCACCTGCTTCTGACAAGAAATCAGACTCCAGTGAGTGACTGCATGGGTGCTCAGAAGGAATGCCTATCTAGGAAATCCAGCCAGGGGCACCCTAAAACAGCTTTTACTGCCAGTCCAAGCCTTTAGGAAGCATACCCTGAATGAGTTGTGCAGTTGTACAGATTTTCATTCTAAACACTTCTGATTAGTAAATATTCCATTTATATATACATATGCATTCACATATACATATTATGCCAGTACTGGAGCTTAAAACCCAGGACCTGAGTTCATACATACACATTTATGCATGTGCTTGCACACACAGACATACATATTGTGCCAGTACTGGAGCTTAAAACTCAGGACCTGAGTTCTTCCACTTCTGGCTTTTTGCTGGTTAATTGGAGTCTCACAGACTTTCCTGCCTGGCTGGCTTCTGCCTGACCTTAAACTGGCCTTAAACTGTAGTTCTCAGATCTCAGCTTCCTGAGTATCTAGGTTTACAGGCATGAGCCAAGAGTGCAGGATTTTTTCCTTGGATTTTGTTTGCTTTTTTGCCAGTCCTGGGCTTGAACTCAGGGCCTGGGCACTGTCCCTGAGCTTCTCTGTGCTACCACTTGAGCCACAGCGCCACTTCTGGCTTTTTCTGCATATGTGGTACTGAGGAATCTAAGTGCTTCATGAATGCTACGCAAGCACTTTACCACTAAGCCACATTCCGAGCCCTAGATTTTTTTTTTTAATGTGATGGTACTGAGGACTGAACCAAGAGCCTCCAGCGTGCTAAGCATGAGTTCCATCCCAGCCCCATTAAACACTTCCTTTTTCATTTTTGGGTGCAGGTCCTGGGGTTTGAACTCCTAGGTGCTGTCCCTGAGCTCATTTTGCTCAAGGCTAGTGCTCTACCACTTGAGCCACAATGCCATGTCCAGCTTTTTGGTGGATAATTGGAGATAAGATAGGAAGGCATGAGCCACTGGCACCTAGTTTAAACACTTCATTTTGTGTATGTATGTTTGGGGACTGGGGCTTGAATTTAGTACCTAGAGTTTTTGTTCAGCTTTTTTGCGCCAATCTGGCACTCTATCACTTGTGTCACAGCTCCGGATCTGGCATTTTGATGGTTAATTGGAGATAAGAGAGTTTTCCTCCCCAGGCTGGCTTTGAATCTTGATCCTCAAATCTTAGCCTTCTGAATAGCTAGGATTACAGGTGTGAACCACTGGTGCCCAGCCTAAGACATTTTGATTTTTTTTTTTCCTGTGCTGGTCTTGGGGCTTGAACTCTGGGCCTGGGAGTTGTGCCTAAGCTGTTTTGACTCAAGGCTAGTGCTCTACCACTTGAGCCTCAGTACCACTCCCCAGGCTGGCTTCAAGCTGCAGTCTTTAGGTCTCAGCCTCCTGAGTAGCTGGGATTACAAGCCTAAACCACCAGCACCCAGATTTTAATTTTTCATTATTAAAGATAAGCAGTCACAGTCATAATATCCAAAGTACAACTATGAAAATGGAACCAGATAGCTTGAGAGAATGTTGGGGGGGCTGGGAAGGTGGCTCAGTGGTAGAGCACTTGCCTTGCATGCCTGAGGCCCTGGGTTAGATTCCTCAGTACCACATAAGCAAAAAGAAAAAAGCCGGAAGTGGTGCTGTGGCTCAAGTGGTAGAGTGCTAGCCTTGAGCTGAAGAGGGACAGCGCCCAGGCCCAGAATTCAGGCCCCACGATGGGACCCAAAAAAAAAAAAAAGAATGTTGGGTCTGAGAGAGGTGGGGAGAATGATGGGAAGGGTGACATTGATCCAGGTGCACTGTACTCATAGTCTGACTTACTGAATTGGAACCTCTGTACAACTACTTAATAATAATAATAAGCCAGTCACTAGTGGCTCACTCTCGTAATCCTAGCTACATAGGAAGCTTAGATCTGAGGATCATGGTTCGACGCCATCCCTTGTGAGACACTCCAACAACTACTCAAAATACAAAAAGCCAGCAGTGGAGCTTTGGCTCAAGAGAGAATGCTAGCCTTGAGCACAAAAGCTTAGGGACAGTACTCAGACCTTGAGTTCAAGCACCAGGACAGGCACACACACATATAAACAAATGAATAAGCTGGCGCAGGGGCTCATGCCTGTAATCCTAGCTACTCAAGAGGCTGAGATCTGAGGATCTCAGTTCAAAGCTAGCCTGGGGAAGGAAAGTTTGTGAGATTCTTATCTCCAATTAGCCAGCAGAAAACCATAAGTGGCATTGTAGCTTAAGTTGTAGAGTGCTCGCCTTGAGCTCTCAGGGATGCTCGGGCCCAGAGTTCAAGCCCCATGACCAGAAAACAAGCAAACAAAAAACAAAAACATTAATAAGTGTGGGCTGGAGGTGTGGCTCAACTAGTTGAGCCCCATGTATAAGAAAGGTCAGAATGCAAGGCCCTGAGTTCAAGTTCCAATTTTCACAAAAATAATAAAGAATAATGTAAGAAATTTTAAAAATATTTTATGGAAAAAAGAAAAAATCAAAATCAAGCCATCCCTGGTAGTGGTTAACCTATCATCCCTAGAAATAAGGAGTGTGAATCAGAACTATCACAAATTCAAGTCCACCCTGAGCTACATAGACTTTGAGACCAATCTGAGAGATATCCTTGTAAAAAAGAAAAGGTAAATCTGCTACTTGATTTTTAACATGATAATATGATTAGATTTTTCTCAGTTTACTAATTTCAATTTCTGTAGTAGGTGTGCTGTGTGTGTGCGTGCATGTGTGTCTGTGTGTCTGTGTCTGTGTACCAGTAGTTGGGTTTGAACTCGGGACCTGGGTGCTGTCTGTCCCTTAGCTTTTTCCCTCAAGGCTGTATCACCTGAGCCATACTTCTTTTAGCTTTTTGGTGGCTAACTGGAGATAAGAATGTCACAGAATTTCCTGTCCAGGCTGACTTTGAACTGTGATCTTCAGATCTCAGCCTCCAAGAAGCCAGGATAATAGGCAGGAGCCACAGTGCCCAGCAAATGTTATGTTTTCAAATTGTGGTGCCTTTGCTCTCTTGAGCTACCCAGGTTTAGTTTTTCAACTGCCAGCAAATATTTCTCCTTATCAGACAATCTCATTATAAATAACCTATTTTTAAAAATATGGAAATCAAGACATCTGATATATATTTCTTGGAATGCGATCCATTGAAACCTTTTTCATAAATCATTCTCTAATCTAAAATCTATGGGGCTGGTGATGTGGCTCAGTGGGATAGCACCTACCTAGCATGCCTGAGGTCCTGGGTTCAATCTCAGCACTACAAAGAATAATTTTTAAAAAATCTAAGTGTTCACTGGGCGCAGGTGGCTCACACCTGGAATCCTAGCTAATCAGGAGGCTGAGATCTGAGGACCAAGGTTCAAAGCCAGCCCAGGTAAGAAAGTCCATGAGACTCTTAACCACCTGAAAACCAAAAGTGGCACTGTGGCTCAAAGTGGTAGAATGCTAGCCTTGAGCTGAAGAGCTCAGGGACAGTGCTCCAGACCCTGAGTTCAAGCCCCATGACCACCAAAAATAAAAATAAAATCATGTGTAGGACTTGGGTGTGTAGCTCAGAGTGGCGGGGTGGGAGGTGGGAGGAAGAGGGAGAGATAGCCAGTACTGGGGCTTGAAATAAGGGCTTGGGTGTTGTCCCTTAGCTTTCCCACTCAAGTATGGCTCTCTACCATTTGAGCCACACCTCTACTTCTGTCTTTTTACTGTTAATTGGAGAAAAGAGTATCACTGACTTTCTTGCCTAGGCTGGATTTGAACCTAATTCTCAGATCTCAACCTCCTGAGTAGCTAAGAGTATAGGTGTGAGACACCAGCACCTGGCCACATTTAGCTTTCTTGAGCCAATACTTAAAAATGTTAAACCATCATTTTCCTTTTCCTGTACATTTGAAACCCCAGTGCCTAGAACACAGTAGAACAGTAGTAGGGCTCGGAGTATATATTGAATCAATGTGAAGCTGAGTGTGGTACTATACCCACAAGCCCCAGAACTGGGAGGCAGAGTTAGGAGGATTTCAAGTTCACAGCTGGTCTGTGGAAAAGAGATAGAAAAGAAAAGAAAAATGCCTTGTGAAGGAGGCTTAAACCTGTAATCCCAGCTACTCAGGAGGCTGAGATCTGAGGATTATGGTTTGAAGGCAGCCAAGGCTGAAAGTCCATGAGGCAACCCCCTCCCCTCCCTGCCCCCCCCCACACTGGTTCCTGGGGCTTTAACTCAGGGCCTGGGCATTGTCCCTGAGCTCGTTAGCTCAAGGCAAGTGTTCTACCACTTGAGCCAAAGCACCACTTCTGGTTTTCTGATGGAGATAAGAGTCTCACAGACTCCTGCCCAGGCTGGCTTTGAACCATGATCCTTAGATCTCAGTCTCCTGAATAGCTAGGATTACAGGTGTGAGCCACTGGTGCCTGGCATGTCTGTTTTTGAGACAGGTCTCTCAGTGTTGCCCAGGCTACCCCTAACCTAACTGCTGGCCTCAACGGATCCACCTGCTTCAGTCTCCCAAGAAGCTAGGACTTACAAGCATGTAGTACCACACCTGGCTGAATTGTCCCCATTAAATGAGTGACTCATAGACTAAGAGAATCACATCCCCATACAACTATTTTTATATCACATTAAAAATAGAGTACATGTACAGTTGGTTATACATGGAAAGTGCTAGCTAAAGCTATTAGTGGGACAAGGACAGTTAGGCCTCACCTAACTGCACCTAACCTTTCCAACTTCACTTCTCATACTAAAAGCAGGGTAAGGGCTATTTCCTCACAAGGTAGAGTTATTTATTTATTTATTTATTCATTCATTCATTCATCTTCCAGTCCTGGGGCTTGAATTCTGGGCCTGGGTGCTGTCCCTGAGCTTCCTTTGCTCAAGGCAAGCACTCTACCTCTTGAGCCACACTATTGTCTGGCTTTTTTTGAGTTTATTGAAGTATCAAAGAGTTTCCTGCCCAGACAGGGTTCAAACTGCAATCCTCAGATATTAGCCTCCTGAGTAGATAGGATTATAGGTGTGAGCCACCAGCACTCAATTTTATAACATGGCAGCTCTTTTGGGAAGTTTATGGCAGATTTTTTTTTTTTTGGGGTCCGGTTGTGGGGCCTGAACTCTGGGCTTGAGCACTGTCCCTCAGCTCTTCAGCTCAAGGCTAGCACTCTACCACTTGAGCCACAGCGCCACTTCCGGCTTTTTGCTTATGTGGTGCTGAAGAATCGAACCCAGGGCCTCGAGCATGCAAGGCAAGTGCTCTACCACTGAGCCACCTTCCCAGCCCGGCAGATTATTATTTTTTGTCCCATCGTGGGGCCTGAACTCTGGGCCTGGGCGCTGTCCTTCAGCTCTTCAGCTCAAGGCTAGCGCTCTACCACTTGAGCCACAGCGCCACTTCCAGCTTTTTTCTTTTTGCTTATGTGGTGCTGAGGAATCAAACCCAGGGCCTCATGCATGC
Source organism: Dipodomys merriami (assembly GCF_024711535.1). Lineage (NCBI taxonomy): Eukaryota > Metazoa > Chordata > Mammalia > Rodentia > Heteromyidae > Dipodomys > Dipodomys merriami. The sequence continues at coordinate 16,161,942 of NW_027202715.1, read as the reverse complement.
AAGGCAAACGCTCTACCACTGAGCCACCTCCCCAGCCCTGTGGCAGATTTTTTGCCAGTGTGCTGCTCCTGGGCTTGAACTCAGAGCCTGAGTACCATCTCTGAGCTTTTTATCTTCAAAACTAGTGCTGTACCACTTGAGCCAAGCTCTATTTCCAGCATTCAAGTGGTTAATTGGAGACAAGAATCTCACAGACTTTCCTGCCCAGGCTGGCTTTGAACCATTATCCTCAGGCCTTCTGAGTAGCCAGGATTACAGGCGTGAGCCACCGATACCCAGCCAGTATAGTGAATTCTAAAGAGAAGATCCACTTCAGTGATTTTGATCAAACCCAGAACATCAGATGACCTTGGCAGTGACTCTCCTTAACATTCAGTTTGGTCAGGAACTTGCTGCAGGAGGTCAAAGTCCACTGGGTGTTCTGTTCCTGTGGAGAAAGAGACACTGTGCCCTGGGTGAGGGAGACACTGCTCCTTATGTCCCCACTATAAAAAAAGCCTTTGGTAACTCTGAGCCACACAAGGTGGAGCTCTGAGGACAGAATCCCTCTTATCAAGATTGCTGGGCCTTGGGTATTGCTGAGTTTTTTTTTGTTTTGTTTTGTTTTGTTTGGCCAGTGTTGGGGCTTGAACTCAGGACCTAAGAATTGTTCCTTAGAATCACCTAGAATAGCAGAAGTGGAGCTGTGGCTCAGAGTGGTAGAGCTCTAGCCTTGAGCAGAAAAGCCTAGGCCCTGAGTTCAAGCCCCATGACTGACCAAAAACATAAAAAAGAATCTCGTGGGCTTTCCTGCTCAGGCTGGCTTTGAATCACAATCCTGAGATCTCAGCTTCCTGAGTAGATAGAATTATAGGCATGAACCTATAACTGGCTCAATTATGATTTTTGAGGATAAAAAATATATGAAGTATCAGGGCCTGGTAGCATGCAAATATAATCCCAGTACTCTAGAAGTTGAAGCTGGAAGATCTCAAGTTTGAGGCCAGCCTGGGATGAATGAAATTCTGTTTCAAATATATTCATACAAATATATATGCACTCTGGACATCACCTTTACAATAATAAATAGAAAAACAAAACACCCATATATGTACACACTATATACATATATATGTATATATACATCTGTATATACACATATATATACATATGCATATACATACATACATACATACAAATTTTGAAGGGAAATGATTTAGGACATATAAAGCAAGGTTTATAGGAGTGAGCCTCCAGCTCCCTGCTTGTATGAAGATTTCAAAAGATCTTGATGCCAGGGTAATGGCTTGGGCTTATTAGCACAGGAAGCTAAGGCCAGATTACTTGAGCCCACAAGTTCAAATCTAACCCAGGTTATATGGATATATTTTATCTTAAAAATAAAATAGAAAGAAAGCCTAATACCAGTGATTCACGGCTGTAATCCCAGCTACTCAGGAGGCTGAGATCTCAGGATCATCAGTCCAAAGCCAGCCAAGGCATTCAAGTCAATGAGACTTATCTCCAGGTAACCAGGAACCCGCACTCTCCCCCCGTCCCCCCCCCCCCAAAAAAAAGATGTAGAGCTGTGGCTCAAGTGGTAGAGTACTAGACTTGAGCAAAAAAGCTCAGGGACAATGCCCAGGACTTGAGTTCAAGCTCTAGTACTAGAGTAAATTAAGGTCTTAAGTTATCCAAAAGACAGACTGGCATTGCAGGAGCTGAGTAGCACAGGCAAGAGCTGCAGGCGTGAGAGGGCGGTTCCAGCAAAGATTCCAAAGCTCACTCTTGTACTTTGTGTGACTAGCAGAGGAGGAGAGGGGTGAGTCACGAAGATGTTTGGGAAGCAGAGGAGACTAGAGTTGGTCCATGATTGGATCAAGTGGTTTGGGGGCAGGTGAAATATACCATGATGCCAAGGGATTTGGTTTTACCATTTGGATGGGCCACAGACAGTATAGGCAGATTAGTTCAAAGAAGAAAACAAGAGTTTACTTGGGGGAATGGGGAGTTTCTAGAAGCCTATGTAAGTGTATGCAGGGAGAGACAGCCCTGGACAGGCGGTGCCCAGAGAAATCAGGGAGAGGAGGGTTTTTGTTTTGTTTTGTTTTTGTCTGCTCAGCTATTTATTCCTAACATAGCATGCCCTGCCCCACTGCTCAGATTGGTTGAGCTCAATTCACAATATGCTCCTAATTGGCTAGGGTAGAATGTATTTACATAATATGGTTTTGAAATAAGATTAACAGCATAGAAGTAAATCTCAAAATATACCCAGATCTTCTACTATTTCTTGAACACACTCTGAGGCATGCCATACTTCCATCTGGAAAAGAAATCAGTTTAGGACAAAAATCTTACATTTTACACATCCTTTACCCCAAAGAAATTCCTCTTTTCCTTAACAAGAGCCAAGCAGAAGTGATTAGGTGACTTACACCTGTATGTGCATGTGCGAGCGTGCACGCACGTGCACGCGCACACACACACACACACACACACACACATGTCATCACTGATGCCTGAGCTCCATTCCATCCTCAAAAAAAGAGTTGAGAAAATGTCAACAGTGCCTTCTAGTAAAAAACCTCTTTGTTCTCCAGGTCTTATCCTTGCCTCTGAGTCTTATCTCCCACAGAAGATTTTCAAGATGCCTAGAGCCAGAGGACTGCATCTTGTTCCATTTACTGTAACATTTCCTTCAGCTTTAAAAAAAAATTTTGTGATTACATAAATTTCACAAATTTCCCAGTATTGTGCGATAGTGATACTTAAACTCACAAACACATCCTAACCATCATGAGGCAAATTGTCATTATCATGATCTATAAAGTTTGTGAATTTTGTGAGCTCTGACAATATTTCTTCCACATCGGGTGGTATGTACATCTCTTTCCTTTAATGTAAGTTGTTCCCTCTGTCTCTCTCATTCCCTCCCTCCTATCGATGCCTTTGAGTTGCTTAGTTCATTTTCATCAATGTCAGGTGTAGCTGATGGGCCCCTCTGTTGTATGTTTTCCAGGGAGAAGAGTTTTGAGGGTATGGTCAAAGTGTAAATGCTGCTGCTGTTGCTGTGTGTGTGTGTGTGTGTGTGTGTGTGTGTGTGTGTGTGTGTCTGTGTGTGTCTGTCTGTCTGTCTGTCTTTCTGTCTGTCTGTATCTGTCTGTCTGTCTGTGTCATGGGGCTTGAACTCAGGGCCTGGGTGCTATCCCTGAGATTTTTTTACTCAAGGCTAGAGCTCTACTGCTTTGAGCAACAGCTTCACTTTTTGGGATGGTTAATTGGAGATAAAAGAGTCTCATGGACTTTCCTGCCTGGGCTGGCTGCAAACTGCAATCCTCAGATCGCAGCCTCCTCAGTAGCTAGGATAACAGGCATGAGCCACTGGCACCTGACTCCTTCCCTCCCCTCCCTCCCTGCCTCTCTCAATCTCTCTCGCTGCTCCTCCCCTCCCCTTCTTCCCTCAACTCTCTTTTGCAGTGCTGGAGATCAATGGGGATGAAACCATGGACTGCATACATACCAGGCAAGCACTGTACCACTGTGCCCATAGTTGAAGTTGAGAGAGCCTATGGACCTCAATTGTTTCCACCTGGGTGGGAGGAAACCAGGGTCATTTTGTTTTATCTTAGGTGAACTGTCTCACATATATTTTTTGCCAGTCCTGAGGCTTGAACTCAGGGCTGGGCACTATCCCTGAGCTTCTTTTTTGCTCAAGACTAGCACTCTACCATATAAGCCACAGTGGCAAATCCAGCTTTTTCTGTTTAGGTGGTACTGAGGAATCAAACCCAGAGCTTGACACATGCTAGGCAAGCACTCTGCCACTAAGCCACATTCCCAACCCCATCACATATGTTTTCTAAACAGGAGAAAAGGCATTTGACAGAAGAAGAAAACGTATGCACAGACATAAAGGAATTTGGAAACCCAGAAAGACAACAAACATTTTTGCCCAGCCTAGAGAATCACACAGCTGCTAAACAATTTATACCAATGAATCCCAGAAATGACCAGGAGAGGGAGCTCCAAGACCTTCTGGAATTGGGTGTTCTAATGGGGTGGAGGACTGGTTGGAACTTTCTTGAAAAGCTGGGCAAAGCTCTTCCTCCAGGACTGGAGTCCAACCTAATCCTACATATTTGAAGTCTACAGGTACCTCGAAACACCTCCTTATCCTTACTTGTGCCTCTGAAATTTCTTTTATTATTATTATTGTTTTTTTTAATTGTGAAAATACCCTACAGAGGGGTTACAATAACATGAACAAGGTAATGAGTACATTTCTTATCAAGCATTGTTGCCTCCTCCTTTGTTTCCCCTTACCATCCTTGCCCTCCCATCTGCCCCTCCCACCCCTCTCCTTTTGTTTTTTCTTTCTTTTGTTGTTGTTGTTGGTGGTCTTGGGGCTTGAACACAGGGCCTAGTTCCTGTCCCTGAGCTCTTTTGCTCAAGGCTAGCACTCTACCACTTTATGCAGTAACACCACTTTGCTTTTCTAGTGGTTAGTTGGAGATAAGAGTCTAATAGATTTTCATGCCCATACTGGCCTTGAACTGTGATCCTCAGATCTTAGTCTCCTGAGTAGCTAGGATTATAGGTGTAAGCCACTAGTGCCTGGCTGACATTTCTTCTTTTATTTTTTCATGCATCTTTGTGTGTGTGTGTATGTGTATGCCAATCATGGGGCTTGAATTCAGGGCCTAGGCATTGTACCTGAGTTTGGTGCTCAAGGCTCATTCTTTACTATATGAGCCTCAATTCTACTTCCAGCTTTTTGGTGGTTAATTGGAGCGAAGAGTCTCATAGACTTTCCTGCCTATCTAGCTTCAAACTGAGATCCTCAGCTCTCAGCCTCCTGAGTAGCTAGGATTACAGGATAGCTGCTGAGCCCCTAATGTCTGGCTTAATTGCATTAAAAAAAAATAGATGGGGTTGGGAATGTGACTTAGTGGTAGAGTGCTTGCCTAGCATGCATGAAGCTCTGGGTTTGATTCCTCAGTACCACATGAACAGAAAAGCTGGAAGTGATGCTGTGGCTCTATTAGTAGAGCACTAGCATTAAGCACAGAGAGGCTCAGAGACAGAGTCAGGCCCTGAATTTAAGTCCAAGGACTGGCAAACACACACACACACACACACACACACACACACACACACACACCCCACACACACACACAGGCACGCAGGCACAAACAGATGATAGCCTGGGCCATGGTAGCTCACTCCTGTAGTCCTAGATACTCAGGAGGCTAAGATCTAAGGATGGAGGTTTGAAGCCATCTGGGGCTGACAGATCCAAGTGTCTCTTCAATTAACCACCAAGAAGCTGGAAATGTAGTAGAATGTCAGCCTTGAACAAAAAAGCCCAGTACTGGCACACATGAACACACACACAAAGATGATAGATCTTTAGCCAGAGGGCAGTGGCTCATGCTTGTAATCCTAGCTACTCAGAAGACTGAGATTTTTGGATTGTAGTTTGAAGCCAAACCAGGCAGGAAGGTCTGTTAAACTCTTTTTTTTTTTTTTTTTTTTTTGTCGGTCGTGGGGCTTGAACTCTGGGCCTGGGCGCTGTCCCTCAGCTCTTCAGCTCAAGGCGAGCGCTCTACCACTTGAGCTACAGCGCCACTTCCGGTTTTCTGGTGGTTTATTGGAGATAGGAGTCTCATGGTCTTTCTTGCCCGGGCTGGCTTTGAACCGCGATCCTCAGATCTCAGCCTCCTGAGTAGCTAGGATTACAGCCGTGAGCAATTAATCAGCAAAAAGCCAGAAGTGGAGCTATGGCTTAAGTAGCCTTGAACACTAAGACTCAGGGACAGTATCCAGGCTCTGGGTTGAAGCTCCAGGACCGGCACCAAAACCAAAAAATGGTTATAGATCATTGGTCCTGGTTGAGCCCACCACTGGCAAGGGTGTTGCCCTGGCAGGCTACAGTAGGTGAAATAGCCAATGACTGCATTGCCCTGAGGACTCAGTTCCCAGACTCTGAGTTTCTGGGACAGAACGAATACAAGTCCTGGAAGTAGATGCATACTGTAGGGACCGTTGATTAGAGAAAGGCAATGAAAGGTTAGCATGATTCATCACCATTGGACTGCGAAGTGCCAGACTCAGAGTTTTCCTGTCTGCATTTAAAGAGACTTTATTTCCTGCGGCTAGACATTTGGGTTGCTGAGAATCCAGCCCAGAGCTCAATTATGGCTGGAGAAAATGACACACTGCAGTCCTGGCCAGTTCCCCTCCCTCTTCAGGAACAGAGGTTTCCCTGAGACTTAAAACAGGTAAGGGTGCTGATGGCTCATGCCTGTAATCCTAGCTACTCAGGAGGCTGAGATCTGAGGATCCAGGTTCAAAGCCAGCCTGGGTAGGAAAGTCCATGCTATGCTTATCTATGATTAACTACCTAAAAGCAGGAAATGGAACTGTGACTCAAGTGGTAGAACACTAGCCTTGGGCAAAAAAGCATAGGAACTGGGCCTAGGTCCTGAGTTCAAGTTCTAGGACCGGTATAACAAACAAAAATGAAAAACAGAAAACCCAAGAGCCTGAAGCTCCCAAATTCCTAGAGTCATCCCTGCTGATCCCCACCACTTTCTCTCTCTCTCTCTATTCCTTTCTTTTCTTCTTTCTTCTTCTATTTCTTTCTTCTTCCTCTATCTGCCTTTCCAAGATAGGGTGTTTCTATGAAGCTCAAGCTGGCCTTGAATTCTTGATCCTCCTGTCTCAGCTTCTTAAATTTTTAAATAATTTTTTTTGCCAATACTGGGGCTTGAACTCAGGGCCTGGTGCTGTCCTTTACCTTTTTTTGCTCAAGCCTGGCACTCAATCACTTGAGATACACCTCCACTTCTGGCTTTTGGTTGGTTAATTGAAGATAAGAGTCTCATAGGCTTTTCTGTCCAGGCTGGCTTCAAACCACAATCTCCAGATCTGAGCCTGCTGAGTAGCTAGGATTACAGGTGTGAGCCACTGGTGCCTCAAGCTTCACACTGACTGACTTTTTCGCCTGTGGTTTAAGAACTATCATAATGGGGGAAACCCCAAAAAGACATCTCTGAAATCCTATTGTTGTTATTTGGCAAAGATGATAAAGAACAAATATATCAATCCCTGTGAAAATGGCAGAGATACCAGGTGTTGGTGGCCCTCACATCTGTAACCCTACCTACTCAGGAGGCTGAGATCTGAGGAACACAGTTCAAAGCCAGCCTGGGCAGGAAAGTCTATGAGACTCTCATACTCTTATCTCCAATTACTCACCAGAAAACCAGAAGTAGAGCTGTGCTCCAAGTGATAGAGAGGTAGCATTGGGCAAAAGAGCTCAGGGACAGCACCTAGGCCAAGTTCAAGCCCAGTGAAAGAAAATGGCAGATTAGTGCTTCTCTGTAAGACTTGCTGCAGGTAGGTGGCTCCCTTCTTCTGTGTGACCCAGCAGCATCCCAGAGAGTAAGGACCACCACAGCTCAGCCAGAGGGGGACTGACTGCAGCGGCAGGGCCGGAAGAGTATTCCCAAGTGGCAGATCAGAACGACACTTTATATTTAAAGTGTCCTCCTGGAGCTAAGACTCTGTCGACACCAGTGTCTTCATTTCATTGGCACAGATCAAACATGCAAATCTTACTGGATGATTTTTTCTTCCATGCTAGTCCTGTGGTTTGAACTCAGGGCCTGGGTGCTGCTAAAGGCTCCTGCTCTACCACTTGAGCCACAGCTCCACTTCTGGCTTTTTGGTAGTTAATTGGAGATAAGAATCTTATGGACTTCCTTGTCTAAGCAGGCTTCAAATGTAGATCCTCAGATCTCAGACCCCTGAGATTATAGGAGTAAGCCACCAGTACCTGAGTTAGCTTGGATTTTTTTTTTTTTAATCCTCCTGCCTTAGTCTGAGTGCTAGGGTTACTTACTGGTGTGTGCCACTATTTGGGGCTCTGTTTAGAGAAATAAATCAGGAGTGACCCGTGGGAGGCACACCAAGCATGAGTGCCAGTCCTTGGGGGCAGTGTGTCTTAAGTCTCTGCTTTCTTTAGCCTTGGACTCTGTTGTAGAGTCACAGTGTGAAAAGAAAGGACTGATGCCTCCCTCTTTGCCAAGACCTGGAGGTGGGAATTTTACCTGAGCTACACACTGGATATTTACTGCCCCCAGCACCCAGATGCTCCTCTAACTTAGCTTTTCTCCGCTCTCTTCATCTGACCTGCCCAGAATCTAGCTGGCCAATCAGAGGTTCTTCTAAGCTGCATCACAAATGTTCTCAGGGCCCCGCCCCTCACTGTCCTGCCTGGACACTGTTACCATGGTGACAATAAACAGCCTGATCAGTCTCAAGGAGTGGGTGCATGGCTGAAGGGCTGAGATGACAGGAAAACAGGTTCTTAACTCCACACCCCCTTCTTCAGCCCACCTTGTTGGTTAGTGATTTGGCTCCAACTCTCCCCCTTTCCTGATTCCTGCTGGTCTAGCATTAGGCCAGCTTGGCAGTTTAGCCAAATTCTGACCTGCAGGACTGGAGACCAAGGTGTGTGTGTGTGTGTGTGTGTGTGTGTGAGAGAGAGAGAGAGAGAGAGAGAGAGAGAGAGAGAGAGAGAGAGAGAGAGAGAGAGAGAGAGAGAGAGAGAGAGTCAGACAGACAGAGACAGAGAGACAGAGAAACTCAGAGCCCTTGGCTTTATCACTCAAGTTAGAGTGCTATCAGTTGCAGTTTTTTGCTGGAGAGGAGTCTGTCTAGGCTGACTTTGAACCACAATCCTCAGATCTCAGCCTCCTGAGTAGCTAAGATGGCAGGTGTGAGCCGCCCATGCCCAGCTTCCATCCATTTCTTGTCACATTGCTGAGGATCCGGCCTCAACCTTCCCACCCTGGCTTTGAGTCACCTGCTGGATATCTGATTTCTGGCATTTTGCTTAAAATGCATCTTTATTGAGAGGTGTGGCCCAGTGGTAGATCATATGCCTGGCATGTGGATTCCATCTCCAGTTCTGAAAAAATGAATAAATAAAAACAAAAACAGGAGGCAGATCTTCAGGAAAGCATGGCATGGTAGCAAAACAGGATCTTTGGTGAGAAGACAGAGTGGCCTGGTTAAGTGAAGAGTAGCCAACCATAGAAGAATGGAGGCTATGGCTGGGAATATGGCTTAGTGGTAGAGTGCTTGCCTAGCATGCATGAAGCTCTGGGTTCATTTCTTAGTACCACATACACAGAAAAAGAAGTGGCACTGTGGCTCAAGTGGTAGAGCGCTAGCCTGAAGCAGAAGAAGCTCAGGGACAGTGCCCAGGCCCAGAGTTCAAGCTCCAGAACTGGCAAAAATAAAAGAATGGAGGCTACTGTCACTCCTCATAGGTTTTGGAACAAAAACTGTTTCCTAATTATGTCCCAAGGGACGGGACAGGGTGCTGACACAGCGGTAGGCCTTTTAATCATCCTGAAAAGTGTGAGGATTCTAGGACATTTGAATTAAGATAATGTTTTATTAATATTCAGTACATTTTACATATGCAAAATTAACCTCAGGACTTTGCTTTTAGGTTGAATAGCTTTTTTTTTTCTATCCTGTGGGAGGGATAAACAGGTCAGTGGGTCAGATTTTTTTTTTTTTTCCATTAGACATGGGGCTTGAACTCAGGGCCTGGGTGCTGTTCCTAAGCTTTTGTGCTTAAAGCTTGTACTCTAGGGGCTGGGAAGGTGGCTCAGTGGTAGAGCGCTTGCCTTGTATGCCTGAGGCCCTGGGTTCGATTCCTCAGCACCACATAAGCAAAAAGAAAAAAGCCGGAAGTGGCGCTGTGGCTCAAATGGTAGAGTGCTAGCCTTGAGCTGAAGAGCTGAGGGACAGCGCCCAGGCCCAGAGTTCAGGCCCCACAACCGGACCCAAAAAAAAAAAAAAAGCTTGTACTCTACCACTTTGAACCACAGCATCATTTCTGGCTATTTGGTGGTTAATTGGAGATGAGTCTCACAGACTTTCCTGACCAGGCTGGCTTTGAACTTCAAGCCTCAGATCTTAGCCTCCTGAGTAGCTAGGATTACAGGCATTAGCCTGGTTGAAGGTACCAGGGTTTGAATTCAGTATCTTGTAGTCGCAAGGGAGTATTCTACTGCTTGAGCCAGGGTCCCAGCCCTTTTGCCTTTGACTTTTTTGTTTGTTTCTTGGATTAAGTCTGGAGCATTTGCCCTGAGACGTGTGTGTGTGTGTGTGTGTGTGTGTGTGTGTGTGTGTGTGTGTGTGTGTGTGTGTGTGTGTGTGTGTGTGTGTGTGTGTGTGTGTGTGTGTGTGTGTGTGTGTGTGTGTTAGGCTGACCTCCAACCTCAATCTTCCTACGTCCACCTCCCAGGTAGCTGGGATTACCACACCTAGCACCTCCCCTTCTTGTTCTCTAATCTAAGCACTTTAAATCCCCAATCTAGCCTTTCCTAGGTATTGTGGCTTTGGTCTCTAGTTTTATAATGTTTGATCTCAGAAGCCTCTCTTCCTGTTTAGGACCCTGGATCTCTATTACTCCATTTCTGTGTGTTCCAACTCATCCCATCAGGACATCTGAACTATCGATAAAGAGAGGGGCCTAAAGCCAGGTGTCGGTGGTTCAAGCACATAATCCTATCTACTCAGGAGGATTGTGGTTCAAAGCCAGCCTCGGGAAGGAAAGTCTGTGGGACTCATCTCCAATTAATCACCAGAAAACTAGAAGTGGAGCTGTGGCCTAAGTGGTAGAGTGCTAACCTTGAGCAAAAAAGCTCAGGGAGCCGGGCATCATTACATCATTACATTACAGGCTCATGCCTGTAATCCTAGCTACTCAGGAGGCTGAGATCTGAGGATCATGGTTCAAAGCCAGCCCAGGCAGGAAAGTCTGTGAGACTATTATCTCACTAGAAAACCAGAAATGGCGCTATGGCTCAAGCAGTAGAGCACTGGCCTTGAGCTGAAGAGCACAGGGACAGTGCCCAGGCCCAGAGTTCAAGCCCCATGACCTACAAAAAAAAAAAAAAGAAAAGATCAGGGACAGCACCCAGGCCCTGGGTTCAAGCCCCATGACAAAACAAAAACAACAACAAAGACAGGTGCTTAGCAATGAGGAATAGACAACAAGGGAGAATAGCTATCTGTTCTGGGCGTGGCTTCATGGAGGAGGGACCAGAGACAAACCTGGAGAGGCCCAGATTCCAATTCAGGTGATATTTTGTGTCCTATGCCCTCTCTCCTCTTTTTGTCTCTCTTTCTTTCTCTCATACTAAAGATCCAACCCAGAATTTTACACCTCTAAGGCAAGGGCTCTACTACCAAGTTACATTCCTAGCTTTCTTATTTTAAGCAAGTGTGAGGCCTGAGTTCAAATCTCAGAGTGTGTGTGTGTGTGTGTGTGTGTGTGTGTGTGTGTGTGTGTGTGTGAGTGAGTGAGTGAGAGAGAGAGAGAGAGAGAGAGAGAGATTGAGATTGAGATTTATATGTGGCCCTCTAACTCCAGGTCTTATGTGGTTCTCCTGCCTCCACCTCCTGAATAGCTGGACTATAGGCATGTACACCACAAAGGAACCCAAAATATATGTTGGAGAAAAGATAGCCTCTTCAAAAAAATGGTACCGAGAAGTGGCGCTGTGGCTCAAGTGGTAGAGCACCGGCTGTGAGCCGAGTTGCTGAGAGAAAGTACCCAGGCCCAGAGTTCAAGCCCCATGCCTGACAAAAAGAAAAAACAAAAACAAATAAAGGATCTATTAAAAAATGGTACCAAAGCCGGGCGCTGGTGGCTCACGCCTGTAATCCTAGCTACTCAGGAGGCTGAGATCTGAGGATCGCGGTTCAAAGCCAGCCCGGGCAGGAGAGACCGTGAGACTCCTATCTCCAATAAAACCAGCAGAAAACCGGAAGTGGCGCTGTAGCTCAAGTGGTAGAGCGCTCGCTTTGAGCTGAAGAGCTGAGGGACAGCGCCCAGGCCCAGAGTTCAAGCCCCACGACCGACAAAAAATAAAATAAAATAAAATAAAAAATGGTACCAAGAGAACTGGGTGTCCGCATGCAGAAGACTGAATCTGGACCCCTACCTCTCATCAATGTGGAGTGGATTAAAGATCTTAGTGGGAGATCTAAAACTTTGAGATGTCTACAGGACAGAATAAGGAAAAACTAGATCATCTCAGCATGTGCTGCAACTTCCTCAGTGGAATTCCAGTAGCACAGGAAGCAAAGGATTCACAAGCGGGTTGCATCAATCTAAGAAGCTTCTGCATAGCAAGGGAAGGAGTATGAAAAGACAGCCTACAGGAAGCAAGATCCTTGCCAGCTCTACATCTGACTAGGGACTAATAAGCAGAAAACACACAGGACTTAAAACCCTGAGAATAATCTTCCTCCTACTCTTCCTCCCCCCCCCCCTTCTCAATCTACTCCTCCTCCTCTTCTTCCTCTTCTTTCTTTTTGCTAGAACTGGAGCTTGAACTCTGGGCTGCTCATTCTCTGTTGGCTTTTTCACTCAAGACTGGTGTTCTACCACTTGAACCACAGCTCTCCTTTCAACCCCCCAAAGAATCAATAAGACAGCTGAATCAATAAGACACCAGCTGAGTGCTGGTGGTTCATGCCTGTAATCCTAGTTACTCAGGAGGCTGAAGTCTGAGGATCGCAGTTCAAAGCTAACCTGGGCAGAAAAGTCTGTGATACTCATCTCCAGTTAACCACCAGAAAACCAGAAATGGTGCTGTGACTCAAGTGGTAGAGTGCTCACTTTGAGCTGAAGAGCTGAGGGACAGTGCCCAGCCCCATGACTGACAAAAAAGAAAAAAAAAAGCAGCAAAGTTGTTAAACAAATACTTCTCAAAAGAGGAAATACAGATGGCTAAGAAATGGGTGAAGAGATGAGGCACAGCTCTGGTCAAAAGGAAATAAAATTCAAACAGCTCTGAGTGAGGTGTCTGGTTCTTACCAAGATACTCAGGAGGCTGAGATAAGATGATCACGGTTTGAAGTCAATACAGTTGAAAAGTCTAAGAGACTCTTATCTCTAATCAGCAAAATGCCAGACTGGAGGCATGACTCAAGGGGCAGAGTGCCATCTATGAGCAAGAAAGCCCAAGTAGTGTGCTAGGTCCTTGAGTTCAAGCCTTGCTCCCTGCAAATAATAAAACAACCCATAAACCAACATTGGGGTCCATCTCACTCCAGTCACAATGCCATCATCAAAGACAGGGTAACAGATTCCATCACAGGTATGGGGGTGAATGCAGCACTAATGCATTGCTATGGGGCCTGGAGTGGCAGCCACTATGAAAATCTGATTGGACTTTCCTCAGAAAACTTAATATAGAACTCCACTTTAGGGCTGGGAAGGTGGCTCAGTGGTAGAGCGCTTGCCTTGCATGCATGAGGCCCTGGGTTCAATTCCTCAGCAGCACATAAGCAGGAAAAAAAAAAGCCAGAAATGGCACTGTGGCTCATGTGGTAGAGCACTAGCCTTGAAGTGAAGAACTGAGGGACAGCACCCAGGCCCAGAGTTCAGGCCCCACAACTGGACCCCCCCCCAAAAAAGAACTCCACTTTATCCAGTGGAGAGTATAAATCAGTATATAATAGAGACACTGCATACACATGTTTACTACTGTACTAGTCACAATAGCAAAGCTATGGAAATGGCCCAGATGCCCTAAAACTGATAAATGGATCAAGAAAATATATGTAATATTATATGTATTTGAAATATGTATATGAACAATTTTGGGGTGTGTGCAGGGTGGGTGCTGTCCTTGAGTTTCTTTTTTTGTTGTTTTTTTTGTTTTGTTTTTTTTGGTCCGGTCGTGGGGCCTGAACTCTGGGCCTGGGCACTGTCCCTCAGCTCTTCAGCTCAAGGCTAGCACTCTACCACTTGAGCCACAGCACCACTTCCGGCTTTTTTCTTTTTGCTTATGTGGTGCAGAGGAATCGAACCCAGGGCCTCAGGCATACAAGGCAAGCGCTCTGCCACTGAGCCAACTTCCCAGCCCCATCCATGAGATTCTTTGTTCAAGAATAGCACTCTACCACTTGAGCCACAGCTCCTCTTCTAGCTTTTTGGTAGTTAATTGGAGATGAGTTTCACAGACTTTCCTGCCTGGGCTGCCTTTGAACAGCGGTCTTCAGATCTCAGCCTCCTGAGTAGCCAGAATAAGGCTTAAGCTACCAGGGCCCAAATATATATGAAATATGATAATATATATATGGGATGTTAAGCCATAAAGATAAATGAAATTATGTAATTTGCAGGGAAATGGATAGGCCTGGAGAACATATTAAGTGAGAAAGACTCAGAGGAACAGAGGCCTTGGGTTCTCTCATATGTGGATGTTAGACCTAAAATACCAACATATACAGAACCACATGCAAGATCTCTCTCTCTCTCTCTCTCTCTCTCTCTCTCACACACACACACACACACACACACATTTTGGCCAGTCCTGAGGCTTGAACTGCCTGGATACTGTCCCTGAGCTGCTTTTGCTCAAGGCTAGCACTCTACAACTTGAGCCACAGCACCATTTTTGGCTCTTTTTTTGGTTTATGTGGTACTGAGGAATTGAACCCAGACATGTATGCTAGGCAAGCACGCTACCACTAAGCCACGTGTCAGCCCATATTCTTTACACATATATATTACATACATATACATATGTACACATACATATTTTTTCAGCTTGAGTATCCAAAGATGTAAGGCACCACATGTGATGAAATTCTTTGAACAATGAACTGGCAATGCAGCAGAAGGAACAGGAAGTTGGAATGTGTATGAGCAGGGATCTGGGTAGTAGAGAGAGGAGCAGGTGAGTGGAGAAAGAGAACAAATGTAATAATATAGACTGGGCACAGATGACTCATACCTGTCATCCTAGCTACTCAGTAGGCTGAGATCTGGTTCAAATCCAGCCCAGGCAGAAAAGTTCATGAGACTTTTTAAAATTTTATTTTATTTTGTAAAGATGATGTACAGAGGGGTTATAGTTACATGAGTAAGGTAATGAGTGCATTTCTTGTTGAGCATTGTTATTCTGTCTCTTGTCATGAGACTCATCTCCAATTAACCACTAAAAATCCAGAAGAGGAGCTGTGGCTCAAGTGGTAGAACACTAGCCTTGAACAAAAAAAGGTCAATGCCCAGGCCCTGAGTTCCAGCCCCTGTACTGGCACACACATAATAGGATGTACTATATCCATAAATGCACGTTAAAATGAAACATCCTTGTGTAACTAATTGATGCTAATAGAGTATTTTTTGACAGTCCTAGGACTTGAACTCAGAGCCTGCCTTGTGTAACTAATTGATGCTAATAGAGTATTTTTTGACAGTCCTAGGACTTGAACTCAGAGCCTGGGTACTGTCCCTAAGCTTCATTTGCTCAAGGCTAGCACTCTGCCACTTGAGCCACAGCACTACATCAGGCTTTTTCTGTGTATGTGGTAATGAGGAATCGAACCCAGGGCTTCATGCATGCTAGGCAAGCACTCTACCACTAAACCACATCCTCAGACCCTGATGCTAATAAAGAAATAAAGCATTGTGTCTGTACTGAATGTGTACACAGGGGCTGGGGGTTTAGCCAGCAGAAGGGTGCCCGCCAGGCATGCGCAAGGCCCTGGGTTTGGTCCTCAGCCCTGGGAAAAAAAAAGCTACAAGAGATCAAAAACAAAACAAAACAAAACAAAACAAGGCAACAGAATGTATATACATGTCCTCTTGTCATTATTCCCTGAACAATAGAGCATAAGGCCATTTACACAGCACAGACATTACGCGAGGTCATCAAGTCATGAAGGTATTTCTGAGCTGCTGGAGAATGTGTACAAGGCCTATGCAGCTATGATGCTATTTTCTATATGACTGGGGTATGGGCAAAGTGTGCTTGTCCCTGGAGAGACTTGGCATCCATCATCCCAGATAATGAGGAATGGTGTATTTGGGGGGATTTATCCTGTTTCTGACAAAGAGATCCAGTTTTTTTGCTTGTTTGTTTTCCTCTCTAGTCCTGAGGCTTGAACTCTGGGACTGGGCGTTGCTAGTACTGGAGCTTGAACTTAGGACCTGGGGACTGTCCTTCAAGGTTAGTGCTCTACCACTTGAGGCACAGCTTCACTTCCAGCTTTTTTGGTGCTTAACTGGAGGTAAGAGTCTTACAGAGCTGGCTTTTTTTTTTTTTTTTTTGTCCTGGGGCTTGAACTCTAGGCCTGGGCACTGTCCCTGAGCTCTTCAGCTCAAGGCTAACACTCTACCACTTGAGCCATAATGCCATTTCCAGCCTTTTTCTGTTTATGTGGTGCCTCATGCATGAGAGGTAAGCACTCTACCACTGAGCCACCTTCCCAGCCCCACAGAGCTGGCTTTGACTCATGATTCTCAGATCTAAGCCAGGTGAGTAGCTCAGATTACAGGTGTGAGCCACCAGTGCCTGGTAGAAAGGGAGCTTTGAGCACTGCAGTTTCCTAATGCCTATAAGAAATATGTGTTCAGGGTTGGGAAGGTGACTCAGTGGTAGAGTGCTTGCCTTGCATGCATGAGACTCTGGGTTCAATTCCTCAGTACCACATAAGCAGAAAAAGCCGGAAGTGGTGCTGTGGCTCAAGTAGTAGAGTGCTACCTTTGAGCTGAAGAGATGAGGGACAGTGCCCAGGCCCGGAGTTCAGGCCCCATGACCGACAAAAAAAAAAAAAAAGAAAGAAAGAAAGAAAGAAATACGTGTTCAGTGAATGAATCTTCATCACTGCATTGTTCATAACAGTAAGAATGTGTCATCTCCTCAGGTATCTATTAGTAGTAGATTGAATAATACATTGCAGTATGTCTTTTTATTTTTTGTCTTTAATTTTTCTTCCTGATGTGGAAAAGGAACTATGTAACTTGTGGGCAGGGATGGGAGGGGGAAACTAAGGGAAAGCAAAGGAAGAGTACAAGAAATGTACTCATTACCTGACTTATGAAATGGTGACCCTTCTGTATAACACCTTAATAATAATAAAATCATATTTAAAAAACTAAAACATTTTTTTAAATATTATTTTATTTTATTTGAGAACATACTGTACAGAGGGGCTACAATTACATGGGCAGGATAATGCATACATTTCTTACCAAGCATTGCAGCCTCCTCCTTTGTTTACCCTTCACCTCCCTTCCCAGCCTCCCCCCTCCCCCCACCCAATTATACCCCCCTCCCCCCCCCACACCGACATTGTAAAGCTGGTTTTGACATGACATTTTGTACTTCTCATTGAAAAAACTAAAACATTTTAAATTAATTTACCTTATTGCTATTATAGAGGTGATGATGTACAGAGGGATTACAATTACAAGAGCCTTTTTTACAGTATAAATTAAAACTTTTAAAAAATGTACATTTTTCTGTACATCTTTTTAATAATTACTTTTTTAAACTGATAAAAATTGTATATATTTATGAGGTGCAGCATATGGTTTTGGAGTATGTATATATGTTGGAATTGTTAAATTGAACTAATTAGCTATGCATCACACCTGACTCATGTAACATATTGTTTGTGTGGTGACATTATAGTATGTTTACATAACAGAACACCAAACAACAGCCAGCTTGAATACACTGTAACTATTCACAAACACAGTACTGATGACATTGATCATCTCTTATCTGAAATGCTTGGGATTCGGGATGTGTTAGGATTTTGTAAGGTTTGAATATACATAATGAGCTCTCTAGAGGAGAAGGCCCACCTCCAGACACAAAACTCAATTCGTCCCATGTATACCTTATATCCATTGTCTAAATTTTACTTGGCTTGATAATTTATTAAATTTTGGTGCTGGTACTGGGGCTTGAACTCAGATCCTCACACTCTAGCCTGGCTTTGTCACTCAAGGCTCAACCACTTGAGTCACAACTCTACTCTGGACGTTTTAGTGATTAATTAGAGATAAGAAACTCACAGACTTTTCTGTCTGGGTTGGCTTTGAACCTCAATCCTCAGATCTTAACTTCTTGAGTGGCTTGGATTGTTACAGGCATGAACCACAGGCATGGCTCTCATTTTGATTATTTCTGTAACAGTAAAAGGACATCACACATGCGATGTCCTACACATATGTATAGGACATATTTGCTAAATAATTATTTGAAAAGATGGGAAAAAAAATCTTGAAGGGGGAGGTACATTTGAGATAAGACTGTGTTATTGTGGTTCTAACACTAGGGGTAAAGGGTCACATGGTTAGATAGGTGTTTCAGCATGGCTGCCAGAGATAGAAGGGGCCCTGAGTCTGAAGATAGATGGACAGACAGACCCAGGATTACACACAGTGTCATGTCCTGGGGAGTGATGGGAAGGATTGTGTCCGGCATTTCACATCAGGATCCACCCACCAAAAGCAGGAGGATGGGGTTTAAAAAGCTACACAAAGGGCTGGGAAGGTGGCTCAGTGGTAGAGTGCTTGTCTTGCATGCGTGAAGCCCTGAGTTCAATTCCTCAGCACCACATAAGCAGAAAAATCCAGAAGTGGTGCTGTGGCTCAAGTGGTAGAGCGCTAGCCTTGAGCTGAAGAGATGAGAGACAACGCCCAGGCTCAGAGTTTAGGCCCCAGGACCGATTAAAAAAAAAAAAAAAAAAAGCTACACAAAGGTGCCAGTAGCTCACACCTATAATCCTAGCTACTCAGGAGGCTGAGATCTGAGGATAGCAGTTTGAAGCCAGACTGGGCAGGAAAGTCTATGAGACTCTTATATCCATTTAACCACAGAAAGCCTGAAGTGAGCTGTGGCTTAAGTGGTAGAGGGCTAGCCTTGAGCACAAAAGCTCAGAGACAGTGCCTAGGCCCTGAGTTCAAGGTTAAGGACCCAGCACATACACACACACAAAGCTACACAAATGTGGGCTGTGGCCAGATGGAATATAGCTCAAAAATACTGTCTGGCACCTGTAGCTCATGCCTGTAATTTTAGGTACTCAAAAGGCTGAGACCTGAGGCTCTCAGTGGAAGGCAGATTTAGGCAAGAATTAAATACTAAAATTAAATTACCCCTCCCCCCAAGTGGGAAGTGGAGCTGTGACTCAAGTGGTAGAGTGCTAACCCTGAGCAAAATACAAAAAACAAAATCCTCAGGGACAGTGCTATCCAGGCCCTGAGTTCAAACCCTAGTACCAACACACACACACACACACACACACACACACACACACACACCTAAAAATCTGTGCTGGTGACTATAGGCATGGCTATAATCACCACTACTCATGAGGTTGAGATCTGAGCTGCTCAGCTCAAAGCCAGCCAGGCAGACAAAATTAGGAGGCTCTTATCTCTGAGTAACCAGCAAAAAGCCACACGTAAAGCTGTAGCTCAAGTGGTATAGTGTCAGCCTTGAGTGAAAAAGTTGAGAGCCTGAAGTTCCCAGATAGAAAGAAACAACAACAAAAAGAACTGACAGAAATCCAAGCCAGATCTGGTGGTACCAGCCTGTAATACCAGTACTCATGAAGCACAGACAGGAAGATAAGAAGTTTGAGGCCAGTCTGGGCTAAAGTTCAAGGCTCATACGTGTGAGTTATATGGTTCAATTCTGTCTTTAAAAAAAGTGAAAACACAGGGAAGGAGGGAAAAAACAGAGTGAGAGAAGAGGTAAGATTGTCCAAAAAGAAATGTATTGTCTGACATGTAACTGTAACCCCTTTGTACATCACCTTTATAATAAAACATATAAAATAAAAAGCAAAAATGAAATAAAAGTTGGGCTGGAGGCATGGCTTAAGTGGTAGAGCACCAGATGTAAGCAAGGCTCATGTGACTTCAGGCTAGCCTAGTACCAACCCACTAACAACCCTGATTTGTTGGACTCAGGAATGAATCTTATCCAATTGACATACACAGAATTTCACTCTTTTCAAGGATACATAGGACCGTTAACAATAGAATGCATTTTCAGCCATCAAGAATGAAAACGCAAAAAGAAAAAAAAAAAAATGAAAATGCAGCAGGAACAGAACACATCCTCAGCCAGGTGCTGGTGGCTTACACCTGTAATCCTAGCTTCTCTGGAGGGAGGATTTTGGTTTAAAGCCAGCTCAGGCAGTGAAACTCTTATCTACAATTATCCACCATAAAGCTGGAAGTGGTGCTGTGGCTCAAATGATAGAGTGCTAGTCTAGACCAAAAGAAGCTCAGGGACAGCACCCAGGTCCCAAGTCCAAGCTCTGTTACTGGCAGGCACTCACAAAAAAAGAAAAATTCGGGTACAGACTGCTCTTAACATTCTCACCGAATTAACCTATTCTTATTGGGAATCAATTGAGCACATATGTCTATACACATATTCTGGTCCTGAGGCTTGAACTCAGGGCCTGGGTGCTGTCCCTGTGCATGTTTACTCAGGGTTAGTGCTCTACTTGAGCCAAAGCTCCACTTTCAGCTTTTTGCTGGTTAATTGGAGGTAAGAGTCTTATGGAGTTTACTGCCCAAGGCTGACTTGGAACCATGATTAGTCTCTTGAGTAGCTAGGAATGAGCCACAGTGGTTTTATTGTCACACAGCTTTCTGAAGTCCCCAAAGGGATTTAAGGGGTGACCACATCACCAGCTGGGTGGTTCCAGTGCCTTACTCTTGCAAAAAAGCAAGCAAACAAAAAATCTTGGATGGATGCTGGTGGCTCACACCTGTAATCCTAGCTGTTTGGGAGGCTGAGATCTGAGGATCATGGTTCAAAGCCAGCCTGGGCTGGAAGGTCTGTGAGACCCTTATTCCCAATGAGCCAGCAAAATATAAAAGTGGAGTTGTGGTTCAAGTGGTAGAGCGCCAGCCTTGAATATAAAAGCTCAGGAACAGCTCCCAGGCCCTGAGTTCAAGTCCCAGGGCCCGCGTGCACACACACACAGAAACCCGGCCCAAAGGAACCTGGCTCGTCCTTTCCCGGGGCGCCCTCCGCCTCCTGCCCGCGTGCTGCCCGCTCTCTGTCGGGGCACCATCGCCCCGCACCCTCATTCGCTGCCCGCGTGCCCACGCCGCCCCGCGCCCGCCCGGCGTCCGCCCGCCCGCTCGCGCTCCCGGGCGCCGGCTGCGGAGGGAGCTGCTCTGCCCGCAGCTGGCGCAGCGGGGGCGGCCGCGGTGGGCGGGAGCCGCGGGGCCCGGGCGCCGAGCATGAGCCGCCGGCGACACCGGGCGCGCGCTGCTCGGGGCCCGATCGCGGCGCGAGGGCGGCGCGGGAGCCACACTGGCCCGGACCGAGGTAGGCAACGGCCACCGAACCCCGCCTTCGGAGCGCCCCGGAGCCCCGCGATCGCGGCCGGGGCAGGGCGGGGCGCGGCGCGGCGCGCGCGGAGCTGGGGTCCCGGCGCGGGGGCGCGGGGCGCGGGGCGCGCGCGGGCGGGCGGGCGGGGGCGGCCGAGGTCCCGGGAACTCCACCCAGGGCGGCACAGCGCCGAGACCCCCGGGATCCCCCCGGCCTGGCGTGGGGGGCTGGGGAATCGGAGGATCTGGGGGCTGCGCAGTTGGAAGTTTCCATTTGTTCTTCTGCATCCTGGGCTCCGCGGGTGGCATCATGTCACGCACTTGCTGGGTGGTGAGGAATGGGGCGGTGAGCGCCGCATTTCGGGGGGGATGGAGAGGTGCTCCCCTTGGTCCCCCGGGGGCCAGGGTCATTTGAAGGACCGTGTGCCTGGCCGGGCCTGGCCGGGAGCAGGCAGGGACAGGTGCGCGCCGAGGCGGTCTGGGTGTACTTGGGGTGTCTGGGTGTACCTGGGGCGTGGGGTCTCCTGTTTGGGGAGGGTCCCGCTGGCGGCAGAGGCTGGGGGATGTTTACAGGGAGGCTGGCACCTGCCTCTTGGGAAGAGCCAGGGCGCCCTGTTTCTTCCTGCCATCCTCCCACTGTCAGAACTGGGGAAGGGCCCAGATGGCCACTTGCCCCAGGAGTCCAGAACCCTCGGGGGTCCAGTGGCACAGGGGACACTCAGGAGGACACACAGATCGGGACACAGTCCCTCCTGGACTCTCCCAGCCCAGCCTACCTGCATCTGCGCCCCTCGTTGCCCACATAGGGGTCCTCCAACACAGAGGACCTAACCTGCCAGAAAGTGGAGGATACCACATATCTAAACTTGTGAGCTATGGGCAGACTGCAAGGCCCCACCAAGACTCAGTTTCCCTATCAGCAGGACGATGGCACCATGGCTCTGGTAACTGTTGTAGGTATTTGCAAGATGGCATCCATTGGCACTGCTGTGTGTGTGTGTGTGTGTGTGTGTGTGTGTGTGTGTGTGTGTGTGTGTTGGTCCTGGGGTTTGAACCCCAGGCCTCGGTGCTATCCCTGAGCATTTTTGCTCAAGGCTAACGCTCTACTGCTTGAGCCACAGCTCCACTTTGGCTTTTTTGCTGGCTAACTGGAGATAAGAATCTCACAGACTGTCTTGCCTGGGCTGGCTTCAAACCCAGATGTTCAGATCTCAGCCTCCTGAGTAGCTAGGATGACAGGCCTGACCCACCACAGTGGACACTGCTTTGAAGCCTCTGGAAGAGGAGATGCGTGGGGTCCTCCGCTGGGTGGCCAGGCAGTGGGCCGGTGGGTGGAGCCTCTGCCCCTGTAGTCTTTGTCAGGGCTGTGGATCACTGTGGTCCTTCTGCCCAGAACTGTCAGCCTGGAGCAGAAGCATGGCATGAGCCTGAGGCCCACAGAGGGAATGGGTTCTAGAGGAGGCCTGGAAGCACCATGGGAGATGGCCCCATTTTGGGAGCCCAAGCAGGTGTCCCCAGGTGTGCTGCCTAAAAGCTGGCCAGTGAGTTTGTTTTTCTCTGAGAGGCGTCTTGGAGCCAGCCGATGGCTCCCATCCACCTGGCAATTCATAGCAATGGAACAGTTCACACAGAGCAGAGGGGTTTTTGGTGTAACTTAGCAACTGCAGATGGAGGAGGAGTGGGAGGAGGGAGAGCAGGAGGAAGAAGGGAGGGGGAAGGAGGAGAAGGAGGGACTTGGAAGGGGGAGGAGAAAGAGAAGAGAAGGAGAGGAAGAGGGAGAAGAGGAAGAGGAGGAGGAGGAGGAGGGAACTGGAGGGGGAAGAGGCTAGAAGAGAAGGAAGAGATGGGGAGGGAGAGGTGGAGGGAGGGAAGGGAGAGGGGAGGAGGAGAAGTAAATTATTTACCCCATTGCATTTATTAGCTAAGGATGGGGGACCCACCCCTCTGAGTGAGGAGAGCTGAGGGTAGGGACCTGCTACCTACCTCGCCAGATGAGGAGCACACCTGCCTGCCTG
Source organism: Dipodomys merriami (assembly GCF_024711535.1). NCBI lineage: Eukaryota > Metazoa > Chordata > Mammalia > Rodentia > Heteromyidae > Dipodomys > Dipodomys merriami. Next base: position 16,138,743 of record NW_027202715.1, on the reverse strand, counting down.
GTCCCCTGGGGGGTGGGCACCTGGCATCTGGAGTATGCAGCTGAGGCCTGGAGCTCCTGGGTATCCCGTTCCCCAGTATCCCCTTCCCCACCTGTAGGGGGTGAACTCAAGGGCAGCAGTGGGAGGAACAGCTTTAGCTTGATTCACAGCTCCAAACCACACTGTCCAGGAAGACATACGCAGGTGCTCTGCCAAGGAAGGGCAAGGGGGCTTCTTGCCCACCCTCCCCTCAGGTCAGGGACAATGGGGAAGCCCATTATGGTGTGACCCTATCCTAGAGGAAGGGTTTCTGAGTGACTGGGTGTGGAGTCCCAGGGGTGTCAGAGGGGCCAGCTTAAGGCCTCCAGATCCTTCCCTGGTGTGCCCTGCCAGGACTTCTCCCTCCCTCCCTTCTTCCCTCCCTCTACTTTCTCTCTTCTGAGACCTCTATTTTAGCCTTGGTCTGCTTTGGCTATTTTTCTCTCCAAACTGAGCAGAATCTGCCCCTATAACTCCCACCCACTCCAGGCTGCCTCTCCCTCTCTGGCCCACCTTCCTCCTGCAAAGAAGTGCTTACTGAGCAAGCCGGCGGGGAGAAATGGGGGGCTGGGAGGAGGTCAGGAGTAGGAAGGGGCATCTCAGGAGGCCATGTCTGTAGAGGAGGGGCTTCAGGCCCCCCTCTGGTAGGGCCTCTGACTCTTGAGGGTCTAGGGAGGATGTGGGGTCCTCTTTTTGCTTGTCTGCCTTTGTGTGTGTGTGTGTGTGTGTGTGTGTGTGTGTGTGTGTGTGTGTGTGTGTGTGTGTGTGTGTCCTGGGGCTTGAACTCAGGGCCTGAACACTTTCCCTTAGATTTTTTACTCATGGCTGGAGCTCTACCACTTGAGCCACAATTCCACTTCTGGCTTTTTGCTGGTTAATGGGAAGTAAGAGTCTCAAGGATTTTGCTGACCCAGCTAGCTTTGAGTCCAGGTCCTCTGATCTCAACTTTCTGCATATCTGGGATTATAGGTATGAGCTGGGCTGCTGGGCTTCTCTGTGCTCTAGAAGTATCTTCCTCTGTCTCTCATTCACCAGACACAGAAGCTCCTTCAGGTCCCCTTCCTCAGTGCTAGGAGGTCACCTGATCTGTGATTACCCTCCTCACCATGCTGCCCAGTGTAACCAGCAGGGGCCCAGAGGTCTGCCAGTCCTTGGTGAGCTGCTGTGTGCTCGCAGGTGGCAAGCCCCAGAGGTGAAGGGATTTGTACAAGATTTCTCCCATCTCCCCTCCTCCACTTCCTTCCTTCCTTTTTTTTTTTTTTTTGTCAGTCATCTGGCTTGAACTCGGGGTCTGGGTGCTGTCCCTGAACCTTTTTTTGCTCAAGACTACTGCTCGACCCCTTCCAGTTTTCTGGTGGTTAATTGGAGATAAGTCTCACAGACTTTCCTGCTCCAGCTGGCTTTGAACTGTGATCCTCAGATCTCAGCCTCTTGAGTAGCTAGGATAACAGGTGTAAGCCGAACAGCAACTGGCGCTCTCTCTCTCTCTCTCTCTCTCTCTCTCTCCCCCACATCTCTCTTTCCCTCCCTCTCTTCCTTCCTTTCCTGCTTATTTTTCTTTCTTTTATTTGTGTCAGTATTTGTGCCTAGACTCAGGGCCTTGTACTCTCACTTGGGTCTTTTTGCTCAAGGCTAGTTCTCTATCACATCAGCCACAGCTCTGCTTTTGGCATTTTGGTGGATCATTGGAGTTAAGAGTCTCTTGGAAGCTGGGTGCCAGTGGTTCACACCTGTAATCCTAGCTACTCAGGAGGTTGAGACCTGAGGATTGTTGTTTAAAGCCAGCCCCAGCAGGAAAGGCCGTGAAATGCTTATCTCCAATAAATCACTAGAAAACCACAAGTGGCGCTGTGGTTCAAGTGGTAGAGCACTAGCCTTGAGCTGAAGAGCTGAGGGACAGCATTCAGGCCCAGAGTTTAAGTCCCACAACCGACAAAACAAAAAGAGTCTCTTTGGATTGATCTGACTGGACTGATTTTGACCTTGATCTTTATATCTCAGCCTCCTGAGTAGCTGGAATTACAGGCATGAACCTCAGCACCTGGCTTATTTTCTCCCATCTTGGGATTACAAGCGTGCCTCCCTCTTAGGCTCCCACCCACCCTACTCCTCTGTGCAGCTGACTTTGAAGATGTGTTCTCTGCTTGCTCACCCAACATCACCTCCCACTCACTCCCCACCCACGCCCATCTGGTACACTCCAGTCCAGGGGGACCATCCACACAGACCCTGGACTTCCTTCCCTGCTCCCAGACACTCTACCCAGGCTTGGCAGCCTTACCTGGCTGCTTTATTCCCTGGAAACTCAGTGTCCCTGTTTCTAAGGACCAGGGCTGATACCTTCTCTCCAACCGTAGATTTCCTTTCTCCTTGCTGAGCTGATCCCAACTCTCATCACTTCCAGCAAGGGGCTTCTTTAACTGTCCAGCACCTGCTGGATAGTTCTTGGGTAACTAGGGATGCATACCTTGTACACTGCCATTACACCCCTAAACTCTAAATCCTGTCTGCCTCAGGATCCCCATCCAAGCAGGTGGAGAGCCATGGTCTTCCTGGCTTCTCTTTAGATCTCCCTTCCTCTCCCTTCCCTTCCCTTCCTCTCTCTTCCCTTCCTCTCCCTTCCCTTCCCTTCCCTGCCCTGCCCTTCTCTTCCCTGCCCTTCCCTTCCTCCTCTCCACTTCCCTCCCCTCCCCCACTCTCCTCCCTTCCATTCCCCTTCTTTCTTACTTCTTTTGCCATTACTAGGGCTTCAACCCAGCACCTGGGTGCTGTTCCTTAGCTTTTTTTGCTTATGTCCGGTGCTCTGTCACCTGAGTCACAGCTCTATTTCTGGCATTTTAATATTGAACATAAGAGCCTTATGGACTTTCCTGCCCAGGCTGGTGTTGAACTTCAGTCCTCAGATCTCGGCCTCCTGAGCAGCTGGGACTATAAATGTGAGCTACTGGTGACTTCCACCAGATCAGTCTTTGCATGAAGTCATCTTTCAACCTAGCCCCAGCCCACCCTGGACTTCTCTTCCACTCCTCTCCTACTCACTGTGCTCTTGCTCTTGGTTCTCTGGACAGTCTCTCCACCCTGGCTGTGGCCTCTGCTGTCCCTGGCACCCCCCTCCCCAGTATTCTTCCAGTGTCCTCTGTACAGCTGTGATGTTCAGAGGCCCCAGGCCTCTGCAGGAAACGACCTGGGTGTGTTGCTTGTCAGCGATGCTCTGGATCCCAGTCCAGGCCAATTGAATACTAGCTCCCACATAGGTGGGATATGTACAGAGGGCTTCAAGTATATAGATCTGTGTCTAGAATCATGCGCAGGGATGCCTGGCCTAGACAAAGTGCTGCCCATTTTCTGGTAGAGGAGAGAGGGGCAGAGTCCAGAGCCCTGGGAGAGGCCTAAGGGGTGGGGTGGGGGGAGTAGTAGGGGTGGAGCTGAGAGACCATAGCCCGATTTGTTGTCACCACCACTTCCGTTTCTCCAAGTGTCACCCTCAGTCTCTACCTTGAAGAGAGAGTTCTCCCTGGATCCGGTTGCCATGACAACAGTGTTCACAAAAGAGTAGCTTCTGTGGAGGAGGCAGGCTGGCTCGCCCAGAAGCTGAGGGTGCTGGGAGAGGGTGTGAAATTCTGATGGGTGTATCAGCAGAGCCTGTTTCTCCCCCCTTCCAGGCTCACCCAGATCTTCAGGACCCTCCCTCCCCAGGCCTCTGGTACCCAAACTCACCCCATATGACTGTCGCATAGCCTGGATTCCCTCTAGGTGTGGCCTAGACTTATAACCAGCCATAGCTGGACTGACCAGGACCAAGGAGCTCTCCAGTCCATGCTGAGCACTGGCCCCAGACATTTCCCAGGGTGGGGTACGCAGGCGCAGAAGCCACAGGGAGACTTCCCTGCAGATTCTGAACCCAAGACCTCACAGGCTCCACGGGCTGTGAGCACTGAACAAACCTTCAAGGGCTTCATTTTCTCTACCTAAACCTAGGAAGTCTAGATCTGCATCCCCACAGCTGGTCACATGGAATGCCAGGATGGGATAGACTGGGACTTCCATCCTCAGAGCGGAGGAGGGGAGGCAGGCAGAAGCCGTTCCAGCCGGGAGATGAGGTTGGATAAGATTGAGACTCACACAGGAGGTTGTGGAGTTCCTGGGTTGGCGCGATGCTGAGTTAATTACTCAGAACAGGCAGGAGGCATCTTGAATTATTCATTTGATTGATGTGAGTGATGGTGGGTGGCCCCCACAGGGCCGGATAAGGAGTGGAGCCCCTTGGAAAACCAGCCGGGGGAGCAGATGAGCCATCAGCCTGTTCTAGGAAAGCCCAGGTCCTGCCCCTATTCCCTACTGTGGGCAAGTCACTTCCTGCAGCCTCATCCTCCCCCCCACCCCAGCCACGGTTAAGGGGTCTTCTGTGCTGTTTTCCCTACTATGGCTTGGGTGAGCCTGGCTTGCCAGTGCAGCCCTAGGACCAGAGGCCCCTGAGATGATTCACCTGCACTGCCTGTATGCAGAGGGGTGGGCTCACAAGGATTTTGGCAAAGGTCTGGCTGGCAGGGCTGGCCTGAGTTGTTCTCCACTGAATGGCCAGGGCCATGGGATCCATTTCCAAAAGGGTACTGGGCTGCAAAGTAAGAGGGACCGTCTCATGATCCCAGTGTGTCACTACCTGGGCCACTCTCCTAGCGATGGTGCTTCCAATGGCCTGGTCTGCAGTGGGCACAATGGGCAGAGGAAATTGCCAGTTACCCACGAATGTACCTCAACAATAGCAAAGAAACACAGTCTTTCAAAGCTGGATGCTGATAGTCACGCCTGTAATCCTAGCTACTCAGGAGGCTGAGGTCTGAGGATCTAGGTTCCAAGCCAGTCCAGGTAGACGAATTTGTGCGACTCTTAGCTTCAATGAGTCAGCAAGAAAGCCTAAGTGGAGGCGTGGCTCACATGGTAGAGTGCCAGCCTTGAGTGAAAAAGCCAAGAGAAAGTGAGATGCCCTGATTACAAGTCCTAGTACGAGCTCACACGAAAATTACAATAAGGGGTATTTTGTAGGTGTGGCTACCATGCACTATGAACTGGTCTATGGCTAGGCCTGTCAGAGAGCCCACCTGTTTGAGGAGATGCCCACACTCAGGAGCTTCCCCGCCACGTCCCACCTCCACGGCCTGCAGTAGGAAAGACCAGGATGGAGGCCCAGGGAAGGGACTAAAGACAGGTAGGCACCTGCCCAGGCTGGTTTGGAACTGAGATCCTCAGACCTTAGCCTCCTGAGCAGCTAGGATTACAGGCTTGTGCCACTGGTCTTTCAGATGTGGTGAGGAGCAGGTTGGAGGAGAGTTCTCAGGAGCTTCTTACTGTAAGAGAGGGGAGGGGATCTATTAAAATAGTGCAATTCCAGGTCAAGTCCTGTCCTGAGGGAGCTCTGGCCTAGGAACTACACCACAGTTTGCCCTCTCAGGCAAGGGAATGGGGGGCTTGTGCTACTTGCTACTGGTTAGCCCTTAGTTGCTGGCTCCTCCAGTCCTCCACAGGAGGCTGCAAGAATGAAATACCTTAACATGCTAGCAGCCCTGGGGGGAAGGGGTTGTCAGAGTAAGCCCCAGAAGTCAGCAGGGGGGCATGTGACACCCCTAGGCAGGGGGCTTCCTACATTCCTGTAATCCCAGGAGCCAGTCTTTGGAGCCTGAGATGCCACCAGGAACAGTCAGCTCCTGCCTGAAGGAGGTGTCACCTCTCATGGCCTGGTTTACCCAGCCTGCACCACACTCTGTAATGATTCTCTTTTTCCCAGGATGCAGTCTGCTCCATGCTACCTGTTGTTGGGACCCAGGACCACAGGTCTGTGGGTACAGGTGAGCGCCATGGATTTTCCAGGGAAGGATTGATTGATAGGCATCACCATTTGCTCTGGAGTCAGGGTGGTCTGGGCAGAGAGAAGTTGAGATTGTTCATTTGTTGGTTTGTGCTGGTCCTGAGATTTGAACTCCAGCCTTGGGCAGTGTTTCTGAGATTCCTTGCTCGAGGCTAGTGCTCTACCACTTGAGTCACACTTCCATTTTTGGCTTTTTGTATGTGTGGTTAATTGGAGACAAGAGTCTCATGGATTTTCTGGCCCTGGCTGGCTTCGAAGTATGATCCTCAGAACTCATTCTCCTGAGTAGCTAGGATTACAGGTGTGAGCCACTGGTGCCCAGTGAGAATCTGTGATTGAATACCAGCCCCTAGCCAGTGAGGGCAGGGTGGGTAAGGAGCACTGGGACCTTCACTCTAAACCCGGTATCCTCTGGCTGCCTTGAATTCCTTACTCAGGCATGGCCTGCCTCAAGCAGCCATGTGCCCGGGGAGTTATTGGCTTGAGTGGCAGAGGGTGCCTGGCATGGATGGCCCAGCAGAATGGGCCCACACTGAGAGGCAGCCAGACACAGACTTTATAGGCCTCACCTATGGTCTAGAGAGGAGAAACTGAGATTCTTTAACTCCAGGCCTGGGCAGTGTTCCTGAGACTTTTTTTTTGCTCCAGGCTTATATTCTATCTCTTGAGCCACAGCTCCACTTCCAGCTTTCTGGTGGTTAACTGGAGATAAGAGTCCCATGGATTTTCTTGCCTAGGCTGGCTTTGAATCATGATCCTCAAATCTCAGACGTCTGAGTAGCTAGGATGACAGGCGTGAGCCACCGGTGCCTGGCTCACCTTAGGGTTTAGACACCTCCACACCCACCTACTCAGGAGATGTGGGCTGCTAAGTTGAATTCAAGAGAACTGTGTCCCAGTTTTCTCATCTCACAGTGAATAATTGATAAGCACAGAGATGGCGGCAAGATGGGCTTCGGTGAGGCTTTTCTCCTGCAGCAGCTTTGAGCACACATGCATGGGTGTGATCCTGCAGGAGAGCCACTGACATCTCTAGCCCAGCTGATCCAGTTGGGACACCTGGGACCCATGGTGGCAGCTGTGTGCTTGTCCAAAAGGGGCTGTCATTGGACATATGAGATCCTGCTCAAGGGGAGGGAGATCTAGCCCATGCATTTGTGGGTACAGGGGGTCCACGCCTTTCCTAGGGATAGAAACCCTCATGGCCTGGCAGAGCTAAGGGGAGAATCCCCCCCTCCCCCCAAAAAGCTCATCAAAAGTTATGCCACAGGTAAAAATATGATAATGTAGTACCAGGACTAGCATTAGAGAGTGAGAACACATGTGTCCAGGGGCACTTGGTCCCTACCCCCATCCCAGAGGGACTAAAACACAGGGAATGGGGTGCCCCATGAGGTCCTGGCTCAGAATTCCGCCCACCCAGGCTGGGATATGTAGGCCTTGGGGATGGGGATTCGCACAGTAGAGCCCCAGCTGGCATGAAGGGGTAGTTAGACACAAGCAGGCCTCCACAGGCAAGTGCAGCTAGATATTCAGTGTGTATGTGACAATAGAAGCAGGTAATGTGAGGGGCTGGGAAAGATTGGGGAGATGGAAGGGTGACATTGATCAAAATGCATTGTACTCATACACTGACATGTTGAGCTGAAATCCCTCTGTACAACTTCTTAAATATAGTATCTATCTATCTATCTATCTATCTATCTATCTATCTATCTATCTATCTATCTATCTATCATCTATCTATCTACCTACCTACCTACCAGCCTAACATTGGACTGGAAATCATTACTGGAGTATTAGGTAAGCTCAGAGGAATTAGGAACCTAACCCAAGGCAAAGTCAAGTCTGGGGCATGGACTCCAACTGGAGTCTTCTCTATCATCATGACCCCTGGAGCCACATCCAGGTCCTGTTATGAGAGCAAGCCATAGAAGATAGGAAGATGGCCTGGGGAGAGACTGCTGATCAAAACACAGTACTACCCTTGTGCAGGGTGTAGGCCAAGCACCAAGAGTACAGCCCTTACCTGGGAGGGGGTAGAAAGGGAACACAGTGATTCCAGGAGAGCCACTTGGGGCTGGGCTTGTCTAGCATGTGCTAGATTCAAACCCAGAACCAACTGTATTATTTGGTGTTTATATTATTAACATTGCTTTACTTTTCCTTCCTTCCTTTCTTTCGTTCTTTCGTTCTTTCTTTCTTTTTGGGTCCATTGTGAGGCTTAAACTCAGGGCCTGTGTACTGTCCCTAAGTTCTTTTGGTAGCACTCTACCACTTTGAGTCACAGCACCACTTCCAGTTTTCTGGTGCTTAATTGGAGATAAGTCTCAAAGACTTTCTTGCCTGGGCTGTCTTCAAACCACAATCTTCAAATCTCGGCCTCCTTAGTAGCTAGGATTACAGGTGTGAGCCACTGGTGCAATGTAATGTTTCTATCTGTAGGGTGTGTGTGTGTGTGTGTGTGTGTGTGTGTGTGTGTGTGTGTGTGTGTGTGTGTGTGTGTGTGTGTGTGCTGTAGGGTGTGTGTGTGTGTGTGTGTGTGTGTGTGTGTGTGTGTGTGTGTGTGTGTGTGTGTGTGTGTGTGTGTGTATGCCAGTACTGGGAATTGAACTCTGAGCCTTGAATGCTTGCTTGGCTTTTTCACTCAAGACTGGAACCATTTGAACCATACCTCTACTTCCAGATCTTTTCTAGTTCATTGGAGATAAGAGTTTCATGGATTTTCCTGCCCAGCCTTGCTTTGTGATCATCAGATCTCAGCCTTCTGAATAGCTAGGATTACAGGTGTGAGCCACTGGTGCCGGCTTCAAGCCACCTTTGCTGGCAGGGTGAGGCAGCCAGATGAACCCCCCCTTCCTGGTGCCAGGGCACAAAGGGGGTCATATGAGCCAATGCCACAGTCTGATTGGGCTCAGAGTAAACAGTGTGGCAAGCTGGTCTCAGTTTCCCCATCTGCAAAGTAGACAGTCAGGCTGGGCCCTCATGGCTGTCTTTATATTATTAGCATAATCTTCCTTTCCTTCCTTCCTTCCTTCTTTCCTTCCTTCCTTCCTTTCTTCCTTTCCTTTCCTTCCTTCCTTCTTTCTTTCCTTCCTTCCTTCTTTCCTTCCTTCTTTCCTTCCTTCCTTCCTTCCTTTCTTCCTTCCTTCCTTCCTTCCTTCCTTCCTTCTTTCCTTCCTTCCTTCCTTTCCTTTCTTTCTTTTTCTTTCCTTCTTTCTTTCTTTTGGTCCATCATGGGCCTTGAACTCAAGGCCTGGGAACTTTAGGCTCCAGGAGTCTCCGTACACAGGGCGAACAGGAGGCAGGCCTTCCCTCTTCAGGATGCGTCTCCTGAGTCCCTTGTGTCTGATCAGAGATGGGGTGAGACCCTGATCCTGGTCTTCCAGGCTGTAGTGTGAGCCCCTCTGCTTCCTGACTTCCAGCTGTGCTCCGCCCAGGCCTACCCCTCCTCCCTGGGGGTCTGGATGACAGGGAGCCTGTCTTCCAGGCACTGGTGGCTCATGCCTGTAACTAACAATATATTCAGGAGACTGAGATCTGAGAAGCGTGGTTCCAAGCCAGCTAGAGCAGGACAGTCCTTGAGGCTCTTATTTCCAGCTAACCACCAAGGAGGGGCTGGGAATGTGGCTTAGTGGTAGAGTGCTTACCTAGCATGCATGAAGCACTAGGTTCATTTCCTCAGTTCCACATAAACAGAAAAAGCCGAAAGTGGCGCTGTGGCTCAAGTGGTAGAGTGCTAGCCTTGAGCAAGAAAAGCTCAGGGACAATGCCTAGACCCTGAGTCCAAGCCCCAGGACTAGGGGAAAAAAACAAAAAACAAACAAACAATCAAAAAAAACAAAGCAAAGCTAATCACCAAAAGGCCAGAAGTGGCACTGTGGTGCTAGCCTTGAGCACAAAAGCTCAAAGACAGTGCTCATGCCTTGAGTTTAAGTCCCAGGATTGGCACACACAAAGAAACTAAGGAATAGTGCTCTGAGTTCAAGGTCTAGTATTGGTGTGTGCAGAAGGTGTGTGTGCGTGGGCAGGTACACACACACACACACACACACACACAAAGGTAAAAGAAATGAACAAACCGCTGCAGGGCAAATTTATGCCAGTAGCTGGGGGTGTGCACTCTGTGGTTTACTCTAGCATTGGGCTTCCTGGACCAGCCCTGGAACCAGAGGCTCACATCTCAGGAGTGGGTGAGCAAGGCCTACCCGAACAAATCTAGACCAGAGTGGCACACCAGGTATAGCCCAGAGGTGCCAGGCCAGTGGGGTGAGTGTGGCTCCCCTGGGGTGTCATCCTATACAGTGACTCCCAGATAGGAGCCAAGCCGACACCCACGGGGAGGAGGGAGGTGGGGATGCTGTCCTAATTCATATGCACACTGCAGCTTTTCATGTTGCTTGGCAACCGAGGAGAAGTCAGAGAGATGCCCAGATCACACAGATGCCCCCAACTCTGGACTATAGCATCTTCCCAGGGATGTTCAGGTGCCTGGGTTCTCAGAAATGACTCCACACCCCTACCACCTGTGGTCCCCAGCCCGAGGCTAGGCCTTTGCACCTCCTATACTGGGGACTTGGGTGACTCTGCCTTAACCAAGGTCCTGTTCTCTTGGATAGTTCACTTCACATTTACAGCCTCAGTTTCCAGATTTTTTGTGTGCCATCCTGGGGTATGAATTCAGGGCTGGGGAACTGTCCCTGAGCTTTAGTTGCTCGAGGCTAGTGCTCTACCACTTGAGCCACAGCTCCACTTCTGGGGGGTTTTTTGGTGGATAATTGGAGGTAAGAGTCTCATGGACTTTTGTGTCCAGGCTGGTTTTGATGTTCAGATCTCAGCCTCCTCAGTAACTAGGATTGCAGGCATGAGCCACTGGCACCTAGTCAGCTTCCATATTTAAACGTGGGCCAGAGGCACACTTTACAGGGCATCTCACTCTTGCTTAGCATTTTTGGTCAAGGCTGGTGCTCTGCCCCTTGAGCCACACTCCCAGTTACCTTTTTTTGGTTGTTGGTCAATTGGAGGTGAGTCTCATGGATTTGACTGCCCAGACTAGCTTTGAACTATAATTCTCATATCTCAGCTTCCTGAGTGGAATTACAAGCCTGAGACACAGCACCTGTTGGCTTTGAGGTTTCAGTCCCTGGACAGTGGGAAGTTCAGCACTGGTGGGTCTGGGTTGGTCACAATATGCAGGAGGCCCTGATTTAGACTTCTGGGTTCAGTGAAGTGGCTGTCTGCTCCCTCTCTCTCTACAGAGGTCCAACCCAAGACATCACTAGGCCTGGGGTTAGCTTTCACATCTCAGCCCAGTGGACTCTGTGAGATGTAGCGAGGTGGGGTCCAGGCCAGGGTGGCAAGCCACTCAAGGGTGTGTGAGGCAGTGGGCAGGGCAGGAAGGAGTGACGCTGGTGGGTGGGCTGGTGGAAAGGGAAGGAGGGTGTGTGCTCCCTGGGAGGGGCTGTGCCGGGCAGTGACTTTGGGAAAGTTCTCCCATCCTGATGGGTTTCCTTCTGGCCATTTCCCCCCTCAGCCAAACCCTAAGCCAGCTGGCAGAAAGGCCTGGGTAGAGCTGGGCATGACTGCCAGGCATTGGACTGGGGGATTCCCAGGGGTTGGAAAAACCCCCAGTGCTGGTCCAGCTTCCTCTAGATGCCTGAAAAGGGGGACCTGTGCCAGGAGGAAAGTCCCCAGCTTTCCCAGTAGTGCTGTGGGAGAGCAGATGGGGTAGAGGGCCTCTAGCTGGCCCAGGAGTGGCTCTGGGGCTCAGGCTGCTCCTTCGGGTGGGAGGCAGGGGAGGGCTGATAGTGCTGCCAGTTACACAGGTATAATGGAGGTGTGCCTGTTGCTTCTGGTAATGCTTCTGTGTGGTCTTTTTTGTTTCCTATGCTTAGCTAAGGCTTTGGGGAACCCCAGGAAGAGCCCCTGGATAGAGTTTACCACCATACCGGCTGTAGTTCATGAAATCTGCAGCAGTGTTCTCTAAGTGCCCTGTAGACACGTGCATGCATGCTGCGTGAGTGCGTGCATGCGTGCGTGCATGTGTGTGTGTGTGTGTGTGTGTGTGTGTGTGTGTGTGTGTGTGTGCAAACAGCTGTGTGCAGTGGGGTCGCCAGGGTGACCTGCTGGGGCTGCTGGTGCCTCACAGTGTTACTCTGCCTACATTGGGGGTCAAGGAGCCATGGTGGATGTGAAGGGTCAGCTCCAAGCCCTCAAAGCAGCAGTGTGCAGTGACCCTGAGCCTACACTAGATGTGCAGGGCAGGCAGCCCTGTGGCTGAGAGCATTTGCTTGTTCCCTGACTTCCTCTTAGGACAGTTGGAGGTGCTAGAAAACTGCCGGAGGGAGTGGGAGTTTTAAAGGGTTTGTCTGTCTCTTTCTCTCTGTCTCTCTTTCTCTGTCTCTCTTTCTGTCTCTGTCTGTCTCTCTCTCGCTCTGTCTCTCTCTCTCTCTCTCTTTCTCGGGGCTGCAGAGCTTGAATTCAGGGTCGGCGCTGTCCTTGAGCTCTTTTGCTCAAGGCTAGATCTCTATCATTTGAGCTACAATGTTACTTCTGGTTTTTCTGGTAGTTCGTTGGAGATCAGAAGCTCATGGCCTTTCCTGCCTGGGCTAGCTTTGAACTGCTGTCCCCAGATCTCAGCCTCCTGATTAGCTAGGATTACAGTTATGAGCCACCAGTGCCTGGCTGAGGGGTATTTCTGTTGGGATGTCCTTTGGAGAGCACTGAACATCAGCACTGCCCAGCACAGACCCAGCCCATGAGTCTTGCTCAGTCCTCCATGGGGCTTCTGGGACTGGGGAGGCTGAGGTCTGACTTAGGTCTAACTTTTGGACAAAGCATGATGGCTGCTGGAATAATCCTATGTCCAGTCCTTTTCCATGGTGCCATCATGGCTGCATCAGGAGCATCACTTTGCCATGGTCCAGGAAAGGACATGAGGTACCATGGCGGAATCTGGGATCGTGTGTGTGTGTGTGTGTGTGTGTGTGTGTGTGTGTGTGTGTGTACGTACATGTGCGTGTGCCAGTACTAGGCCTTGAACTCAGGGCTTTTCTCACTTGGCTTTCTAGATCAAGGCTGGTGCTCTACCATTTGAGCCAGACCACCTGTCATTTGCTGGTTAATCGAAGATCAGAGTCTCTCAGACTTTCCTATCTGAGCAGAACTCGAACCATGATCCTCATATCTCAGCTTCCTGAGGAGCTAAGACTGCAGATGTGAGCCACCAGCACCAGACTTACCTTGTCATCACACTCTGTGGCATAGGTCCACATTCCCCGCAGATGGTCGACCCCTGGCCTCTGCCTATGCAGCCTCTCCTTGGGCCTCCCAGGTGCTGGTTTCTTCCTGCTTCTTAGACCTGGGAGCAGAGCATCCAACCTCACACTGCTCTTTCTCTGACCCTGACTGCTAGTCAAATCGATTTCTCTGAGCACAGCTACAAAGGCTCCTCCATCTTAAGTGCATACCATTAGATTGGGCCCACTAAGGTTAATTTAGGACAACCTCTCATTCCGAATAGCTGCAAAACCTGGCGTTTGGGGTTTTTTTGTTTTTTGTTTTTGTCAATCCTAGGGCTTGCATTCAGGGCCTGGGTGCTATTTCTGAGCTATTTTGCTCAAGGCTAGCACTCCACTTCTGGTTTTCTGGTGTTTAATTGGAGATAAGAGTCTCACAAACTTTCCTGCCCAGGCTGGCTTTGAACCACAACCCTCAGATCTAAACCTCCTGAGTAGCTAGGATTACAGGTGCCTGGCTTGTTTTAGTTTTTGTTTGTTTTCTATGTTCTGAGGACCAGGATGTGGACATTTTTGCATTTTTGGAGGCCACATTCAGCCCCATGAGCCCCATCCCCTCCCTGGGGTACACAAGGCAGCACCCCCTGTTCTCCAGGGCTTCCAGTGTAGAAATCCAGACAGACCCACATCCATCTATACATGGCCTGATTTCCAGGTTCCAGCAGGTTGATGGGTCTTGGAGATGGGTAGCATGAAGATTTGGCCCAAGGCTGTGTGCGTGGAACTCAGATGGTGCTGAAGGAGGGGGTGTTTTGGGCGGGGAAGGGCCTTGACCTGCTGGTTGATGTTCCTATGGGGTTCAGATTTACCAGTGGTCAGGTCAAAGTTGGCCTGTGTTGCAGTGAGAGGGGGTTTGGTATGTTGTCCTGTGCTGGTGGCAGGAGGGAGCCCCAGCCCTGCACCCAGCCTTCCTGAGGGAGCCCCCCAGCCCTGCACCCAGCCTTCCTGAGGGAGCCCCAGCCCTGCACCCAGCCTTCCTGAAGGAGTCCCCCAGCCCTGCACCCAGCCTTCCTGAGGGAGTCCCCCAGCCCTGCACCCAGCCTTCCTGAGGGAGTCCCCCAGCCCTGCACCCAGCCTTCCTGAGGGAGCCCCCAGCCCTGTACCCTGGCCTTCCTGAGGGAACCCCAGCCCTGCATCTTGGCCTTCCTAAGGTGGCTTACAGTCTGGTCCTTGAAGCCTGATGTAAAGAATATTCCTTTCCCCTGCTCTTCTATACTTTGCAAGGCAAGGGAGAGTAAACCTTCAGAGAGGAAGCACTGTAGACAGATCACGCCAGATCTTTCCCTTTGTCCCTGGGGCTGGCAGGGATTCACCAAGAGAGCTCACAGTTTGGCAGCCAGGCAGAGGCATCGTGAAGTAATTTGGGATCTGGCCCCTGCCTGGCAGTGGGTACAGGTGCCCTTGCCTGGCCTCAACTCTACCTGGAGAAACGGCCTGCCTGGCCCTGGGCAGTGCTTCTCCCTCGTTGTCAAGGCAACCTTGTCTACAAGAGATTGCTGTGGGATGTTGAGCCCAAGCCTCTTCCCTTTTCACACCACCCTGAGCTCCACAGGTTTGGGCTTTCTGATTTCCCATACTTGCTGAACCAGCTATCCCTGCTGGCACCTTTGAGTGAGGAGATCCTTGACAAGTGGGGTCTCTCAGGTGGATGGCAGTGCCATGCTAAACATGTGAGGGGGTACCAGCAGCCCACTAGACTCCTAGTTCCCACCCGTGGGCAAGACAGTCACTTGTGTTCTCACTCAAATCTCTGGTGGGGGCCCCATGGCCGGGGCCAGATGGAACTCCATGCCCCCCTGTGTGCCCGGGGTACCACCCCCACCTGCCTGCTCCCCAGTCAACAGCAATCATGTGTGTTGTGGGGCTCCCTGTTCACTACCTCGCCTCCCTTGAGGGACCCATGGCTCTTGCTGGGGAAGATGGTGGCCTCTGAGTCCTTGTCCAGCAGCACCCACCCAGGCCTGGAGGAGCACTGTGGACAGGAAGCTGAGACTCGGGAGTTCCCCTAAGCCAGAGAAAGCTGACTCAATGACCTAGATTCCTGTTGGTCCTGATGGGGGCCCAGCTGTCCAGCGGCCTCTGGGAATGCCTCTCACAGTCTGCTCAGAGTGCATGCTGGCCCCTGGTCGCGAGTGGAGGCGAGCTGGTTTGGCTGTGGGCTCTGGGTGGATGTCTCACTTTTTCACAGCTGCCTGCGTCTGGTCCGTTATACACCAACGCCTTGTGCCCAGCTGCACACGAAGAACAGTGAAACAATCTGTGTGGCCTTTTCTTCAGCGTGTGTGTGGGTGTGTTCTAGAATGCACACTGTTGCAGCACTGGAGCTTCCCGGGAGAAGGGAGCCCACTTTGTGACCCCAGGGCCCTCCAGATGTTGGAATAGCATTGGGAGGTGCAGGCAGCGAGCATGCAGACCCCTTCCCATGCAAGAAGTAAGGACCTGCTGCTCAACCCATGGGGATACATCTCAGGAGGGTTGCAGGTGGCTGATCAGTGCTTCATGCTGAGACTGAGACCGAAAGGGAAATGGAATCACAGAGATGAGGTTGCATCCCAGTGAAGAAGACCCACCCCCACAGAGTAGGTTTCTCCCCCCCCCCCCACCATTGGATTTCTCGATTCTCCCCAATCCTTCCCTCTCAGCCTCGTTTCCATCTCAAGTGATGACTATAGCACCCCGATTAAATAGGGAGCCAGGGACCGGTTCTGGCTGAGCAGACAGCTGTACTTAAGACTATCTTCCTATCCTCCTCTCGAGATTAAAAAAAATTATTGTTATTATAAAGGTGATGTACAGAGAGATTACACATATAACCTGAGATTTTGTTGCTGTTGTTGTCAGTTATGGGGTTTGAGCTAGGGCCTGAGCACCATCCCTAAGTTTTTTTGCTCAAGGCTAGCACTCCACCACTTGAGCTACATGCCACTTCCAGTTTTCTGGTGGTTAATTGGAGATAAGAGTCTCAGAATGGAGCTGGGAAGGTGGCTTAGTGGTAGAGTGCTTGCCTAGAATGCATGAAGCCCTGGATTCAATTCCCCAGTACCACATAACAGAAAAAGCCAGAAGGAATGCTGTGGCTCAAGTGATAGAGTGCTATCCTTGGGCAAAAAGAAGCTCAGGGACAGTGCATAGCCCCTGAGTTCAAGCCCCAGGACTGGCAAAAAAAAAAAAAAAAAAAAAGAGTCTCACGGACTTTTTTGCCCTGGCTGGCTTCAAGCGGTGATCCTCAGATCTCAGCCTTTTTTTTTTTTTTTTTTTTCTTGGTCCTGTCATGGGGCTCAAACTCTGGGCCTGGGCACTGTCCCTCAGCTCTTCAGCTCAAGGCTAGCACTCTACCACTTGAGAAAAGTTGGTCGATTTTACTCAGAAGCATCTCACCACTAACTAAAACAATGAAGGGCATCACTAGTTTGGTAGATAATTGGTAGATAATTACTCACTGTCACTTGGCATTAGAGAAATACAAACTAAGTCTTCAATGAGAGCCCAGTCACTAGAAGAAGTAGGCTGCCTGTGTCATAGGATTCTGAGAGTTCTCTACATATTCTAGATACTAGATCCTAATGGCATACATGTCTATACCATATATATGTGGTGCTCCACCAATTGAGCCATAGCTCCACTTCTGGCATTTTGCTGGTTAACTAGAAATAAGAGTCTTACTTTCCTGCCAGGCTGGCTTTGAACCTTCATCCTCAGATCTCAGCCTCACAAGTAGCTAGGATTACAGGCATGAACCAGTGGCCCCTGGCTAATGTGCCATTTTAAATGCTTTGTCATTTCTTTTATTATGTTTGAGTTATTTCCTTAGTTGTTTGTTGTTGGGTTATAATTAACAAAGTAGAACAATGTAATTCAGATAAATAGAAGCTAAAGTTCAATAGAATATTAAAAAAATCACCTCTCTGATGGTCTTCTGCCTCTCCTTTGTGTGGTTATTGTTATAAAATTTGCATTTTATACACTGTATGCCCATCAATACATGTTTATTTACTTATTTGTTTTACTAATACACATATATAATTCTTGTCTCATGCACTTGTTATTTAATTCAAACAGGAGAAATATTACATTTAAGCACACAGTATAGTCTATTGTCTTGTATTTAGCTCTATGGCTGTGCTTCATTTTTCCTGTGCATTCAAGTTGTTTTTTTGTGACCTTTGATTTCAGCGTGAAGGACTTTCTCAAGTTGTTCTTGTAAAGCGAGTCTCCTAGCAACAGGTTCTGTTTTTATTTATCTGGCTAAATTCTCCTCCTCTTTTGTTCCTTTTTCTCTTTTCCTTTCTTCTATTTCTTATTTTAGAGACAATGCTGCCTACAGAGCCCATGCTAACCTTCAGTTCCTTTTGTAACCCAGACTGGCCTTCACCTTAAGATCCTCTTGCCTTAGCCTCTGTGATGCTAGGATTACAGTCCTGTACCACCACAGCCAGCTGAAAATCTATATTCTTTGGCCCTGCAATTTCTGTTCAAGCTGGGCCCTGGTGGCTCACACCTGTAATCCTAGATACTCAGGAGGCTGAGATCTGAGGATTTCCGTTCAAAGCCAGTCCGGGCAGGAAAGTCCAAGAGACTCTTATCTCCAATTAACCACTCAGAAAACTGGAAGTGGTGCTATGGCTCAAGTGGTAGAGTACTAGCCTTGAGCTGAAGAATTGAGGGACAGCGCCTAGGCCAAGAGTTCAAGCCCCACGACCAACCAAAAAAAAAATTTCTGTTCAACTCTCTTAGTGGTCATTTCATGATTGAACTCTTTTTATTTTTTGTTGGTCATGGAGCGTAAACTCAGGGCTTGGGCGTGTCTCTGAGCTCTTTTGCTCAAGGCTAGTGCTCTACTTTGAGCCACAACTCCACTTCCAGTTTTGGGGTGGTTAATTTTTGGAGAGAAGAGTCCCACAGATTTTTCTGCCTGGCCTGGCTTCAAACCGAGATCCTCAGATCTCAGCTTCCTGAGTAGCTAGGATTACAGGCGTGAGCCACCAGTGCCCCGCTCACTTTTTTCCTTCCTTTTAAACAAGCCTCTTAGTCTCTGGGGGCTTTGTGTGCTGGGTCATCTTTCAGCTTCCAGGTAGGCAATTGACAACTCTGCCCTAGTTTTTAACCTCCTTCCTGTTCAGGGCCTCAAAGTCAGCCGGTACGCATGTCCTGTACAGGCTCCAGGCATCCTCAGGGCTTTCCTGAACCCTGAGTATGAGTGTTACCTTCTAGAAACCCAAGGATGCACGGCAGCATTTGGAAGTCCCTGCAGATGTCTCATTACACAACTTAGTGTTTTTGGCTAGCCCACTACTGGCTGCAGCTGTTCATGGTTCAGCATCTGTAAAGGCAAGGGCCTATAGTTGCTCTCTTTTAACAAATTATTGTTATTATAAAGGTGATGTACAGAGGGGTTACAGTTACATAATTCAAGTAATGAGTACATTTCTTTCTGGACAATGCCATCCCTTCCCTCGCTTTCTCCCAGTTTTCCCCTCGCATCCTCACCTACAAGTTGTATAGTTCATTTCAACATAGTGTCTAGTACTACTACTGCCTTTGTTCACCCTTTGTTATTATTGCACGTGTGTGTGTGTGTGTGTGTGTACGCGCGTGCACACAAGCGTGCTGGTATTGAGCTTGAACGTAGGTTCTGGGTGCTGTCCCTTAGCATTTTTGCTCAAGGCTGGTGCTCTATCACATGAACCACTCATCTATTTCTGGCTTTGTGCTAGTTAATTGGAGATGTGGGTCTTCCAGACTTTCCTGTTCAGGCTGGCTTTGAACTGCAATCCTATATCTCAGCCTTCCCAGTAGCTGAGCTTACAGATATGAGCCACTCATCCCTGGCCTTATGGCTTCTCCTTTTCATATCCGAATTCCAGAACCACTCTTTTGTGTTTTGGGGCCATTATGAAATAAAGATGATTTTCTTTCTCTTTCTTCTTCTTCTTCCTTTTTCTTTTTGTCTGTCTTGGGGTTTGAGCTCAGGGCATGGGCACTGTCCTTGAGTTTCTTTTGTTCAAGGCTAGTGCTCTATCACTTAAGCCACAGCCCTCCTTCTGGCTTTTTCTGTTTATGTGGTACTGAGGAATTGAACCCTGGACTTCATGCATGCTAGTCAAGCACACATCCTAGCCTAAGGATAATTTTCACACTAGCATTACAGTGTTGCCACAGTAGATCTGATCACCAAGATGGCTGTTGAGTGACTATTGGCTGGATGGTGTACACAGTGTGGAAGCTTTGCATGAAGTGGTGCTTTACCTTCCAGGTGGGGTAGAGTGAAACATGATGTGAACATAAGGAGTGTTTGCTTTTCACTTAATATTTTCAGGCTAAAGTTGACTATGGCTAACTGAGTCATAGAAAGCAGAATGAGGGCCTAGGGCATATACAGTATGGAACTAACAACATAATTGTTTGTTTGTTTTTTGTTGGTCCTGGGGTTTGAACTTAAGGCCTGGGTGCTGTCCCTAAGCTCTTTTTGCTCAAAGTTAGCCCTCTACCACTTTGAGCAATAGTGCCATTTCCAGTTTTCTGCTGGTTAATTGGAGGTAAGTGTCTCACAAATTTTCCTGCCTGGGCTGGCTTGAAACCCGGATCCTCAGATCTCAGCCTCCTGAGGAGCTAGGATCACAGGTATGAGCCACTGTGCCCAGCTTTAGATTTTATTTTGTCTTATTTGTTGTTCAGAGGCTTTGAACTAAGGGCCTTCTATTAGTTAGCCATGCCATATGTCCAATGCACTGTCAGGTTAAATGCACTGTCAATTTACAAACAAGGAGAGTAGCTTAGCACCAGTGGCTCATACCTGTAATACTAGCTTCTTAGAAGACGGAGATCTGAGGATCTCAGCTTGAAGTCAGCCTGGCCACACCAATCTTTAAGACTCTTGTCTCTAATTAACCAACAAAAAAGCTGGAAGTGGAGCTGTGGCTCAAGTGGTAGAGCCCCAGCCTTGAGCAAAGAAGCTAAGGGACAGTGCTCAGGTAGTGAGCTCAAGCCCCAGTAGGGGACCAAAAAAAAAGTCAAGTAAAGTAAACTAAAGGAGCAAATGGTGATGGTCTGACACAGACCTGGCAGGCTCCCAGTCTTGCTCTTCTCCCCTTCCCTGGAGCCCAGGGCCTTTCCCTCCTCTGGTCTGGTTGGAGAATGAGTTTCCTTGTCTGCAGCTGTGGAATCACCCTCCCTCCTGCAGGGTACCCCAGGATGTGTGAGGCTTCACAGGGGTGGGAGGTGGTAGGTGTGCACTCTCTCAGCTCTGTGTCCCAGAGCTCAGCTCTGGGTGGCCACACAGTAAGACCAGGACTCGGGGGGGTCGGGGGGGGCTGGCCTGGGAGCTGCACCTGTCTGGGTAAAAGGAGCAGGTATAGTGATACTTTACCCAGCAGCACTGCTCTTGAGAGCCTGTGATTCTGGAAGTGACTGAGAACGTCTCCAGAACATTACTGTCTGCTCTGAAATGGGGCACAGCAGCCCATGTGGACTTGAACTGATTCAGGTTATCTCACATCCGGTGGACACTGGCTGCTTTTCCACCAGGAGCAGGTGAACAGAGGTGAACAGAGATGCAAATGGAAAGCAGTGCGTATCTTGGTCCTGTTAAACCCTGCGGAGGTGGGGTTCAAAACATCTGCCCAGGGCCTGCTTGCCCACTCTCTGCTGGTGTGTTAGTGGCTGCCCACGGGTGCTGGGGGTGGGCTCCATGTGTCTTTGCCTCAGGACCTGCAGGAGAGGGAGGTACAGGTCAGGTGCAGGAGGCTGACTGTGAGGCCCCGGTGGAGGAGTTCTGGAGAGGAGAACACGGCTGGTCTGGCTTTCTGGCTGAATGGGGAGTGTCCTGGGCCCCTGGTGAACTAAGTGCCAGCATGAACAGGCAGGGACTATAGGTGAGAAGTTGGGGCCTCCTGGAGAAAGGCAGACTTGGGGTTCTCTTTCTAAAAATTGGGAAAAGGAAGCAAAAGAGTCAGGAAGCTGTAAAAGAAGGATTCAGGTCAGGAAGATTCTGGGGTCTGGAGAAACACAGAGGCTGAGAGAAAATGGAGGCAGAGCAGGGGAAGAAGAAGGAAGCAAGACACAATAGCATAGCAGTGGGGTCAGGAGACTAGCCTCCCTTTGAAGAGGAGGATGGTATGGAAGTGTGGACAAGAGACACCCCCCCCAACCCCCCTACCCCACTCTGGAGGCAGAGAGCAGCTCAGGAGCCTGAGGAGGGAGGAGAGGGAGTTTGGGGGCTGCCCACAGGCAAAAGAAAAGCTAAAGCCCAGTGAGACAAGAGCAGGCTAGCCCTGAGACATCCCTCACCCCCCAGTAACAAGGCCAGGCTGGCCCTCCCCCCCCTCCCGCCCCAGCAAAGCCAACAAGGCAAGGCAAGGCTGGCTCTGCCCTACCACTCAGCAGTTCTGGGGACTTCAGGTGTGAACGCACATGGGGAGTCCTGTGGACAGCAGCTAGCTGGCCTGTGACAGGAGAGAGCAGGGGGTCTGTGCCTACCCCCTCACCATCCCTAGAAGCTTGTACAACCCTGCACTCAGCCACACTGCTGGACAACTAGATAAGAAACCAGGCCAGGTGGGGCTCCAAGATCCCCCTGGCTTTCCCAGTGGCATAGAACAGGGCAGGGTGGGCTGGGCTGGAGGTCTAGGGAGGGCGTGGCCCCAAAGGCTCTACCTCTGCCTGGCTGTTCTACAGGTGCTTGGGGCAGCCTCCTGTCTCCATCTGGCCCATTTCCCACCCCAGGAAGGGAAACTGAGGCCAGAGAAGGCAGGGCAGATAAAGGCCATGCCTTCTCTACCCCTCAGAAGTCCCAGGTTGGCCTCTGTCCACACACAGCAAACAAAACACCCAGATTCCACCTGAATCCTGCGTGGAAATTGCCCTTTGGGGCCAAAGGCCATGGATAGAGAGATGAGAAGGCCAGCTTCCACTTCGCTTGTCCTGGGCACATTCTACCTTGTACCTGGCCACATGGACTGAGGCTAGATAGGGCACAGGTGACTGTGACACATCTGAATTCTACCTCTGAAGGCTATGAGAGAGCAGGTGGGAGTTCCCTTCTAGAAGATTCTAGAGTGGAGAGGAGAAGGGAGAGGCCAGATGCTGTTGCTCACACTGCCTCTCCACCCAGTGGCCTCAGGCTTTCTCTTGTAGGATCAGAAGTTGCTAGCCCAGGTGGAGAAACTGAGGCCCACAAAGGAGAAAGGACTTTTCCAGGGCCCCACAACAAGCCCTGAGCACTTACTCAATGCACTGGTCATTCTGTCCCTGCCCTCAGGGCCATTGTCTGTAGGACCTATTGATTGAGGCTCGATGGCTTGGCTTTGAGTCCCTTAGTCTTTTGTGCCAGAAGAAACAATTTAGGAATTCCAGTTTCTGTTTATTCTTCTTGAAAACAAAAAGGTGTGTGTGTGTGTGTGTGTGTGTGTGTGTGTGTGTGTGTGTGTGTGTGTGTGTGTGTGTGTGTGTGTGTGTGTGTGTGTATGCATGTACATGGGCATGTGTATCAATACTGGGATTTGAACTCAAGGTCTGCCTGGACTCTGTCCCTGAGCTTTTTTGCTCAAAGCTAGTGCTCTACCACTTGTACCACAGCTCTGCTTCCAGCTTTCTCCCCCCGCCCCCGGGTTTTTGCTCGTTAGTTGTAGCTAAGAGTTTCATTGATTTCCCTGCCCAAGCTGGATTTGAACCATGATCCTCTGGACTAGTCAGAGCCAGCAGCATCTGGTGGACTGACCTGTCTGGAGGAAGCTTCCAGGCCTACAGTCTTGCCCTTTCTTACTTCCTGCATCCCTGACTACCTTGAGATGCCCTGAGTCCTGGCCAGGGGAGGGTGGGTGGGCACTGGGCCCACTGGCTTGAGGAACCAGTTGAGAGCAAGTGTGGGATTCCTCTGTAGGAAGAGTTTTGGGGAGACACCAGCCTCCTATTAGCTTCCATGGGGATAGAGGGAGGAAGAGGCAGATGGTGGATCTACAGGAGGTCTCCTGTGAGAAGGGAAAATTCCACTCAGACATTTTGGTGCCTTTCCCAAAGGAGCGCATGCGTGGGGATGGGTAGCAGCTTCTATGGCTGCTGGAAGGGGTCTGCCTGCTGCTTAGGTCTCCCTCCCTTGCCTTCTTCTGGGCAGTCCTGGTCCAGGAGGCGGGATGTGGGCGAGGATAATGTGTGGGCTAGGGCACGGCCGAGGATCCACAACTACAGCAGGTATAAGCTCACAGATGGGCCAGAATGGTGGCCAGCATTGGGCACATTAGAGCCTCCTGCTGTCTCTGCAGGGGCTCATGGGTCACTGTGACCAGACACTGCTGGGAAATGCTGCGTCCACTGATTCCTGCAGAATACTGCTGCCAAACACAGGTGCCAAGTTGAGGAGTAAGTGGTCTCTGCTCAGCAGCCATGCCCCTTGGGCCAGAGTACATTGTGTGTGTGTGTGTGTGTGTGTGTGTGCCAGTCCTAGGGTTTGAATTAAGTGCTTGGGCACCAATCTTAAGCTTTTTTTCCCCCCCCTCAAGATTAGTGCTCTATCACTTGAGCTACAGCTCCACTTCTGGCTTTTTGGTGGTTCATTAGAGATAAGAATCTCATGGACTTTCCTGCTTGGGCTGGCTTCAGATCTCAGCCTCCTGAGTGGCTAGGATCACAGGTGTGAGCCACTGGTGCCTGGCTTGGCTCTGAGCATTTCTTCCAGGCCTACATCCAGGAGGAACTTCTAGGCCTGTATGCTTTGAATCCATGGCACAATAGGGCCAGGCTCCTTTGTGACTGTCTAGTAACACTGCCCCATCTGCAGCCCTGGCACCAGCCCTGGCACAGCCTGCCGCCTCAGCTTTGCTTTCCAGTGGGTGTACAGAGATCCCACGGTGGTTCTCGTTTGCTTCCCTCATGATGAAGGAAGATGTGTGTTTTTCCCTTAGGTTTATTGTTATTTGTGAAAAATCTCTTCAGGTCTTTAGTCCATTACAAAAAAAATTGGATCTTTTGATTGGTTTTTAAATTGTTATTATAAAGATGATGTAGAGAAGAATTACAGTTACATAAGTCAGGTAAAGAGTACATTCCTTTTTGGACAGTGTCATCCCTTCCTTTAACTCTCTCCCAGGTTTTTCCTCTCATCCCCACCCATGAGTTGTGTAGTTCATTTTCCATACAGTGTCCAGTGAGCTTTCTGAGTCTTTTGACTTGAGTTGCTAGTCCATGGCAGATGAGTGCTCAGGTAAATACCTCTATACCTGTATCCATTTCCACAGTTATCACAGTTATCACCATGCCCACTTCCATATCTACTTTCTATCCTATCTATACACACATGATACACACATGCTCCACAGCCAGACTCATGTGCCCATGTAAGTAGACATGCTGTGGTCATGGGTTGCAGCAGTGAACAAAGACTTTCCCTCCATGGAGCCCACAATCTCTTTAGAAAAGATTGCTGAGGAAATAGATGGTGTCAGATTCTGTAGTCCTAGCTACTCAGGAAGCTAAGATCTAAGGATCATGGTTCAAAGCCTGGCCGGGCAGGAAAGGCCATGAGACTCTTATCTCCAATCAATCACAAGAAGACTGAAAGTGGAGCTGTGGCTCAAAGTGATAGAATATCAGCCTTGAGTGAAAGAGCTCAGGGATATCACCTAGGCCCTGAGTTCAAGCCCAATGTCCCCCCCCCCCCCCCCGCAAAGTGTTCTAGATCTCACTCCCATCTTGTATTGTCTATAGTAAGGAGGGAGGCGCCTTGTTTTTCTGAAGGCCCCAGCAGAAGTCCGCTGATGTCACCACACATGAGTTCTCCATTTACCAGCCCTCCCTGCCCCCAACAGAAGGACACGGAGCAGGGGTCAGCCTCCCTGGGGTATTCAACACCAGTGCGTGGCATCAGGTACACATAGGAATTCTGCCATCAGACAAGAAAGCCATTAGTCAACTGGCTAGTGTGTGGCACAGAGGTTGATGGGGGAGAATAGGGTGAACTGGTGCTGGTGCTGGGTAGGGGCCTGTGCTTCTTCCTCATTTGCTCCCCTGGGGGGGAGGCCCAGCCCAGGGCCAGCTCTGGCTAAGTCCCAGGAGGAGGAGGGCAGAGCTGAGGTGGGGCACTTGTGTCCAGACCCCAGATGCTTTTGGGGAAGCCAACCCCCCAAATCCCTCCAGACAGAAGTAACAGTCTAGGAAGACAACCTAGGAGCTAGGCTTGTTGGCAGTTAAGACAGCAGGCAAAAGAGAAGGGAATGGGCACAGTGGCTGACACCTGTCATCTTAGCTACTTGGGAGGCTGAGTTCTGAGGATCAAGGTTCGAAGCCAGTACAGGCAGGAAAGTCCATGAGATTCTTATCTCCAATGAACCAGCAAAAAGCTGGAAGTGGAGCGATGGCTGAACTGGTAGCCTGTGCTGGAAGAAGAGGGGGCTGCTGTACCAGGCTTTCCGGAGAGCAGGCGTCTGGGTTGGGTTGGTGGGGGGTGGACTTGGTCACCGTTGGTCAGCCTCTCTGGGTGTCCATCCAGGAGTACCTCTCTCTCTCTCTCTCTCTCTCTCTCTCTCTCTCTCTCTCTCTCTCTCTCTCTCTCTCTCTCTCTCTCTCTCTCTCTCTCGGGGTCAGCTCTGACTGCGGCAGAACTTGCTGGAACGCTTAGCCTCTGTCTGGCGGGACCTCCAGCGTTGCGGACCCGGACACTCGGATCCGGGTTTTTCTGGGTGCGCAATGACATCCGCTTGTCAGGGGCGCCCCTCGTGGTTTAGACTAGCACCCCCGTGTTTACTGGGGCGATGGAAGGGCGGAGAAGTCGTTGGAAGGCTTCAAGCTGGGTCCGCGCGGCGTGAGCTCCCCATGGGGGAGGATCTGTGGGCCCCGGGGCATGGGGGGAGGGGAGAGGAGAGGCCAGCGGGGACGCGAAGGGAGAAGGGGACGAAGGTCCAGCAGGATCGCTCCCACGTTCCCCCCCCCCCCCCCGTGCTGTGTGATCAGCCAGGCACCCCAGGATAAAGCCGGTGTCCCGCCACCCGCCCACGGGGACCCCTCGCCGCGCCCCACCCTCGGCCACCAGCCCTGCCGCATCCTCGCCCCAGGCCCCGCCCTATCCAGGGGTCCGGCTCCGCCCACCTCAGCCCAGACCCCGCCCATCCTGGGCCCCGCCCCATTCACAGACCCCCCCCATCCCCACCTAGGCCCCGCCCATCTCCAGCTCGGCCTCCTCCGGCCCCGCCCATCCCCGCCTGTCCCGCCCCATCCTCGGCCACGCCCCATCCCCTGCCACGGCTCCGCCCAGGTCGGGCTGGCGGGGTCACTGGGGTCTCTCCTCCCTCTGAGACCTGCAGGCCCCGCCCATGGACTAGAGGACGGTGACACGGGGGTCGGTGATCCGGGAGGGGCGGCGACACCGGGGGAAGCGGCGACACCGGGGGGCGGAGGCCCTGGGTGCTCAGGGTCGGGTCCCGGGACGCGCGGCGCGGCCGCCCGCACGTGTCCGCCACGGCAGGTAGGGCGAGCCTAGCAGGTGGAGGTGGCGGGTCCGGTCCCACCTGCCGGAGGCCGCAGCCTAGGCTGCAGGAAGACCTTGGGCTGGGCTTGGGGGACCCCGGGCGCAGGAAAGGGGCGATGTTCGGGAGCCCCCGGGGGCTCTGGACGACTGCCCAGGTGGGCCCCGCCCCAGCTGCCCGGTCCCTGCCCGCCGTGGCCGGACCGCTGGCGTACAGGCGCCCAGGCCGGTCAAGCGGGACCGGCCCGGATGGTTCCCCAGCCCTCCAGGACTCAGAGCACCTATTTGCCCCAGGAAGGAGGAGGTGCTTGGAGAGGGGCTCCTGTGGGTGAGGGAGCCAGGGCTGTGCACAAACAGGGTCTGGGTGTGGGCTATGCCCCAAATGCGAGGGTGTTTAAAGAGAGATTAGGCAGCCGGCACTGGCTGTCATCTTGGCTACTCAGGAGGCTGAGATCTGAGGATCATGATTCAAAGCAGGAAAGTCAGACTCATCTTCAGTTAACCCTCAAAACGCTGGAAGTAGAGCTGTGGCTGGAGACAGGGCCCAGGAAGGGGGAAAGTAAAGGGAGAGGATTGAGTTCAAGTCCCAGGGCTGGTACACACTCACACATACACACACACACACACAACCTAGTGTGACTTACACAGATCCAATCACTGTTAAAATACTGAGGCTTTGCCCAGCTCTGCTGTACTCCCTGGGGCCAGCCATGACAGCTCTACAAGCTGGTGAGTGTCCAGCATGCTGACCACTGAGGGTGGTCCCTGAGGACCTGACCAGAAAGGAGCAGCAGGGAGGGACCAGGTAGGGGAAGGGGCGCCAGGTTTGGAGGGGGAGGCCACCTTTCATGTCCAGGGCCAGGTTGGAAGCCAGGGTGTCAGGATGTGGGGTCTCTGTGGGGCGCGCACGGCTCCAGAGGGGCTCTCTGACTAGTGCTGGCTGTCTAGGACAGTCACCAGCCATTGCAGTGGGCTGGGGCCACTGATCAGGCCTCTGACTTGGGAGGTAGGTGAGGAGGGGTAACTGGAATGCGTTCTGCTGGTAAAACCAAGAAGTTTTGCTACTGGACTTTGCTCTGGGTACCGGGAAGGAAGGACCACTGGAAGCCTGGGTTGCTGTATAAAGTCTAGCCCTGCTTCTTTTGGTTTTGTTTTATGTCAGTACTGGGACTTGAACTCATGGCCTTAGCACTGGCCCTTAGCTTTTTTGCTCACAGCTAGTACTCTAGCACTTGAGCCAAACCACCACTTCTGACTTTTGAGTCTCGCATACTTTCCTGTCCAGGCTGGTTTCAAACTGTGATCCTCAGATCTCAGCCTCTAGAGTAGCTAGGATTATAGGACTTAGCAACCAGCCCCTGGCCTGGCTTCTTGTTTTACATGTTAGGGAAACTGAGGCTCAACAAGGCTATGAGTACATGAAGTCAGCCAGGAGGTCCTTACTCCAGTGTGCTTCTGCTAGTTCAGGTTATGGATTGCCTTCCCCTGTGGGTACAGGCTCAGGGGGAGGCCCAGGCAGACCCCTGGGTGACTGGGATGCGTGGTGGGTTGGGGGGCAGCATGGGGTGCTGCGGGGTCCTCTGTGCCCTTGTGACCCTAGCCCTGTGACCCATGTGATCCTTTTTTTTTTTTTTTTTTTGTCAGTTGTGGGGCTTGAACTCGGCCTGGGCGCTGTCTCTGAGCTCTTCAGCTCAAGGCCAGTGCTCTACTACTTTGAGCCACAGTGCCACTTCTGGTTTTCTGGTGGTTAATTGGAGATAAGAGTCTCATGGGCTGGGAAGGTGGCTCAGTGGTAGAGCGCTTGCCTTGCATGCATGAGGCCCTGGGTTCAATTCCTCAGCACCACATAAGCAAAAAGAAAAAAGCCAGAAGTGGCGCTGTGGCTCCAGTGGTAGAGCGCTAGCCTTGAGCTGAAGAGCTGAGGGACAGCGCCCAGGCCCAGAGTTCAGGCCCCACAACTGGACCAAAAAAAAAAAAAAAAAGAAAGAGTCTCATGGACCTTCTTGCCCAGCCTGGCTTTGAACTGTGATCCTCAGATCTCAGCCTCCTGAGTAGCTAGGGTTACCTTTATGACCCACCAGCACAGCTTTTTGCTGGCATGCCCACTTGTAGCAGCGGGTCCCCCACCCCGTCACTTGCACAGTAGCTCAGCCCTTCCACAGACAGGAAGCCAGGGTTCCTGAGGCCCTGCCCCTGAGATCGGGCCTGGGGGACGCCGAACCCGGCTGTGTGGCCAGACACAGGCTAGTGACCTGCTCGGTCACCAGGAATGGTGGGTCCCTGCAACAAGGCTATGAGTCCTGCAGAGATAGATGTCGAAGGAGAGGGACACACACACACACACACACACACACACACACACACACACACACACACACACACACACACTGATAGACACAGAGACATCAGCACAGAGGACACATACAGAGACCCAGGGTCTCTCTCTCTCTCTCTCTCTCTCACACACACACACATACACACTGATAGACACAGAGACATCAACACAGAGAACACACACACACACACACACACACACACACACACACTGACACAGACATAACCAATAAACAGAAAGGGACATACAGACACAGATATAGGGACACACAGACACAGGGACACACACACACACAGACACAGAGAAGGGACACACATAAACATGGTCAGACTAAAGATACACAACAGAGACACACATAATGAGGGACAGACACAGAAGTTCACACCAACACACTTAGACTAGAAATACATTCAGACATGTACAGACTGATTCTTACACAGACACAGTCACAAAATACCACACAAGCAGATCCACAAGGAGAACACACACACACACAGGTGCACACAGAGACATGTGCCGAGATAAGCACACAGACATGGAAACACAGACACAATCAGAAGCACATCTGGACACACACAGATTCATATACACAGACACTTAATCACAAGAAACCACACATAACCCAGTGCTGGGGCTCACGCTTGTAATCCCAGCTACTCAGGAGGCTGAGATCTGAGGACCCCTGTTTGAAGCCAGTCTGTTTAGGAAAGTCTGTGAGACTTTTTTTTCTCCAATTAACCACCAAAAAGCCAGAAGTGCAGCTGTGGCTTAAGTGGCAGAGCTCCAGACTCAAGTGAAAAAATTAAGGGACAGTTAAGGGCCCCAGGCCCTGGGTTCAAGCCCCAGTACACACACACACACACACACACACACACACACACACACACACACACACACACACACAAATACTGCAGACTTCATTTTCCTGATATAGTTATGTTTCTTAGAGCATTTTTCTCGGTATCCATGGGCAAGAATTCATACATACTTCCTGTTTAGAGACACATCTGTCACATTTATAAATCAGGGTTATGTTGGCTTCGTAAAATGAATCGGAAATTGCGTAGTTGAAATAGTTTAAATATCATATAAAATTATCTTATTCTCAAAGGCCTAAAATAATTCATTTGAGAAACTATCTCAGCCAAAGCTTGCTTTTTTATTTTCCCAGTGGTTTAGCTGGCTGTCAGTTTACTTAATTTGTACCCTGGTTATCAGTCTTTTTTGGGTTCTAAACATGTTTAGTCTATTTTGGTTATCTATATTTTCTAGAAATATCCTGGTTCAAAGAACTTTCGAATCATTTAGCTGCTTCAAAGAATCTTTTAATTCTGTATCCTCACTTAAATTCCTTTTTCCTGCCTGAAGTACTTTTTACATTCTGTCTGTCCATCTGTCAGTTGGCCCCTCCCTTCCTCCTCTTCGAAATTGCCAGGGTTCAATGATCTCTCCTGCCTTTCCTCCTCCTCTTCCACCCCCCCCCCACTCCTCTTCCCTCCTTTTCTCCTCCCCTCCCTTCTCTTCTTTTCCTCTTCTCCCCCTCACCCCCACTGGACTACATCTCAAAGAATCAGTTCTTGAATTAAAAAAAAAGAGCAGGTCTACTCTCTTTTCTTTGCTTAAATTCATTTACCATATACTTTTAGCAATTCCTTCCTCTGATTCACTTTGGTACCAACTGTTCTGCTCAGAATCTCGCCCCCCCCCTTTTTGTGTCCTTTATTTATTTATCTAGTTATTTTCTTTATTTTTGTGTGTCCTGGAGCTTGAATTCAAGTGCTGTCCCTTAGCTTTTCTTCAGTCAAAGCTGATATTCTACCACTTGAGCTACATCCCTAGTTTTGGCATTTTGCTGATTAAAGAGTCTCCCAGACTTTCCTGCCTACCCTGGTTTTGAACTCTAATCCTCATATCTCAGCCTCCTGAGTAGCTAGGGATTACAAGTGTGAGCCACCTAGAGTGTCCAGCTAGGAATTTTATTTTATTTTTGTCTGTTGTGGGGCTTGAACTCAGGGTCTGAGTGCTGTTCCTAAGCAATTTTTGCTCAAGGCTAGAGCTCCACCACTTTGAGCTACAGCTCTAATTCTGGTTTTTGAATGTTTAAATTGGAGATAAAAGAGTCTCATAGGAACTTTTTTTTTTTTTGGAGCTGGCTTCAAACCATGGTCTTCAGATCTCAGCCTCCTGAGTAGCTAAGATTACAAGTATGAGCCATTGGTGCCTGGCTTTTATTTGCTTTTTAAACACCAAGGAAAAATAACTGTTCTTTTTCCATGTCCAACACCTAAAGACTAATGGCCAGGGAAGATTGTTCTTAGAAGGGACTACCTCACTGACCCACCCATCCACAAACCCATTCACTCATCCATCCATCCACTCATCACCCATCCATCCACACAGCCATCCACTCAACCCTCCATCCCCCCATCCACCCATCTACCCATAAACCCACTTATCCACCCATCCACCCACACACCCATCCATCCATTCAGCCACCCACTCATCTATCCCTCCCTCCCTCCCTTGGACCCAGACTCCCAGAGCCCCCAGCTGGGATCCAGCCACCTTGTAGTCCCTCTCTGGTGACATGGTTCCTTGTGCAGGCACAACTGGCTGGCCTGCATTGCAGGACAGGACACAGGGGTCTACCTGGGAGGGGTTCCTCGCCTCCACATTGGGCTCTGGGAGGGGCCCCCAGATGGACAGTACCAGATGGAATAGGAGTCCACACTCTGCCCTTGAGGGGATCCCTAACAATGAAAAGACATATAAACTGGTTTGCTAGGTTTGCTAGCTCTCGTGTGTGTGTGTGTGTGTGTGTGTGTGTGTGTGTGTGTCTGTGTGTGTGTGTGTACATGTGAAAGTCTTGGGGCTTGAACTCAGGACCTAAGCACTGTTCCTTAGGTTTTTGTTGTTGTTGTTCAAAGCTGGTGCTCTACCACTTAAGCCACAGTTCCACTTTTAGCTTTTTGCTGGTTAATTGGAGATAAGAGTCTCACAGACTTTCCTGCCTAGGTGGGCTTTGAACTGTTGATCCTTAGATCTCAGCTTCAGGAGTAGACCCATTAGACCCCAGTGCAGACTGTCTAGCCCCAGTGGGATCCCATGGGCTGATGCAGAGGCCAGGACATAAGGCATTTCCCCTTCCCCACCCTGGGGCATTTGGGTAGGAGGCAAATCCACCGGCTATCACCCCCTGCCCCAGCCCTGGGCCTCGAGTCTCAATAATGAGTTGGTTATTGGTAGACAAAGCCATTCTGTCCCCTGAGGAGCCATCAGAAGAAGCTGAGTGGGCAAGAAAAAGAGAAGAGGAGGAAGAAGGAAAAAAAGAGAAAAGTCTAACTTGGCAGAATGTGTAGTTAGGAGTGTGAGGAGAGGCGGCAGGATTCAAATAGCATTTGTAATAGAAAGGAATTCAGGAGGAAAAGCACATGAATTATGTGTCTAAAACAAAGCTTTAATTATCCGCATCCTGTGGTCAAGCCTTGGTGGAGCAGGCGGCAGGCGAGGTGTGGGCTGGCGCTCTGCTTCCCAGAGCAGCCACCTCCATCCTGGAGTCCAGCCTGGCCCAGGGCCCCCCCCCCCACTTGCCATGTAGGCCCATGGGGGTCCATGTAGCCCTTCTGCTCAGCTGTGGAGAATATGATTTCTTGAAGCTTCAAAATAATGTCTCAATGGTGCGGGTAGCTCATGCCTGCAATCCTAGCTACTCAGGAGGTTGAGATCTCAAGGATCACAGTTGGAAGCCAGCTGGGGCATCAAAGTCTGTGAGACTCTTAATTTCCAGTTAACCAGAAAAAAAAAAAACCAAAAAACAAGCTGCAAGTGGAGGTGTAGCTCAAGTGGCAGAGCAATGACGTTTCCTTGTTAAGGCAGGTCAGGCTTCTGAATGAATGAGTGAGGGAACAAATGAGCAAGGAGTAGGGACTCTGTGGAAAACCTCACATCCCACCCCAGCCTGGCACAAGTGACTTCTGGCATCCAGTTATCCCTCGAAGGGACATTGGGGGTCCATTTTGTTGTTGTTGTTGTTGTCCCTGGCTGAGTGGAACTCGTGTGTCACCAACCCAGGTCCAAGGGGTGCCAGCACAGCCCCTGAGTCTGCCCTATTGGTTATGCCACTGACCAGGGTGAGGGAACAAGGCCAGGCCCCTTACCTCCCCTCCTCCCCCCTCCCCGGCGCACGCCATCCCAGCTACAGAGGGGAGACTGGCGGGATGTGGAATTTTCAGTTGCTAATTGTGATGTCCTCCAGCCTGCTGAGCTAAAAATAGTTCGCAGTTTTTGTTGAGTAGGTTAAAAAATAGAAGCTCACATACGTGCTCCTCAGAAATTCATCCCCCTGCCAAGGCAAGCCTGGGAGAGTTGGGGGGCTGGCAGACCCCCCTCCAGGCAGAACCCTGGGGGCATGTGGGAAGCATACCCTGTAGGCCATTTGTGTCCTGATTTTCCAGGAAATTGCCTTCCTTCCTTCCTTCCTTCCTTCCTTCCTTCCTTCCTTCCTTCCTTCCTTCCTTCCTTCCTTCCTTCCTTCCTTCCTTCCTTCCGTCCTGTTTATTGAGCACTTTTTCTGCTCAAGGCTGGCACTCTACCACTTAAGCCACAGCCCCATCTCTGGCTTTTGGTGGTTAAGTGAAGATGAGAATCTCACAGGTTTTTCTGCTCAGGCTGTCTTCTAACCAGGATCCTCAGAGCTCAGCCTCTTGAGTACCTAGGATTACAGGCTTGAGCCACAGAACCTAACTTGGAGGGAGTGTTTTGATAGAGCCCTGTTGAGTGGAGCAGCCTGAGCCTGGGGCCTCATTCTGTTCTGAGTCTGGGTTATTCCTTTGAACCCTCACCCAGGGTTTTCCCTGGAATTCCAAGACATTTTCTTATGGGGGCGCTCCTACCACCTGGCTGGGGTCTTTTTTTCCCCCTTTGTGAGTGCGGCCGACTTCACGTGAAGGCGTGAAGGTCTGTGACTCTGCTTGTCAAGCCTGGGGAACCGCAGCCCAGGGTCCTCTCAATCATGGTTGTCACCTGCTCTACACAGCAGGGCAGGCCGGTGGGATGCATGGGGACTATGGGTCCGGAACTGTGTAGGGGCTATTCTGAAGATCACCCCCACTTGTCAGTGATAGGAGAGGGTCCTGTGCAGGAGGCTTTTGGAGCCCCCACCCCTGCAGAACGGTTAGGCTCCTCTTCCTTCATCCACCTGCGCCCTAGGCCCACTCACCCGGAAAGGGAAGAAGGGCTAGGAGAGCCTGCCCTTGCAGGCCGGCCCAGGCCTCAGGGCGCCCCTGGTGGCAGGAGTGTGAACACACTCCCAGACATAAACCTCAGAGGTCCAGGCTCACAGCTTGGACTAGGTCTACTATGCGCCCGTGTGGCAGGAGCAGGTACAGGCTCCCAGGCATAA
Organism: Dipodomys merriami; assembly: GCF_024711535.1. NCBI lineage: Eukaryota > Metazoa > Chordata > Mammalia > Rodentia > Heteromyidae > Dipodomys > Dipodomys merriami. The sequence goes on along the minus strand of NW_027202715.1, from coordinate 16,104,378 downwards.
ACTTCTGAGTCCCAGTGCGCCCCCTTGTGGCAGGACTAGGAACATGGTCCAGGCAGCCCCCAGGCTGGCAGGTCTACTGCTTTGGGCATTGGGTATAATTGTGGCCAGAGGTCTTCAGACTCTCTGCAGTGTGAGGTGGTCAGCCTGCAGGCCCCAGTGGGCCAGGCCATGGTGGAGAGCTCCAGGACACCAAGACCCCCAGGATGCTCCCCTACCCACCTTAGATTCCATGCAGCCAAGAACAAGTTCCAGATCTTTCCCCACACCTTGTCATCTTGCTCTGCCTGGTGCCAAGGCCCAAACGGACCCAAGACAGCCTGACAGTGCCCAAGGTTTACCCCGTGCCCCTCTGCTCCCACCTGATCTCACAGGCTTTCCCTGAGTTTTGCAAAAACAGCTGGGCAGCTTCCAGATGCTTCCTTAGCAGGCTCCCTCAATATCTCGGCTTGGAGTCCTATTTCTCCTCACTTAGAAGCAGCAGCAACAACACATACCACCCTAGCCCAGGACATGCATGGTTGACAGTCCTCTGGCCATGGTACCGGCTTACTCCTTTCATACATATACATACCGTCCTCAGGACCTTTGCATCTCTGCTGTCCTAGGATGTTCATTTTTTTTTTCTTTTCCCTTTTTTCCTTTCTCCCCCCCCCCACCTCCCACTTCTTTATACCTGTTCTGGGGCTTGAACTCAGGGCCTTGTGCTCTTGTATGGCTTCTCTGCTACTTGAGTCACACCTTCACTTCTGTCATTTTTTCTAGTTAATTGGAAAGATAAATCTCTCAGGTTTGTCAGCCCAGGCTGGCATCAAACTGTGATCCTCAGATCTCTGCCACCTGAGTAGCTAGGATTACAGGATTGAGCACCAATGCCCAATGGCATGGCCAGTGATATCCAAGCCGCCTTGACCACAGGCTCCCTGTACTTTGCTCCTCATGTGTTCCCTAGATGTCACCTCAGGAGGCCAATTGTGTCCAAGCCTCTAGAGTGAGGCCTGACATTCATGGAGCATGTTGAAGGAGCATTTTTCAGACACAAACCATGGGAGCAGTCAGAGGGCAGACACTCACCTGCCCTTAGGTGTTGTGGGCTTTTGCAGGAGCCTCTGGGGGATAAACCACAGAGTTGGGGGCACTTTGATACCTCACACTTTCGTTCTTCTCTCCAGGAAACGATGCCCCAGACGTCCGTGGTCTTCTCCAGCATCCTTGGGCCCAGCTGTAGTGGACAGGCGAACCCCAGCATGGGGGAAAGAGGAGGTGGGGCCAGCGGCCCTGGGGACCTCATCTTCCAAGATGGACGTCTCATCTCTGGGTCCCTGGAGGCTTTGATGGAGCATCTGGTCCCCACGGTGGACTATTACCCGGATGTGAGTGCCTGGATCAGGGAGGAGGCGACAGGGAAGTATCTTCTGGAGGGAGGCAGGCTTGAACAGAGTAATAGGCATGCCCCTGCAGGGGAACTCACCATGGCCGCCCAGCCCACTTCGTAGAGCCGTCCCTGAGTGGAGAAGCTGGTTTTGTGTTCAAAATCCCTGCAGCCCCTGGAGCTCGGAGCACGGGCTGCACTGCTCTCCAGCAACCCCGTCTCCCGCTTCACCTCACTATGACATCTGCCATTCTGGAAACAGAGGAGGCGGTCCCTTGTCACGTGAGCTTTCCCCCTGCACATGAAGAGCAGGGGTCCTGAAAGGAGGTTCTCCGGGAGGCCTGACCCTGGCTGCTCATGCTGCCTGCCCCCTCCTGGAGGCAGGGTTGCGTGGTGGTCCCGGCATAGCCTTACATGCAGCATGGAGAAGTTGGACAAGAATTACCATGCTGGGTGCAGTGGCTCACACCTGTAATCTTAGCTACTCAGGAACCTGGGATCCGAGGATCATAGTTCAAGTCCAGATCAAGCAGGAAAGTCTGTGAAATTTTTATCTCTAATGAACCACCAAAAATCTAGAAATGGAGCTGTGGCTCTACTAGTGGAGTTTCAGCTTTAAGTAGAAAAGCTAAGGGACAGCACCCAGGCTCTGAGTTCAACTCTGTTTTTGTCTCTGTCTCTGTCTCTGTCTGTGACTCTCTCTCTCTCTCTCTCTCTCTCTCTCTCTCTCTCTCTCTCTCTCTATCTCTCTCTCTCTTTCTCTCTCTCTGTCCCTCTCTCTCTCTCTGTCTCTCTGTCTGTCTCTGTCTCTGTCTCTCTGTCTGTCTCTGTCTCTGTCTCTGTCTCTGTCTCTGTCTCTGTCTCTGTCTCTGTCTCTCTCTCTCTCTCTCTCTCTCTCTCTCTCTCTCTCTCACACACACACACACACACACATGAGGAATCAAGAGTCATGACCCTTCAGCTTTCTCCTAATTGTGGTGCTGGGCTCAGCTTCACCACCTGGTGGCCACTTTTGCTCCCTGCAACTTGTTTTACTGTCCACTCACCTGCCATCCTTTTGTCCATCCTGTAACTCTGGTCAGAGCCCTGTCTTGGTACTGGTCATGCAGACACAGCTGCTGAGAGCCCGGAGGCAGACTCTGGAGGAGAGATCTTATAGCCCACAAAGATGCTCCTGGCAGAACTGTATCTTCACCCCCCATCCCTGGTCAGGCTGTGGGGCAGTGGTCCTATGCTATAGCAAAAAGAGACTTCCTTTTTTTTTCCTTTTTAAATTTTATGTATTTTTGTGCCAGTGCTGGGACTTGAACTCAAGGCTAGAGTGCTTTCCTGTAGCTTTTTGTGCTCAGGGATGAGACTGCCACTTGAGCCACAACTATACTTCTGGCTATTTGCTGGTTAATTGGAGATGACAGGCTCACAGATTTTTCTGCCCAGACTGGCTTTGAACTGGGATCCTCAGCTCTCACTCTCCTGAGTTAGCTAGAATCACGGGCATGGCTGCCAGCACTTAGCTAAGACCCCTGATAAAACTGTCCCAGAGGAGTCTCAGTCTACTGTCATCTCCTGTAGTCCTTAGAACTGTTTCCTAGAAGAAAGAAAGTGGGCAAGAATTAAATGCAGGGCAGGAAGTGGGGCCAGGGCGAGGGCTGGGCAGTTGCTCCTCTGATCCTCTCTCTACTCCCTCCTGTGGGCAGGGCTGCACCCCATCTGGATTCTTTCTGGGGTGCCTCTGCCTTGCCTCAGAGCCCCAACATCTTTCCTCACCCATAGTTTTAAAGGAGACCCCCAAACTCCCACCTGTTCGCTGGGATCCTCAACAATCTGGGATAGGTCATGTGAAATCTGTGGGACAGCAGGGTCCCCATTGCCCCAGGGAGGGCTGGCCTCCGAGCAGCCTTGCTTTGTTCACACCGTGGAGGGCTGTGGGTGCGAAGGACATCCCAGCTCTGTGGTCTGGGACTGGGGTGATGGGGCTTGGGCCTGCAGCAGCTCCATGGAATGGGGTCAGACTGAGGTTTGAAGGGGGCAGGGCTTCTCCCGAGAGTCCCAGGTGATCTTCCTCATCACAAAGTCCATCTTGACCCCAAGCTGGAGTCTGTGAAGATTCCCCAGGAACTGACTCTCTGGCAGAACCTTGGCCAGAGCTATGTCCCTTCTGTCCTCCAGTCCATGAGGATCTCAGCTCACATGCTTGCTGGATGTGGGATACAGGACCCTGGGATGGGCCTGGAAGGTCAGGGCCCACAGCCAGTCAGAAATGGGCCAGGAAGGCACCCACATCAGTTCCTGAAAGCCGGGTCTTGGCTGGAAAGGGTCCTGCTGACTAGATCCTGCCCATGCTGGCCAGACCTCACCCCCCACTGGCAAGGCCACACCCATGAAGACCAGGCTCCGCCCCTACTGGTCAGACCACACCCAGGCTGAGCAGACCCCACTCCTACTGACCAGACCAAGCCCCTGCTGACCAGGCCCTGCTCTTGCTGACCAGGCCTGGCCTTTGCTGACCAGGGGGCACCTTGGGCTAGGCAACAGACCCTGGAGCCTCTGTCATGACTGGGGCCAGGGAGCAGAAGAAGCCCAGCAGAGCTGTCTTCAGCACAGGCTGTGGTCACAGAGGAGAAGCCAGGGGTGCAGAGAGAGGAAAGCTGGCAGTGAGGAGTGTGTGGATGCACCTCACATGTCCCGCAGTGGGTGCTGGGCAGGGCCAGGGAGAGCGATGGGATCCCGCAGCAGTGCTGCTGGGCCTGACCAGGCTTTCTGCTTTCCCTTCTTCAGAGGACATACATCTTCACGTTTCTCCTGAGCTCCAGGGTCTTCACGCCTCCCCGGGACCTGCTGGCCCGGGTGGGACAGATCTGCCTGGAGCAGAGGCAGCAGCTGGAGGCGGGGCCTGAGAAGGTAGGACGCGACGAGGACATTGCTCACACCCAGCTCTGTCATTCAGGGCCTAGTGGCCTAGGAAGGGGCGTGGCAGCCTGGCTAGGGCCTGGTGTGCCTTGGGGAAAGTCTCTTGGGCCTGACGTGGGGCTGCCAGTGCTAAGCACATCCCCCCTCCCCCGAGTGCTGGAAGCAATGGTCTGCCCAGGGCAGGACTCAGCAGCTTGGGGTAAGTGTTCCCTTGCAGGGCCGAGCCGCTGTCACTTCCCAGGCGGGTGTCAGGTGGCCTGCTCCCCGCAGAGGTCTCATGTGTGAGTCACTGGGCCTACCCTGTCACCAAGTCCCTGGGAGGACGGCTGACAGGAGGACGGATTTACATTTGCGTTGGCTCACAGATGTAGAGGGTTCCATCCATTGACCCCAAAGGTGTGGGCAGAGCATCATGGTGGCCAGAGCGTGTGAGGGAACGAGCATCCTCAGCTCATGGTGGACCGGAAGTGGGGAGCAAGAGAGACAGAGGAGTGAGGGACAAGACATTCCCAAGGGCACACCCCCAGGACCCATTCCTCTAGCTAGGTCCCACCAACTTCCAAGCTGGGGACCCCAAACACTGAAAACACAGGCCCATGGGAGAATAGCTCATATCCAAATCTCAGCATCTGAATAGGGAGAGGTTTTTGTTTTGTTTCGTGCTGGTACTGGGGCTTAAACACAGGGCCTCAGGGTCTTGCTTTAGCTTTTTTACTCAAGGCTGCCACAGTTCCACTTCTGGCTTTTTGGTGGTTCATTGGAAATAAGAATCTTCTCGGGGAATTTCCTATCCAGGCTGGCTTTGAACCGGGATCCTCATGGCTCAGCCTCCTGAGGAGCTAGATTACAGGTGTGAGATGTTTGGGTTGAGTCAGGGTCAGGGCTATCTCCCTCCCCTGAGGCCTTGGGGCAGGTGTGTGTGTGTGTGGGGGGGTCCTGGCTCTCACAAGTTCAGGTTCTGTTATAAAAAACAGGTGGTGGGTGCCGTCAAAGTAGTTGGCACCAGGGGGTGTGCCCCAAGCTCCAATCAGCTGCAGCATCAGAGGGGCTGGTTTCCCAGGTGACACAAGCAGCCGTGGGGAGCCTGAGTTGGCAGAGCAGTGGGTCCTGAGGACAGGCAGGGCCCGGGGAGTGACCAGTATGGGAAGGAACTCATCAGGCCTTGAAGAGAGCTGTGGTAGACCAGATGGGCTTTTGGCCTGGGTAGGTAGACTAGTGGATGGTGGGACTAAAGCCAGGAATCCGGTACCTCTCCTCTCCCCCTCCCTAGAGCAAAGCCCATGCAGGCAGGCATGCTGAGAAGAGCGTGCAGCCTTGCCGCACACCTATGGTCCTCTATCCTAGAAGGCCCTATGTCCAGGTGGGTGGTATTGACAGGCAGACCCAGGCCTCCTGGACACAGAGTGGCCCTGCCTCCCCCTGAATGCCCCTCCCGGCACTGGCCAACCTGCTTTTAACCAAGAACGTTAATGAGTCTTTCATTTAATCCAATTCTGCTTGGTTTTCACTACACGCTTTTGATGGGAAATATCTAATTATAGAAAGTGAAATTAGTTTTCTATAGCTAACTTTATTATTATTATCTTGTGCTGGAACTGGGGCTCAAACTCAGGGCCTCATTCTCGCTTGGCTCTTTTTGCTCAAGGCTGTCGCTCTACCACTTGAGCCACACCTGCACTGCTGTCTTTTTTTGGTAGTTAATTGGTGCTAGGAGTCTCTCAGACTTGTCTGCCTGGGCTGGCTTCTAACAAGATCCTCAGATCTCAAGTCTCCTGAGTAGCTGGGATTACAGGTGTGAGCCACCAGTGCGCAGCTCCATTATTACTATTGTTATTATTGAAAATGAATTTAAGTGACAAAAAAGCTGATTTAAGGGCACAGTCTCACAGGTGGCTCAGGTGTGGCCGAGCCTGAGGCACACCAGAGACACAGGCCCAGGAGGAGCCTGGAGGTGGGGTGCCAGTTCTTAGGGAATTGGGTGCTTGGGCCATTGGCTGCCTTGTGGTTCTCTCTGACCTGTGGCATCTCACTCGCTTTGCGGTTCCAGGCCAAGCTCAAGTCTTTCTCCGCCAAGATCGTGCAGCTCCTGAAGGAGTGGACAGAGGCCTTTCCCTATGACTTCCAGGATGACAAGGCCATGGCCGAGCTGAAGGCCATCACTCATCGTGTCACCCAGTGCGATGAGGTGACACCTCCCTCAGCCCCAGGCTGGACCACTGTGTGTGTGTGCACGCATGTGCATGTGTGTGGAGGGAGGGAGGGGTGCCTGCCCTCAAGAAGGTGAAGTCTACAGGATATCCTATCTGTGGAGTCATTGCTGTGATCCTGCCCTGGCCCCTGGCACTCTAGTACCTGGAGTGGGGGCCCAAGCAGAGGGCCTAACTGCTCCTGCAGCGTGTGTGTGTGTGTGTGTGTGTGTGTGTGTGTGTGTGTGTGTGTGTGTGTGTGTGTGTGTTCAGGGCCTGGGCCTTGTCGCTGAGCTTTTGTGCTCAAGACTAGGGCTCTACCACTTGAGCCACACCTCCACTTCCAGCTTTTTGGTGGTGGTTAGTTGGAGGTAAGAGTCTCGCGGACAGCCTGGGCTGCCTTTGAACTGTGAGCCTTAAGCCTCAGGTGTGAGCCATCAGCAACCCAGCTCCTGCAGCTCTTGGCCTCATTCAGGCCTTCATTAGAGACAGACTTGCCTCTCCTCAGGCAAGTCTGAGAGCTCCTATGATGGTCAGGCCCTGTTCCTCCTTGGGACCACAGAGCCCAGGCTCCCTCCCATTCAGGGGAGGAGCCTCTGTCCATCCAGTGTGGCACTTCTGCTTGAGGGAGGCAGCGAGAGGCAGCTTTGTTTCTCTCCCTGGGAGACACACACCTGTCTCCATTCCCAGTGGGGCAGCCCCAGGCCTGCCCTTCCTAGCAGCCCCCAGGAAGCCAGCGCCATCCTCCACTCCCATTGAGATCCCAAGACTGGAGGCAGGAATGGATGAGGAATGTGAGCCTGAAGCTTGCCTCTGGTGGCCAGGCCATCGCCATGGGCTTGGTGAACTTGCCGACCACAGCAGCCCCTTCCTTGCCCCCAACTCGCAGGAGAATGGCACGGTGAAGAAGGCGATCACGCAGATGATACAGAGCCTGCTGCTGTCCCTGGCTGCCCGGAACCAGTTACAGGAACTTCGGGAGAAGCTCCGGCCACCAACCATGGACAAAGGGCCCATCCTGAAAGCCAAGCCACCAGCTGTCCAGAAGGACATCCTGGGAGTGTGTTGTGACCCGCTGGTGCTGGCCCAACAGTTGACTCACATCGAACTGGTCAGTGCTGCCCAGGGCTCTGCACTGGGTCCAAGGGAGGGTGGCATTCCCCGGCTTTCTAGCCAAGACTTCAGGACTGGTGTCCCACTCAGCCTAGATTGGCAGAGACCCATCCAGCCTGTGCAATGGCTGCCAGAAGATGGCAGAGATGGCTTGCCAACGCTCTGGCCACTGTGTCTCAGGCCACAGTGTGATCATCAGTGCAACAGGTGTCTCTGTGCTGGGTGATGGGTCTACAAGTACATGGCAGCCTGTATAATGGGCTGGGGGGGCCTGTTGTCCTGCTGTAGCCCCAGGATGAGCCCATATCCTGGACAGGCTCACTGATCCCAGGCTCTGGCCATGTGCCCCTGAAGTTCTATCCCCTCTTGGCCATTTCCCATCACAGGAGAGGGTCAGCAGCATTTACCCTGAGGACCTGATGCAGATCATAAGCCACATGGACTCTCTGGATAATCACAGGGTGAGTGATCTGAGCCCCATGGCATGCAGTGGCATTTCCCCCAGGAGTGACTGGTGTCGGAGCCTGGCACTCACATCATTTGCAGAGTGGGTGCAAGCCTCACACAGATGCCCTGAGAGCCCCCAGTGAATTGTCATGGCTCCAGATGGATGTGTTCTGACCCTCCTGGGCCTGCTTCGAGGTGCAGTGCGTGCTGGGTTGGGGGTGGCAAGGCCCTGGCTTAGACTTGCATTGGATGACCTAGGAACACGCAGGTGTGAGCTAGGCTGCTGTGGGCAGGCTCAGCCACAGGAGCTGACCTCCAGCCAGGGTTCCCTGCACTCAGTGTGACTCTGTGTGTCCTCCCCTCCCCCCCAAGTGCCGAGGGGACATGACCAAGACCTACAGCCTGGAGGCCTATGACAACTGGTTCAACTGTCTGAGCATGCTGGTGGCCACCGAGGTGTGCCGGGTAAGCCCATCCAGGGGCAGACCTGGTGTGTGTGTGTGTGTGTGTGTGTGTGTGTGTGTGTGTGTGTGTGTGTGTGTGGCTGCTTCCTTCCTTGAGACTTAAACTTATGCTCTACCTGCATGGAGCCAGAGAGGAGACTAAAAGAAAATTCAAGTGACCCTGTCCAAAATCCCGGTGCAGTGACTTCTTATCTCTTCCCTCCTCCCCTCGGCTTCCCTCCTTCCTTCCTTCTTCCTTCCTCACTCTCTCCTTTCCTGTTTCCTTCCTTCTTCCTTTTTTCTTTGAGGCAATACTCAAGGCTTGGGCACTCTCCCTTAGCCCCTTTGCTCAAGGCTAGTGCTTTTACCACTTCTATGGTGGTTCACTGGAGATGAGTCTCCTCGTCTTTCCTGCTCCAGCCTAGCCTCATTCAGCTTCCTGAGTAGCTTAGGTTACAAGCCTGAGCCAGCAGCATCGGCTAATGATTTGTTAATGACCACAGAGACCTTTCCCCAAGAGGGTCCTCCCATGCCCAGCACTGTCCTGCCAGCCTGCATGGATCTTGCCGGTTCCCCACGGTCCCCTTTTGTGGCCAAGGAGATGTCAGCAGTGGGGTGGGTGTCTGGGCCTTGCACAGTCTCAGATCAGCCTCAGATCTCCCAGGCCTGGAAGCAAATCCCTAAGGTCCTCCCTATCCTGCTGTCCCATGATCTTGGCCCCTGTGGCCCCTTGATGGCTCCATGATGAAGCTATGCCCCCCTCCCCCCAGGTGGTAAAGAAGAAGCATCGCACCCGTATGCTGGAGTTCTTCATTGATGTGGCCCGGGAATGCTTCAACATTGGCAACTTCAACTCCATGATGGCAATCATCTGTGAGTATCTGGGCACAGGTGGGCTGCTCATACCCATGCTCCCTGTGCCCTGACCCCTGCCCACTGTCCCTGCAGCTGGCATGAACCTCAGTCCAGTGGCACGGCTGAAGAAAACATGGTCCAAAGTCAAGACGGCCAAGTTCGATGTCTTAGAGGTACATGGCGCCGGAGCACCTTTCATCCTGGGTGGGCAGAAAGTGCCAGCAGCAAGGGTGGGCACCTGCTCCTGGCACCCCAGCTGTGGGGGGGGGTTCTGGCACTCCCCTCGGCCTCCCTGGTTTAGGTAAAGCAGCATCAACCCGAAGCAAGTTGCCAAAAGCAGCTAATAAGCTTGGAATAAAATGCTGCTGGCCTAGAATGGTTGGTTGGCCTCATCCTTAGGCAAATTCTGCTCCTGGAATGCTGAGAGGTCTCTGGAGGCTGCAGACAGGACGCAGAGGGCCTGCCCAGACACATCTGACATGGATGCTTCTGCTTTTGTTCATTTATGCTGGGACTGGGACTTGAACTCAGGGCCTCATGTTTTTACTTGGCTTTTTTGCTCAAGGCTGGTACTCTATTACTTGAGCCACAGCTCTGCTTCCAGGCTTTTGGTAGTTCATTGGAGATAAGTCTCATGGACTTTCCTGCCCAAGTAGGCTTCAAACCAGGATCCTCAGATCTCAACTTCCTGAGTAGTTAAGATTACGGGCATGAGCCTCCAGTGCCTAGCTTTCTTTCTCTCTCTTTCCTCTTTCTCCTTCCTTCCTTTCCTTTCCAAGTCATTTGAGTCTTGTTGAGTCAGCTGGGAGGTGTCTATGCAGATTTTGAAGGAGGGGACACCAGGCACAGCAATGCTAGGATGCTCTGTGCACTCTCTCTCTCTTTCTCATGCCCATCCTCAGGCTTGAACTCAGGGCCTGGATGCTATCCCTGAGCTTTTTTGCTCAAGGCTAGCACTCTACCACTTAAACCACAGCTCCCCTTCTAGCTACCTTTGGAAGTTAAATGGAGATTAGGGTCTCACAGACTTTCTTGCTCAGGCTGGCTTTGATCTTTGATCTTCAGATTTCAGCTAGGACTACAAGTGTTGAGAGCCTGGGGCCCGCCTGGCTTTGGGATGCTTTAGTTTTCTGAGGCCCCAGGGCTCCTCAGGCACCTTCCTCCTGGGGGGCGTCTCCTCCCCTCAGAACTGGGCCACCTGCTGATAGCACATTCTCCACCCTGCCTGGCTCTCCACAGGGTGTCACGTGGGGATCACGTGTTCACCAGGTGCTCCCTATTCCCTTAGCACCACATGGACCCATCTAGCAACTTCTGCAATTACCGCACAGCCCTGCAGGGGGCGACACAGAGATCCCAGATGGCCAACAGCAGCCGAGAGAAGATCGTCATCCCTGTGTTCAACCTCTTTGTCAAGGATATCTACTTTCTGCACAAAATCCACACCAACCATCTGCCCAATGGGCACATAAACTTCAAGGTGAGCTTAGCTGCTTGGGCTTCTGGCCTGGCATGGACAGATAGCGATTGTATGTGCCTCCACCACAGATAGCCAAGACTCATCTTAGAAAGGGCTTGTAGATCTGGATGCCCCCAGGTTGGGTGCGGGGGGTGGGGGGTGGTGGGAGGGGGGAAGAGAACCTGGGCACAAAGCTTATTCCCACAATGCTAGTTCTAGTGCTAACCCCACTATGGAGACAGAGAAGGGGCTGCTGGAGGGCTTTAAGCATGAAGAGACATGGGCAGTGACCAGGGAGTGGTAATTCTAAATGGAAATTCTAGAGAATTCTAGCCAGCTTGAATTTTCATCTAAAATTCTGGAGAATTCTAGTTGGGATCTCATCTAGAATTTCTATTTAGAAACAAAGAACCTGCCTGGTGGCCAGGAAGCCTGGACAAGGACAGGAGGGCAGAGGTGATGGTCAGGTGTACCAGCTCACAGAGGGAAGGGGCTGGTGTGGCTGCTCAGGCCCAAGGAGTGAGACCATGCTTGTTCTGGTAATACCACTGGGTGCCGCTGGATACTGGCCCAGGCTACAGCACAGGCCACAGGGGAGGCACTGCTTAGCTTCAGCCTGATGACCTGGGCCGAGGCAGGACCAGGGGGCCTCAGGGAACACCTGCTGCACAAGCCACTATGGCCAGTGTCCCCATCCTCCTCATAGCAGTCTGTCCTCTCCCCAGTGTGTGTGTGTGCGCGTGTGTGCACACGCGCACCAATCTTGGTACTTGAACTCAGGGTCTGGGTACTACCCCTGAGCTTTTGTGCTCAAGGTTGGCACTCTACCACTTGAGCCAGACAGCTCCATCAAAGGCTTTTTTAGTGGTTAACTGGAGATGAGTCTCATGGACTTTCCTATCCAGGCTGGCTTTGAACTATGATCCTTACATCTCAGCCTTCTGAGATAACAGGCGTGAGCCACCGGCACCCAGTCCAGTGGTAGCTTTGAAGGTCAGGATGACAAGTGACACTATCTCACTGGTCTTCTTTCAGAAATTCTGGGAGATCTCCAGACAGATCCATGAGTTCATGACATGGACGCAGGTGGAATGTCCCTTTGAGAAGGACAAGAAGATTCAGAGTTACCTGCTCTCGGCACCCATCTACAGCGAGGAAGGTGAGGGTCTTCACTTGCTCAGGGCTGCTCTGGGAGTGATGTGATTGTTATCCCCAACCTCCCCCCTCCCACCCACCCCCTTCCCCAGACTCCTTAGTCCACACAACGTGCTTAAGGTGGGGTTGATTGATGATGTGAAAAGACAAAAGACAAGCTAGGCATAGTGACTCATGCCTGTAATCCTAGCTATTCAGGAGGCTGAGATATGAAGATCACAATTCAAAGCCAGCCTGAGCAGGAAAGTCCATGAGACTCTCCTCCAATTAACCAAAAGGCTGGAAGCAGAGGTGTAGTTCAAGTGATGAGTATTGGCCTTTAGCACAAAAGCTCAGGGTCAGCGCCCAGGCCCCTGAGTTCAAGCCCTAGGATACACACACACACACACATACACACACACACGCACGCACGCACGCACGCACGCACGCACGCAGAGGACCCCTGGCTGGCAGCCTGGGGACCTTCTGTAATCCTGTATGTTATGTAGAGGCTGCGGGTGGGTACTGGTGCCTCCACCTGGCCAATCGGTTGGAAGGATTGTGCAAGTGCTGTTGGCCCATGGTCGCATGTTCTCAGGCCTCATCTGTTCCTCAGCTCTATTCGTGGCCTCCTTTGAGAGCGAAGGTCCTGAGAACCACATGGAGAAGGACAACTGGAAGGCCCTCAGGTAGGCAGCGGACACCATGGACCCTAAGCCTGGGGAGGGATATCAGGCTGAGGGGGTGTGCTGGATCTTCTGACTGGGCATCTGAGCCAATGGGAGGTGGGGCATTTTCGCAGCCCTCCACTCACGGGTCAGGGCCTCAGGGGAGCTGACCTCAGCCTTGTCCACCCCTAGGACCACTCTCCTTAACAGAGCCTGAGGATAAAGGCTGCAGATGCCGGATGAAGCAGCTGAGTTTGCATCTTTTGTTTTGTTTTGTTTTTGTGCTGGTACTGGGGCTTGAACTCAGGGCCTGGCATGCTCCCTTAGCTTTGTCACTCAAGGCTGGCACTCTAACACTTGAGCCACACCTCCACTCCAGCTTTTTGCTGGTTCATTGGAGATAAGAGTTCAGATTTGTCTGCCCAGGGCTGGCTTCCAATTGGGATCCTCAGATCTCAGCTTCCTGCGTGGCCAGGATTACAGCTGTGAGCCATGGCACCCGGCTGAATGTGCATCTTGACTGATCTGGATTGAGATGAAGAGACCTCACCGGTTGGGGTCTATTTTGTATATAACTTTTCTGAAGAAGAAAAATGGTAATTATTTCATGCATCCACCTTTGGCACTTAACAAGAGCTTTTTTTGTTGTTGTTGTTAATTTATTTTAAATACCAGGGCGGGGCCCTGCTTTGGGGAAGGGGTGGGAGAAAGATTGTCATGGGAGATGATATCCATGATGACATCTTATTCTAATGAAATGTAGATTTTTATTTTCTACTTTTGATTATTAACATCTTATGAAAAATATTTTAAAAAAATTAACCAACCAAAACCAACATAAGCCCTGCCTGCTCGGACGCCTTCCAGCCAGTGTCTGCGATGTCGGGGTTAGTGCCTTAGAAGGTACTGGGGGTCCGGCCTTCCTGCTCTGCCCGGGGCACAAGGCGCCTACTGTTTACAGTCTGGGTTGCCAGGTTTCCACAGGAAGGGCTGAGCAGCCAGGGGAGCCTCGTGTGTACATATCTGGAAGGGGACTTTTGGGTATGGGGCTTATCAAAGTTTACATTTTCATTTTCCTTTATCAGGGATTTCTGGGGTCTGGGAGGGGCGGGAGAAGGCCTGGGAGCATTCTTTTTCTGTGAGAGGGTATGTTTGGCAAATTATTCTTCAAACAAGAGACATGGAAGATGACTCTGGGGCATTGTGGCACTGGAGTTTTCTGAACCCAGCTGGAGATGGGGGTGGGATGCTGAACTGGGCTGGAAACTGTGTGCTCAGGAAAGGGGGTGGGGAGGTGAAGCCAGTGTGGAGGAGACAGCCCTCTTCTCCCTCTACTGGGGGTCACCTTGGATTCAGCCAGGCTGGCACTGCTGGAACCCTTTTGGATGAAACTGCCCCCACTGGGTTTTCTCCACAACTCAAGAGGAATACACTCCATTTCCCATGTCTGCTGTGAACCCCGGACCTTCCCTGGACAAGGATGGCCCTTGATTTCAGAAAGCCAGTGTCCTTGCCGTCTCCCTTCCAGGGATTCCTGACCCCATCCCTGTCCCCGGGCCTGGCTTTGGATGGGGGCCATCAGTCAGGACCTCCTGAACTGTGAGGCCTGGTCAGTGTTCCAATTCCCAGAATACCCAGGGAAAGCCTGGGTGGGAGGGGCCAGGCCTCAGGAGGGAGAGGAGGGCCGGGTCACCCTCAGCCTGGGGAACTGAATAGTTAACACTGTATTGTCACAGTGGGCTGGCACTTTGCAGATATACTAACTAGTGCGGATTGTATATTGATAGTATATATAAATATATTGCTTTGTTTATGTCTCGGAGATTTAAAAAGGCTACAAACTTGAGAATATATATTTGGAATACAATGTGAGACCATTTTCTGTACGTTGTGTTAAAAAAGAAAACAAAGAGCCTATAGTCCATGTGCGCCTCGTGGGTCACAGTTCTAGTACCTATGGCAGTTGTCTGTGTGTTACTTTCCTCTCCTACCTTGCTGCATCCCCAGGTTCTGTTCTGGGACCTGGAGATGATCTCTGAGTGTAAAGCTGTGCTGTTGTGTAGGGTGTCAGTTCTGGAGTGACTGGATGTATTTGCATCAATAAAAGACCATGTTGCTCTTCTCCTCTGCCTGCTTGGTGCTGGTGATCCTTTTTTTCTCCACTTGGGATGGGGCTGAGACTGGAAGTCAGGGCCTGGGTGCTGTCATTGGGCTTTTTCTAGTGAAAGCTGGTGCTCTACCAGTTGAGCCACAGATTCACTTCCAGGTTTTTCGCTGGTTAATTGACTTTCTTGCCCTGGGTTGGCTTTGAATCTTGGTTCTTAAATCTCAGCCTCCTGAGTATCTAGGGTTACAGGAATGAGCCAATGGCACTTGGCTCATTCTTTTGGTAACACTGGGGATTGAATCCAGAGCCTCATATGTCACACAAGTTACTCAAAGCTGATGCTCTACCACTTACTTGAGCTATTCTTCTAGTCGCCCCCGGCCCCCACTTTGTTTTAGAGACAGGGTATTGCTAATTTTGTCCAGGCTAGCCTTAAATTCATCATTCTCCTGAGAAGCTGTAATTACAGGTGTGAGCCACATGCCTAGCACTCCCTTCATGTCTTCAGTGTCTTGACATTTCCATGTGACCACCTCTGCCCCAAAGAAAGCTGTCAGCTATGACAGAATGTTCTGCAGCAGGGCTGGCCCAGCACATTTGCTGTAACCACGTCTGGGTACTGAGTGCTCAAATGGTGGCTGTGTGCCAATAAGCAGAATGTCTAGCTGGGTGCGGTCAGCTGTGGCCGTGGACAGGGCTGGACTGTGGGCTGGTTCCTTGCTGCTCTGGCTCCCAGGGAGAGTGGGGTGACTGGACTGACAAGTGCTGAGATTGTCTGTGGAGCACACCGAGTCACCTGCGTGGATGCCCTAGCTGAGGGTAAGTAAATGCTTGTTTTATGTTGGTGCCAGTACTGGGGCTTGAACTCAGGGCCTTGCACTCTCACTTGGCTTTTTTGCTCAATGCTGGCACACTACTACATAAGCTTCAGTTCCACTGTGGCTTTTTTGCTGGCTCATTGGAGATAAGAGTCTCACAGACTTTTCTGCCTGAGCTGGCTTTGAACTGCGACCCTTAGGACTCAGCTTCCTAAATAGGATTACAGGCGTGCTACCTGTGCCTGGCTATTTACTTCTTCTAAGCCTCAGATTTCTCAAGACTGAAATGGGAATCATATTCTTCTTTACCTAAGGAACAGGTGATGGTGGAGTGGCAGAGGTACAGCTCCTGGGACATAGGATGTCCTTCTCACATGAACACCTGGAGTCCTGTCAGCATGGATCCACTTCCCTGTGAATTCCACAGGCACAGAAATGGTTAAAGAAAACACAATACTGCCAAGAATGCAGGGTCAACTCTACCCAGTGCCGAAAAGCACCTTGGAAAGTGATTTGAACATGTACATGTACATGTACTGTAACTCCTACAGAAATTCTGGCCTGCTTCTAAAAGAGACATGTAGAGTGACATTCATGAAGTCTCCCTGAAATAGCAAAAGTCAACAGTAAAACAATATAAAACTATAAGCAACCCAAATGGCTACCAACAATGGGTTAAAAAAAACTGGAAACAACACAAATATTTATCAGTGACACAGAAGAAATGTTGTGCATTCATACACTGGAATACTATTTAGTCATAAAAAGGAATCAACTTTGAGATCCACATGCATGAACTGCAAAGATCATGCCCAGTGAGAGTTAGAGACTGATGAAATATATAAATTCAGGAACAGGCAAAATAAACAGCATATTGGGTAGAGATACATAGGACAAGCAAGCCAAGTGAAAAATTCTCATGAAAATCAGATGGTAACTTATAGAGTGAGAACACAGGACCAGCAGCTGGCAAGGATCTTACGCTGGGTGCTAGCACACTGCTATTGATTCTTCTTCAAATTTCACAATTAAAATAGCATATACTTGGTTTGTACTGATATTTCACAATAGGAAGAAATTAACTTACATGTTAATTTCACTTTTGGTAATAAAATACTTTATTGGTAACATTTAATGTCAAAAACATATTTCCATCACTTAGCTTCCATTTGTAAATTAAGAGCTAGGTAAAGGACTGGTTCACACCTGTAAATTCTAGTTACTCAGGAGGCCAAGATCTAAAGATCCCATCTTGGAGCCAGCCTGGGCAGGAAATCTGTGACTCTTATCTGGAAGTAGAGCTGTGGCTTAAATGGTATAGCACCAGCCTTGAGCGAAAAAGCTAAGGGCCTGAGCCCTGACTTCAAGCCCCAGTATAGGCACCAAAACAAAACAAAAAAGCTAGTTAAAAAATAAAAAATTGAAAGCCAAGCACTGGTGGCTCACGCATGTAATCCTAGCTACTCAGGAGGCTGAGATATGAGGATCGCAGTGCAAAGCCAGCATAGGAAGGAAAGTCCACCAGACTCTTATCTCGAATAAACTACTTAGAAAAAGCCATAAGCAGGACTATTACTCAAGTGGTAGAGTGCTAGCCTTGAGCAAAGAAGCTCAGGGACAGTGTCCAGGCCCAGACTTCAAGCCTCAGGATGGGCCAAAAAATTAAAATAACTTCATTCTTTCAAAACACAAACTGTAACAATTTACCTTTTCTTACCATTAAGGTATGTCATTTTTAAATACCACAATTCACTTTTCTTCACTTTTCTTCATAATAAATAACTGCATATAAAAGGAGACACTGTCTAGAATTATTTTACAAACATTTTATACAGCGTTAAAAATACTCAAGTACTATCTTGTAAAGATATTAGAAAACTGCATTCATGTAGCACCTAGAATGTAGGATCTGTGATATTTCAGTTGGTATAATGGTTGAGTAAAAAAGAATATGGTTTTCTTCTGTTTTTAAGTTACACAAATAGTAGATCCCTTTTATAAATCAAAGGTTAACAAATGTATGCACATCTTTCATCTTGTCTCCAATTTCTAGATCCAATGGAAAAAGATCCATGTGCAATAAATAATATAGTACACTCCTATCTGAATATAGTTTTTAGTTCACTTGTCTCAATATAATTTACACTTAAAATAACGTTTTATCTGTAAGCAATATATTTCTCTAAAACAGTCTGTAACTCAGCTGGTCACCTATAATCCTAGCTACTCAGGAGGCTGTGATCTGAAGATCACAGTTCAAAGCCAGCCTGGGGAGGAAAGTCTGTAAAACTCATTTCCAATGAGCCACCAAAAAACTGCAAGTGGAGGTGTAGCTCAAGTAGCAGAGAGCCAATAGTTGAGTGGAAAAGCTAAGAGACAGTGTCCAGGGTCTTGAGTTCAAGTCCCAGTACCAGCAAACACAAACACAAAGAAATCTGTAACTCAGATTTCCATTCTCACCTTCTCTTTTCTCAAATCAGAGTGATACCTGTCTTTTTATTGTCTCAATGAAATTCTACTGAAAGTATTACAATAATGTAAAGAGAGACATACTAAATACTAGCATAGTAGAAAATAAATGGTATTAAATACATATGGATCCTTGTTAAATGAGACAGTATTAAAAAAAAAAACACAAGCATGATGTTTATGCTCATCAACTCTGGAGAGTGCCATGGGTGCACATGCTCAGGTCAACTGATGTTTGCAGACATAACCAGCATTCTGCATTCCCACACAATTAAATGCTTCCATATGAATTTGTTTGCTTAAGACACTACACAGCAACTTTGACCATTAAGTCTGACCATTAAGTCTGCTCTTGTTTTTTGAGGAAGGATCTTCTTAAGTAGCCTAGGCTGGCTTTAAGTTCTTGATTCTCCCACTTCAGCCTCTGAAGTATTGGGATGAAACATGTGTACTACCACATACCTGACTTAATCAAGCCACAAATTCTAACACATTGTCTATTACCCATTTGTTCCAAAACAGATGCTTGGGGGTAGGAAGCAGGAAGTTAAGGGGGCTTTATTTCTGGATTGTTGTTTGATTGGAGATTTTGGATGTGTCATGTAATTCTCTGCCTCAGTGAAAAAGGATTCTTCACACTATTGACCAAAATTCTCATCTAGAAATGGGCCCCTGTGCATGCATCAGGTCTGATTTCTGTCCCCGCTGCAGAACTGGCTGAAAGCCAGCCTCAGCCTGCACGCCCCATCCCTCCATCCAGACACAATCAGAACACAGGCACCCAGCACTAACAAACTCAGAATTACTTTGGCGACAAATGGCATACTTCATTTTGTCAACTGTTCTGTAGTGAAGTGATCTCCTAAGATTGAGACTACGCACTGGAACACTTGCCTTCTTCTTCTAGCAAGTTGATCTGCTTAAGTCATCTAAGGAAGAACATGGAAAAATAACCATATCCTCTAAGAAACAGGCACAGCATCTGTAATGGGAATTAAGGCTAAATAAATAGTGCTGGTTAGGGGTCACAGTAACATCACACAAGGGCCTCACTGTTGGTCCTGTAGGCCTGTTTGTGAAGGTGTCGCTCGATCTCCTCCCTAAACACCATCATCCCCAGGAGAGAGTGGGAGGCCTCATTCATGGCCTTGGACTGGATGCACATGCGGTATTGCTCAGGGGTCAGTTCATCCGCACAGTGCTTCTCATGCCACAGGTGGAAGAGGCCAGGCACTGGGGTTCGCAGCACGATGATGTCACCATGTAAGTATTTTCGATACAGATGAACATCTTCCCCACCCCAGCCTTTAACTTCCATGTCAAATCCACCTGCAGGACCAAAGGTGACACTGTGAGTAAAGACCCAACAGCCAGGGCACAGTTAGGTGCTGGAACGGTAATGGCCTGGTCCAGCACAGATACCCATATGAGGGAGGAGACCATGTGGCCATCTACTTTGGAAAGCCATCACCAGCTGATGGTTAAGACAGCTGATAGTTAAGACACTGGGAGCTCCAGGTAAGCTGCCAATAGTACCAGAATGAGGTTAAGGATTCAAGAATACAGGGCTGGGAAAGTGGCTCAGTGGTAGAGGGCTTGCCTTGCATGCATGAGGCCCTGGTTCAATTCCTCAGCACCACATAAGCAGAAAAAGCCAGAAGTGGCTCAAGTGGTAGAGCGGTAGCCTTGAGCTGAAGAGCTCAGGGATAGCACCCAGGCCCAGAGTTAAGGCCCCAAACCTAGCTACTCAGGAGGCTGTGACCTGAGGATCGCAGTTTAAAATCTGCTCAGGTAGAAAAGTCCCTCTGTGAGACTTTTATCTCCAATTAACCATTCAAAAACCTTTAGTGGCACTGTGGCTCAAGTGGTAGAGTGTCAGCCTTGAGCACAAAGAGGCTCAGGGACAATGCCCAGACCCTGAGTTCAAGCCCCACAACTGACCAACGCCCCTTAACCCCCCAAAAACAAAATCCAACAAAACCAAAACCCAAAAAAACTACCTCTGAGCTAGGTATTGATGGCTCACAACTGTAATCCCAATTACTCAGGGGTCTGAGATCTGAGGATCAAGGTTCAAAGCCAGTGTGGGCAGTAAAGTCCATGAGACTCTGATCTCCAATTAACTGCCAAAAAGCCGGAAAATAGAGTTGTAACTCAAAGTGGTAGAATACTAGTCTTGAGCACAAAAGCTCAGGGATAGAATCCAGGCCCTGAGTTCAAACCTCAGGGCTTGAACTGGCACCAAAACCAAACAAAAGAAACCCCCAAACTACCCCTGGAAAAAAAGCTCAATTTAACTGGGTCAGTGGATTCCAATAGCTGATAGTGACACCACCAGAGGCACAGAGGAGACAGAGAGAGCACAGCGAAAGCCAGAGAAATCCAGGAAGTCTGTGCATTCCCTAAAAGTGACATTTGGGCTTCATACTATTAGGGGTGGGGAAGTGGCGCTGTAGCTAAAGTGGTATAGCGCTCGCCTTGAGCTGAAGAGCTGAGGGACAGCGCCCAGGCCCAGAGTTCAAGCCCCACGACCGACAAAAACAAAAACAAAAAAAACAAAAAAAAATGCATACTATTAGGGGTGGGAGTGGGGAGAGAAAGAATTTATCAAATAGTCCAGTCAAGTCAACAAATAGATAAATAAACAAAAGAAAATCAGAGTAAGTCCCGGAAGTAGAGGGAACTCACATTCTAGAGTTGTCTGTCACTAAGTGACCTAAAATATATAGTTTTCAAAAAAAATAGGAAGATATGACTTTCCTACTGCCTGTAATGGACTCAGATATTGGATTTAACAAACACTACAAAGATGCCAGTACAAATATATTCAAAGAATCTATATTTAAAAAACAGAATGTAAGGTCTTATCAAATACACACACAGAGAGGGGGGAGGGAGAGGTAACAAACCAAATAGAAATCCTAGAGTTAAAAAGTACAATAAAGGAAATGAAAGATTCATTAGAGCAACAACAGTTGATTTGATATCAGAAGAGAGAAGCAGAGAACATCAAGATAGATTAATAGACTGCAATCTGATGAGAACCAAGAATACAGGAAAATGAGCAGGGCCTCAGAAATGTTAAGACACCATTAAGTACATCAACATACAGGTAATGAAAATATCAGGAGTTAAAACAATAAGAAAGAAGCAGAGGGACTGGGAAGGTGGTTCAGTGGTAGAGCGCTTGCCTTGCATGCATGAGGTCCTGGGTTCGATTCCTCAGCACCACATAAGCAAAAAAAAAAAAAAAAAAAAGAAGCATAAAAATAGTCACAAATAATAACTGGAACTTTCCAAGCACAATGGAAAGTACTAACATGCATAGCCCAATAACCTAATTAAAATGGGCAAAAGATATGAATAGACAGTTCAAAGAATGTATGCAAATGAATAAGCAAGTGAAAAGATGTCAACAGGAAATTATCATCAAATGAGAATACTTCACAACTACTACAACTTCTACTAACAGGACATATAACAATATTTAATTAATGAGCAGTAAGCCACTTTAGAAAACTCCATGGCAAGCCGTGTGCCAGTGGCTCATGCCTGTATTCCTAGCTACTCAGGAGTCTGAGATCTGAGGATCATGGTTTGAAGCTAGTCCAAGCAGGAAACTTGGACAGACTCCAATAAACTACTTAGAAAAGCTGGAATTAGTGATGTGGCTCAATTGATAGGGCACTCACTTTGAGCAAAAGAAGTTCAGGCAGGGCTGGGAAGTTGGCTCAGTGGTAGAGCGCTTGCCTTGCATGCCTGAGGCCCTGGGTTCAATTCCTCAGCACCACATAAGCAAAAAAAGAAAAAAGCCGGAAGTGGCCCTGTGGCTCAAGTGGTAGGGCACTAGCCTTGAGCTGAAGAGCTGAGGGACAGCGCTCAGGCCCAGAGTTCAGGCCCCATGACCGGACCAAAAAAAAAAAAAAAGTAGTTCAGGGACAATTCCCAGGCGCAGAGTTCAAGCCCCAGGACTGGCAAAAATAAAAACAAAACAAAACAAAAAGGCAATTCTTCAAAAGGGTAAAAAGAGTTCCATAGAAACTGCTAAGAGAATTGAAAACCTTTATCAACACAAAAATGTATACCTAAATGTTCACAGTAGCAATATTCATAACAGCCCAAAAGAAGAAAGAATCCAAATGTCTATCTACTTACAGATAAGCAAAATTTGGAGTAATTATGCAAAGGAACACTATTTGGCTTTGATTGTTTGTTTGTTTTTTGGTCTTGGAGTTTAAACTCAGGGCCTGGGCACTGTCCTTGGGCTTTTTTTTTTTTTGCTGAAGGTTGGTGCTCTCCACTTGAGCCACGGTGTGTGTGTGTGTGTGTGTGTGTGTGTGTGTGTGTGTGTGTGTGTGTGTGTGTGTGTGTGTGTGTGTGTGTGTGTGTGTGTGTGTGTGTGTGTGTGTGTGTGTGTGTGTGTGTGTGTGTGTGTGTGTGTGTGTGTGTGTGTGTGTGTGTGTGTGTGTGTGTGTGTGTCCACTGTCCTTGGGCTTTTTTTTTTTTGCTGAAGGTTGGTGCTCTACAAGTGTGTGTGTGTCTTGAACCACATGATTTTCTGGTAGTTAATTAGAGATAAGAGTATCACTCTAGGGCTGGGAAGGTGGCTCAGTGGTAGAGCGCTTGCCTTGCACGCCTGAGGCCCTGGGTTCGATTCCTCAGCACCACATAAGAAAATGAAAAAAGCCGGAAGTGGCGCTGTGGCTCAAGTGGTAGAGCGCTAGCCTTGAGCTGAAGAGCTGAGGGGACAGCGCACAGGCCCAGAGTTCAGACCCCATGACCGGACCAAAAAAAAAAAAAAAAGAGTATCACTCTATGTCTCTCTCTCTCTCTCTCTCTCTCTCTCTCTCTCTCTCTCTCTCTCTCATTTTCTCTCTCTCTCACCACAGCACCACTTCTGATTTTCTGGTAGTTAGAGATAAGAGTATCACTGTTTCCTGCCCAGGCTGGCTTAGAACCACGACCCTCAGAGCTCAGCTTCCTAAGAAGCTAGAATTACAGGCATGAGCCACCAGCACCTGGCTTCCACTCTGTTTTTCTGGTAGCTAATTAGATATGAGTCTTTTGGACTTTCCTGTCCCAGCTGGCATCCAATCACGATTCTCAGATCCTCTGTTTCCTCAGTAGCTATAGGCCCAATGTTGGGAAGTTAATTTCACTTACTAGTATTTTTATTATCATTTCCTCATCTTATATTATTCAGTTATTATAATCAAGAGGTAAGGTAGAGGGA
Organism: Dipodomys merriami; assembly: GCF_024711535.1. Classification (NCBI taxonomy): domain Eukaryota; kingdom Metazoa; phylum Chordata; class Mammalia; order Rodentia; family Heteromyidae; genus Dipodomys; species Dipodomys merriami. The sequence continues at coordinate 16,081,167 of NW_027202715.1, read as the reverse complement.
CTTCCTAAATAGTAGCTCATTATAAAAATGAATGATAAAAAACGAATGATGCTGAATGTACATAGGGATATTGTATGACTTCTTCAATTAACACTAGAAAGAACAGATTTTTTTCCCTTTGTCATCAATACTGGGACTTTTCAATAGAAAATTAAATGGGAGTTGATCTCTATTAAAAAAATGAAATTCCTTAAGCTAGATAATCCAAGATTATTTATAACTACAACAACCCAGCAGCACAACAGTAAAGTTATAGACAGATTTTTACAAGAGACCTTTGAACAACTGTAAATATAGTAACGTGTCAGTCAGATGTTTGTCAAAAGTATTAGTGTGCCAGGCGCTGGTGGCTCAAGCCTGTAATCCTAGCTACTCAGGAGGCTGAGATCTGAGGATCGCGGTTCAAAGCCAGCCCGGGCAGGAGAGACCGTGAGACTCCTATCTCCAATAAACCACCAGAAAACCGGAAGTGGCGCTGTAGCTCAAGTGGTAGAGCGCTCGCCTTGAGCTGAAGAGCTGAGGGACAGTGCCCAGGCCCAGAGTTCAAGCCCCACGACCAACAAAAAAAAAAAGTATTAGTGTTCTTTTTCTTTTTTGTGCCAGTACTAGGGCTTGACCTCTACCATTTGAGATGATTCTACTTCCAGACGTTGGTGGTTAACTGGAGATAAGAATCTTGCAGACTTAGGGCTGGAATGTGGCTTAGTGGTAGAGTGCTTGCCAAGCCTGCATGAAGCCCTGGGTTCAATTCCTCAGCACCATATAAACAGAAAAAGAAGTGGTGCTGTGGCTCAAATGGCATAGTGCTAGTCCTGAGCAAAAGAAGCTCAGGGACAGTGCCCCAGGCCCTGAGTTCAAGCCCCAGGACTAGCAACCCTCCCCCCCCCCCCACACACACACAAAAGAAGCCAGGTGTGGCAGCTCACACCTGTAATCCTAGCTACTCAGGAAGCTGAGATCTGAGGATGGAGGTTCAAAGCCAGCTGGGCAGGAACATCCATGAGACTCTTTTTTTGGGGGGAGGGGCCCGGTCGTGGGGCTTGAACTCTGGGCCTGGGCGCTGTTCCTCAGCTCTTCAGCTCAAAGCTAGCTCTCTACCACTTGAGCCACAGTGCCACTTTTTCTTTTTGCTTATGTGGTGCTGAGATATTGAACCAAGGGCCTCATGCATGCAAGGCAAGTGCTCTACCACTGAGCCACCTTCCTAGCCCCAACTTTTTTTTTTCCTGGTCGGTTGTGGGACTTGAACTCTGGGCCTGGGTGCTGTCCCTCAGCTCTTCAGCTCAAGGCTAGCACTCTACCACTTGAGCCACAGCGCCACTTCCCGTCCATGAGACTCTTATCTCCAATAAACCACTCAGAAAACCAGAAGTGGCAGTGTAGCTCAAGTGGCAGAGTGCCAGCCTTGAGCTGAAGAGCTGAGGGACAGCACCCAGGCCCAGTTCAAGCCCCACAACTGACAAAAAAAAAAAAAAAGAATCTCGAAGACTTACCTGCCTGAGCTGACTTTGAACTTCAATCCTAAGATTGAAGATCTCAGATTGCTCCGTAACTAAAATTATAAGGCATGAGCCACTAGCATCTAGGCCAACATGTATCTTAAAGCTAACTGTTAATAATAATAACACTAATAATACACTAATAATAATAATACATTAACAATAGTGTTTTGTTTTTAAAGAAACTAGTGAATACCATGTTATACTTTATATCTTTGTGACTTCATTGTTGCTAATTCATTATAAATTCATTTTGCCTTTTAAAGTACTAGAATTAATCCCAGGCATTTATAATTTAGTAAAAAATAGTCAAATCTGATACCTTTTAGGAAATATGGTAAGATCTAAAGTAAGCAAATAAACTCCATTACTTAAATATAAGGTATACTTACCAATGGCCAGGAAATCCGATCGATACTGACAAGTCATTCCAAAGCCAAAATCTCGCCAAAAACCAGAATCCTTTTTGTGAACCTTAAATAAAGAAAAAAAATTCAGTTTAATTATTAACTAGGACTTTTAATCAAAAAGTTATTTTAGAACAGCTCATGTGTACCTATGCTATTAAATCCTTATAGAACAAAAATATAGTAATCTGCATAAACGAATTTTAAGTAGTTTTACAAAGGTTTCAATTCCACAAGTCAATTTATGACTATAATACATCTTGATCAATATCACCCCTTCATCATTCTCCTCCATCTTTCATCCATACCCTCAAGATATATAGTTCACCTTTTACATAAAGCACCTCGAATATAATTACAATGACGGTACTTGCCTGCCCTTTCTCTCACCATTCATCTCTTGGCTATGCCACCACAAACCATGTTTCAGCTGCCTGGTATTCATTTTGTTAAATTGAAGAACAAGATTTTTTTTACCAGCTGAAGTGTCACTGAATTCAAGCCCTGTGCTTGCATGAGCTGAGGTTACTAACAGGGAAACAATATGGATCTGACCTCAAGGGGCACACATTTTAGGCCCGAGTTGCACAAAAATATTTCCTACTGCATGAGGTCGACTCTTCACAGGCCTGAGAACTCATTTCTCTGCCTCCTCCTGATGGCTAGAGTTTTCTTTTTGTTTTTGTGCATGTCCTGGGGCTTAACTCAGAGCTTGGACACTTGTCCCTGAGTGTTTTCACTCAAGGCTAGAGCAACCACTTGAGCCACAGCTCCACTTTGGGCTTTTGGGTAGTTATATCTGAATTCTACACCCACCATGTACTGGCACACTTTTTTGTAAAGAACCAGACTGGACATTTGTGTTTGGGGGTGGGGGTAACTGAGGCTTGAACTCAGGGCCTGTCCCCTAGATTTTTCACTCAAGACTGGCACTCTACCACTTCAGCCATACCTCCACTTACAACGTTTGCAGGCTAATTGAAGGTAAGAGTCTCACAGACTTTTCTGCCAGGGCTAGCTTTGAATCATGAGTAGCTAGGATTATAGGCATGAGCCACTATACCAGGCTCAGATAGAAAAGTTTTTATGTGTGACAGATACACATTTTTTTTACTTCTGATGCTGGAGTTTGAACTCAGGGCCTGAGTGCTGTCCCTTAGCTTTTTCTTTTTTTTTTTTTCCCTCGAGGCTAGTTCTCTAGACGTGAGCCACACCTCCACTTCTTGCTTTCTACTGGTTAACTGGTTAACAGTTTCACAGACTTTCCTTCCCAGGTTGACTTGGAACTGTGATCCTCAGATCTCAGCCTCCAGTGTAGCTCGGTTTACAGGCATGGGCCGCCAGTGCATGGATATAAGCATAGCTCTTAACTTGTGGCTATAAAAACAAGGTAGATGGGTAGATCTGGATTAGAAACTGTAACTCTTGACCCTGGCCTAGAAGTATGCCACCAAAAACCTGTAAACCAGGTCATATGTTTTGGGCTTTCTCCAGACAGACATCATATTTCTCTGAAGAGCTGAAAGAATGAGGTGTTTCTAGAAAAATCACTCTGGATGGAGAATAGAGAATAGATTAGAAAGAGCAAGGTCCAGAGATAATAGCTATAACTAGGAATAGAAAGCTGGTAGATTATTGGGGTGTATGCAGAAAAAAGAGATGGATAGATGAGACAGATATTCAGGATAGAGACAGAAGTCAGTAAGTACCTTAAAGGGTGGGGTAGGAAGTGGGAAGAAGGGTGACCAAGAATGACAGCAGGCTGTTGTCCTGAGCCAGGGCCCCCCGAGTGTGCCCTTCTCTGAGACCTGGCTCAGAGGAAAGGCTGGCCCAGAGCAAAACAATGTGGAGCTGGTTTCTGAGGTCCCACTCAGGGAAGGGCTGTCCCAGAATGTAACAACTTGGAGCTGGTTTCTAAGCAATCTAGAAACACAAATAAAAATAGGGACATTTCTGTGGAGAGCAGGAATGTTAGGGTCTGTAGAGGAGACAAGGCTGGACAAGAGTAGGGATAGTCTGAGAAGGCTGCCATGCAGGATGGGAGAAAAGATTCAAATGACTAGGTAGGTTTAGAGGGCTCTGTCAGGTTGGAGTTGATTGAGGACAGAGGCATTCTCTTTTCCCATATTTTTATTGGGGAGCATTTCCTCCTATTCTAGAATGTTAAGCTCCCCGACAGCAGGACTTTTGAGATCCTAACCACTGATTGCGATAATACCCTAGCAACCAGAACAATGCCAGTCATATGATAGGCTTTCAATATATAGTTGTTGAATGAATAAGTAGGTGAATCTACAGGAGCAAAATGTAGTAGTAGAACCCAAACTAAGACTCTTTTTTTCCCCAGCACTGGGTATTGAACCAAGTCCTCATGAACGCTAGACAAGTATTCTACCATGGAGTTACTTCCCTATTACCTGCCTCCCTTTTGAGGTCACCAAATAGCTAAATCTGGAATAAAACTCCTATTTAGCCTAGGCTAGCTTTGAACTCAATGCCTCTGCCTCCTAAGAGATAGGATTATAAGCATGTGTCCCCAACACCCACTTATTTAGAGCCTAAATGAGGGTATAAATATTTGACTCTCTTTTTAGTCAAAATACAATCTGGTGCAAAGAACTAAACACCCATTTGACATTTCTACTCCACACCAATTCTGATTTTGTAAATACTATGTCCTTAAAGGAATAAAATTGGAAGTACAAATAAAATTCACTACTATGACCTTGTACTTTATAGTTTCTATGAAAATTCTTCAAGCCAGATGCTGGTAGCTCATGCCTGTAATCTTAGCTACTTAGGAAGTTGAGATCTGAGGATCTCAGTTCACTATCAGTCTGGGCAGGAAAATCCTGAGATTATTTCCAATTAACGATCAAAAAGCCAGAGTAGAGTTATGGCTCAAGTGGCAGAGCACCAGCCTTGATTGCAAAAACTGATGTACAGCGCTCCAAGTCCTAAGTTCAAGCCCAAGTATCAGCACAAATAAATAAGTAATAATTCTTCCAATGTTATCAAACTAAGGGAAAAGAAGTCATTAATTTTGTTTTGTTCTTAAAGCTTTATGGCTTTTGAAAACCTCCCTAGCCCACATTGGTAATATTTGACTATTATATTGCCAACTAAAAACAGCTTCCCTTGGTGTCAATTAATAGCACAAGCCCATCACCCTCTCTCCACCCTGTTCTTGCACTCAGTCCCTGTATCTGATCCCACAAGCTCAGTTCTGTCTCCACACCTTTCTCCACAATGACCTTCCTTGCCCAGCCATAATCATGTATCTTGTCTGCTGCAATAGCCTTCCTAGCTGCCTCCTGCTGGCGCTACACAGTTCTTTCTCCCTCCAAATGCTCCTTTCCCAGGGACTCTCCAAGCCCTGCAGCTCAGCTCTAGACACTGAGCTACACTCTAACCACCTCAGGAGATCCACAGCTGGGCCATCTGTCTGTAGCCATCTGCTTTCTTCCTGCTACTAGCTGGATCCTCCCACAGTCCCACCTCAGAAAGGCCTTTCCACCAAACACACCACACAAAACATCCTGTCAGTTTTCATAACTTGGTGGCTTTGTGTTTTGCTTTGTTTTTGTGCCAGTTCTGAGGCTTGAACTCAGGGTCTGGGTGCTGTCCCTGAGCTTTTTTGCTCAAGGCTGTGTTATACCACTTGAGCCACAGCTCCATTTCTGGCTTTTTTTCTGGTTAAGTGGAGATAAGAGTCTCATAGACTTTCCTGCCCAGGCTGGCTTAGAACTTTGATCCTCAGATCTCAGCCTCTTGAGTAGTTAGGAACAGGCTCGAGCTAATGATACCTGTTTTAAACAATTTTTAGTGGGTTTCATTATATTTTGATCCGATTCACCTCTCCCTTCCCTGCTGATTCCCACCTCCTAAAGTCCTGTTACACTCTTGTCATTCATTTTCTAAAGAATTACCTTTGCTTGTAAGTACTAAGCACTTATCTATTTCAGCTTTCACTAATTTTGCCTCAATCTTTCTTTCTTTCCCTGTAGTTTTCCCTTTGACTTCTTAGTTTATTGTTTTCACTTTTTCTCAATGTTTAGATTCCACTAAATGCCACTGGAATAGAACACAAAAAGAACATTAATAGAAAGAACTGGTAAAATTCTCTTAAAAGTGCTAGTAGCAGTAACTTACCAATGTTGATTTCTTAATTCTAGTAAATGTTCCCTCTTGCTTAGCAGAGTAATTTTAATTTCTAGTTAGTGGGGCTTTTTTAAAACATTAATTTCATTTTAGATTTATTCACTTTATCTTAAATATTACTGAAAGGAAGTTGGCAAGAAGGACTGTATAATTTCCACATTCTGGAACATGAGCTTTTCCCTCTGTGTCCTCAACTTTTTCCCCTTGCCACTGCACTAGATTCTGAAGGAATAAAGTAAAAGCATTTTACTAGGGGTTGGACTACAGAATTGGGTTTTATTTTGTGCTTGTCCTAGGGCTTGAATTCAGAGCTTATGCTCTGTCCTTTAGTTTTTTTACTAAAGGCTGGCATTCTACCACTTGAGCCACAGTTACACTTAACTAACTTTACCTGACTGGGCTTGCTCTGAACACTGATCCTCATATATCAGCCTCTAGACAGCTAGGATTATAGGCATGGCTACTGATGCCTGGTTTTTAATTGAAACTCTATTTTCTATTTGTACAACACACATAAAGGAATCTAGGAAAAACATTTCCAATAAAGTCAGTGTCTCACCAGTTGCTGTTCCACGGGAGGTGGTGAGTCCTGGTTGGCATAAACAATAGCAGGATTGTAAAGACTGAACACCACAGGGTAGAACACCTTTTTACCTATAAATAAAAATATGTGTTCTTATTATACAATGAAGCCATTAAATAAAAGACTGATTATTATTATATGAATTGAGACTTTATTCAAGCTTCAGAATATCCTGTTGATTTGATGAATATAACAATGCTATAAAGCTCTAACTGCAAAATAGAAAAAAATTCAGACTAAAGAGTGCACCTGTTTTATTCTTTTTGAGTTTTAGGAGACAGATACACACAAGTATTACTATTCATTAGGTGAATATGTTATTATTCATTATTTTACCTAATCAGCAATGAGAAATAGAGGCTAACCTCTGAGCATCACCAAGAAATTAGAAATTTCTGCTAAATCCACACTTCAAACTCAATCATTAATAACAGATAATCCAAAGAATACTGTACATTGCATATACATGTAAGGAACAATTAAAATATAGAACTGAAGACTGATATGAGATCTGGAAAAGTTGAGAAGGTTAGGGTTAAAAACACGTGGAATAATAGCGCAATCACTTCAGCTAAGTGCATTGAAGGGACTTTAGTGCCTAACTGGCCATCACCCCTCAATGGAGGAACCCTCTCTATGTATGATTGGCTTCATTCAGCATGGTAGCATGACGAGAAGCCTGGAGTGACACGCTGTCTTTTAATATAGGATCCCTAGCAGGCTCATGGACCTTTCTTAAAGCTCATTTATCTGCCACATAAACCAAAATGTAGTAATAACTTCAAAATGCAATTATAATCTGGAGACTAAATACTACCTCTGGGTTAGCTCAGCTCAGCTTCCAGGACAATTGATTTCTAGATATTAAATACATCCTTTTCACCTGAGCAAATGTCTCTTTCAGCACCTACATTTTAAATTTCATGTTCTATGGAGTAAAACACACCTAACCCACACTTACTCAGAAGGTTCTTGTCAACTTTCCCTAATCAAAATGATTAATACAAATTTATATGCTATGAAGATTTCTATGCAAAAAAGTTTACTATTTTTTTAAATTTAGAATTATTTTTAAATGACAAAATTGTTCATATTGTGGCATGCAGCATGAGGTTTTGATAGATGCATATTCTGTGTGAATGATTAAAACAAGTCACCATCTCGTACAATACAGTCCCTGAACTTTTTCTCCTGTTGCAGTTCTTTAATACAGAAGACTTCTTTTTATATTTGAAAGACATTTGATTTATAAAATTTTCATCTGCTCATTCATTTCCAAAATATATCTACAACATAAAGCAAAGTATTGTAAATCACTTCAAAATGAACTCGGAATCCAAACACTACCTGCCTCTAGACCCCAGCACTTGTGCATCATATGCATGCAATTGCATACATGGATGTGGGGCTGCTATCTGCCTGAGGCTGAGGCTGAGTACTTCTGGTTCTTACATCTTCATACCACCTGTGTGGCTCTTTTTCCAACTGGAGTTGCTTTCTCCTTGTCATTTTCCAAATTTCTTTTTCTTTTTTCTTTTTGGGTCCAGTCGTGGGGCCTGAACTCTGGGCCTGGGTGCTGTCCCTCAGCTCTTCAGCTCAAGGCTAGCGCTCTACCACTTGAGCCACAGCGCCACTTCCAGCTTTTTTCTTTTTGCTTATGTGGTGCTGGGGAATCGAACCCAGGGCCTCATGCATGCAAGGCAAGCGCTCTACCACTGAGCCACCTTCCCAGCCCCTCATTTTCCAAATTTCTATTCCTCTGCATTTTAAAATTTTCTTTGATAGGACTGAACCCAGTATGTCCATCATTGAGCTGTGCCACAAAGCCCTTTGTATTTCTTTATCTGACTTCAAATTCAGCCATTGGAATCTGACCCCAAGAAAACAAAGGGGATAAACTGCTACTTAGCATTCCAGTTACATTGTACCTCGTATAACTTAAGAAAATATATTCTAGGACTTAATTAAAACTTACTTTTTCTCAAATTAGTTTGATTCAACATACGGGTTATGCCGGCACGGTTCTGCATTCTATACTCTAGCTCATCTACCAATGTTTTACGCACCTGGCTCAGAATTTAAGCGGCAGCTGTTAAGGAATTCGGCTGAGAAATATATATCAACATCACAGAAAAACATCAAGACCTCTCCCTTGTCCCAAGCTCGGGCACCCACATTTAGTCCTCGTCCACGATTAAATTCTTCATTCAGTGAGACCAAGGTGTAATTGTGAAAATTAGACTCACTATGAGGAAAGCACATATAACAAACAGTAAGTCCCACTTAAAAATTAAAGCTTTTCCTTCATCAGAATTACGAAATGGCTTATACTTCACGTGTACCATATCATCAAGAGGCTAGTCCTTAGCTGCCCTAAATTGAGGTAGTGCCTCAGCATAACTGGTGGTGTGAGATTTACAAGGGGACTACTGCCCTTTGAGATCGTAAAACTCACTGGGGAGAGGATACATATACACATGGAAAAACAGCCATAAAGTGGGGAACTAATAATGCATTCCACATGACTAAACGACATGCAGGGAACTCTTCTCTCTCCTCCTCTAGGTCTTTGTTAAATACTCCCTTGTCAGATGGGTCCTGCCCATACACTGCAAGTAGCCCCACCTGACTCTCTTTTAGATTCCTCCTCAGGTATGGGCATCGCCTTCCACATTCCATGAGACCAAGGATTTTGTTCTGTGCATTACTATCACAAAGTACCTCTCACAAAGTAGGAACGCAATAAAAAAATCTGCTGAATGAATGAATGAACAGAAGTTCCCAGAAAAAAGACTGCTTATGTCTGGAGCAGTGAAGAGATGTCAGATGTGGAACCTCAGTTATATACCTTCATTAGAATCCTGAATCCAGTGGTAAAAGAGTATAAATGTCAAATATTTATTCTCCAAAGCAAAGAGGTAAAACACTGGACAACATTTTAGGGAAAGCTCTCAGATAGGAACAAAGGGGCCCTAAATGAGAAAAGTAAGAACATCAGATCACAGAACTAATTAAATAGGATAGAATAAGAGGAGCACCTTCCATGCCAGGTTAAAAGGACTTGGCAAGGAGAAACTAGCCGGTTTTTCTGCCAGGACAGTGCTTGTCACAGTAAGGCCCCCAAACCCATAGCAGTACAGCCTGCTGGCAAGGAGTCGGATGCAAATTCTCAGCTTCCCTTCAGACTCACTGATGCAGACAAGTGTGGAGTGGAGCCTCTATGTTTTCTAATGAGTGCTCCAGTGCCCAGACAATACAGGTAAAGATCCTTGAGCATACACAGTCTATGCAGAAGACTGCTTTTACAACAACACAGCATAAGAAAGGGGAAGAAATGGAAGCAAAGGCTCATACAGTGCCCAGAGGAAACTCCATGTACTCCCCATCTCATGGCCTATGAAAGCTCTCTCTTCTTTGGGGAATACGGCCCTTTACTATCCTGTATGAACAGCACCACGTGGAAGAGGGACGTATCCCAAAATGTCCCTCACACCACAGAAATTTCCTAGGGGTGGGGCAACCAGGCTCAAGTGGTACCAATCCTAAAAGCTCCACTCCACCCGGCCACAGTGATTGGCTCAAGATGGGGAAAAGGTTGCTTCTCCTTTTTTGTTTTGTTTTGATAGAAAGCTCTTTCTTCTCTGATGGCAAAGATGTGAGCCCACAGCTGCTAATAGCCACATCCCTCACAATATGGTGCAAGCCAATCCTCAAAGAAAACAGATATGTTCAAGGCTCCTGTTCTAGTTCCTGATACCTCAAAGTTATTTGATTTTTTTTCCTCCCCAAATTTGGTTGTAATAATGTTTTCATTTCTGGGATACATCCAAGACTCTTAAATACTGCTTCTCAGGAAAACTCGAGGTAAAACCTCTCAACCCAGGAGTTTTGACAACACAGTGCTAACTTTAGTAATTCAGTGATTGGTACTAAGTAGGCACTTGAAAGAAGGGGAAGAAATGGAGGAAGGGGAAACTGAGGTTATGTGGTAAGGGTAGCAAGGAAGGGATAGGGAAGAGGTTCTGGGACATAATCAGGAAGTAACTCATCAGAGGGAATTAGAGGTAAAGAATGGAAGACTGTGGTTCTCAGCTGAAGGAGGACCAGTAAAAGGTGGCGAGCCCTGATTATGCACATCAAGGTTGTGTCCCTGTAGCACAGGGGAAGACTTAGCCATGCCTAGTCTTCATCCAACTACCTCAGCCAGTGAATTGCAGGCAGAGTACCAGGAACACAGTAGGTGGCCCTCAACAAATGCTAGTTGAATGGTTAAGAATGGCTGGTCAGATCTGTACTCTTTAGGAATGGACATAAAAAGCAGAAAGGTAACAACAAGCATAGGATCCAGTTGACATGATTGAAGACACTGGATCTAATAATTTGTAACATATTTACATTTAGAACATATTCACATTTTACAAACCTAAGAACATTTTAAGAGGGGTTGAAGGCATGGCTCAGGTGGTAGGGCACCTGCCAACGAGCAGTAAGCATCAGATACCAAGTTTGAGTCAGGATCTCAGATAAAAGAGAACATTTAAGATTGGTATAAAAAGCTATTGATGGTGACAGAAAAGAGGCTGAATTTGGTAGTTGAGTCATACCTGTAGACCCACAATTTACAGAGGAAGAGACTGAAAGCTAAAGAGTGAAAAGTGTTATGTAGCTACTATTCATTTACCTCTGAGCCCGCTCTAGGTACATCATCAGATGTGGGCTGCCTCCACACCACTGCACTGTGAGGTCTGGGTGAGAGAGGACCGAAACATAAATAGTAGCTACTGTAGGGTCTGGTGGAAGATGAGGGAGACCTAAGCATCATCTACGGGGAGAAAAAAGGATTTGAGAAAAAGAAGGAAAGCAAAGTGACCAGTAAGAAATAACCTCAGGAGATTTTATCAAAGGGCAGGAAGTTACCTTAGCAAAGGAGAAAACAGCAGCAAGTACACAACAGGTAAGCTGAAGGAGAAGATCCTGAGCACACCAGGCTGTCCACTGCACAGCTAAGGAAGATGAGCTGGGATAGGGTGGCATAGGGCACAAGGGTTTACTATCACTACCACCACCCACCAGCCAACTTTCAAACAGCAAATATTCAAAATTAACTCTAAACATCTAAAATCTTCATTCTTTCTTTGGGGTGGGGAGTGAGACAAGGTCAATGTAGTCCAAGCTGGTCTTGAACTTGTGATCCTCCCACTTTGGCCTCCCAAGTACTTGGATTACAGGTTTGTGCCTAAAGTGAAGTTCGCATTCTTGTAATATTATTATTATTATTTATCAAGAACTTCCTATGGACATGACTCACCAACCTTGTAACAGATTCTAGGATAGACTTGACTTGGGACAGTCCTTCTTTACCAAAATACACCACTGTGAGATGAATCCTCTTGTCCTGATGAATACAAACATCCCTAATGGAAATAAAAAATAAAAGTTTGTTCAAAAATGTAATTACATGGTGTGTGTGTGTGTGCGTGTGTGCGTGTGTGTGTGTGTGTGTTGTGAGTGTGTGAGTGTGTGTGTGTGTGTGTGTGTCCTGGGGCTTGAATTCAGGGCCTAGGGGCTATCCCTGAGGACTTTTTTTTTTTTTTTTTTGCTCAGTGCAAGCAAGCACTCTACCACTTGAGCAACAGCTCTACTTCTGGCTCTCTGGTGGTTAATTGGAGATAAAGAGTCTCATGGACTTTACTACTTGGGCTGGCTTCAAACAAACCTCAGATCTCAGCCTCCAGAGTCTTAAGATACAGGAGTGAGCCTCTGGCACCTGACTGATAACATCATGAAGTTTTTTGTTTTGTTTTTGTCAGTCATAGGGCTTGAACTCTGGGCCTGAGCGCTGTTCCTCAGCTCTTTAGCTCAAGGCTAATACTCTACCACTTGGGCCACAGCACCACTTCCAGTTTTCTGGTGGTTTAGTGGAGATAAAGAGTTTCATGGCCTTTCCTGCCCAGGCTGGGTTTGCACTGCAACCCTCAGATCTCAGCCTCCTGAGTAGCTAGGACTACAGGCATGAGCTACTGGCACCTGGCTCACATGAAGTTTTGACAAGAAAATGAAAAAGGCACAATGGCACATAATGAAATAACACAAAGTATTAACACAGAAGCACAATGTTGAAAGCACACCAGGAAAGGTGCTAAGTCTATGTCATGGAGTGCCTCCTCTCAGAGGTATGGACACAATCCAACATTATTGCCACATTTCCAAACATTCTTAAACAACTGCTTTGACATTGCTTTCAGAAACCCATTATAAGCTACTCAAAGAGGTCATTTCAGATAAGAAATAAACATTGAAACTTTGGATCAAAGAGTTATATCTTCAATATGGCTAATTGCAAAATTATATCTGCTGTCAATGAATTACTATTTGCCATGAGTCACATAAGAATAATGTAGGCTCTGAAAGCAATTCCATGAGAAGCAAAAAAGTATGATTTAGGGGCTCATATCCAGAGAAGGTATTTGAAACAGGTAAAACTCATTTGGAAGTATGGATTCAAGATATTTTGTTCAAGTCAGGTGCCAGTGGCTCATTTAATCAGGTAATCCTAGCTACTGAAGAGGCTGAGATCTGAGGATTGTGCTTCCAACTCAGGCAGGATAATCCACGAGACCCATCTCCAAATTAACCACCAAAAAGCCTGAAGTGGAGCTGTGGCTCAAGTTGTAGAGCACTAGACTTGAACACATACGTTCAGGGACAAAAACCAAGGCCCTGAGTCCAAACCCTAGCACTGTTGCACACACACAAAAAGATATTCTGTTCAGAATGGTGCTGACTAATCTTATGAAACTAAAGATTGGGCTTATAAAGCATTAAAACTAGTATGTTAATTAAAACATGTAGCAACTGTAAGTTTAAAACAAAAAAATACCAGTCCTCACGGGTAGATAGATAGATAGATAGATAGATAGATAGATAGATAGATAGATAGATATAGTAGTTTCTCACTTGTTCTTTCATTTTTCTTAAGTAGTTACTCTAATGAACAAAATTTAAGTTTTTAAGACTCCATGTTTTGAAATATCTGATTTGTGTGTATGTGTATGTGTACTGGGGTTTGCACCCAGGACCTGGGCACTTCCCCTTAGCGTTGTTGCTCAAGGCTGGCACTCTACTACTTGAATGACACCTTCACTTCTGGCTTTTGTTGGTTAATTGGAGATAGGAGTCTCCTGGACTTTATGGCCTGGGTTAGCTTCAAATGGGATTCTCAGATCTCAACCTCCTGAGTAGCCACAATTACAGGTGTGATTTACCAGTGCCCAGCTGAAATATCCAAACTTAATGGCCAAAAAGAGAAAAACATAAGTATTCTGCTTCTTGAATGGGAATAATTTTCTCCCACTTTTAGATGAATTTTTTTTTTAAAGTTTTGAGGCTATTTTAACCTGAAAAACTCAAATTGTCCTCATGGGATTGTCTTGGGAGATAACAATGTTCTATATTTTGACTGGTGTTGTGGTTTGGGAATATATCTGTCAAAAGTCATGAAAATATCAATTATTCTTAAAATGTCCTTTGAGTTATCCTTAAAATAGTTGGATACTATTGGCTCATGCCTGTAATCCTAGCTAGTAAGGGAGGCTGATTTCTGAGTAAAGAGATTTAAAGCCAGCCAGTCAGGAAAAGTTCATAGGATTCTTATCTCCAATTAACTATCAAAAAGCTCATAGTAGAAGTGTAGCTCAAGTGGCACCGGCCTTGAACGAAAAAGCTAAGTAACAGTGTCAAGTCCCTGAGTTCAAGCCCTACTACCAGCACACGCGCGCGCGCACACACACACACACACACACACACACACACACACACACACACACACACACACACACACACACACACACACACACACACACACACACACACACACACACACTGTCCTTAATATAAACGGATTTAATATGCTTAATTTTTTTTTGATTCTGGTCCTAGGGCTTGAACTCAGGCATGAGCCATGGGTGCCTGGCTGTACAATTGATTTTTTAATAACTTGTTCTAAAATGAATCACACACTTCCACAACTCACCTAAATTAGCTTCTAATAGTTGTCAACTTCAATATATTTCATAGCTCCAACCATCAAGAAACACAATATACTACATCTGTGAAGGCCAGACGTAAAATTCTCCTAAAGCCTATGAAATTATTCTAGAATTCTAAGCAATTATATGCAGTGAAGTGAATTAAACCAATCTGCACAAAATATGATTTGTTTCTTTTTTAAAAGAACTTAGCCAAATTCAGAAGCCCCACCAGTTACCTGAAATTCTGCATAAACTGTGCAAATGCTTCAGTTCTTCCAGCGAGAGGTACAATGATGTTAATGATTGATCTAGCAATGTCAATCATTTCACTCTTCACTTTCATAAGAGGTCCAAAAGGGCGGAAGAGGGTCACATGTCTATATTCCATAAGGTCTGCTTTCTTAAAAAAGAGCTCATATTGTGTGCCCTTATCTTTTTCTGTGCGATAATAACCTGAAGGAGTTTGGAACAGAGACATATTCATGTCAAAGTTTACACATTCCATAGGAATACAGGCTTTACAGTCAAAGATCAAACTAGAACTATAGAGGTTGTTTTTTTAAAATCTATTTGTGAAAGTAGTTTTTACATACTGAACAGTCAATAACAACAACTATTTTTAGTTTTTTTTAAGGAAGCTTATTGCTTTGCTTTATTAATCAGACCATAAAATAACCCACATACAGTAAAATAGCTTTTGAAAGTCAATCACTACAGTAACCACATGACAAATTATTTTTAGAAACATTAAATTTGAATCCAAGCGTCAAAATTTCTATTGTTTGGTTCAACTCAAAAAAATGAACCAATTCTCTTCATATCAATTACTGGTGATAACTATGGTCTCAGCTGTGAGGAAGGGCCGGTTCAGTGAGGAAGACAGAAATATAAGCAGGCAGTATATTGAATAAAGTAAAGTCAGACAAAGAAAAATGAGTACTTTTTTTTGTGTGTGTGCCAGTACTGGAGCTTGAACTTGGCCTGGGCACTGTCCCTTACTGTTCTGACTCAAAGTTGACACTCTACCACTTAAGCTATAGCTCCACTTCCAGCTTTTTAGGGGTGGAGCTAGGGAGTGGGGGGATGGGGGAGTGTGGTTAATTAGAGATATGAATCTGCTGAAGAGTTCCCTGCTTGGGCTGGCTTCAAACGATGATCCTCAGATCTCAGCTTTTGGTGTAGCTAGGATTACAAGCATGAGCCATCTGCTAGATATCAGTCATCTGCTAAACAGTGTCACACTCAGGAGAAAGAAGGTAAGACTTATACATGTGTTAGTCAAAATATGAGAATAAATTAGTATATAAGAGAGATTTGTCCCAATATTCCTGAGGTTTATAGTCTATCTAGAAGTGAGGTTGAAGATTACTTCCTGAAAGAAGCAACATATGAGCTCAGGTTTGGAAGAGGAACATAAGTTATCTAATAATTATTTTAGGAGAAAGGTCAATGGCACAGTGGAGAAGAAAAGAGTTAGTTCCAAGCTGCCAAATATAAAGTTGTTATAGCTTCCTTTCATTTTAGAGAGAGTAGATGTTAGAACATTTCACATATTACTTATATCTTATTTCCTTTGCCATTTTCAATTCTTCCCTAAGCCATCAACCTAAGGTGAGAAGACAAAAAAAACGCTGAGGAAAATTACAAGAGTTTTGAAAGAATCCATCAAAAATGGCAGGAAAAGTGCCAGAAGAAAAAAGAGGAAGTCACAGGAGAGGTTGGCTGAAATGCGCTAACAAAGCACCTGTCCTGCTTTGGGAGTCATGACTTGGACTAAAACAAAACACTGAATGTGGTAAACTGTTAATAAAAAATAACGTGTGTGTGTGTGTGTGTGTGTGTGTGCGCGTGCGCACGCGCGCGTGCGCGCGCGCACGCGCTGATCCTGGGGCTTGAACTCAAGGCCTAAGCACTGTCCCTGAGCTTGAGCCCAGCCCCACTTCTGGATTTTTAGTAGTTAATTGGAGATAAAAGGGTCTCATGGACTTTCTGGCTTTGAACTAGAATCCTCAGATCTCAGTCTCCTGAGTAACTAGGATTATATGCATGACACCTAGCTCAAAAAAAGAACTTTTAGGAAATATTTATGCACAGACAGGCTAACAACTGTAATTCAAGCTACTTGGGAGGCTGAGATTGGGAGGACTGCTGTTTGAGGCCAGCCTGGACAGAAAAGTTCACAAGAGTCCTTCTCAACTGAGTGCTGGGCCTGATGGTGCATGTCTGTTATTTTAGCTAAGACAGGAGGCCTAAAGTAGGTGAATTGAGGTGCAGGTGCATTGTCAGGCAGGAAGTAAAACTCTATTTCAGGTCCAGACAGACAAAGGATCCATGTTGTCCCTTATATGTGGAAGCTAGATTTAGCTTACAAACTCTTAAGTAAATACACTGGGTGGTATGCAAGTGTATAGAAGAAATGTATTAACTGAAATATGGTAGAGTTAAGGGAGATCTCAAATAGTGTAATTCCTTAGAAGGCCAAAATCAAAGTTCAGCAAAATAACATACCAAAGTGGGTACTCCAAAGGGGTGGGGTGGGGTAAAGGAGTAGACAAATGAAGAGGAAAAGATTGGGGAAAGGCAGACAAGAATGCAAAATTAAGAAGAGTAAGGGAAAGGGTAGGTAGGGGAGGGATGGGTAAGAATTTTGAAAGAAGTGACATTGATCAAGATATATTGCATACATAAACTGCTTTGTTGATGGCAACTCCTTTATACAACTACTTAAAAAATAATTTAATTAAAAAAATAACCAGTACAAGACTGGGTGCCAGTGGCTAATACTTGTTAAGTCTAGTTATTCAGGAGGCTGAGATCAGAGGGTCAAAGTTTTAAACCATCCAGGGCAGAAAACTCCTTAAGTCTTCTTCATCTCCAAATAACTAAAAAAATGCCTGATTAGAGGCTTGCTAAAGTGGTACAGCACCAGCTATGAGCAAACAATTTGAGCAAGAATGTGATGCTCCAATACTGGTACACACAGGAAAAAAAAATCAGTGCAAAAAAGGGCTGGATTTTGTATTAGTACCAAGCTGTTTTCATTAGTATAGCTCAGGCCTGCCTGAGGGCAATGGAACAAAATAGAAGACCCAGAAACACCCAAAGACCTATAGCCATCTAATATTTGATAAGGGAGTCAAAACCAGAGGCTGGAAGAAAGAGCCTGTTCAACAAATAGTGCTGAGAAAACTGGTTATCCACATGCAGAAAACTCAAACTGGATCACTACCTATCATCTTGCACCAGTATAAATTCAAAATGGATGTCAATATAAGACCTGAATCCATGAAACTATTACAGGAAGGAGTAGGAGAAACACTAGGACTCCTTGGCATAGGCAGAAACTTTCTGAGTAAAAATCCAGAAGTACAACAAATCAAAGGAAGACTTGATAAATGGGACTGCATCCAACTAAAAAATTTCTGTATGGCAAAGGATCTAGCAACAAGCTACAGAATAGGTGATTTCTGCCAGCTATACACAGACAATGGCCTAATATCCAGAATATAGAGAGCTTAAAAAACTAAACCCTCAAGGAATCAACAACCCAATTAACAAATGGGCTATAAAATAAAAACAGAGACTTCTCAGAAGTAAAACTGGCCAATAGACACATAAAGACAGGCTTAACATCTCTGACCACAAAGGAAATGCAAATCAAAACAACACTGAGCTTTCACCTTTCATAGAATGGCTATCATCAAGAATACAAGCAATAACAGATGCTGGTGTGTATGTGGGCAAAAGGGAACCTGATACACTGTTGATGGAATGTAAGCTTATTAAGCCATGTTGGAAAGCAGTATGGTTTACACCTAGGCATTTATCCAAAAGATTACAAACCAGGATAGAGTAAAGCCACCAGCATAACCGTGTTCATTGCAGCACTATTTACCATAGCTAAAGTATAGAAATAGCCCAGATGCCCGTCAGTTGATGACTAGATCAAGAAAATGGGGTAAATATACACAATGGAATTTTATTTATCCATTACAAAGAACATTGCATCATTTGCAAAAAAATGGAAAGATTTGGAAAAAATTATGTTAAGTGAAATAAGTCAGGTCCAGAGAGAGAGGTTGCTTGCATGTTTTCTCTCACATGTAAAAGCTAGAAGTGGTTTGCAAATATGTAAGTAAGCCCAGTGCTGGTGGCTCACATCTGTAATCCTAGCTACTCAAGAGACTAAAATCTGTAGATTGAGGTTCCAAGACATTCCAGGCAGGAAAATCCATGAGATACTTATCTTCAATTAACCACCAAAAAGCCAGAAGTAGAGCTACAGCTTATATGGTAGTTCTAGGTCAGGAAGAGCACCTATCTGGAATTCAAGCCTCAGGATTGGCACCAAAAAGAAAAAAAAGTGCTTTCTGCAAACCACATTGGGAAAATATGCTCTTTTCTTACTTTTTTAAATGTCCAAATGAAAAGCTATACATGTCTTTCTCCAAATGGAAAATAACTATTGGTCTACTAAATTAGATTTTTTTCTTTAAATGGTTTACTTATCAAGTTTGATCTTTAGTTCATACATTTTTTTTTAAAAAACCAGAAAAAAGGAACCATCAAGATTAGATAAGAAAGGAATGCAAATCAGCCAGCTGCAAACATACCCACAGCCCACAAGAGCCTTTTAACCTCCCTAATCTTCTATTTAGGCTTAAATATATTCTGTCTCTCTAAGCCTTATTCTTGTTTTTTTTTTAAATCAGAACTCATTATAACTTTTTTCCAAATGAGCAGGTTCAAATTCTTGGTGGAAGTGGGTAAAAACTTACATGTTTTAATACTGTGGTAATGTCTAACATACTAGCATATAATACAAGGCCTCTGTCATAGTAACAACTGTTTTCCAATATATTTTTCAGGTTACCTTCTATGAAGTCATTTTCATTGAACATCAGTTTCTCTCCAAGGGGGCCTTCCTCATCTTCCTGTTCATCATCTTCATCAGGATTATTAATGACCTCCAAGCCAGCTTCAATAACTTCTACCAATTCATCTCGTTTGTCTTTTCTAACTGGCTTTTCTTCAGGATGGCGAGTGAGCCCCATTTCTAACTGAAATACTTTCATTAAGGTAAAACTTTCAAAGGGTATGACTCCATACTCACTGGGTAGTTTGGCTCCTATGCTAACTTCAGCTTTGTCAATCTGGGAATGAAGAAACTCTAAAAGATCACCAGGTGCTTGGTCTTTGCTGGCTTGATAGCCTACACCATTAGCTCCTAAATTCTTTTTCTCTTGCAATGATCTCATTTTCTCATTCATTTCTTGTAATTCTTGTTTTAGCTGGGCAATCTGGCGTTTCAGGCTGGTGGCCCTGGTCTGGTAATGTTCCTCTTGCTCCTGTAGAAGAGCTTGATAATACTCTTTACCATAATTGTCCCCAACAAAACCCGGAAGAGGAGCATTTCCATCAGTCTGGGGTGCACACTGGAGGAGGTACATAAATACCAAACTGCAGAGCAAAGCAAGGCCCAACAGAAGCCAGTGGGTCCGGGTATGAAGAATTGATCCTCTTCGAGACATTCTTCTGAAGCTGGATTTGTCTAACAAGGTAAACTCTTCGTTTTTGCATACCTTTAGCAAAAAGTTATCAAGTTAAAAATGAAACCACAATTCAAAAAAAAGTATCACCATAAATGCTGTGTAGCTTACAAAAGTTTCTTTCTTCAGTAATCATGACAACTTTCAGAAATGAGAAATTAAGGATTCTTTCTATATTGTTACCATGATACCCAGAATAAAGAAATCCAATTGATAAAATCCATTATGTGGGTAATGACTGCAGAAAAAAACAGATCAGAATTAATCAGAATTTTGGTTCCTCAAGCATATCAAATACTATATTTAGAGTACCATGGAAAGGATCTAAGATAATTCAGACTAAATACTTAAATACTAGGAGAAATATACCTTACAAAATACTAAAATACTACAGAGAATAGTTTTTAGCTAGTATGTCTACACATCCATAACTTCTTGAATCAAAGGAATATTAAATTTACGTTCATCATGGTTTGTGTTACACAGATTCTACTGTTTTCTACTTATTTTAAAAGTCATATTGCTTGTAGCTTTAACAGTATATTTCAATTAACACACTATTTCTCAACTAGAGTATACGACACCTGGGAAATGAATTTCGATAAAGTATTTCTATTATGGTAATAATGGTTTACCAATAAGAGAGAGTTTATTTTCTCTTCCAGCTTATTCAGTAATTTCTATTGTGCAATTTAGCCAATCTAGGAGTCTTAAAAGTGGGGGAGAAACAATCTCCAAAGGTCACAGACATCTGGGCAACACATTAAGAAAACATTTTTATATCCAAAGTCCTCTGATAGATTATTGGAGCATTAGATCACATAATTCTTTCCACTGTATGACACAGAAACAAAATTTCCTACAAGGCTGGAAAGGTCTGAAGTTTATATAAAGGAAAAACATGAACATTTTAATGGTATTTAACTGCTGAGAAAAAAAACTAAAAAAGCTATTTATAAATTTACAAAATTATACACTACCTTTCACGCTACAAGCAGTTGTATGCGTGAGCTCTTCCATGTCTATTTCTGAACTAAGCATGTATGACTCTAGAATTGAGGTTAAACTTGGGAAAGAGGAAGTTGGAAGGCTCTAGTGTGGACAACTTCCATTTTAACAAAATGAAATTGACAAAGAAACAAATGAAATTGACAAAGATAATGTACTGGAGAGCAAGCACTTCTACAAAGGAAACTGTGGCTCAAGTGGTAAAGAGTAAGCCTTGAGTTAAAAAGCTCAGGGACAGTGCCCAGGCCCTGAATTCAAGCCCTGTAATGGTCATCAAAAACAAAAAAAAGGATCCAGTCACTGGTGGCTCATGCCTATAATCCTGGCTACTCAGGAGGCTAAGATCTAAGGATTGTGGTTCAAAGGTAGTTGGCGCAGGAAAGTCTCAGACTCTTTTTTTTTTTTTTTTTCTTTTTTTGTGTCCGGTCGTGGGGCCTGAACTCTGGGCCTGAGCGCTGTCCCTCAGCTCTTCAGCTCAGGGCTAGCACTCTACCACTTGAGCCACAGTGCCACTTCCGGCTTTTTTCTTTTTGCTTATGTGGTGCTGAGGAATAGAACCCAGGGCCTCATGCATTCAAGGCAAGCACTCTACCACTAAGCCACCTTCCCAGCCCAAGTCTCAGACTCTTATCTCCAATCAGCCACCAGAAAACCAGAAGTGGAACTAAGGCTCAAAGTGGTAGAGAGCTAGCCTGGAGCGAAAGAGCTCAGGGATAGCACCCAGGCCCTGAGTTCAAGCCCCATGATTGACAAAGGGAAAAAAAAAAAGGAAAGAAAGAAGGAAAAATGGATTCTTCAGTACAGCAGAACCTCTGGAAAAAGATCACTAGGGAATAAGCTCAGACATTTTTCAAAATATTCTTCAAGTCATTATACAAAGGAGTTTCAATTCAGTAAGTCAGTTTACATGTATAATGCATCTTGCTCAATCTTTCTAACCCTACCCTTCCCTTCAAGTTCTGTGGTCCATTTTCACATATGTATATTGAATATCATGACTATATGTACCTGCCCTTCTTCTCTACACTTGTCTGTCCCTCTCTTAGTAGCTCCCCACAATACCTACCTTTCAGCTTCCTGGTGTTCATTTTGTTAAACTGTGTAGTTAGTTGTTCAAAGGAGTTAAACCATCAGACTCCTCTCCTGTGTATACCATACTTTGGTCAACTTATTTGGAACTAGATCTGAATATGAGTTGTATATATTTTCATCTATGTTTATAACTGAGACCTAATTTATATGAACAAAAACACATCACTTCTTAGTTATTAAGAAATCCTGGATACCTTAATGGAAATTTCTGCAAAGTGTGTAGCTTGTAGCATGCCTATAGAAAACGCAGAATAGATTTAAACTGATAGCTAGTAGATTGCAAACAATGGATTTAACTCCCTTAGCCCTTTAATACTTCTTTAGTAAACCAACTGAAAACTTAGTGTCTGGAAATTTTTAATGCATTACAACAAGGTCTTTTAGTATGCAAAATCTTACTAACTAAATCTTATTTAAGTGATAGAAAAAGAAGAGGAAAAATTATTTTAAAAGAAACAGTAATTTAAAAATAAGAATTAAAAATAAGAATTCAAATTCTGGGGATTTACCTTGCCTCAAAATCATAATCTCATGCTCCTGCCTGGATCCCTTTATTGGCACTCTACCACTTAGGCCAAACCTCTAGTCTGGCACTTTGCTGGTTAAATAGACTAAAGTCTTGAGTGCTTTTCTGCTTGGGCTGACTTCAAAGCATGATTCTCAAACCTCAGCATCTGGACTAGCTAGGCTTATATAAGCCACCTGTACCTGGCTAAAACCACAACCTGTAATATAAGAAACCACTTGATGTCATTACTGAGAATATAAATTTAGAGGAATCTTAAGTATTTATAAGTTATTACTAGCCCTCCTGACTACAGAAAAGGCTTAGAACTGAAAATGTGAAGACATAATCTTGTATAATGATTAATAGATTCACATACTTTACTTAACCACACTACATAACCAAACAGTTCGCAAGTGAAATTGGAAAATAGAATTAACAGCACATAACCCAAGTACCATACCCTTTTATTACTGGAGTACTGAAGTTTTGTTTTTCTTTATAGAGTATTTTGTACATGAGCTACAGGTCACTACTTTTCAATTAAATCGAAAATATTAGCACTCATAAAATTTAATCCTAAAGTGTTATATGTGTATGTATGGCAATATTAAACTCACGGGCTCTATGCTCTTGCTTATTAGCCTTTTCTGCTTAAGGCTCTATCACTTGAGCCACAACTCTACTTCTGGCTTTTTGCTAGTTAATTGGAAATAAGAGTCTCTTGGATTTGCCTGTCCAGGCTGGCTTCAATCTGTAATCCTCAGATCTCGGCCTCCTGAGTAGCTATAATTATAGGCATAAGCCTCTGGTGCCCAGCTGAATAGTAAATTTTGTTGTGATTATATATGTATATATGTGAGATCTCCATGTAGAAGATATTTTTTTTTTCTGTCAGTGGTGGGGCTTGAACTCTGGGCCTGGGAGCTGTCCCTCAACTCTTCAGCTCAATGCTAGCACTCTACCATCTGAGCCACAGTGCCACTTCCATTTTTCTGGTGGTTTACTGGAGATTAGAGTCTCATGGACTTTGCTACCCAGGCTGGCTTTGAACCGTGATCCTCAGATCTCAGCCTCCTGAGTAGCTAGGATTACAGGTGTGAACCACAACCACAGGCTGTACAAGATATTTCTAACTGAGCTGTGATTCAAAAATCCCAAAGATATAATTTTATGATAGTATTGATACCAGTATCATTTTGTATAGGAAAAAAAGTTTCAAAAATTAAAAGATTGAAATAAAATTATGTATCTATTAAATGGAAACATTAAAGTGAAGGCAGTTCATTTTTTCCCACTTAAGGAAAATACAGATTTGAGGGTACTATATGTGATTTAATATCATAGACCAATATTTCCCATTAAATGGCTTTTGTACCATAGAATGTGTTAGATGTATAACTCTAGGGTGGTTGTCAAAAAACAAATTAAAATTTTACTGGCCTAGTTTCTAAAGGGAATATTAAGCTGTAGCCTAAGACTAGATTATGTCATCTCTAAAACTGATATGCGCCTGGGTCCTGTTGGCTCATGCCTGTAATCCTAGCTTGATTCAAGAGGCTGAGATCTGAGACTCCTACTTCAACGCCAGACTGGGCAAGAAAGTCCAAGAGACTCTCATCGCTAATAAACCAGAAAAATGATGGAAGCAGAGCTGTTGCTTAAATGGTACAGTGCCAGCCTTGAGCAAAAAATGATAAAGGACAAGGCCCAGGCCCTGAACTCAGGCCTCAGAATAGGCATAAAAAACAACAACAGTAACAGTAGGCTGGGTTTATAGCTTAGCATGGACAAGGCACCTAGAGTTTAATCCTTAGCACTATAAAATAAAACAAAGCTAAACAAAACTCTCAGATCCATTTTTGTGCTACAAAACCTGTTGTTATTAATACCATTCTATGTAATCATAAAGTTCATTCACACTCTAATCAACCTTTTAAACACAAACATCTGATAATACAAATAGTATTTATCAAAATGATCTCCAGGAAATGGAAATGAGAGGGGATTTTTTTCCCCCTTTGTTGATGTTTTTGTTTTCTGTTCTTTTTTTTTTTTTTCCGGTTGGTCATGGGGCTTGAACTCTGGGCCTGAATGCTGTCCCTCAGCTCTTCTGCTCAAGGCTAGTGCTTTACTACTTGATCTACAGCGCCCCTTCCGGTTTTCTGGTGGTTTATTGGAGATAAGAGTTTCACAGACTTTCCTGCCCAGGCTGGCTTTGAACCGTGATCCTCAGATCTCAGCCTCCTAAGTAGCTAGGATTATAGGTGTGAGCCAACGGTGCCTGACTTTCTGTTCTTTTTGTCTTGTTCATTTATCTGTCTTTGGGAGTTGTAAGGGGAGACAGAAACAGAGGGACAAAGGGTAAATACATGCAGTAGTAGTACTCACTAGACACTGTTGAAAATAAACTATACAACTCGTGGGGCTGGGAGGGAAAAACTTGGGAGAGTGAGAGAAGGGGTGACATTATCCAAAAAGAAATTTACTCTTTACCCGACTTACGTAACTGTAAACTCTGTACATTACCTTTCTGATAATTAAAAAAATAAATAAAAATAAGAAAAAACACAAACACACATAGTGAAGTGTTATGAGGAGAGCTAGATGCTATGGAGATAAGAAAATGGGCTATTACTCAGTGGTAGAGCGCTTGCCTTGCATGCAGGAGGCCCTGGGTTCCATTCCTCAGCACCACATAAGCAGAAAAAGCCAAAAGTGGCACTGTGGCTCAAGAGGTAGAGCGCTAGCCTTGAGCTGAAGAGTTGAGGGGCAGTGCCCAGGCCCAGAGTTCAGGCCCAGGACCAACCAAAAAAAAAAAAGTATGTAGAAGAAGTCAAGAATTGCTGCTCACACCTATAATCATAGATACTCAGGAGGCTGAGATCTGAGGATCCTAGTTCAAAGCCAGCCTGGAGCAGGAAAAATCCATGAGACTCTTATCTCTAATTAACCACCAAAAAGCTGAAAGTTGCTCAAGTGATACAGTGCTACCCTTGAACAAAAAAGCTCAGAGGACAGCATCCAAGCTCTGAGTTCCAGTGCTGGTCACCAAACCAAACAAATAAAACCAAGGTATGTAAGACAAATCAAAGTTGCCAAAGCTGAAAGAATCTTAGAACCCATCATAACTTCTAACCAAGAGACTGCTTCTTACAGCCAAGAGGAAGTAACAGGGGCCAGATTCACTTCCATACTTAAAACAACTGAAAATTAGGGGCAACCAAAACCAAACCTCTCCCCCTAGAAGAAACCCTCTGAAATAAGAACCAGTTTGCAAGATACTGAACATCAGTTACTATGGGACAGTGATCACTGCAGAAATAAGTGATTGCCCAATTTCCGACCTCAAGTTTCCAGGCCACAGGGAAGAAGAGGAACCTGAACAGAGCTCAGTAGATTTCCTTAAGAGGATGTAGCAGGCAGTTTGAGGAGGACAAGAGAGTGGAGCACTGAAAGGTTAGAGTACCAGAGAGGAGACAGCTACACAGAGAAAGAGCTCCAGACATCTCAAGGTTACATAGAGTATCCGGGGAAGTGACAATTAGTGTAGGCTTGTAAGGATACTAATAATCTAATGGAAGATCTTCACACACACACAAAAACAGAGGCCACAGAACCTAGTATTCACCGAGCCAGGAAAAGCCCATCAGAAGCGGAAAACCTCAAGATTCACAAAATATTGAGTAGAATATTGAACAAGTCTTGCCTAAGTAATGGAAACAATTAGCTCTCAACATGGGTGTGGTCCTGTCAACTAATCTTAAAAACAAAACCTATGCCTGGCACTAGTGGCTCACAGCTGTTAACTGTATATACTCAAGGAGGTTGAGAAGTAAGGATCGCTGCTGGAAGCCAGCCTGGGCAGGATAGTCTGTAAGTTTTTATTTCCAATAAACTACCACAAAAGCCAGAAGCGAAGCTCTGGCTCAAGCGGTAGAGCCCTGGCCTTGAACAAAATAAGCTCAGGGACAGCACCAGGTCCCAAGTTCCAGCCCAAGGATCAGCACCAAAACAAACAAAAAACCCTAAAGGATCAACTTGCTTCCAAGTAACAGCACAAGCCTCCAGAATTGGGCATAAAAATGTCTAGCATTCAACAACATAATAAATATTTTTGACTAAAACAGATCTAGAATGGATACAGAAGTGAGAATTCACATTAAAGGGTTCTGAAGCAATTATTTAAACTGTGTTAAACTTCAGGAGGTGAAAAATTTCAATGTCTGAGATGAAAAAAATTATTTTTTTAATTTTTAAGCCAGTCCTAGGGCTTAAACTCAGGGCCTGAGCACTATCCCTGGGTTTTTCTGCTCGAAGCTAGTACTCTACCACTTGAACTACAACTCCACTTCTGGCTTTTTGGTGGTTAATTGACAATAAATCTCATGAACTTTCCTGCTCAGGTTAGCTTCAAACTGTGATCCTCAGATCTCAGTCTCCTGAGTAGTAGCTAGGATTATAGGTTTAAGTCACAGACATCTGGCAAAAAAATACATTTTTGGATATTTCAGAAAAAAACTGGTAAGTTAAGACAAAGCAACAGCGACTATGCAGAATGCAGAAGGAAAGAAAACATGGAAAGAACATCAGTAAGCTGTCTGACTGCAAGCAGCCTGATGATATACATGCAACAGGAGTCCCAAAGAAGAGGGAGAGGGTTAGAGGAAATTTTTAAACAAAGCTGAAAACCCCCCAAATTTGATGAAAACAACACATAGATTTAAGAAGTTCAACCAACCCCAAACTTAAGAGCCATAAAGAAAACCAACTGAGCACTAGGGGCTCACTCTTGTAATCCTAAGCCACTCAGGAAACTGAGATCTAAGGACCCTGGTTAGAAGGCAGTGGGTGCAGACTGATCTGGAAATGGAAGTGTGGCTCATGTGGAAGAATGCTAGCTATCCAGCAAAAACAGCCAAGCCAGAGCATGAGGCCCTACATTCACGCTCCAGTACCAAAACCACAACAAAAAGAAGGCACTTCTTGATCAATTTAATGATAATCTTAAAAGTAGCCAGAAAAAAAGCATGCACCACAAATGAGAAACAAAAGATAATATGGCGAAGGAAGGGCGTAACATTGTCCAAAAAGAAATCTACTCATGAAAGTGGTGCTGTGGCTCAAGTGGTAGAGCACTCACCTTGAGCTGAAAAGCCCGCCCAGAGACAGCGCCCAGGCCCAGAGTTCAAGCCCCATGACCCACAAAAAAGAAAGAAAGAAAGAAAGAAAGAAAGAAAGAAAGAAAGAAAGAAAGAAAGAAAGAAAGAAAGAAAGAAAGAAAGAAAGAAAGAAAGAAAGAAAGAAATCTATTCATTACCTGACCTATGTAACTGTAACCCCTCTGTATATCACCTTTATAATAACATTTTTGGGGGGGTGGGTCATGGGGCTGGGGCTTGAACTCAGGGCTTGGGTGCTGTCCCTCATCTCTTCAGCTCAAGGCTAGCACTCTACCACTTGAGCCACAGTGCCACTTCCAGTTTTCTGGTGGTTTATTGGAGATAAGAGTCTCATGGCTTTTCTTGTCCAGGCTGACTTTGAACCATGATCCTCAGATCTCAGACAGGCATGAGCCACTGGCACCAGCTACAATAAAATTTTTTTAAAAGATAATATGACAATAGATTTATCTTGGAAATAGTACAAGTGAGAAGACAATGAAGCAGTCAGTACCTTTTAAAACCTGAATATGCCAAGCTAGAATTCTATATTCAGAAAAATTATCATTGGGAAAATAAGGTAAAATACTTCTTTTTCAGTCTGAGACTGGGATTTGAATTCAGTACCTGCTAGCACCCTACGCACTAGACCACACCTCTAACTCCAAGGTAAAATATTTTTTCAGACATCAAAAGCTAAAAAAAACTTATCAACACTGGACTTGTACTACAAATCCTTTAGGTAGAAGGAAAATGTGCCAGATGGAAATACAGATCTGTACAAAGCAATAAAAAAAAAGGAAATTATGAACTTTGTTGTTAACTGCAATTTCTTATTATGTTTTTAGTAATGAAATTTGAAATTTTTAATTCATTTTTTCTGTAGCAAAAACAGAGCCACAAAATTTATTTGGAGGACATAACCACTATCAGAAATCTAAAGCATTAGAAAATATTTGGAAAGGAGGGAACTAAGACTTTATTTCTCAAGAACTTATGAGTATTACAATGACACAGAGGTTCATCAACAAAATTTTTGAGCAAGTCTGTAAACTGGACACTGGTAGCCCACCTTTGCAATCCTAGTTACTCAGAATGTTCAGATCAGAGGATCCAAACCTGAAGTAAGCCTAGGTAAAAAGTATGTTAGTCTCCATATCTACTTAAGTGTCAAAACTCTGGACTAGTGGTATGGCTCAAGTGGTAAAGCACTAGCCATAAATAACTGTCAGGCCCCTGAATTCAAGTCTCAGTACTGACATAAAAATGAATAAGCTAGCTAAGGGAGAGTTGGCAGGCCCTGAATTCAAGCACCAGTACTAGCACACACACTCACATTCATGCACAAAAGAAATGAAGTAGATCCTTATTGATAATATAGATAAGACCTGTACATATTTTTTTCTTGGGTAATTTTGTCCTGTCTGGCGTGGAAGCCAGACAGTTTAAGCCTAAACTGAAGTATCTCTCTCTACCATTTCCTAACTGCACTACAGACCAAGTTCCTTAATCTCTGTAAACTTCACTTTTTTTAGTGTTAAGTGGGAACAAGTTACACAACTAATTGTAGAGTGTTTAATGTAACAATAAACAAGACCCTGGCAAGCATGAAGTTCTTAGCAAGTGTCAGGATTATTTCTACCATGCAAGGTTTTTGTTAGTAGACAAATCTATTGAGTCTTTCCTCTATGACTTCTCTATTTTAGCTTCCCTAACTTAAGTAGTTACAATACAATAGAACTTGTTTTATTAATTTCTTCAATTAGGCAATTTTCTTTTTGGGGGGAGTTGGTTATAGAATTTGAACTCAGGGCCTTGGCACTGTCCCTACCACTTTGAGCCACAGCTCCACTTCCAGTTTTCTGATGGAGACAATCTCATGACTTTCCTCCTGTGCTGGCTATGAACACTGATCCTCAGATATCAGCCTCCTGAGTTGCTATCATTACAGGTGTGAGCCACTAGTGCACAGCTTAGATAGGCAATTGTTATTATTGATTCTATAAACCTTGCTCTTGTCATTAATTTAAAAGTTTATCTTTATTATAGTCTATATGACCATGTATATATTGCGGGGGTTGGGGGGGGGAGTGGAGGAGAGAAGAGAAAGAGGGAGAAATGGAGGAGCCTATATGACTAGGTCAGATAATGCCACAAGCAGTCAGTTCTGCCGGTGCAACATAAAAGCTGCCACAGACAAAATGTAGACTAATAAGCATAGATATGCTCCCAGGGACAATAAAGTCTGAATTTCCCAAAACAAATAGGTTAAATATTAATTAAGGGCATATAGTGAAATGCTTTCTTTCCTACCCTCAAAGACTTTGTCTTCTTTTCTAGTTTTCGTGTATCCTTCCAAAATCTATGGTCAGTATTCATCATCTTGGCATGAGGGGATTTAATACTTGGAATGTCACCCACAGGATAAATCCTGGTTAAATTCCTTCAAATCTCCATTTGATTCCTGTAACTGGAAGGTATCTACAGCTTCTCCCTTGTGCAGGATAAACTTTTAACACCCCTTTTTATATACTCCCCACCTTTCAGTATCTCAGATGTAACAGGTCCCACAAATGTCCATGTATTCAAGACTATACAACTGTGAGATGGAGCAGCCTTTCTTAGGTGGGGCCCAATGGACAGACGTTAGGTTCTACTAAGATAGCAGCCTCTTCTGTCACATGCTCCTACCACTGATAGACTTTCTGGGCCGTTCAAAGTAATAGGAGGAAGTGGGCAGGTTGTATAAACCTTTCTTCCTTTTTTTTTTTTTAAGTGCCATTCTTAGAGCTTGAACTGAGGGCCTGGATACTGTCCATGAGCTTTAGTGCTCAAGGCTAGCACTCTACCACTTGAGCCACACCTCTATTTCTGGCTCTTTCATAGTTAATTGGAGATAAGAGTCTCATGGACTTTCTAGCCTGTGCTGGCTTCGAACCAAGATCCTCAGATCTCAGCTCCTGAGTAGCTAGGATCTCAGGTGTGAGTCACTGGTGCTTGATCTCTTTTTAAGTTGGTGATTTTAGGTGTCACAGTGATAGAAAGCTAACACACAACATTAAATTCTTGCCTCAGATTATTAAAAACTTGAAAAAAATCTACCTACCCTGGGTATAAATCCTTCACATTGCATTAACTTTTTTTTTTAATTTTGTTTTTGGGTCCAGTCATGGGGCCTGAATTCTGGGCCTGGGTGCTGTCCCTCAGCTCTTAGCCTCAAGGCTAGCACTCTACCACTTGAGCCACAGCTCCACTTCCGGCTTTTTTCTTTTTGCTTATGTGGTGCTGAAGAATCGAATCTAGGGCCTCATGCATGCAAGGCAAGTGCTCTACCACTGAGCCACCTTCCCAGCCCCTGCATTAACTTTTTTAAACTTATAGTTACCCATGACTTGGAACTGAAAACTAATTCGGACTGCTCTCTTTGAATTCTTCTCTATTTTTCTCAAGTTTTCATTTGGATTCTAGTACATCTTGTGATATTCATAGTGAATCTGAATGAAAAATGCCTTTGGTTAGGGATAAGATTCTAAGTTTCAAAATAAGCCCCTTGGGTACTTTGATTTTTATTTACTAGTGTGGTGTGTACACATGTGTGCAGGTGCCAGTCAGTAGTAGGGCTTGAATTCAGAGACTGGGTGCCGTTTCTAAGCTTTTTCACTCAAGACTAGCTAACACTCTACCACCTGAACCTCAGCTCCACTAACTTTTTTTCTGGTTAATTGGAGGTAAGCGTCTCACAGACTTTCATGCCCAGGTTAGCTTTGTACTGTGATCCTAAGATCTCAGCTTCTTGAGCAGCTGAGATTATGGGTGTAAACCACAGGCACCTGGCTTCTAACAACATACGTATATATTCATATTTATATGCGTATATATTCATGTATACATATATACATATGTATATGTTTAAATATATTAAATATTCTCCATGTATATATTTCACTCATAAATTAATTG
This sequence comes from Dipodomys merriami, assembly GCF_024711535.1. Taxonomy (NCBI): domain Eukaryota; kingdom Metazoa; phylum Chordata; class Mammalia; order Rodentia; family Heteromyidae; genus Dipodomys; species Dipodomys merriami. The sequence goes on along the minus strand of NW_027202715.1, from coordinate 16,049,211 downwards.
ACTGCCTCTCAGAGAACTATCTGCATTTCTTTAATACAAATCTTGCATCTAGTATAAATTAGATTGAAGCAGAGTAAGGAACAGGAGTCGATAGCACAGATAATATGTTTCCACTAGCACTGAAAATCTTACTTTCAGATCACCCCCTTGCACAGATGAAACAACATAGACTACAGAGAACCAATTCATCTGTATTTGCTAGTCATTTGTCCTGAGATGTATCTGTATGGCTTAGATTGTCTCGGTCTACCTGGATACTCCTGTCCTCCGGATCTGTAATCTGTGGTTACTTTTTTGTGTTGTTGGTCATGGGGCCTGAACTCTGGGCCTGGGCGCTGTCCCTCAGCTCTTCAGCTCAAGGCTAGCGCTCTACTACTTGAGCCACAGTGCCACTTCCAGCTTTTTTTCTGCTTATGTGGTGCTGAGGAATCGAACCCGGGGCTTCATGCATGCGAGGCAAGCACTCTACCACTTACCAGCCCCTCTGTGGTTATTTTTTTCTCTTTTACCTCACTCCTGAAACTCCCATTGGAGGTACACTGGTTCTTCCGAATCTAGTTTCCATGTCATGGTTATTCTTTTCTATTTTCTGCATTTCAGTATTCAAAAACTGATTTTCCCACCATGGCAGCCAATCTGAGGGTACTAATGGTTAACGTTTTCCTTTCTTTCTAACATTAATTCCCTTGCTTCTTGATTTGTTTAGTCTTGGGAGTCTCTAAAATGCTCCTAATTTCCCACAGATATTTAGTGGTTTTGGTTCTCTGTTCATATTATAGATGTATTAATATTTCCATACATGTGGCAATCATTATCTTGCTGTAAATCTATATCTGAAACTAACACTGTAATTCAATTTTATGTTGATAATCTAGGGCCTGTGTGGCATGATAATATATATGTAGGTTCGTTGTCTAGCAATCTTGAGTCTTTCACCAACTAAAAAAAATTTTTTTAGTGTTTATTTTCCCCTAACAACCGCTAACTTGAGTAACAAGTTCTTATGTGTTACACACCAAACTTCAGAACCAGATCATAACTGGCTTTTGGGGGGAGGGGGGAGAAGGGAGTGTCAGTGGAGGGCCTTGAACTCCAGGCCTGGGTGCTGTCCCTGAGCTCTTCAGCTCAAGACTAGCACTCTACCACTTGAGCAAAAGCACCACTTCCAGATTTCTGGTGGTTAACTGGAGATAAGAGTCTCAGATACATCCCTGCCCAGACTGGTTTTGAACCACCATCTTTAGGTCTCAACCTCCTGAGTAGGTAGGATTACAGGCCCTAGCCACTGGGACCCAGCATAACTAGCCCTTTGTGTGTGGGAGCACCTAAAGTACACTAGGTACACAGGAGTCTGACATCTGAAGATTGTGGTTCAAAGCCAGCCTGGCCAGGAAAGTTTGAGAAACTCTTGTCTCTAAGAAGTTACCAAAAAAGCCTGAAGTGGAGCTGTGGCTCAAGTGGTAGAGCATCAGCCTTGAGTGGAAAAGCAAAGGGACAAGTACCCAGGCCCTGAGTTCAATCAAGCCGCAGTACCACTACCAACAACACCAAAAGTAATTTCCAAACTCTGGAACAAAAATTGTGTATATACCCTTGGCCATACATATTGGAAATTCAACATTGCTTTTTGTCACTTTTACTTATATAATTGGATTTTTCATTTACAGTATTTACTATTTTCTTATGTTTAAAAATATCTTTAAGTAGCTGAACAAAGGGGGTTCAACATGTCAGTTTATGAGTACAATGCATCTTGATCCATGTCACCCCCTTCACATAATTTTAAATACCTAGTAGCAGGCACTGGTGGCTCTATCCTAGCTACTCAGGAGACTGAGAAATGAGGACTGTGGTTTAAAGCCAGCCTGAGCAGTAAAGTCCATGAGACTCTTACCCCTAATTAACCAGCAAAAAGCCAAAAGTGATGCTGTCGCTTAAGTGGTAGATCACCAGCTTAGATCAAAACAGCTAAAGGACAACACCCGGGACCTGATTTCACGTCCCAGTACCAGCAAACCCACCCATGCACACATACAAGACTAGTTCTAGTAGCAAAGAAGCTCCAAGAGCCTGCAATGACAGTGACCAATCATGGAAATGCAGACCCAGTTCCAAAGCAGGCTAGAAAATAAACACCTTCAGGTTTAACAGGAAAAGCTTCGACTGATCTGCGAGCTGTCATTCCATCAGTATCATCATTCCCAACAGAAATATCACCACTGTGTTTCAGAAACTACCCCAGCACTTTTATCAGGAACAATGTTCAAGATGAATTCTCTGACAACAACGTCAGAAGTTCCCATGGGGGGGGGGGGGAGGGAACGGGGTGGAGGGTCCGAAACCCCAATCATTCATTCCTACGCCAACGTGCATCTTCGAAAGGCTTCGATCGGGGAACATGCCTTTAGACCCACAAAATGAAATTCGAGAGAACTAGAAAAGTTTAGCCACTGAGCGCAGACACGGTGGCTAATCGCTTAAGGGGGGGAAAAAAAAAGAGAGGTGGGGGTGGGCGTAAGTGGTCGGGTAATCCCAGCGACTTGGGAGGCTGAGACCTGAGGATCCTGGCTGGAGGTCACCCCAGCTAAGAAGGGCCTTGACACTGTCTCCAACGAACCAGCAAAAAGGAGGACGTGGAGCTGCGGTGGCTCAGGTGGTAGAGCGCCAGGTCTGACAGCGCCCGGGTTCCAAGTTCAAGTACCAGTACTGGCGCGCGCGCGCACACACAGTTTTAAGCCAACTAACGGTCCACAGCAGCACGGGTCTCAGGAGAAACCGCAGCTTCTCGGTGGAACCGGACCGGCCGCCGGAGGGCTGGTCCCCGTCCCTGGGGCTCCCGCAGGTGCGACCGAGGTGACCCGCCCCGGCCCGGCGCCCGCGGCCCGTCAGCCCGGGCAGACACTCCGGGAGTCGCAGGAGAGGTCAGCTACTCACCGCGCCAGTCCGCTCCTCGGAGCGCGGCCGCCGCCTCCTCCTCCGCGCAACGGGCACACCGGGGCGGCGCCCTGAGGCACCCCGCCTCGTCGCTCTCCCTCCGGGCGCGCCGCCGCCGCCGCCGCCACCGAGCAGAGAACAGCCACTTCCGGCGCGCGCGAGGAAATGAGGGCGCCGCCACCCAGGCGGGTCCGCCCACTGCCGGAAGGGCCCGCCCACTCCCCCACGCGCCCCGCCCACTGCCGGAAAGACCGCTCGCTCCCCACGCGCCCCGCCCACCCCCCCACGCTCCCCTCCCAGTATCGGAAGGTCAGCTCACTCTCCCACGTGCCCTCCCACGCGCCCCACTCACGGCTGGAAAAACCGTTGCGTCTCTCACGTGCCTGTCCAGTCTCCCACGTGCCTCCCCACGCGCCACGTCGCTGTCAGAACAGTCTGCCCAGTCTCCCACGCGCCCCACCCATTGCTAGGAGGTCCCGCCTACTGTCAACAGGCCCCGCCCACTCCAAGCCCCGCCTCTGAAAGGCCCCGCCCACCAGCTGCAGGCCCCGCCCACCAGCCTCTCCCCTTGCTTAGAAAGCCCAACCATCTGGCACTTTGGTATTGACTAATCAAAACAAAAAAAAAGAAGCGAGTGTGGCCTCCAAAAAATCGACTTGTGGAAACTGGTAGTACGGAGGCAGGAAAGGTAGTGTGGGCGGAACGTGCAGTAATTAGACCCAGGTAGCAGGCTGGCTTTTCAGATAAGCTTCTGCTAGAGCTCTTAGGTTAGCATTGTTCTACAGGGGGCACTAAGAGAGCCAGGTGTGTCAGGAAGAGCTCTGTAGGGACCCTCAGTCTCCAGAGACACATGGGCATCCTTAGGCAGGAGGCCCCTGGCAGAGCACCCTGGCTGCCAGTGACCTTGGGGCTAATTCCATTTCATTGGACTCGTTTCCTCACGTTTAATTAAGGAGCATAGTGAATCTTATGGAAAATGATGTTAAGACTTTTACATTGTATGATTTGGGTGTATGTGTTTGTACGTTGTACATGTGTGCTGGTGGGCCTTCACCTCAGAGCCTGGATGCTGTCCTTTAGCCTTTTCAGTAAAGGCTGGCCCTCTACCACTAGAGCCACAGCTTCACTTCCCACTTTTTGAGGATTAATAGGAGATAAGACTCCAGTGGAGGGGCTGGGAAGGTGGCTCAGTGGTAGAGTGCTTGCCTTGCATGCATGAGGCCCTGGGTTCGATTCCTCAGCACCACATAAGCAGAAAAAAAAGCCGGAAGTGGCATTGTGGCTCAAGTGGTAGAGTGCCAGCCTTGAGCTGAAGAGCTGAAGGATAGCACCCAAGCCCAGAGTTCAGGCCCCATGACCGGACCCACCCCCCCCCCCCAAAAAAAAAACTTCAGTGGACTTCCTGCCTGGGCTGGATTTAAACTACAATCCTCAGATCCCAGCCTCCTGAGTTCTAGGATGACAGGTGGAAGCTTCAGTTTTAGTGTCATTCTTACATTTAAATTTTCCTTCTAATAGCATTTTCTTCCTGGAAACTGATGTCTCCCCAAGCCCCCAGTCTGTCTTTTTACCCTGAGGCTCTGAAGTACATGGCCTGTGGCCCCCATCTTTTGGCTAATTCTTAAGTTTGTTAAAACCCTCAGAAGAAGTATGTGTAAAGTATGGAGTGGGTTTCTTTAACAATACACTGCCATCAGCACCTGGCCCTTTGGCCTCTGGATAGAAGTCTTCACTTCAGGTAGGGTATACCCTGCACTGGGTTGAGATCTTCCCAACCCTCAGAGACCTCTTCCTCCCTGAAGGAGATGCAAAAAAGATCAGAGTACATTTAAAAAAGAAGAATAGCCAGAAAGAGACACACTGTTGCCCTGGTAGCATTTACACCATTGGGAGAGAAAATATCAAACAAATCTTCTTATTTTATTCTTGAGGTTGACAGTTTTCATGATAAATATTGTGTGTGCAATATCAATGTTGATTCCATCAAAAAATTAAACATGATTATTTCTAGTGGTTGAATGCATTTAACCTTCCCTTTCTTGCCTACACTTATATTTAACTTGAATTCGACAGAATCACATAAAAGAGTATGGGTTTACAGTCTCCCCTGATGTGGCAGGTAACACCACAGTTAACACCACAGTTACTAGGTGGTCTCTGGCCTTGGGCTTTCTCCACGCTGCCTGCCTCAAACCTCTGAGATGCTAACATCTCCATAGCCACCAAAACAAAGTGTACCCCTATCCAAAGATGTACCCCATCCAAACTCTTCTGTCTGGACGGCCACTGTATGATCTTAGTTGGTCTGATACTATCAAGGGTTGGGCTCATTTTCTCTGCTGATTCAAGAATTAAAAAGCCTGGACAGTGTTTAAAGAAGACAGAGCAAGTTTATTTGTGAGTGAAAGAAAAGCAACAAAAGTAGATTTGTAGATTTGTTTTCAATGATAGGAGTCCATAATCCCTGTGTCTGGAATGGTCATCCTTACCCACCCCCAGGGGAGTATTTGGGGCTTAATTAGTTGGTGATGACCATAGACCACATGCTGGGGGCACTCTCTGGCGGAGAGCCAGAGCCCATGCAAGGCGCATGAGCCACGGGCATGTATGTGGTCCCATGGGCACACCAGGAAAGCCCTACTAGGATGTCCTGCTTACTACTGGATTGGCATTAGCCCTAGCTGCCTGCTTTAATCCCTAACAAAGTGGTCAGGGCAACTTAATTCCCTCCAGCCAGATTCCATGACATCATATATTTGTCTCACTTCTGAATAAACATTTATAATGTTGAAAAAGAGCAATATAATTTGTGGGTGGGGATGGGAAGGAAAAACTGGGAGAGAGTGAGGAAAGGGGCAATATTGCCCAAGAATAAATGCACTCATTACCTGACTTAAGGACTGTAGCCCATCCATACATCACCCTTATAATAGCAATTAAAGGGGCTGGGAAGGTGGCTCAGTGGTAGAGCGCTTGCCTTGCATGCATGAGGCCCTGGGTTTGATTCCTTAGCACCACATAAGCAGAAAAAAAAAAAGCCGGAAGTGGAGTGGTAGCCTTGAGCTGAAGAGCTGAGGGACAGCACCCAGGCCCAGAGTTCAGGCCCCAGGACCAGACCCCCCCCCCCAAAAAATAATAGCAATTAAAAAATAAAAGCCAGGCACCAGTGGCTCACACCTATAATCCTAGCTCAGGAGGCTGAGATCTGAGGATCACAATTCAAAGCCAGCCTGGGCAGGAAAGTCCATGAGACTCTAGCTCCAATAAACCACTCAGAAAACCAGAAGCGACGCAGTGGCTCAAGTGGTAGAGTGCTAGCCTTGTGCTGAAGAGCTCAGGGACAATGCCCTAGCCTAGAGTTCAAGCCCAACAACTGACAAAAAAATAAAAAATAAACAAAAATATACAAGACTGTTATCTCCATAACTGCAAAAAGCCTCAAGTGGAAGTGTGGCCCAAATGGTAGCATGCTAGCCATTATAAAAAAAAAAAAAAAACCAAGCTTATGAGTCTTTGAGTTCAAGCTCTGATACTGGCGCGCACACACATACACACAGACAAATCAACAGAAATTGTTAGAAAATGAGGAATTCCTAAATGTAAGAATTGATGCTACTTTATTCTAGGGAAAGTGTCCGACCTGAACAAAAAATATTCTTCACAATTACTATCAGTGTGCTTAGTCATTTGCATTTTGTGTAAGTCAGTGCATGAGCCCCTGCGCTTGGTTACTGTCAGTCCCTTCCAGTCCCCACAGTGAGAAGATTCCCTTGTGACATGTGGATTCATGTATGGAAACTTCAAAACAAGAGAAGTACTATTTCCCATTAGGACATTGGAAAGAGAAAAGCAATGTACACATTTTATGATACACGATTTATTTACACAACTGAAATGAGTTCCTTAGTCACCTTGATTACAAAAGCAAATTAACACAATTATATGGGTAAATAACCTTTCTTAAATGACTTAAAAAACAAATCTCAATAGCTGATACATTAGCACTTAATACCCAGTCATACTTAGTAATTTCTGTTACATGTGGATGAAAATTCTTTCTGCTAAAACTCTTAAGTGTAGTTCTTATACTTATTAGCACAGTTTAGACAGACAAGTGGGTCCATAGGCAAATATTCATGCCCAAATATGAAGTCAGTCATTTCCACCCAGAGCTTAACTCTCATCTCCTAGGAAAACAAATGTGCTATAGCAATTCACACTTAACTGTGTAGGCATAGTTAATAATACGAGTTTATTCTTCCTTTTGCATGTAATAAGTCTCTCACATCAGAAAATCAAAAGTTTACCATGATATCTGAAAAAGATTTAATCACTGTGTTTGTGAAGCCACATGACATATCTTTGCAGAGTATTCATGAACACACACTATGATAAGGTGTAATCACCCCTTCAAGCCACCTTGGCCAGTCAAGACCCCATAATGCCATTGCTTTGGTAAAATGATTGTGAAATATGATATTTTATTGGGACTACTGAAAGTCCCACCACCGTGATGAAAGTCTGGAGACCTGGCAGTGTTCTGGTGCTGTGATTCTTTTCTATAAATTGACATTTCTGGGATAGCCAAATGAGTTATTAGGTCTTCCAACAAATTACTCCCAAGGGCCTGGAGGATCCCTGTGTGTCTGTGGCCATGTTCCAGTGACAGAAAACTCTAAGAACCTTATGTATGGATTGGAGTCAGACTTGAAGAAACCAAAAAGTCTTCCTTTAGCAGCAATGAATGACAAATTACAGCAAAAGTTTATCCATGACCTCCCACATGAGCCCTGAGAACTGAAATATACGCTTTCCATATACTGTTTGTTTTGTTGACAATACCAGGACTTGAACTCAGGACCTGGACATTCTCCCTTAGCATTTTCTCTCTAGGCTGGTGCTCTACTACTTAAGCTACATTTCTACCATCTTTTTTTTTTCCTGGCTAATTGCAGCTAAGTAGCTAATAGAATTGTTTGCCTGGACAGACTTCAAATTGCTACCCTCAGATCTCAGCCTCCTAAATAGCTGGGATTACAGGAGTAAGTTGAGATGCTTAGCTTCCACATCATACTTACACTGAAAGGTGTTACAGTCCTCTATCATTGACAGTAATGCTTCTAAAATGCACACAATTGTCCCTTTAGGAGCGAGCTGAGAAGATATAATGTGACATGACAAGATAAAATGTGACATGGCCACCTGCTCCTGATGCAGAAGAGAATGCTGTGATGTGGGGGTGGGGGTGGTGGCCGGGAGCACTGTGGTGGTGGGGTACCATTCACAGTGTAAGGTCTCTTTTGCTAGTATCCCAAGACACTCCAAGTTCTCCCTTTCTTCAACCCTCCCCCCCTTTCTTTTATGTCAGCACTGGGACTTGAACTCAGGGCATTGTGCTCTCACTTGGCTTTTTTGCTCAAGGCTGGTGCTCTACCACTTGAGCCATGCCTCCACTTCGGGTATGTTGCTGGTTAATTGGAGATAAAGAATCTCATGGATCTTTCTGATTGGGCCAGCTTTCAACCACAATCCTCATATCTCAGCTTCCTGAGAAGCTAGGATTACAAGTGTGGGACACTGGCCCCTGGCTTTTCCCTCTTCTGGTCAGGGGATGTGGTCACTCAGTACTGAGCACAGAAGGGCCACAGTAAGCAACATAGTGGGACAGCTCGTTCCCCTTCAGCTGCGACATGACAGCAAGACTGCAGCAAATCTCGCCATTGTGCTAACTCTAAGAATCACTTTAATCACTGATTAAAAACTAGGTGTTTTCCTAAAAAAGCTTATGAGATTGTACAAAAACTAATCTTAGGATCTCAATCACTGAGCAGAGGCCCAGTCCTGAGGTCTCCACCCACCCCAACCCCAGCCCTGTTGGGCTTTGCCATGGCTGAGCTCTTATTCTGAAAGAGGACAGGTGATTCCTGTCATTTTCCCCTACTGTGTGTGTGTGTGTGTGTGTGTGTGTGTGTGTGTGTGGTGTGTGCTTCATTTAAACTGTAATACTGTTTGGGGGGGTAACAAAAGAATCAAAACTATTTTGGGTACAATTTCAGATCCAAGGTAGTGATTGGTGAACTTGAACACATTAACATGAAGCCCGCTGTGGCTACTGATGGAGCACAGGCCAGTTGAGGATCTTGCCTGGCACTAACAGGAACGGAATGTTTCTTTTGTGTGTGCCAGTCCTGGGGCTTGAACTTCTACTCATGGTCTGGGCACTGTCCCTGAGCTCTCTGCTCAGAGCTAGTGCTCTACCACTTGAGCCACACCTCAACTTTCAGCTTTTTTTCTTTTTTCTTTTTGGCAGTTAACTGGAGATAAAGTCTCACACACTTGCCTGTCCAGGCTGGCTTTGAACTTTGATCCTCAGACCTCAGTCTCCTGAGGAGCTAGGGTTACAGGTGTGAGCCACCAGTGCCTGGCAGGAAAGGAATATTTAAGCTACCAAGACCAGATCACTCATCGAATGGCACAGGTCCACTAGAAGGGAAAACCAATGGAGGGAAAAGCACTTTGGGGAAAAACAATTCCAAGAAACTATTGAAAGCGAATCTGCCACCTGGGAACTGGTGTTTGTCTGGGCCAGCGTGACTGATGTACACAGAGAAAAGGGCGTGGCGTCCTTGGTCCCTTTGGTGAATTCATTACCTTGTACAAGGAAATGTTAACTATCAAACGTGTCCATTAATTTTGCCGCTGAGGGTGAAACCATCCAGTTAGCATATACACTATCATTTGCATATCTTGGGAACCCCGTGTTAGTGACAGCTGATGGCGTAAGTGGTACAGGACTCTCTCCGGGCCAGTTCGGGTCTGACATCCCTAAAAATGAAAACAGATCATTTGTTCTGCACTGAAGAATTCAGACTTCATGTGCAGACAGTAAAGCCTTGGCAAAACTCCCTTTGAGGTTCAAACCAAACTGTGTTTACTTGTGCCAATTTGCGTTTGGGTTTTTGTGGTCCAGGTTTTCCAAAAAACACTTGTTCTGTTTCAGGGGAAATAGCACATGATGTCATGGTAAATATAAACTTAGCAGACACTGCTGATTTTGAATTTTACATGTTTTTATTTATTTATGGATGTATTTTTGTATGCCGGTACTGGGACTTGAACTCAGGGCCTTGGGTGCACACTCACTTGGCTTTTTCTGCTCAAGGCTGGTGCTCTTACCACATGAGCCACAGCTCCATTTTTGGCTTTGGGGGTAGTTAATTGGAGTCTCACAGACTTTCCTGCCCTGTCTGGCTTCTAACTGTAATTCTCAAATCTCCACCTCCTGAGGATTACAGGCATAAGCCTGTAACCTTATCTTTTTTCTTAATTAAGTTTTAGACTCTCAAATCTGATGTATATTTATTAGACTGCTAAACTGGTTTCCTAAAGCAGTGAAAACCATCACCATGTTTCTATACTAAAATGGGTTTCTGAGGTAGAAACATTCCATAAAATGTTTTCTCAAGACAAAGATAAAATGTACTAGTCTGTCATTTTAGCTTCCAAAGAAATGCTTCTTCCTCAGAGAGGGTACATGCTGACAGTACTTCCCAGCCCCAAACACCCTTAGCACCTAACCTATGATGTGTAATGCTAAGACCCAAAGCCAGGTGTGTGTTTGGGGAATCCCATGAGTCAGGAAGCCTGAAGAAATTCTGAACCATCTTCGCTTGAGACCCCACATTTTCAAAATGACCCATGATGAAGTTAGGAAACAGAAAAATCTCAAATATTTAATCCAAGACAAAAGAAGAGAGTTTTGGCCAAGAACCATGTTTACTATGAAATACAAGGCCACAGCACCACAGACTATATTCTTTAGGAAGCATGAGCTCCAACGTTTAGCACAATCATCATGATGAGGGTGCAAAGGATGTGAAAATAATAGTGGTTTTTTTTTTTGGGGGGGGGGTGTTGTGTGGGAAGGTTAGCCCAGGACCTGTCAGGCTTCTGCTGGACATGTGACAGGGGAAGAGAAACCTGGGTGGCTTTCTGGAAGAATCTACCAGCCCAGGAGAGGTCACTAGAAGTCTCCTGGCTGTGTTCTCCCCAGAACTTGGAGTGCTACATCGTCCTCAATTAAATTCATCCACAGATCAAGTCAATTCATCCAAGAAACAAAATCAAAAGGAACTAATTTGTTTCCCTACCCAGGAAATGGCTTAAATCAAGCTTCTCCATATCCCCTGAGAATTCTGCCCTGATGGAATTAATTTCTCCTGTGTCATCTTAAATTGTCTGGTCATGATATTTATTTTCACATCCTTTTTTTTTTCCTTTTAAAGGAAGACACAATTGCAAAATAAATAAATTAAAAAAATGTCTGAATGTCAAAACTGGATGCAAAGTTGGACATTTAACAAAGAAAAGAATTGGTGGCATTTTGATTTCTTGCCCGTCAGAGACACTCTTTATAAAATAAAAAACAAAAGATAAAAAGCATTACAGACAGGAGAGTACAGAGGAAACACTAGCTGCTAGAATCTGGTAAATGCATGTGAAATTCTACCATAGAGTTTGTTTTCAATCCACGTGGAGGGAAGGGTACGCGGGAGGGGGGCCTGATTACAATCCACCAAGGGTGTCTCCTCCTCCGACAGGCCATCATCGTAAAGCAGTGAGTCAGATGGTGTAGATGCAGCCAGGTCCAAGTAATCCTGAAAGAGAGAGAAAGATAGCTGCTTCCCTTGGCCCTTGGCTGCATGTGTGCATGTGTGTGTGTGTGTGTGTGTGTGTGTGTGTGTGTGTGCGCACACGTGAGCGCGCCGGTCTAGAGTGCTTGAACTCAGGGTCTGGCTGCTGTCCCTGAGCTTTTGTGACCAAGGCTTTTGTGCTCTACCACTTGAGTCACAGCTCTACTTCTGGTTTTCTGGTGGTTAGAGATAAAAGTCTCACAGACTTTCCTGCCTTGGCTAGCTTTAAACCACCTCCCTCAGATCTCAGCTTCCAGAGTAGCTAGGATTATAGGCATGGGCCATGGGTGCCCTGCTCCCTTAGCTGCTTTTGAGGACACTCCAAGCTCTTTAAGACAGCAGCTCTGGCTGTGTCTTCAACCTTGTTATTGGCCTCTTGGCAAGAACAAAGTCCCTCTCCCATCAGACTGGCACTGAGGCCTGACATACCCAGCCATGCCTAGAGCCCAGAACCAGGGCTTAAACTCCAGGCCTGAACATTGTTCCTTAGCTTTTCCTCTCAAGCTTGGCACTGTAGCACTCAAGCCACAGCTCAGTTTCCAACTTTGTGGTGGTTAATTGGAGGTGAGTTTCACAGACTTTTCTTCCTGGACTAGCTTTGTACCTCAATCCTAAAATCTCAGGCTCCTGAGTAGTTAGGATTATAGGTGTGAGCCACGGGTGCCTGGATACTTACAGGTTTTTCAGCTAGAAGAGTATGGGCTGATAGATGCTCAGACAAGTTGAATTTGGTCCCTATTGGACTTTTGGGATTCTAAATAACCTCTTAACCGTCAAAAGAGTTGGCATGGCTGGGCTCCCATTCCTGTGGGCTGTAGGTGGTGACAGCAGGTGGGTGTTTAGAAGGGCTGAGCATTCCTGGATGTTACAGTCCCCCTCTCCCCCCACCCCCACTATGTAACATTCTAGCATTCCAGTATTGTCAGTGATGCCTTGGGGGTTGGAATTTCTCTTCCTATGGGTACCTGTGTCAAAGTATGAATTGCATTGGTTTATTCTGATGTTGTTGGTTTTTGTTTTCTTCCTGATTTGCAAACAAGCCCCAAAGACTGCTTGAAGCCTCCTCCAAGTGGGGACCTATGCCCCCTCTCTCTGTGGCCAGCCACCCTGCGGCCAGCCGCCCTGCTCCCCGCACTGGGGCATCAGGGCCGAAAGCCTCCGTGCAGCGGCTCTGCAACTCACTCTGCTCTTCACCATCATCTTCTCCAGGTCTTTGCTGATGTCTGCAAAGACTGGCCTCTTGTCTGGTTCCTGTTTCCAGCACTGCAGCATCAGGGAATACCTGGAAGGAAGAGCAGACTGGCAGTGATGAGTCAGCAGGGCCAGCCAGGCTCACCAGGACTCACCCCAGCCTGCTGAACCTCAGCCCCAAAGCTGTGAGTGTATCGCTGACCATCTGAGACTTGCCAGGGATGGGCATGCATAACTCCAGACCCAGAGCCTTAGGGCCCAGCATGGTGGTCCAGCATCCTGGAGGGTCTGCCCTCTAATGGACAAGAGGGTAATTGTTGCTTTTCTCTCCTTCCTCTCTCTTCCCTTCCCCTCCCTACTTCTCCTCTCCCATTCCCTCTCTTCTCCTTCCCTCACCTCCTCTCTTCCCCTTCTCTCTTCTCCCCTCTCGTTCTCTCCTTTCTCCTCCCTTTTCTTCCCCTCCCCTCCTTTTCTTCCCCCTCCTCTCCTCTCTCATCTCCCCCTCATCCTCTCCTCTCCTTTCTTCTCTCCCTCTCTTCCTTTCCTCTCCTATCTCTCTTCTCCCCTCTCTTCTTCTCTTCTCCCCTTCCTTCTCTCTTTTTTTTGTTGGTCGTGGGGCTTGAACTCTGGGCTAGGGCATTGTCCCTGAGCTCTTCAGCTCAAGGCTAGCACTCTACCACTTGAGCCACAGCACCACTTCTGGTTTTCTGGTTGCTATTTGGAGGTAAGTTTTCACAGATTTTTCTGCCCTGGCTGGCTTTAAACCATGATCCTCGATCTCAGCCTCCTGAGTAGCTAGGATTACAGGTGTGAGCTACCAGCACCTGGCTTCCCCTTCCTTCTCTTCCCTTCTTCTCTCCTCTGCTCTTTTCTCTCCTTTATTTTCCTTTCTCCCCCACCCCTTTCTTTTTTTGTGCTGGTACTGGAACTTGAACTCAAGGCCTGGCTGCTGTACTTTAGCTTTTGCACTCAAGGCTGGCGCTCTACTACTTGAGCCAAATCTCCATTTCCAGTTTTTTGCTGGTTCACTGGACATAAAAGTCTCATGGACCTTCCTTGCTAGGCTGGCTTTGAATTGCAATCCTCAGCGTACTACTGAGTGGCTAGGATTATAGATGTGAGCCATCAGCATCTGTTTTTTTTTTTTCTTATTTTAATGTTTTTGTTTTGGTGCTGATACTGCTGTTTGAACTCACAAGCCTCAAGCTTGCTCCACTTGTTTGCTCAGCTAGCACTCTACACTTGAGCTATGCTTCAACACTTTCAGCCTGCCTTTCTGCTAGCTATTGTGGAGACACAAATCTCAAGGACTTTTCTGTACTGGCTGGCCTCAAACATCCTTTAGATCACAGCTTCCTGAGTCTGTATCTGTTTGAATACCCTGATTTAACTGGAGTGGAGAGATCCTTGGAGCTGAAGTCCAGACTACCCTGCCTGTCCCTGGCATCTCCATTTGCTTGCTCCCCAACAGACACCCCCCCCCCACAAGGCCTTCAGCTCACATCAAATGGATTCCTGCTTCCATCTATTCTCAGAAGAACCTCTCCTCCCGACCCCACTTTGCTGTCTGAGTCCTTAGCATCTGCCTCATAGCCAAGGGTGGTTCCTGGTATAACCTCTGCCTTCCACTCCCCCACCCCCCAGGGCCCAAGGCCTGAGGTCTCAGGGCTGGAAGATATCTGAGTACGGCAATCCCCTCTCACATTTCCTCGCTGCAGTTGTCCGGCCTTTCCATGCGGTGGCCAGTCTTGAGAAGGTTGAAGAGCCGCTCAGGAGGAATCCCAGGGTAGGGGTTGCCCCCCAGGGTCACAATTTCCCACAGCAGAACCCCAAAAGACCATCTGCAGGGAGAAGCAGACACGTGAACACCTCCCCCCTGGCTCTGCGGCCTCCTCAGTGAGACCTAGTGCCAGCTTCCAGCCTGGGTGTGGTGATGGGGCTTAGGAGGTCCAGAACAATTCTTTCACCTTTCCTGTGGGCCACAAGACTTTCATTAAATCTCAGAACAGCCATGTATCCATGACTCACGCCTGTAATCCTAGCTCCTCAGGAGTCTGAGCTCTGAAGATCATGGTTCAAAGCCAGCCCAGGCAAGAAAATGTGTGAAATTCTTATCTCCAATTAAGCACACATAAAAAATTCAGAAATGGATGTGTGGCTCAAGTGATAGAGGGCTAGCCTTGAACAAAAATGCTCAGGGACAATGCCCAGACCATGAAGGCAAGCCCCAGGACTGGCAAAGCAACAACAACAACCAAAAAAACCCCCTTAAAACAAAAAAGAAAGGTCTTGAGAAATATTTCACTGTGAAAAAAAACTTACATTGAAGTGGGAATAAAATGACCACAAAATAGCATGGGTCACTTGAGTCTATTTATGGAGATAAGAAGTCTGTACATGCATACCACAGGAAGCTCTAGAAGATTCCATGCCTGAGCAGAAGTTAGCAGGAGAGGTTGGGCTAGGGTGGCCTCAGAGACTCATGAGTCTCCTCCTGGCATTTTTCTTTATATTTTTCAATTCTTTTACAGGCACTTTTTTGCAATTAGCAGACTACTGCTTATTCTTATTCTTATTTTTATTTTTTGGTTTTTGTGCAAATACTGGGGCTTGACCTCAGAGCTTAGGTGCTGTCGCTTAGCTTTTTCACTCAAGGTTGTTGCTCTACCACTTGAGCCACAACTTCCACTTCTGGTTTTTGATAGTTAATAGGAGGTAAGAGTTTCATGGGCTTTCCTGCCTAGGCTGACTTGGATCTTCAGATCTCAGCCTCCCAAGAAGCTAGCATTACAGGCGTGAGCCACTGGCGCCCAGCTTATACTTCTGTTTAAATTTGCTTAGCAGTTGAGTCTTCATGGCCTATGGTGCATGTCTGTGGATCATAGAACATTCTGGAAGGCAGTG